>NW_026087853.1:49393660-50069910 GCF_022539395.1 Myiozetetes cayanensis
CACGTTTGGTATGATACACACTATGTGTGTGTATATTTCAATAGTTATATATTGAATATTTGATATTTCATTGCCTTAACATCTAGTATTCTTTTCAAACAAAGAAAATACAAAATCAAAGAAAACACTGATCTATTTGTTTCAAGGGAGTGTACCACTTACTAGCTGTAGAGAACCTCTACAGTTTGATAAAATAAGCTGTAACTTCAAACACAGTAGCTCACATATTGTACTATAATATACTGTGGGAAGGTTTCTTAGCCAGGAGAAACGATAGATGACTGTTATGGGCCAAGAAATATAATTTGATAGGTCTTGTGTAGAAACCATTATGGAAGTCTTTTAAAACTAAAAGTAATCTCACAGATTTTAGTAGAAAATGAATCAGTTTGCATGCTATTGAAAATTAATGTTTCTAAAATAAATCTTGTTTTAGCCAACAAACATTTGGCTTCAACCAAAAGGCAATCAGGGAATGTTCTTTATGCCATTAGTGAAGCAGAGCATATGTTTCTGCTTTATTGGTTGCTGACATTAAGCATACTGATTTACTGGTTTGAAACTGATAGTTGAGGTTGCTAGGATTCGTTTAATTTATATTAAGAATTAAGTTTAAATTTTCTGAACTTCTAAATTTTAGAAAGTTGATTTTTTTTTTTTTTTTAATTATTACAGAGAGAGTAAGGAATATTTTCAAACCAAGATCTTTCTTTTATGAAGCCAGGCAAACTCCTGTGCTCTGAACTATGGAAATGATGAGAGCAGTAGCTGTTCATTTGTGGGACTGTCAGTCAGTGGGCAAGTTGGGAAAGAAAAATGACATTAAACCCAAATCTGCTGAACCCCTGTGCTTGTAACCACTCTGAAAGCATGTTCATTTTTAAGTTAGTAGCCACATGGAGCTTGGTGAGCTTTGCAGACTTCGCTACTGATTATTATACGGTTACCTGCTCTTACTGAGGACAGGGCTCATGGGCTCAAGAGATCCCTGCTTGACTGGGGCTTCTAATGCATGGGGTGACTACTGACACTTTTGACAACTCCTTGTTAGATTTTGTTGTGTTCCAGACTTCCAAGATAGGAGGTGCAGCGTTGGCTTTGTGAGTTGTGGTAGAAGGACCCACGAAAGAGCTGCCTGAGTATGATGAGAAATGGTTAAGGTCTCCAAAATCCCCCTCAGGGATTCTGTGAATTTCTAAAAACATATTTGCAACTGGTGGCTCCTGTACTGCTTTGTCTGAAAGGTATTATGTAACAGCCTTTTTTTTTCTGATGGAAACAATATTCAGCTCATAGTGTTTTGACTCTGTAGTTGTGTTTACTGTGAACATCCTTTCCAGTGACCCAAGAGATCGGTTGTGGTTACTCACTTTGGATACCTCACTTGGAATATAGTGGGACTGATTTTTGAGATATGTTCAGCACTTATAACTTCAACTTCCAAAACTATTGGGCCCACCAGCTTTGAAAATGAGATGTAATTTGATTCAAGCATTATTCCTAAAACTTCTGTCCATTTTTTAAATACTACAGTTGTGTATGTATCAGTTTCTAGCTATAAGCACACAGATGTATAAATAAGTTACATAAATATTCAATGTACGTAAAATACATGGGTTCTATGTATTCCAATTCATCTGGGCAGTAAAACCCAGCTGTCATTAAACATCACTTTTCCTTTTTCAAATGACAGTTATGAAATGGCAGACTAGTCATTCTTCCAAAGACCCAGACCTTGGTTATTGAGATTTTCAGAAGCATCTGTTGATTTTGCTGTCCCTCTATTATGCCAGGCTAAAGGTGCTGTTGATAAAGCCTTCTGAACAACCTTCCCTTTTAACAAGGATCAAATTCTCTTTATTAGCATGAAAAAGAAAAATAGTTGCCATTTGAACTGGATAGCAACTTCTTCAATTCTTACTAAATGTTTTTGGAATCTCAGGGGTCAATAAACGCTTCCTTTCTTTTCTGATTTTTGGAGATACTTATCCTGTCTGTTAACAGATAATCTGATAAATGAAAATCTATATGTATGCCAGTGTAAATTACACTTTTTTCCTGCCTATATTTATGCAGGAAGGATTTTTTTTTCATTTTAATTGTTTTTGTCTTTAACATAAGACTGGAATGGTTGAGAACTCTTTCACTATTTTTTCACAGACATATTAAGAGAAAAGCTTACATCTCAGTGGAATACAGACACCCAAACTATTGTTTAGCTGTCTAACTCCCAGTTACACAAATGGCAATTAGTCACTTAAATCACATTTAGATATCTGAATAACATCAGGGATTTGAGCTAATAGATCTTATGTATGACACATTTTGTACCTGGAAAGGAGAATGAGGGAGGGAAGTATGAAGGCAAAAATAGAATGTCTAATGAATAGATTCCTAGGTGACTAGTCTGGCTGACTATACACAGCGTTTATAAGCATTTCAATGAAATGTTTAGGAAAGTAACCTCTGTCCTACTTATTAAATTTTGACATTTCAGAGATACACCTGACCCTTTTGATTTCTCAAAAAGATAAGTTAAACAGAGAGCAAACTCTTCTGTGAAGGTATGACTCACAAAAGATTCTAAACATAATATTTTCTTGCATCTTATTTTATTTTATGGCTTAAAACAACATATTTTTTGTATGACATGTGTGGACAAATCTGACCTCTCATGAATAAACCCCACTGAAATTTGTCTGAATACCTGCTTGAAGAAACACACAGGTTCAATTTGTAGTTTGTGGTTTTTTTTGGTTTGGTGTGGGTTTTTTTTGTGTTTTTTTTTCCCTTTTTTTTTTTCATCTAAAGATTGCACAAAAACTAAGAAGGGACTTGGTGAGCAAGATATTTTGGCTACTTTTGGGTTATGATAATAACCAAAATGAAATCCTGAGCTCCACTTGGAATAATTAATTATTACATTTTCCAGCCATGAGTATTTGGGGCAGCTCTTTTCTGTCACATGTAATCATTTAATACTCATTATGAAATTATGGTCGGGATGAGCTTAATAACTTTGTATTGTTATGTTTTCAGTTTGGTTATCTCTATTACACGATGTTATTTTTCAAGTCAATTTTTTTTTTAAATTGTCGTTTGCCAAATTTTCCTGTTTATGAACTATTCAGAGATAATTGAAATTGCCTGTTTCTCACATGTATCCTATTCATGCCATCTGCTACCTGAAATTTAGTTTGGATACTTGCCATGCAGTTGTAAAGGGTTTTCAGTTTTATTTATTTCTTGTTGACCATATGTTGTACTTATATTTGTGTGTGTTTATATCATATATCTATATAAAAAGACAAAGCATTCAATTATCTTGATTTAACTAGTTTACAGCAGATATTGTTACCTCATGATGTCTCAAGTCCAAAATTATTTTCTTTCAGATTTAGTGAAATTTGGTCTTCATTCATGACTAAAGCTAACAATTACTGAATATGGCCTAGTTGTGAAAAAACGTCAAGTAAACTTTGAAAATATGTAAAAGATAAGATGGTGTAATTGAAAAATATACTATTGTGCTTAAAGCTGTTTATATTACCATTTTGCAAAATGATTTAATTCTTCAGTAGTTGTATGAGATAAAATGATCATCTTTCTAACTGAGAAACAGAGTCATGAAAGACTCGAGGGACCAATTTTTATTCACCCACTGGTGTTTTGGAAACCAGCATGTTTTGCAGGAGTTTGATGATCAACTTTGACATTCCTGTGTTCCACCTTCAATATGGTGGGGTGGACCAGCTAGACTGGTTTGTGTGACCGTCTGGTAGTAAGCAGAGCAGTTTCTGTACCTTCCTCATGCTTGCATGGCAGTTTTACAGTACACTGAGATTTTTTTTTTGAGATAGTTGGAGAGTTGCTATATTTTCCTTAACACTAGTTTGAACAATAACACTGTGTGAATATAGGTGTGCAGCACAGCTGCGGGTTGATTTGTTACAACATTTTTCTTCCATTGTGCGGTGAGATGGTATAATTTACTCCTGGCTGTATCACTCAGGAGTAATGCTTTCTCTATTTGCTCTTGGAAATAAATTTTGTAGCAGGTCAGCCATCATATATCTTTCAAATTGTTTCAGGAATGCATGTTTGTATACATAATGTGCATTCTGCCTGTGTCAAGGGCTGATAAAAGTGCCCAATAGCAGTGAGGCGTGCACAGAGCCTTCGCCAGCCCAGGCGCTATGGGTGGGCGTGCATGCTGGCTGGATACTCCTGCTCCTTTAAGGTTCCCAGGGCAAATTATAGTAAGTAGGGTGGGTCTGAGAAGAGTCAAGGCTTCACTTCTGTATCTGAGCATGTATAAAAATCTGGCTGGTTAGAGGGAAGCGTTAGACTCTGTCTGCAGCCTCACTGGCTGAAGCGAAGCTACACAGAAGACCTTGCTGGATTCATGTGGCTGCACTGTTACCTTGAAGGGAATGAAATGTGTTTCACTCAGTGTTGCTGAACATTGAACTGTCATACTTTCCAGGGAGAGAATGCAAAAGAGTTAGTGAAGGTAGAGGTAAAGCTTAATACTCCATTCTCCAAAGTATTCATGGCTCTCATATGCATATACTCTGCAAATAAACTTCTGAAGACTTGTGTAAAACAGTATTTAATACACTTAAAGCTGTTTAGTTCTCCACGAAACATCACTTCTGAGAAGAGAATCTTGCCTGCTTTGTACTCATTGGCCCAAGTTAGCAGGTTCTCTAAATCCAAACTGACCTGGAGGTGTCACCTGTAAAGCTGTCTGAGCAGAATGCATTTTTCAGAGATACAGGAGGAAAGAGTATATGCTAACATAAAGATTAGATGATTCTAGGTAAAGGAGAAAGAAAACAGAAGAAGCCAAAAAAGACAATAGAAATATTTTTCTTCATCAAGTCCAGAGTGAGTGTTTGCAGATTGGGAACAAGATTTAACCCCACAGCCAGTTTCACTGTTGGACACCACTTTCTTGTATAAACAGAACCTATCTTTCCTCTTTCATGCATGAAGAACCCGACTCCCTAAAACTTATCCGTTACGTGCAGGGATTAGAATTATTTTATATTTGCTCACTGGTATTTAGCCTGTGGTCACTTGACAAGTGTGGCATTTTTAGGGTAAGTGCTATTATTTTTCTAGGCTCAGGGTTTACAGTCGTCATTTCATTTGGAAAATGTGGACAGGATGAATGGGTTTGTTCCTTTTGTAGGGGATTACAATAATACACGGAAGCTTGTGAGTGCTTCTGACAGATGTGCTGGCGGCCTGCCACTGCGTGAAGGGTGCGGCTCTGACTGACAACTTGCAATTATGTGATGATGAATGGTTCTGATGTGTGTTCAAGAGAAAACCACTTTCTAGAAAGTGAAAGTTGTGCATACGGTTTCTATAAAGTAAGTCTTAAGAAAGGCCTTAACTTCTGTTTTTTTGTTGGGATAACCAATTTGGATCCCCTTTTCTGTCAAACTTTTTCTGGTTTTGATAAATAAGGGCCAAACCGAAGTTTATATGGGGAAAATTAGCTTTGGCCCATATTGGCTTAAGAAATGCTTTATCTGCATTTTTAGTCAAACTGACATCATCACTGTAGAGATATACAAATGCATACACACAGAGAAATACTTAAATATATACACATGACTGTGCAGTAGCCAACAAGTTCATCAAAGAAAATCCATCGAGCAAAAAACCACTTTTCTGTCAGGGGTATAATTCACCCATCAGTAGGACTGCGTAGCTCATGTTAGTGTTAATGGGAGTTTCAGCCACACACCAAAGACACAATGTACCCACAGAGGACTTATAAATGATCCCTTTCTTTGCTAGATTTGATCCAGACGTTTTTTTTTTTGCAAAAGTCAAAGTCAGAGTCTCTGAGCAACAAGACATAAAGAAGATCCAGTATAGGGAGGGCACCTGACACCTTGGCCCTGGAAAGTTGTTACAGAATTTAATTGATGTTCGTTGGCTTGGTATGATTTTCCAGTGTATGTACTACATTTAGTAGCTGATATGAATTGTCTAATTTTGGGGAGATCTTATGGGCATCTTCCCGTGATACTGTGAATTGAAATCAGAACACCTGCAAAACCAGAAGAACTGGCTTTAAGGTTAGGATGATCCCCACCTGGTGTACTGCATACAGTTCCAGTGTCCCCAGTACAAGAAGGACATGGAACTGTTGGAGCAAGTCTAGAGAAGGGCTACAAAGTTGGCAATAGGACTGGAGCACCTCTCCTATGAAGGCAGGCTGAGAAAGTTGGGACTGTTCAGCCTGGAGAAGAGAAGGTTGCGTGGAGGCTTCATATCAACCTTCTAGGTACCTAAAGGGGGAGTATGGGGAGGATTGAGAAAGACTCTTCATGAGGAACTGTAGTAATAAGACAAGGAGTAATGGGTACAAATTGAAAGAGGGGAAGTTTAGGAGAGATATTAGGAAGAAATTTTTTAGTGTGAAGATGTTTAGACACCAGAAAAAGATACCCAGGGAGGCTGTGTATGCCCCAGCTCTGGCAGTGTTCAAGTACAGTTTTGGATGTGGCCTTAAGCAACCTGGTCTAATGGGAGGTGTCCAGGCCAATGGCAGGGTGGTTGGGACTAGGTGATCTTTAAGGTCCATTCCAAACCCTTAACATTTTATGGTTCTATGTGTTGTCTAAGCAAGGAAGAAGAGGTTGTAAAAGTTGTACTTAAAAAATAAAGAATTGAGCAATGGTAAGAATAAGGGTATCTATCCATGAAGAAAACATATATTTTTGGATGCAAAATTAGTGATTTAAAAGTGGTTTTTTGTGTGGTTTTCTGTTTGACCAAACTCTACCCTTTTGGAGGACTGCTGGTCCTTGTCTGTGGTACAAAATTGTGGAAACTCCCTCAAAGGAAAAAGAGCAGACTTGAGTATAGGTGAAACATGTTCATGGTATTAAAATTTTTTATTTAGTCTTTGCAAAAGTTGCCATTGTTAGAGAGGAGTTATTGAGCAGCCTGATCCAACGTGGTGTTTCCTGCATGGCTTTGCAGCAAATTATTATAATGGTTTTCCTATATATTTGTTGTCAATATTTGTTCTTATACTCTATTCATCTGTTCAGTACAGCAAAAGGTTCCACTATTAGGGCCTGTGTCTCTGTCAGTATCCATATTATTTCACTCGTGTAAAAAGAGTAAAAAAAGAAGTAATCAAAACAAAGGGGAAATTTTAATACTGTTTTTGTAAGTAACTGTAAAAAGTAATGGAATGCTGTAATTTAAATTCTTAAAAATATGTTCTAAGGCTAATTTTCTATAGTGCTTAGGTACTGAGTAGGTCCAGTTAATAGTTTTCAAAAGAAAGGAGATGTTATTGTCTTTGTGTCAAAGTTCACATTTACACCATGTTATAGGCTAGTACACTTATTAGGGAGTTACATTTTGCTGAAGAAGGAAACAGTTTATTTCCTGTCAGCTAAAAGGCTTTTGGACAATTCCTGATAATATCTGGATGTGGGATAGTTCACAGAAAGGAATTGTTCCTACTTGAGTGATTTTGTCATGTTTCTTCTTGCGTGTCTAGAACGGGAAACGTTCTGAACTTGAGATACTTGAGAAATATCACTGTAGAATTGAAAAAAATTCCATGTGACTTCCAGCATTCATGGACTTGTACCAGCAGCTCTGGGACCTGCAGTGTCTGCTTTGCCTTGGGAGAAGTATGCCTGTGCATGGTGCCTTCACCTCTTTGTGCAGGCAGAGGTTCAGTATTCATGGGCCTCTTGCTTAGGCTGAGCAGTTGTTTCAGTTCAGAGAGTAAGTTATATCACATGCACAACTTTGAAAGGAAAAAGGACCAAGCCCCCTGAGATCAGCTCAGCTGGTTAGAGAAAGGTACTAATAACACCAACGCTGTGGGTTCAATCCTCACGTAGGCCTTTCACAAAAAACTGGACGTGATGATCCCTGTGGGTCCCTTCCAAATTAGAATATTCTGTGATTAAAAACCTCTAGTTTTTTTCATGGAGCTTAGGCCTCTGGGTTCTGAAGAGTCTCTGGGTTTAGTAGAAGCAATTAAGGTGTTTCCTCATAATTTTTTGCAGGGGCCTCTCTCAGAAAGTACGTTAGCAGTAGTAAAGGCAGACAACAATCCTTGCCACAGAGAGCTCTCAGTCAAATCTTTTATTATAAGAGAGAACAGGTGAAAATCTGATTGGTGAGGGAAAGTGGGCACTGCTGACATTGACATTAACATATTGATGTAAGCAGCAGCAGACAGTGTTCCACCTGCCCAACCATACATAAGGTGGTGTAAATTATACCTTACCCATAAATAAGTGTTTAAAAAAAGCTTAAGGAACCAGAGACGTGTAACTTGCGATGTTTGAGATTCTGCTTTCCTAGTGCTCATGATTATATTAAGAGTGTAAGGGCAAATATGGGAGGAGGGTTCAGGCAGCTTTGCAGCCCAGAGATTAGAGAGGTGACTAGTTGACAAAAAAGGCTGTACAGTTGTCTAAATACAGTAAGTTTTGTGGGTGATGTCAACATAAAAAACATAATAAGGTAATATTCATGTGAAGTAAAGACAATGAAAATGCAACCAAAGGGTAAGAGATTGATCTCAATTTTAATGTATGTAAACATAAATTCGGTGGACCAAACTGGGAGCACGTGGAGAACCTGGCAGCAACCCAAACTTCTGCCTTTGGCTTGATAGTAACAAGCCTTTGCGTTGCACATTCAGACAGTTGTGGCCACACTATTTCTGTATGAAGTCCATACATACATCCTTTGTACATAAAGGATCCAACCTTAGAAATCATCCTGTGCCCTTGTGAAAGAAACTCTAAAAGGAAGTATAAGTGTAGAGTAAGAATAATTATAACAATTAAAAAATATATGGTTGCTGGTGTGAATTTTGTTTTTCCTTGTGCATGAAGTACATTAATCTATGATTACTGAATGCAAAAGGAAACAAACCTTTGCCTGTTACTCATGTTCTGAGTGTGGTATTATATTTAAATGAATAAGGCAATATTAGACCTCAGAGCAGTCTACAACTTCCTCATGAGGGGAAGAGGAGGGGCAGGCGCTGATCTCTTCTCTGTGGTGACCGGTGACAGAATCCGAGGCAATGGTCTGAAGTTGTGTCAGGGGCGGTTTAGGCTGGATATTAGAAAGAGGTTCTTGACCCAGAGGGTGGTTGGGCACTGGAACAGGCTCCCCAGGGAAGTGGCCACAGCACCAAGCCTGGCAGAGTTCCAGAAGCATTTGAACAATGCCCTCAGGCACATGGTGTTAGTCTTGGGGTTGTCCTGTGCAGTGCCAGGAGTTGGACTTTGATGATTTTTATGGGTCCGTCCCAACTCAGAATATTCTGTGATTCTGTGAATATAATAATTTTTCAATATACTATGTCATTTAGTATTCAAAAAAAGATATTTCCTACCTGTCCTTTTCTTTGGAATGAATACTTCTAAGATCATAAACGAGAACTTATAATTGAGTAATCTTTTATTCTGTTAACGTGGAATTTTGTCTTGGTCCTAAATATGAAAAAATCCTCAACATCTGAAAAAATAAGTCTGTGTTAGATTCTTTTGCATTTGTGTAAAAAGAATACCATAAACCAACATTAAGCTACAATTTCAAAATAGTTGTGTAAAATTTCATGCATGCTTAGATTTTTTAACTGTTATAACCATAGACTCTGGATTAAATAACAAAAAAGCAAGAAGGCTAAATGTTTAACACAGAAATGGTGTAAATTATCTTTGTTACCGATATAACTTTTAGTGAAGGTTGTGGCATAATTGAGCTCCATGGCCTATTTCTTGCTTGTGGTGAGGAGGATTCTGGAAAAGAAAGATGTTTAGTAGAGAATAACTTAAACAAGTAGTGTGAATTTAACTGCTGTTATCCTTCTATGTAACTATTAAGATTTAATTGTACTGAATGTGTTTTAAAGTTTTGGGTGCGGATTAAGTATTATTAATGTTTTGGGTAGCAGATTAAGAATTATTAAATCTCTCAGAAGTTTACAAGTGACCTTCATGTTCTTGGCTCTGATACTTATTGGGAAGATGCTTATGGTGATTAATTTTTCCACCAATTTTAGTGGCAAAAATTATTTCCTTCTGTGAAACACAGGGTTCATTAGTGCATAGCAGTGTGACAGCACTTGCTCCAAGCAAAAAGGTCTGTCAGCTTGTACGTGGGGGGTGTCAAGATGTGCTCTGTCAGGGGAGCAAAAGGGGCTTATTCTGTTTTGCTGCGCTAGGACAGGGTGCAACATGCACTCTTCTATTATCATTGGTGCTTTTGGCTGGTGAAGTGCAGTGCGCAGGAAATATTTCCTGTTCACCCTGTCTTTAATGAGGCAAGATAAGTAGCTTTCAGATTGCCATTGCTTCCAAATCTGGCCACTAAGTCTAATTTATAGAAGTCTGCTTATATACTTGTGTATATAAGCACAGGTTTAAAACTTTTCATTTTGCCCCATGTCTTCACAACTGGTGAAGGTTTTCTTCAGTGACCCATCAGAACTTAAACCATACTAAAATTAAAACAATTTTTGTGTCCATGTAGGTGGTTTTCTTACATGATTAAGCAATGCTTTTTCCTCAAGAAAAAATTCTGATTCATCCAGTTCAGTGATAGGAGGATCCTCCATGAATGTGAAACTATCCAGTAGCTTATGGCCAGGTTACTGGCCAATCTGAAGCCTTAATGCTTCACAAATATTACACAATTGGCTAGTTTTATTTTCAGCATATTCTGTAAATGTGCTACAAATAAATTTTCTTCTCCAAATCTTTGTAAAGAGGAAAAAAAGTGTAGTCAGTATACCAGTTTCACAGGTGTGGGACTAAGAATTTGACTTCAGAAACATAGTTGATTTCTTGGTTGTTCAGCTTGAGGTGTTTAGGCCCAGATTCTTTTCTGGAGGACCTGACTTTATGCAGCAGTTTATATATAGTTATATATATTATAGCCTCAATCTTTACATTGACTTTACATTGACACAGCTGCAGCTGTGAATGTTCAGCAGTTCCTCAAATAAAACCCCAAGTTTTTTTAAATTGAGCTCCCAGAAAATGAAACTGCGACCCATCATTTCTCCTCTGCAGTTCCCTCCCTCATTCATTTAGTTTCTTTGAACTTTTGCAATGAAACGTAGACAATGACTGCATGGGCAACAGCCTCATTTGCTCTGCAGTTCCAGTTTATGCTTTTTTCTATGATTATCCCATGTACTGGATATAGCAAGAATCCCATACAAAAATTTGGCACATTTTTTTGTTTTAATGAAAAAAAAAATCTAGAGAATATATCATAATGTACACGTGTGTTGAATTAAAATTTCCTGCTTAACTGTAATTCTGAGATTTCCATATCTTTCCATTCATTGACTTTACAAAATTGATAATGTTCTTTTATATGAATAAAATGATGGCTAATTTTCTGGTCTATGTATATAGGGAAATGAAAATGTTAGAATATTGTTCTTGAAGATATTAGTTCCTTCTTAAATCTTTGCAAAGATTTGTAAGAAGCCATTCTATTCTTCCTGAAATATATACCCTGGCAGTAATATGTTAGTGGTACAATGCCATGATCTTAGGGTTCTTTTCCAACCTAAATGATTCTATGAATCTATGGTTTGTGAGGTTTGTAAACCTTTTTAAGTTCTGTTTGTTGGAATTAGCTCAGGAAAGTCTTAGTTGATCTGTGGGTTTTCTATATATTTGTATTTATTTATTTGTACAGAATATGATTGTTTAAGTTGAAATTTTATTAATAAAAAAGGAGCTAAAGAACTGATTTTGTCAGTGTATTGTAGTGTCCTGGAAGAGACTGCATCATGTGCCATAGAGACCTTCAGAAATGGTAATAGAGAGGAGATTCTAGCTATTGTTTTCATTCCTTTGCATCCTTGTTTGAAGTCATTTCAAATCAAGAGCATATTATTTTGCTTTCTTTGTATTACACTTTTACATTCAAAAATGCTTAAGGATTTCTCATGGAAAATTCTTTTTGTTATACAATTGTTTTAATTTCAGAATATTTTATGTAAGAGCTGAGTTAAGATTTTTATACACAATATTAAGAAGCCTTCAAATCATTAAACAGATGTTTATTACTGCATTATTAGGGTAATGAGTAGAACATGATTTGGGGAACAAAATAGATGTCTTTTGAATCATTCATGTTTTGTTCGTAAATCATCTGGTGTCACAAATTTTGCAAGGAACATTAATCAGTTTAATAGAAACTGATTTTTCTTCCTTTTCAGGAGGTCCCCTCACTCCCATTCCTCAACTCCCTGAAACTAACCTGGTGTGAAGAAGCTTCCACACTATTGTGGTTTTGTATCACCTTTTATTTAAGATGATTTTACTCCTCAAAACTTCAACTAATCTTTTCATATTAATTTTACAGAATTTCTACCTTGTTAAAAGATGCAATAATTAATTGGCATTGCACTTCATAGGAGACTCAATAACACAAATATTTATTTGTGCTACCAGATATTTTCTTGAGTTGAGATGGGATCCTCTCCTTGTTTCAGCTCGGTATAAGAATCTGGGAGAGTTTGTGCAATGTTAAGAGAAAGAAAATCTGCCCCCATGTCTTTAATAAAATGAATTCAGTGTATGGGTTTAGAACACAGCCGAACAGAAGTGGACATGCCATCTGCAACTTCTTGAGCTACTAGGGAAATTAATTTTTAAAAGAAAGATGCTTCATGTCCAGAGGCTATATGATACATGATTTTTGTTTGAGGAATAAGGAGAAGAATATCACTTCAGTTCGGAAGTGCTTGAGAAGGGCGGATGCCAAAGATGAGAGCGAATTGCTTAGGGTTATAAAAGGACTATAACAAGGTACAGACATATGAGATTATGAGAATGAATAATTAGGCCAAATATTGGGGTAAATTTCATATCTGTTAAAGACTAAGTAGGCTATGATGGAGCTATGCTGATGAGTTCTAGTTAAGTTATTGGTTCAGTCATTCTTTTCCACTCTGAAGGAAGAAAAAAGATCTTCTAGAACTGGTCAATACAGAAAAATGTGGAGGCAAAGAAAATAATGAAGATTGAGCTCTGCTTCCATTAGCATAACTTTCTCCTTTTGCAAAACAGCAAATATTGCAAATCCTATTGACTTTATTACTTTTCTACTGTGTGCATAGTGAGAAACAGGAAAATAAATGTATAGTTCTCCTTTTTTATATCAGTTTATATAATCTTTTGGCCAGGACTTAAAAGCAAGTTATGCTCCCCTTTTCCTGTCTATCCCTGATTGCTGTTGTGTTAAGCCTGATGGTTTCTCTTGCCAATATTGTATGTTCACTTGGGAAGTAAATAAAGGTACACATACTTAGGGGATACGTGAATTCATATAATATACTGTATGCTATCATTGTAATGCAAATAAGGCAATATCTTCAATGAATACAGCCAATCTAACATTAAAATATAGCTTATCATGGAAGGGAAACTTTAAGTGGAGGAATGAAATGTACATGTAATTTTGATAGACTTAAAAGATATTTCTCTTCTACTAATGTGCCAAAACATTGCATCCAAGCAATTACACTGACACTTGAGAAAGGTCCTTTTGACATTCATAGTGTATTGTCTAGTGCAGTGTTCATGAAATTAACATTTTCCTGAAGTAATCATATACAATTAAGTGACCAAATAGTTCTGAGGCAATACAACCGTATTTCACAGGAACTAAATATATTTCTTCACACTGATCCTGCATGTTTTAGTTGAGCAGTCATTAGCATGTTTATAATGGTTCTAATTTAGCACAACATTTTCTGAATTTTATCCTTGAGTCATTTACAAATTGTTCATATTGAGTAAACAAAGGAAACAGATTGCATTTTATACTTAGTAATTTATCTGAAAGAAGAGGGGAGGGTTAATTGTCTAAAAGTTTTGCTCTGTTTGGGGAAGTGATTCTAGTCTTGCATTGCTTGGCACACAATGCTTTTTTCCCCTCTGTTCCAGGGGGAAAAGAGAAAAAAAAGAATGGAGGAGTGAGTAAAATGAAAAATTAGGAGCAGGACAAGAGTTGCCACTCCCAAAGGGGAGTGTGGAGCAGAATTGGAGCTGGCACAAGATTATCTAAAACAGTTGGTGCATTCCTTAATGATCAAGTGCTTGAGAAGTCCAGCTCTCTCTCACAGAGCATCTGTGTTGATGTTTATATCAGTGCCCTGCTGTATGGGAAAAGCACGCTTTCTCTTGTTGCTTTGCTAAAAATAGTGTGGCGTATAGCATTGTATGAGTTATTTTAAGAGAACAAAAACATTTGCAAGGTTAAAGGTCCTGCTTTTTAATAAATAAATAAAAATAAAGGTCAGAACTGTATCTTGGGTTATTCTTTCCATGAAATTCAAACTCCTTTTTATCTAGGGTTTTGCACTGAGCAGAATTCTGCTCTTTGCACTAGAGAATTCCTCTTCAAGCAAGCCATTTTAGGCAGAACTGGTACAGGCTCAGACTCTACAGCTTTTCCCAGTAGCCACATCACAGAAAGCAGGTCTGGAAATTACCCTCAGTTTAATTCCAGTGTTTCTGTTTAGAATGTCTGTTGTTTCATGCAAGATCTAGACCATTCAAGTAGTGCAAATGAATTCAGAGGAAAACCAGAACATTTTAATGCCTAATTATTTTTAGTGAGCTTGGAGAGTTTTAATTAAAAGTTAAGAGAGCTCTCCAAGCTCTTACAGTTCTAATTTTATCATATTGTGGAAATCTTGTCACTGTGAAAAAATGTACAGAAATTGGCAGATCTGCTTGGTTCCCTGTCCTAAACAAAACTGTATGTTAGGTAGTCAGATCTCAGTTGCATTTCCATCATTGCTCTAGCAAGAAAACATCTACTGTGAGCTGTGAGCTGAATGCCTTTTGCATATAATTGCATTTAGGGAGAATTCTTTGCCTTTTTTCGCTTGTTTGTTTGTTTTTACCTTTTTTGGTTTGTTTTAATTTTTTTCTTTTTTTTTTTTTTAATTTTTCTCTCTCTTTTTTTTTTTTTATTTTTTTTAATTTTGTTTTTACAGTACTGCCTGGGTAGGAAAGAGTCAATATGAGAGAAGGGAGTAAGTGATGGGCCAGAGTTATTTGTCTCCTTAACATCGCAAGCAAGATATAGAATTTAGGAGTGATTTAATTAGATTTTATTTGTATTTTGAAATAAATAAAGCAAAAAGGATTAGCATGTTTTCCTGTTCTAAATGTCACTTTGCTCATTTTTGAGTTGTGATTGCATTTTTGTTTTTTTTTCAAGAACTTGTTTTCTGAAAGCTTATTAGATCAAGAAATTCTTGAAAAGTTGGCCAGAGAGAGAAGTTCACTGGCTAACAACATGTTGAAATGCCTTACATTTTAATTTTCTGTTAGACCACGACAATTAATTACAGTACGAGAATAGTATGGAAATTGAGACGGATGAGATGAGATTCCCCTGACCTGCAGCTCCACTGGCAGCAGGATTGGAGCCAAGCTGCTTATGAACAAGAGGCAGTGGCAATACATTGCAACCATGGGTGTTAAGCCTTCAGGCTGATTTTTGATTAGTTTTGTATTGTTACTGTCTCCTTTTCTTTTATTTAAAGTTTATTGAAACAGAAAAGGATAATTTGTGTTTGAAAGAAGAAAAAAAAGTAACTATGGCAACAAAAAAAATTTTCTATTTTAGTAACATTGCACAAACTTTACATCCTTGGATTAAAACAGGATAGATAGTACCATCCAGCAGTTAAGTTTCTAATAGTCATGATTAAATTATATTTTATTTTTCAAATAGTGAATGAAAATATGAAGTCTTTAATTTTGGATTGTTAGAAGATTATAAAATTGTGTTCTTTCAAAGTGAATTAAATTAACCTTTTGCCTTTCCCTTTGATACTAAAATCATTAGAGTTTGCCTATAATATTAAAATACACAGTATGGAGCATGAAAATTAGGAAATATTTTTATGATCTAGTTCTATACTAGGTGGTTCTTTACCTCAAGGAAATCTGATTGGCAGTCATAAGCAAGGTGTTGTCATGTACTCAGAGATGGATCAGTTAATCAAAAGTCCCAGCACAAGTTTATTAAAACTCATCACTGGATTTTAAAAAATATACTTAGTTTTCAGAATAATTCACGATTTTTATGAATGGATCTAATAATAGCACTGATGGACCTGGTGTTTTAGTTTAATTGTAAGTAACAAACATTGACTAGAGTAAATCTAAATTCTGCTTGACTTTTATTCAGAAATATTTGTAAAGTACTGATTTAATTTCGATTTTTCCACTCTGAAGAGGATTTAGTATCCTATGAAGAATATTGAAACAAGTATTCTTCTTTCATATCCATGATGTATTATTATTTTAGATGTTATGTCCTTAGCTTCACCCACCATTTGCACTTGGAGCATGGGGTGGGATATGCAAAGGTATAACCTGAAGCAGGCCAAGAAATGTTAGTCACTTTAATGTTTATTTGCAGCTTAGTTGGTTTGGGGGGGGGAAAAAGCAGCTCTTCTGTGGAAGGAATCCGGTGTGGTAGGCGAATGTCTGTCACAAGGAGTTCATAATCTCATTTAACATTCTTTCAAAGAAAAAAAAACCAAACTCACACAATACTTTTTCTCTGACAAATATTTCATAGATGCTGACAGGCTAATTCCACTTGTGCTGTTTTTCTTATATAGACTTTAATGAGGCATTTGAACTTATTTGACAAAACCTGATCCAAAGGACACCTTTTGTCCCCTGGAGCTGAAGGCAAATAAATGTAATGAGAGTAGATTTGGGAATACTGAACATTAGAAGAAACTTGCATAGTGTTATGTAGTCCCAAACCCTGCAAAATTGCGATCTTTTTGTGTTTAGCAATATCTACTGAATTATAATGGGATGTAACTATAGACTATAGTCCTGAAATAGAGACAAAGATGCCCCTAGGTCTGTAGTATCATTCTTCTAAAATGCAGAAAAGAGCTGTATTCTCCTCCTGCTGAGGATCTGATCATGCTTTAGAACAATTTCTCTTGCAGCCTGCATGATTTCTCTTCTGAATTCTCTACCTTGTCTTTTCCAGTGCTTCTTTCCTTGAGATGTAATAGTTCAGATGCATGTAGAAATATGTCACCTATACCTCTATACCTTTGATTGAATTATATTTCTGTATTGCTTATGAACTTGCCATGAATTTGCAATCATTATTAATAAATCAATGTGCTTTTGTCTTCTGTCACAAAGTAATGTATGCATTCAAAAAGAATTGTATGCAAACAAGTCATGTTTTAGAACTTATATCATTAATAATTATCAGTTTGCAGTATTGTTAAACATGTTTTGAGGGAAGCTTATTATAAAAGAAATAACAAGGCACTGCACAGTAGAAAGAATAAGACAGTTCAGTTGATCACTGGTATAGGTGTTATAAATATGCCAGTCTGTACTATAGTGTTTTATTAAGTCTCAAAAAGTCAAAGCTGATTTGAAATAATAATGTCTGACAGTCAGTGCTTTGAAGTTTTGCTGCTGCACTCTCACATTTAGGTTTTCTTTTATGTATGACTTTACCATAAAAAACAAAAACTCACACATGGCATGAACGTCTTTTTTTCATATCTGTATTTCAAAGAAAGTAATAGGAGGCTACTTCAGTGAATTAAAAAGGAAAAAAAAGGAACAACCCCCCAAAATCAATGAGGATAGGTGCAGGCCATTGTAAGGTCATAGAGTATTCATGTAAGATATAGCTGGGGTTGGTAACTTGTTGACAAATGTAAAAGTGAAATTAAAAGAAAAAAAACACACCAAAGGAAAAAAAATGAAAAAAAGGGGAGAATAAGGATGAGACATGAGGCAAAAGCTCCTCTTGATTCAAACAAGATGACTTTCATTCAGTCAGAAGAACTTGAGAGCTTGGCTGTGATAGCTAACACGCTCGTTCTTCATCACCGGTCGTGCAACAAAGAGCTGGATTCCATCCATTCCATGACTGATTGATTACCCAACGGACAAATGTTAATTCTTTTCATCAATGCTTTGTCATTGTGAAAAGATCCTTTTCAGCTAGCACCTAGGATTTTTCCCCTTGGCTTTTTTTCCCCTCCCCTGATTATATATCTTTTAACATCCTCTTCTCTTCACCTTTGCAAAACTGTCATGTCTAACAAGATTCTCACAGTACTTTAAACTCCTTTAGTTTACAATTAAAATTGCTAACTAAGTATGTAACAAACCGTGATATTAAATAATACTCAATGATTTAATTTAGTCATCATAATTATACTTAACCTGTTTGCTGTCCTTGAAAGAAATTTTTTTCCTAGTTCACAAGAGAATATAAAGGATGAGAAGCTGTATGTTTTTTAATATAATAAATTGCTCCAGCACAACTTCATGAGTTTGATCTTACATGTGCCAGTAGAAAATATGCTATTTTGTGGCATAAGCATAACTGTGGTTTATAAAGTCAGTGAGAAGAGCTAAAAATGTATAAATGCTAATTTCTTTCATTGCTTCTTTATAATTGTCTTTAGCAAGAATACCCCTGAATTTTGAAAATGTCGGGATCCACAAGGTTTTGGAATAGTGCTGAAGCAGAGCCTCAGTGCAGGGAGAGTGATGCAGTGCAGATGTGAATTTGGGCTTCTTTCTTCAATGTTCAGTACTGGATTCCAAGTCGATGTTTTGTTTCTATATTGAATCAAATCAGAAAATGAATCAATATGGATGAAGACATTTTACTGATGTCAGAAGATATCTTTGTAGATTTTATATGTCTGTAAAAATTAATTTTCCGTACAGAAAGAAGAAAAATCCCTTTCTGATTCAAAAACCTTTTCAAAATGTGTTTGTGAACAGAGAATATAAAACTTAAAGGGAGACGTGCCTTTCAAGTATAAGCCTTTATATTTAGTTTTGTGTCTAATGTGGAAGACCTCCAGAGAGCTTTAACACATATCATTATTTTAAATTCTAAAAAGTTATGCAGAATAAACATGCTAATTGAAAATTTACAGGATTTCAAGAGAGCTATTTTTACAATGTTATGAAAAAGTTTATTAAAAGGCTCATTGTGTAATCATTTTGTAATCTTCCCAAAAACAAAATACAGTAGCTATAAATTGTGTGGTCAGATCTAGAACATAGAATTTGAATGAGATAAGGGTGTTAAAAGAGCTCATTCTTAAGGAATTTTTCAGTCATTTATAGAGATTAAAATTCTAACTAGCAATGTGATTATATCAAAAAGATGGCACACAAATAGACCTGTTTTTCATTCTAGTTCTTTCTCAGTCTGTCTGCAGAAATGTATTTTTTTCCTTACATAAGAATACTACATGGGTGTTCTTAAGAACAGTAAGAGAAGAAATAAAAGTGCATTTGAGGAAAGTATTTTCTCAACTACTGTAATATGCTATTTCTTTCTTTTTTTTTTTTTTTAATGAAATGTTTTTTCTCTGTGTGAATTGAGGACAATATCTTAGGTAAAAGCAGTAGAATACATAACTTATAGCAAACATCCACATAAAACTCTAAAGCTCTTTTTTTTTTTCAGGGATGAGGGGTCTGAAATATTGGCAGGGGAGAAACACAGAAATGTCTTTTTAAACTAATCATGATATCACAAAAAAAGACAAATTATAATGTTCTATTGGTAATTGATGGTTATTTCTTGATTCTCCTATTATCAGGCCAGAACTCATAAAAGTAATAAGTGCTGTTATTGTTAAAAGTAAATTGTTATTATATAACAAGTATTTTAACACTGCCTATTGCAACTTACAGCTCCTTAATTTTGTCTCTTTCACAGAAAGATATAATTAGTAAATAAATTAGCTTTTCTGCTGAAATATTACTTCAAAAATATTTATGAGCTGCGTTGTCTTTCCATGGAGGCTTGCACAGTGAAAATGTGTTGCAATTAAAACCTGATCTTTGATCTTTTGGTAGTTACAGTTTGATTTGCTTTCAACTGGTTTTTGTTTTGTTTCAGTTTTTTGTTTGTTTGTTTATTTCAAATGAGTGATGTTAATGTGAATTTTTAGGCTGAAATGACTTGCACCCTAAAATATGATTGGCCATATGACCTTTTTCTTCTTTAAACTTCTCCTTAAAGCTTTAACTCCTCCTTTTGTGACCTGTTTGAATGCTTCTCCTCCCTCTGAGTATTTTTGGAATCCTCTGAGGTGGAACAAACTGTTACCCGTTGTAATGATATGATTTGTGTTGCTGTTCTTAAATCTGGGCTTTTTGCTTTTGCTTTCACTTGTGTGAGTGCTTCTGCTGAGTCTGCTGACACGGGAATTTGAGCCACGATTTGACCTTAATCTGCCAGTAATTTAGCAGAAGATAAGTTGGACTGAATTCTTCCTTCTTGTACAACCCAATGTTAATTCCTAAGTGACAGGAGTGGGATCAGTACTAAAATTATCAAAATTTGGAATATTATTAGCTATTTAGAAAGCACTGTGTGAATTGTTCCTCTCCTTACACAAGTGGCACCTTGCTGTGAGAGTTTCAAGTGAAGGTGTGAGGCTATTCCCAGTGTATGCATTAAGGAGCGAGGTGCTCAACACCACCCAGAGTGATGTGTGGTCTTATAATGAAGGCTCTCTGCAAAGATTTGTTTTGGGAACATTCAGATAATGTTTTTGATATCTTTCAAAACTGGGCCTAAGGGTTTCCAAGGAGTTTAGCATAAACATTGTTGATGAGTCTGTCTACAGATGAAAGTTAATGCACAAAGTTCAACAGAAATTCTGTTATTGCTAACTGGGAAGGAAAAAATAAGTGTTGAGTTGTTTATAAAGTTTCCTTGATAATTGTTTATAAATCTGAATTGTAGTTTCTAAAGTAATAAAATTCTGTAACACAACATTAATGACAGAATCATAGAACGGCCTGGGTTGGAAAGGACCTTACAGTTCCAAACCCTCTGTCATGGGCAGAGACACCTTCCACTAGACCAGATTGCTTAGCATTTCATTGAACCTGGCCTTGAATGCTCCCAGGGATGGGGCATCCATAACTTCTCTGGGCAACCTGTTCCAGTGCCTCACCATCCTCACAGTAAAGAATTTTTTCTAAATTCTAATCTAAACCTACTCTCAATTTGAAGCCATTCCCCGTTGTCCTGTCACTACGTGCTCTTGTAAATAGTCTCTCTCCATCTTTCTGGTAGCCTCCCTTCAGGAGAATTTGTAGGCTTGTAGGCTCCCTTCATAAGAATTCCCATATTAAAAATCACCCACCTTTTGTAACCTCTGTGCAAGGTTATGTATGATTTAGACCTCAGAGCCAGTTAGTTTAATTTAGGAACTGAAAAGAACTTTAGAATTTATTGAAGTCTGTTATTCTCAGTATCAAATTTTGTAGTGGAATTGGGGTCTGATCATAGAAAACTTACTAAGGCCGATCTTCTACTTTCTCCAAAGTGTAATGACTTCAGTGACAATTTTGCCAACAGAAGGCCTCCCAGATTGGGATAACGACTTGAAATGTATTCTGAACTTCATATTACGAAAGCCTATCTTCTAATCATTGCATGTTGTTTATAGTGTACTGAGAAAATTTCTGATACTGTGAACATCGAATATGTAGAGTGCTTTTATGAATTCCATGGAGACATTACATGAATAACTTTTGCATTGACATGGGTATAAAAATGGGTTTCAGATGTCACTGTGTGCCAAATTTCCAAAAAAAGCTACTAAATCTTCATGTATAATTTCAAGTGTACAATCATTCTCAAATGAAAAAGGCAGAATTCATATATACATTGGCAATCTATGCATGTAAATTGGCAGTTAGCATGCATAAATCCTCAACGAAGTTTTTCTTTCAATTAGACTCTTGTTAAATCCATAGTAACTCCATTAACCTCAGGGGAATTACTTTGGATTTAAAATGCAGTTAAATAAGAATTCTGTTTGGCTGCAAGTTCATTTCCCTTCTAAACTATCATTCAACTGGTACAGGAAGAACAGTTTTAAAATGAAGGTGGCACCTGTTTTCCTGATGTGTGAGAATATATTTGATAATTCTGTTTCTTTTCTTTTTTTTTTTTTTTTTTAATAGATTCATCCTGTATGGAAAAGCTACTTTCTAAAGACTGGAAGGAGAAGATGGAAAAATTAAACACAAGTGATCTCCTTGGTGAAATTAAAGGTATCTGACTAGATCAAATTTTAAATGTTTGCATCTATTTTAAAAAGGGGATTGAAGATTTTTGAAAGTTCAGAAAAAATTAATAGAAACGGCTATCACAACTAGAGGGTGCCTTCCTCTTTTTAGTCAATTCACCCTGGTTTTCAGTGTGTAGCTTCAATATGATGGATGTCTGTCAAAAAAACCAGAGTATGTCTAAATCAGTTATAGGCAGTATAAGGATGTTATCACAAACACCAGATTAGTTACATCAGTTCTTCGACATTAGCTCTGCTCTCTGAGCAGAGGAAGAGGAAGAAACACGGAGTTATGAGTACTTGGTACTGCTTCTTCCCAGCTGGATAAATTATAAGTAGAAACTGTTGTCAGATTATAAAAAGGGGTAGTTGTGTGATTACTGTTCTAAATATTTGATTCAAAACTGGCAAAAAAAGACGAGTGTTTGTTTACGTTAATTCCATTCCTGCAGAGAAAGAGTAACTCTGGATGAAATTTGGGACCTACTGAAACCAGTGCAAGTTTTATTGTATATGTGGACAATAAGTTCCAGTATTTTCAAGATTTGTTGAACCTAGCAAGATAGGAAAAGTGGAATTCTCTTGGCAATTAAGTACTAGGTAGAAAACTTGAAGTGTTTCTCCCTACTCATCAATTCTTCCATGAATTTTCTTGGCGAGAAGAAATTCAGTGTTATTGATTAGCCAACAAATTTAAAAGGTGGGGTTTTTATGCTGTAAGAAGGCGTCATAAGGCACGTTTGAGGAATACACAAAGTACCTAAGATTCATTTCTCTTTATTTGTATAAATTTATTAAATTGCCAACTAAGGTGTGGAGACAAAGAATCATGCTCATCATATTAATAAATCTTTACTATTAAAAAAAAAAAGATTCTATTTGCTGAAAATTGATGCTTAGGGTTTTAAGTTTCCACCAGGAAAACTTAAGATAGTACAATTTTTTTTTTAAATTTTTTATCTGTACAAATAGATGAAAGATTGGCCCTTTTTAATAAGTTATGAGTTATAACTGGTTCCATCAGGACCAAAAATCTGTTGGATTCTCCTAATTTTTCTGGTAAAATTATGACACTGCATGTATGTTAGGCAAGTAAGAATCCTATAGTAATATCAGTGGCAGAAACACAGTATACGATTTTACAGGAACATGTTAAAATTGGCTGTAACAAAATCCCCCAAAATTATGTCTTGAAATCACATTCTATTTAAAGCCATATTGTCTCTTAATAGTGTGAAAAACGTTGAATGCTTGTTCAATTATTATTGTCCATTAATTGCAAAATATAGCTACTTAGTCTTTAAATAGAAACTACTTGAATGCTATTAGCGAATCAAATTTAAAAGAGGTGGGATCTCTAACAATGCAGAATAATGTTCTTTATTCTTTTATACGGCACATAAAGCTTTTTAATGAGCTTTCATTTATTGAAAAAAAAGGACTTTATTTTTTTCTGGATTTATGTTGTTTCCCCTCTTTTCTTAGCATATATAATCTCTGCTGAGTGAATGAGTAGAGTTCTTGCTTCTAACCCTTTTCTCATCTACCTACAAAGCATTCTCAGATTTGGAAGAATTTTCAACTCCTTCCACTACTCTTTCTGGGTAGGGAATAGCTTATTAGCTGTATAAAAAGGATCATCAGATTAGGCTTACCAGATTTATGTGTTGACAGTCATTCAGTTATTTTCCACAGCTCTTTTCCTGTGTAACCTGTCCTTAAGTGGTCATAATGTCTTCAATATTCATCTATGCTATTAACTGGCTTCCAGCAAGATGCAATAATGAATCTTTGCTGCTGCAACTGCATTTAAACTTTTTGCAAAATAACACCAACATGGACGATAAAGGATGGGTGCTCTTGTGCTTTACACTTCAAAACTCTCGAGAAAGACGTTGGTGTCATTTTATACAAGAAGAAAACTAGATGCACAGTTACACAGCAGGAGCAGTGGCAGGTCTGAAGTTGGACTCCTTCCCTTTCGGCTCCCAAATTCATGGCCTAACTGCTGTCTTCAGCTTGGTTCCCTCCAGCTGACAGAATTGCTATTAACCTAGTAGTTGGGTATTAGCTCATATGAGCATTTGTGTACCTTAAAAATCGTCTCAGAAAAAAGGAAACCCAAACAAATCAACGATTAAGTACATGGCAGCATGAAAACCAGATTACATGAAGGAAATAAAATGAAGTAGGGGAACCAGAGAGAATTTTTAATTCACCAAAGAAGCATACTTTAAAATAAATTCTTTCATTGTTCAGGGTGCTAGATTTCAAAATCATGAAGTTCATTTTCATAGTGCTGATTGAATTTCTAGCTAGGTAACTGGCAGGGCATGCTGAGGTCTGAAAAAACCACATTTGAAAATCTGTTGTCTCTGGGAGGTCAAATATATTTTTCCTTAACTTCTGTTAGATTCTAAATAATTTTATTTAATTGGCTGATATTTTTGGCTTTTCTGCAGACTTTCTGCTCATATTACTGAGAGCCTAACTTGAAGACATGAAGCGATGTAGTAAAAATAAATGAATAAGTTGATTAGGGGAAAAAAAAATCTTGATTATAGGAAAGCAAGGTGTGGTCCTGTGAGGAACTGCTCTTTGCACTGACTGTTACTGGGAGTTGTTTATTTTAGAGAGAAGGCGTTGTTCTCGCTAAGGATAACGTGAGCACATATTCTTCCTCTGTGTCTGCACAACTGCAGCTCTCCCCCTTCGGTGAAAGACTAGCATCTTGGTTGTGGGAAGGCAGCTCACTAAGAATCAGTGCCAGAAAAAAAGGATGAAAGCAGAAAAAAAAAAAAAGTACCACTGACACAAACTGTTTCTATTCATGTTTGGGAAGCACACAGACAAGAAGAAAAGATAATTGGCTGAGAGAAACAAATAAAAACGGTATTTTCTTGCTTTACCTTCTATATTTAGAACACAATAGTGTTAATCAAGACATAATTATAAACTATATCTATTAATTCAAACAATAGAAGCCAATACAAAAGTAACAAACAGTGAATAATTCATTTTTTCTCAGTGTGGGATTGTTCCTGTTCACAATTACTTTTGCATAGTGTGCTTTACTTGTAAAACTGCTTTTTCTGAGTTTCTTTATTAGGATTTCAGTTATTGATAATGGTCCAGATTCTTCCTTGAATTCCAGCCAAACAAGCCATTGACTTCAGGGAGGTTTCATGAAACTCTGAGGAGCTGAAAGGAGCAGAATGCTTTGTAGCCAAATTCCAGTGGTTAAATAAGTCTGCTTGTTCATTTGATATGTTTATAAATGAAACTCATAGGTCAAATTTTCAAAGGTCTGTGAAGCAATTGAGCTGAGTTAAATGCCCTGCTCACCTGGAAAAAACCCCAACCTGAGCTGCCTATGCAAATCATTTGATTGTATGTTATTTGCCAGGGTTCTCATGCAAATAGATTTATTTAAGGTATACAAGCAATTTGTTAGGCTTACGTCCAGCTTTTGCAGTATTGGGGTTTTTTTTTTGTATAAAAACTAGGATCAGGAAATACTTTTCATTCTAATTGTTGTTATTATGTATTTGAATAAACAAAGTGATGCAGGGCTCTTTTCTGTGTTTTCAGATACTTGGGTGCACAGAGTTCTGTCCCCACCCTCCCTCACTGCATGTATTTCTGTTGCTTAGTTATCTGGTTTTTCTTCAGCAGCCACAGCTAGGCAGAGTAGCATCATTTATCACTATACAGAGTCTGTTTTAAGTTTTCTGTTTCTGTTCCAAATATAAATCTCTGGAATAGCACAGTCTTGCATGCATCAGGCAGTTGTCCTACTGAAATAGCCCGCAATGGTCTTTCTCAGCATGCAGAGTCTTTGAAGATCAAATAAGAAAGGTCAGTCTTTAAGTAACTTAAGCAATGATGTTATCATGAAAGGGTCAGAATTGGTCTAGCAGCCTTAGAGGAGAGTGACTCCTGGGTCACCAGCTACTGTGTTGCAGGTTAGTCCTCTGGCTTCCATTGGTGGTGTTTACAACTGGAACTATCTATATTTATAGGCATTGTGACTTGAATGTCACATGCTGTCTTTGTACAGTATACTCTATTTTGGGGAGGTGAGTGATTGATGTCCATAGCTTTATCCAATACAGAAGGCTGTTTCCATTATGTGGAATCCTGTGCTTATTCCTTCTCTTTTTATATTTGCTAATTTATCAATAAGAGCCTAAACCTTCTGTTTTGTGTGACATGTGCACGTTTAATGGACTCAAAATATTTGGGTAGGTGGGAGGCAGCATTCCTGTTTCCTAGGAAATGTTGAATTTAGCAAAGCAGAGCAACTTCACCCACTTGATAGTCTCTTTCTAAGATATACTATAAACAATTTTGGAAAGGATATTTGTCCCTGGTATAAGAAAACAGAGGAGACTCAAAGAGATGCTTTCTAGGAGCACTTTTTTGGTGTATGTTATTGACTGGAAGAGGATAGTGAGGCACAACTCTTTGAATCTAGTAATTTAATGCTATCCATTTCTGGAATAGTCTTGGAGAGAGTTGTGCATGAATGAATCCTTGAGAAAGTTTATGTTTTCCTTTTATGCAAGTGAATTTGTTTTTTAAGCATGGTTTACAAAAAATTTTAAAATGTTAATTTTTCCTTCTATTTTGTAAAATTTGTCTTCACAGATAAGCTTTCAGGTGTTTCGTGATGCACTATATCAAACCAGGTGAAGGTCATTTTGAGGAAAATAAACCTGTTTTTCTGTAGCCCTGATCAACACTATAGTCTGAATTTGCAGTAATTATTTTTCAGTATAATTGCTGAAAATTCTTTCTCATGAAGTCTAAGGGTATATAACAGTCTGCCTCATAAATATGTATAAATAAATATATATAAGTCTTATATCACAGAGGCACTCAGAGGTTTTTAATTATGTCACTTTGTATGGCTATAGACATTTCAAAGCTCTCCTTTGTGCTCTCTGTTATAAACGTATTTTATTTCTTTTGAAGTCTGTGTGATATACATACTAGCAATTAAAAACCCGGCGCAGGCTTTGAGACACAAGGTCTTCTTAATTAAAACTCAAACAAAAGCTACAAGCAGAAGCCCCACTATATGATTAAGGTCTAAAATGTTATGATACATTAGAATCATTGTTAACTGCTAGGATTTAAAAAATCAATACACAGGAAAAAGGATCAACTGGTTCCAATTACTGAAACCAATGAAAACATCCAACAAAATAGCACAACCCAGAACCCCTACACCCAAATCCTTAAGAAATTGGTCCTGATTAGAAATATACTACAGGCTATAAAGGTTTCTCATAATGAATTTATTGCCATGATCCAATGAAGTGATATGTTTGGCTTTGTGTTGTAGCTCTCCAAATCAGAGCGATGCTTTTGTTTTGCCATTACTCCAGTCATTAGCACTTTGTGTAACATGGCACAAAGGCTACATTTCCAGGTCTAACCTGACCTTCTAAATTAAGTCATTTGAATGACTGAGTATTTCATAAGCACTTTCAACAGTTAATGTTTGCATGCACTTTAGCCTGATTTGCTTGAAGAAAGTAATGGATTCCAAAATAAAAATATTTTGGTTAAGCCTACCAAGCCCCATTGTATCTATTTGTTATGATCAAGGTACCAGCACAATTAGTTAAACTAATCACCAGTGTGAAATAGATTAAACTGCACTGTCTGATGTTGTCTTAAATTTTTTTAATATAAAATATCTTTCTTGAGATTCTGGATTTAAACAGACATACTCCCAAACTGTACAGATAGAGGATAGGAGTGGGACTGCTCACTGTACATAGTGCTGTTATTTAAATTATGTGCATGTAAGTCTCAGAAGGATTGACGCTGTATTTATCACAAAAGAAAAAACTCAAACATTTTTTGTTGCTCTAGTCTTGTAGTCAGAGGGTTGTATTTCAGTGGTACCTATCATGATCATGACTGCTTCTAATGTTAAAAGTTAATGACTATTACCATTTCTAGTTCTTAAAACTCTGCAACTATAAATTACATTGTAATCAACCTTTCACATAAATCAAGTTCTCCATATTGTTGAATATATTTTATAAAAAAAATAACAACCAGGATGCATGTCGTTTATTTCCAGGCACATAATGAATTTTATACTTACTGCAACCATGTATATCCATACATTTTGTACCCTATCAGTGTATATTTCTAAGCTTAACAATTCAGGACTAAAAGTATGAACTCTGAACTACACTGAAATCAGTATGACAGCTCGCTTGTATGCTGGGTTGTGCGCAACTGTGTCCCAAATAGTGTAGTAAGAAATAATATCAAATGTTCATGAGAAAAAGGAATAAGAAGGATAATGATGTTAATATATTGCAATATATTTATTTGGCGCATTAGTACAGACTGCCTTCTGGAATTTGATCCATTCTTCATTTTTACAAATAGTGACAAGAAAATGTATGGTATTAAAATATGTTTATTTTCAGATGCCTTCTAATTTATTTTAGCAGAAAAGGGGTTGCTTATAAACTAAAAGTTACAAGTAGGCTTTCTTCACTTTGTCTTCAAAAATATGCCATTTTCTTCTGGTGGTAGGTTGTTTTGTTAGTGTGTATATATATATTTTCATTATATCAGTTATTGTTTTGTTTAATAAATACAGAGTCTTTAACTGTAGTAGAAAGGCTTCTATGTTGAAGCATGTGTCACTGCTTGGAACTTAACTCCTCCTCTTCAGATAGTGCATGTGAGTGGCACGTTTTCTTTTGACTCAAGTCCCACCTTAGTCGCCAATGAAGCTCACCTTTAGCAAAATAAAACTACTGAAGACAAATATACAACTTCTTACTAAAAAGCAAATGCATGTGTAGGAGTTTGCACTGCTAAAACAAGAGTGGAAGCTCCAATTCTCGTGTTTCATCACACTGCAGTGCTTTTGGCTTTTTGTTGCTGTAGATATATCAAGTCAAATTCTAACAAACTGATGAATGTCAGCATTTATCTAGAAAAATACATAAAGGCACAGTAATGAAAGGACTGAAATTTTCTGATCAATTTGGATTCTGGGGAGACCTCTACATGTACTTTTATCAGTCTTTTGTTACAGATATTTCAAATTAAGGACACCTTTAAGTGTCAAATATAAAGAATATACACTGTCCTCCAGCATTCTCTCTCTCTGGGTACTGAGCAACCTGAGGAAGGGTGTAAGCAAAGGGCAAATGTACAGTAATATTTCTTCCAGTATACTCTTCCAGTTTCCCACAAAATATGATTAATTGCTGTCTTGATTCAGAGGTGGTACATTTGGGTTTAATGACCCTTGTTAGAATTATCATCTATGAACATGTCCAATCACTTTTGAGCCCTTTAACAGACAGCTGTAAAGTCTGTGGGGATAAGCTCAGCAGTTAGCAATATGCTGTATATTTGAACTTAGCACCTTCTAGGTGCCCCCTAGATCTTGTATTCAGCGGGTAGGGATTGGCTGTTCCCTGTTCATCTTCTCTGGTACACTACACCCAGTTGTCTCTTCTCTGGGTGGAAAAGTAAAAATATTTATTTCTTATATGAAAACTGTTCTGCACTTTGGCCACTCTCCTCCACATTCTCTGCAGTTAATTTGGTGAGAAACCTCTTACACAAAATATCGCTATTCTGAACAACATCAAACTTTGGCACTTATTAATGAGAACCTTAGTGGCAATCCTTTTCACTTCAGTTGATTTTAAACTCCCTTTCTGAGTAGAAAGTCATGTCTTGAAGTGAGATCTTGATGTGTGGATATTGTGTGGTAATGAGGTTATCCTAATGATATCAAAGATACCAGTGGGTGGGTTTTTTTTTCTTTTCTAAGAAAAATGTAAAAATACCTTACTGGGAACTTGAAAAACTGTGGTTCCAGAGGCAAGTCAGAAATGTCATCTTTAAAACTCAAGGAACATACCATTAGTACTGAGAAAAAATGAAGTAGGAGCACGTTTAGTAACATATGAAACTGAGAACAGCAAGAATGTAATGTGCAGCCTGACATAGCTACGGCCTCGAAAGCCTAAGCTCAATGAGGAATAGAAGATGAAATAAAGAAAGGTTGTCCTTGTTCCCTCTAAACAAGTTGACCTTTCAGAAGAGGTTAACTATCAGTGTTTTTTTCAAGATATCTTGATTTGTTTTATTGTGTCACCTCACTTCAGGTCTGACCAATGACATCTGGCAGTTTTCTGCCTGAGGGCAGAGCTAGCCAAACTGGGCTCATTTTCCTTGTTTTCACCTCCTCTGGCCAACACTGAAGTGATTTCAGGCTAATCATGATCCCCTTGCTCCAAGCAGGTCATTCACGATACTGCCCCCTTACGTGGTGAGTGAATTGGTCTCAATTCACTGTGTCCCTTCTGTCTATCCCTCAAATATTTATGTTGGATTAAAGTAAACAATGTATATCTTTTCCACTCCCTACATTTTTTTTTTGTTCTAGCATGATTTGCCAATACAGAAAATTTTCAAAAACATTATAAAAGTGAGTCCCATTAATTATTATGAATATATGAATTGTAAAGAAAATTAAGAGACATGCATTGAAACAGTTTCCATAGAAATTTGTCTGAACGGAGGAAATAGAAATCTATTAAGGACATAGCCTGCCCTGTCCATCATAGATATTATCCTCTATGATAATAAAATTAATAGATTTGTACCCAGGCAGCTTAATCAGAACTGGTTCTTTGTCATTAGCTCTCAACACTGAAAACCTGTTATTATGAATATCTCGTTCTTACCCATTTTTCTTTAAATTACTATTAGTGTAACCCACATATGCTAATATTTACCTTAGTCTGTATTCATATAAATCAACAAAGTTTAATATTAGACATATTGTCATAAATGTTCTTTAAGAGGTATTCAAGATTAAGCTGAGACCTGTTCAGTAGCTGCTTAAAATTTGTTGCCCCATAGATAGCAGTAATGAGAGGCTAACACACATGTTGGGAATGAATCCTCATGTCTATTAAGATTTGTTTGAACAGGTTTCCATCACAACAGGTGCACAATTACTTTATGAGTAAAATATTATCAGCCTTCCAAATTAGCCAGGGCAAAATGCAAGTTGTCTGATTAAATAATCAAACCCAATACTTAAAATGCACTTGATTTCCACAGGAATTTTAAGATGCTGAGTCCCAGTCTATCAGTGGAACTGTGATTGTTTGCAGCATACAAGTAGCAGCTTGTAGAGTATCCTGTTTAGTATGTTTTACATAATTCACCCCACATTACACAAGAAAAAAAAACCTGAAAAAGCATATAATGACAGGGTTTACTTCTAGTCAAACAATTTTAATTGACCAATGAAGGTATTATACTGTGCATTAAAATCAGAAAAAAATTTGGCCTCTAATGGAAAATAGTTTGAAAGTGTTCTGCATTCAATTAGGAGGCACATCAGTTTAGAAATACAAAACCCCACGTTCTTTTTAAAATAATTTAGTTTATGAAGGGGGAGGGACTAAAGGAAAATCCTCTGAATCTGAAGTGCAGCTTACAGTGTGGAGATCACATATGCCACCAGTTATTGAATAGCTTAGTAAACACAGTGACTCAGAGCCCTAAGAAATTAGTAAAATCTGAAACAGTAGGCTCACCGTGAATGGAAAACTTAGAAGTACAGCTGTCAGGCACAGATTATAGACAGGTAACTGTTTGTTTTCATATCTGAATCTGTTTGTCAATCAAGGAACGCTATGAATCAGGAGATGGGATCTCAAATACAAAACCACAAAGTCAGAGACAGCATCTGGAGTGGCTCCAAGCCACAAAAATTAGGGAAGAAGCACAGAGGGAACAAAAACTGTAAATGCTTGCATGGATTCTGCCTCTATATACATTGAATTTAAATAATTGTGTTGATACATCAGTAATAATAATTGCTGATAAAAATTATAGTCCTTATTTGGGCAGCAATATGTTTTACTAAATGTGAAATTAAATGCAATTTGTATTAATTAGGGATAATATGAAAGTATGTAAGTGGTTGACATTTCCGACATTTTTAAACATACTACTATGTGTGAAGATCTTTTGCATTTGTTTTGACTTGGAAATACTGTAGATTGATATATGCCCCTAATGTGTTCTGTTGACATAAGATCCCAGTTCTAACCCCTGAGATCAGAAAATTATTTATAGTGAAGATTCACTGTACTTTGAAATTTAATTACGGGATTTGATCTTTGATGTAACTGTTTAGTAGACAATTGTAGTTCTCCCTGGAAGACAGAGCTGTTAATATGCAGGTGGTGTACTCCAGTTGCAGGATTTAAGAAGTCAGTGTAGTTTATAGAGATATTTTATTAGGTTTGTGAAATTGAGTTTTTCTAAATGTGGGAAAACTTAACAGACTTCAAATCTTGATTGGCAACATCAAAAGAATATAAACAGGTTAACTAAGGAAGGTGCAGAGAATTAAATGGGCATAGTTGTTCTGTGGTTTGGGTTTTTTCAGATTCCTTGTGAATCAGGGATTTCCTTTTAACTTGAGAGAAGGTTTCACCTTTCCTCTGGTGACAGAACCCATTTGGCTACATATTGTTGTGATTCTGCAACAGTCACAAAATAACTATGGAGGTTCTTTTAGAGGCTTTAGGGAATAGAGGATTCCTACTTTAGGATGTATTAATAACTGAATTAACTTTCTTATCCATTTTGTTGTTTTCTTCACCTTCCAAGGTTCTGTAGTATAATTTTGGGTCTCTCAGACTTCAGCCAAAGATAAGGTATCCACTTCTGAAGCACATAGATTTTTCTAAAAAGAAATACTTAATTCCATCTGGGTGTGGTCTGCCACTTTTCAAGATAACAGTGATTGACAAAGGCACTTTAGACCTCTCTGCTTACCCTCAGATAACATATCCCACCATCAGACAGATATCAACACTTGGTGCTAAGAGCTGGCCTTAGTGAGAATTCTCCCTCTGCTGACCTGGAAAAAACCAATCAGTCTCTACACATGGCTGAAGTTTAGTTAAATTAATAGATAGGTGAGGTGCTTTCACTGTTCCTCTCCTTGTTCCCTTCTGTGTGTGTACTGAGCTAAAAAATACTGAGAAAACTTTTTTCTGAATTATTGTTACAACAACTGGAAAGGGCTGTGGTGGGTGATCAGGGGCAAATCACCTGTGACAAAATACAGGTGTTAATTGCTCATCAGTGGAATCTGCTGTAAGAAACTTACATTGTCACAGCTATGTCTGTATGAAATGTTTGAATGCATTAAACACATAGAATTAATATAAAGTTCAAGTTTAGCAGTGAGGGAAAACTGAAGATCTATGTAATGAAAATGAATGTTGCTTAACTTGTTTTAATGAAATAGTCTTCATGAAGGACAAAATTGTTCTTCTACCAGTAGGCTCACTCCAACATCTGCATCATGACTGGATCTGGCTCTGAGCAGCCAGGTCTAGTGGAAGGTGTCCCTACCCATGGCAGAGGGGTTGGAACTAGATGGTCTTTAAGGTTCCTTCCAACCCAACCCATTCTATGCCTCTATGATCTGTAAAAGGAGAGCTCTTCATTTATCACAGTCAGATCCTACAGACCAGCAGGCATCACCACTGCCAGGGCTATAAAATTATAACGTGCATAGGCTCAGTTTCTGTGATGGTTATTAACAACATCTGAGTTGTGTAATTTTATTTTTTTTTTTTTACGGCAAGAGTAACATGTTCTTTATAACTGGAATTCTGAAAGAGTTCATTTTCTGTGGTTTAAGAACTCAAGATTTGTGATATTTGTTTAATGTTCTTGATTGAGTGCTAGAAGCTAGGAAATGGTTAAAAGATACTGTGAGAAGCCGAAAGTTAATTGGTAAACTCGGCAGTGTTTTTGTCATCTGTACCTACTTAGGCTTTACCAGAAGTGCTCTTTTTTTGTCAGTGTTAGCCATGTCATAGCAGGTGTAGGCTTGTAAAACTGGTTAAGCAACTGAGAAAGTCACTCCTCCTAAACTGTATAAACTGAATTAATAGCTAAAGCAATATGGAGTTCCCGACTTAGTAAAAATTTTTTTTTTTTTGGTACAGAAGGAAAGAAATGTGTATGTGAGTGTGCCTTATAAATGCATTTTACTGCATTCTCTTTACATCTATTCATTCATTCATTCTCTTATGCAAGCTACTTGTCTTATATAGACTTCTGTCTGTATATGTTGAGTCCATGATTGAGTTGAAACTGCAAGCTTAGCTTTACTGAAAGGTGTTGAGGTCCCCTGAATGCAGAACAGGTACACAAGAGCAGAAAAATCTCTGCTGTGGGATATCCAGCCAATAATGGAAGAGCTCCTAGGAGAAATTTGAAAATTTTTAAGTGAATGCAGTCCGTGCCACTTAGAAGTTATGAAAGTGCTACTGAGTTCTAGAAAGTGATATCTAAATCTCTCATGTCCAACAGCATTCCTTCAACAATCTTTCTATTTATCTTTACATTTCTGTTTACTTTGATACCCTGAAATTATGATGATAGCAAAACATATTGATGGTTATACTTTAGAAGTTACTGTAAGTGTGCAGTTCAAAAATTTTTTGTTCAAAGTTTATTACCTGTGGGAAACTCAAAGTGAGCAACTTTAGGTTTTGACTGGAACATGTAAGCCTAAGGTGTATATACCATCATGCAGATACAGGTTCTCATGTCCACTAGCTAGTGTTGCACACCAGAAAAGTAAATGAAACTACTTTGGTGTTAAGAAAAGACAATTGCTTGACCCATAGATATGAATTTCCATACTGGGAAAACAAATCTTAATAAAAAATCATCAAGTACTGTATCTGAAAGGCCAAAGTTCCTGCAAAAGTACTCAGTGCAAAAATGGGAAGGAGATCTGTGGCATAAAGGGAAGAAAACAGTCAAACACCCATTTGACCTCAGGAGGATTCATAAATGGACACACAGGAATGAGGAAGAACAGGGAAAACATACTTTCACACTAATGTTATCTCCACTTCTATTTACAGTTCCAGGGATTTCCAGACCCTGATGGGGTTTGTGTGTCTTGAATCAGTCAAATAGATTGTTCTTCCTCCTTCCAAGTACTTGTCCTGTCTCCTTGAACCTACATAAGACTTAGAGCCAGCAGCATCTTTTAGAAAGGTATTCCATGGCTCTAATGTCTATTGCATGTAGTACTACCTCAGAGTCAAATTAATTGAAAACTTTTAAGGTGTTCTTATATGATTCAGACACACCTATCTCATTTTTTAAAACAATGTCATCTGAGTCAATGGGTGCTAGAGGCTTCACGTGTTTTTGAAAACATGGCCATAGGTATATCTGCAACAGTAAGGGTCCCAAATCTCTTTACAAATGTGGCCCAGAGACACCTAAATCTGAGAAACCCTTTGTAAAAATACATGAGATCTTTGCAGATGCAGACAGATTGAAATACTGATGTTTATTTAAAATTCATAGAGAGGAAATAACCACAAAATACATTGATTAAGTTAAAAATTATTTTGCAGTCACAATTAGCCTTCATCTAAGTTAATATTATCATGATTATCAGCATCACAGATTAAACTGAAGTAGTTTCTGAGAACCACATCAGAAATGTTGCATTGAGTTTCAACAGGTATGTTCTTCCAGATACAACTCATTTTTTTTAATAGGACACCTAAAAGGAAGATGATTAACTTTTAGCACCAATTGTAGAAATCTATTTTCCCTTTTCCTTCTTCCCTACTTCTTCTTCCTTTGTGTTTTTAGTTTTAGTGTCTTATTATGAAAGAAAAAGAATGCCAAAGCTACGGTTGCTGTAGAAATAAAGTAATGAAAATGCAACCTGGACAGTGTTCTATTGTCTTAAGGAAAGAGAAACATTTAGAGGATCCTGCTTTCTTAAATATATCCCAGGCCCTATTTATAATATATTGAATTAGAATGCTGTTATTGCAGAATTCAAAACCTCTTGGTGTTTCCTACTTACTCCCAGCGCTTCAAGGTTTATTGTAAATCATCATAACACTGTGCTTAAAGTTTTGCTAAATTCAGGCCTTTGAATATTGGATTATATTAAGTCTTTTGAACAGGCAGTGTTTATGTTTTCTTTCTGAATGATCCTGTTGGAGTAGTAGAATACCTATGAAAGTACAACAAAATAACATGATACCACTCTGGTTTAGGACTGTGAAGAACTTAATTACCAAAGACTCTGTAGTGAAGGGCTGTGTTAAATGTTTTGGTTTGTGATCAACTAGATATACAAATAAATTGAATTAAGAAAATGTCTAACTGTACTTTTAGTTGCTTCTGAGAACCATCTGGCTAAACACAACTCATGCTTGTGGTTAGAGCATAATCGTACCAGAACAATCTTAGAATATGTGTGGAGCTTCAGTCTGCAAATGTAGGCCACCCCCTTTGTGCTCTGGTTAATGTGATTTAGGAGGTTTTTCTGCAGTTAGAAAACTTGTCTGATAATTTTGTAGCATGTTTAAGGGAGCACAGTAAGCTGGTCATAGAATTCTAACTTGTTCTGGAATGCATTTTTTCCCAATAATTATTTATTTATAAAACAAACCTTGAGGGAACAACAGCATAGTTTACTTGTGTGTTTTTTGTTTCCCATAGACATACAATGAAGTTGTGGTTACTTTAAAAGGCATAAGATAATTCATATTTGTAGCATTACTACACTCTGCTGAATTGGTGTTACAGATTGGTAGGTTGTGGGCAGCAGATAAGTAGCACTTTCAATTTATAACTCTTTGATTATGAACTAAATTTGAAATAATATTCAGATTGGCAAGTCTGAAGCTGCCAATTTTGACCACCTAATGCCACTGTTAATGAACATATCAATGGACCTGTTTCAAAGCCCTCTGAAATAAATGTAAATCCTTCAACTGACTTCTCTGGGCACATTCTAAATGTATAAAATGTTGTTGCTTTTCCATACATATCAAAGGCTTTTGACTAAATTGTCTCTTCTCAGATGAGGTAGGAAGTTTCTTCTTTACAGCTTCTGTGATAGACAGGCTATGCTAATGTCCTTGTTTTGCAATAAACTTTGCTTCTTCATTACTTATCACCAGAGGCAATAAAAATCTTCAGAGGCAAATATAAGTTTTTCATTGATATACTTGTTTGTATTTGTAAGACATGAAAGATGAACATGTAATTAAGATCAAAATTAAAATTTATATTTAAAGTATATAAATCTTACAGTACTAATACTCATATTTATATTTAGACATTTCTGAGTGGTGTAGCTAATAATTACTAACTAAAAACTCATGGAAGTAACTTATTTAACAAGATATAAAAAGTAACTGCAAGACATCAGAAGTCAGAGTACATTTCACAGGGGCACATCTCCTCTCCTGTGTATATTGTGCATTCTGGATGCAGCTGAAGGAATGCATTTGGGTTACAATTTTCAGTAGAGGAAAAGAGGCAATATTCCTGGAGTGTTTTGGATTGGGATCCTCAGTGTTGGCTTTAAGGAAGATGAACTCAAATAATTGAATCCTAATATCTAAATCAGTTAGCCTTTTAATATAATAAAGCTGCAGTGGCACCTATGGAAAGGATCTCTTCCCTTCTTGCACGCAGAGAAAAGTATTCATTCCTATCCTTGTTAGCACAGACCTTCCTAGCACAGAGGTGGTCAGTTCAGTGTAAGACTCTGCAGTGTCTTCCTTAAAACTAGATTAGCCCCACAGGAAGATACAGTGATGAGATGATTTTTTCACCTGACTTGCACATGTCCAACTGCAGGAGAACATATACAAGCTGCATGAACTTCAACTGTCACCTTTTCTTACTATCACCCCATGAAAGTATTTGTAAACAGTACAGTGTAAAATGTTCCTCTTCCTCACTATTTAAAGAGAGGAATCACATTATTTCTGCAAATACTTTGACAAAAAGCAGAAAAAGAATGTTAACCCCTCCTCTTCTGTAGCTTGCTGTTTAAAATGTAAAACTTGATTAAAACATATAATTCTTTTTATCCTTTATTAACCCATGTTTTAGACAATGGAGTAGACTGAAGAAAACCAAAAGCTTCTTTAACATCATGAACTTTTTTATGAAAGACATATAATCAGCTAAAGAAATCACAAGTAACTATGACTCCTGTTAAGTAGGGAAATTAATGTCATTAAATCATATGAACTATACTAATCCAATGAGATACGAAACTAACTTCTTCTAAACTCAGCTCCCTTCAAGTCACTTTTATGCATGTACATATACAATTCTCTTTCCAGAATAAGATTAGATAGAACAGATATTCATTTCATCCCTGTGATTGAAGATACAAGTTTTAATTGGAGAGCTCTTCCTTCCAAAGAAGTGCTTTCTTGCACTTGCACGGGAAGAAATACTAGTTTTAAAAGAATGAAAAATTGTATAGATCACTTGGAATTCTATCATGTTTACAAAATGAAAAAATAAGAATAATGGTACCTTGAAATCACTTGTTAAATTAAAATTGAATATGGAAACAAAATTACTTTTATCCAACTGTGTGCTGTTAGGAAAGAACAATAAATGAAATGGAGCAATTTCAAAATCAGTCCTGAATTCTCCAATTACATTTTTTTCTTCAGCAGACTCACAATCTTTTTGTGCTGGTTAGTAAGATCCTACTTATTCCGGACTATCATCAATTGTGATTCTCAACATTGTAATTCCAAAGAAGACACTATCTGTGATTGTATATAAGCAAAAGAAAATCTCATTTCGCAGCTTAAAGTGGATGTTACAAAAAGTATCTTACTTATACCTTTTACTGCAATGTTTTATAGGAACATTAGAGATGGGTTAGCATTCATATATCAGACTATCCATTACTCCACATCAAGGAAGAGGTGCAAAAATTTACCTAGAAGTAAATTATTTTTTCTTCTTTTCTGGAAATGAAAGTTAGGGATTTTCTATTCAATTCAAACATCTAAAATAATGTTTAATTTAATTAGATATAGTGAGACTACTAGTGCAGCAGAACTGAATTAATCAAATTGTAGGAATCAGAAGCAAAAAAAAAATAAAATTAAAGAATTATCCAGAAAACAAAATAATGTTTAGGGCAAAATCTCATTGTGTTGGGATTCCTCTGAAGCTGGTGTGAGAGGTTGGGCAGTATTTCTCAGTGTAAAGCACTTCATTCTCAATTTTACATCTATAGATTCACATTAAGCCATAAACAGATCATGGAAAGAGTTTATTAAGAAAGTGCATTTAAAAGGTCTAATACTAAGTACCCAGTTTTTTTATGTAAATGATGCTGTCAGGACAAATCAGTCTCACACCTAAAATTGGGATGATGTTACAGAATATGCATATATATATGACTTCTTCACTAACATTTCTACATGCCAAATATGGTAGTTTTCTAGAAACTCAGGTGAGTTTTCTTGGATTGCTGTTCAACATGTCTGCTATTGGTCCTCTGACAACTACAAAACTCAGCCAAAGATGATGAAAGAATTCATGTATTTTGGGTCAGGTTCAGAGATAAAATAATAGGGAAGGTGAAAAACTGGCTTTACTTACTATTTACAGGAACATGGGGATCAGTTCTCATGCCATTGTAAATACAGAGTATTTCAATAGAAGTCTTTGATCTACGTGTATGTGTAAATAATGTGAAGAGAGAATTAGACTTGCTGAGTTGTTAATTCCAGTGTAATAAAGAAGCAATAACCATTGAAGATCATCATTACTGAGTGACTTGATTTTTCTGACATTAATATTTGTGTCCCATTATCAGAAGGAAAAACTTTGGATATTTCCATTTTGTAATGAGACTTCTGTTTTACTACAAGACAACTTAAATCATTGCAGGACTATTAGACTGAATTTAGTTTTACAGCCCTTGCAAATAAGAAAACTTTAGGGATTTAACTTTCAAACCCTGTTTATGACTTTCTCATCTCCTTGAGGAAGACATAATATTGGCCTGCTATTGTTGTTTGTGCTTAATATGCGTTCTCTGATAGGGGAGATGAACCAACCTTGTGCTTTTTTAATTCACAATATTAATGTCCACAAAAAAAGCTGATAAACATCATCTATGCAGGGATGTTTGCAGAGAGAAGGTTCTGATGCTGAGACTTTATTCCTACTGTGACATTTAAGTATTTCTGCTATCCTTATTAGCACAGTTCCTGGCATCTCAGTGTGGTTTTTTTTTTTACAGAAGAGGAAACTACTGTATAATTATGTGATGGTTAGATCTTTTTTTTTTTTTTTTTTTTTTTTTGTTCATTTGTTTGTTTTCTTGTTTGTTCAGGATTTTTTTGTTTATAATTTCTTTTCCCTTTCAATACATTTTCTATCATTTTGATTTAATTTTTTTATATACTATTTCTGTCTGTTGCATGGCCCACAAATACATTTTGAAATCTTTACTGCTGCTTTTCTCAGCATAACATCCTCCTCTCCATCCTGCTCCATGACCTAGGGAAGTAGTGTCATCTGTATTTAAATGGGAAAAACTGTAACTAAAGGTCAGGATATTTTGTCAGCTCTCAAATCCTGAATGAGTATCTTAAATGCATGGACCACCTTTTCTATGACTTGTAAATATTTTTTTACTTTAAAAGCGTTGGAATTGAGCATTAGAGTCAATAATAATATTGATAATATGAATTTTGCTCTCCGTATAACACTACCAGTTTTTATTTTGATGTGCTATGCCCTGGGAACTGCCCTCAGTTAACAAAACAAAACTGCTCATTTTTCTCTCTACCTCATATTTTAGTGTTTGTACCACTGTACAGATAACTCACTGTGGCCTCTGTTATATCATTATATTCTAATGCAGCAAGAATAGTTTGACGATGAGTTTTTAGTTGAAATGTATAATACGTCTTTCTCTGTTTGTATCCAGCAATATCACATTTTTCCTACATAGTCTGAACAGCTTGTATTGAGTATATATGACAAACTTTGAAACCCACTGAAAGATCTAAAGCATTCTCTCTCTACTTGCTGCTGAAAAACCCTACAAATAATTTATTCAAAAATCGTCATTTGTCTTTCCACGTGCACGTGTATGAATTAACACTTAATATGTGCTTCTAGTAGTATCTAGAATGTAAAGTTGCAAGTTCTTCTGGATTCAAGAGTAATTCTAAGAAATGAGCTGAAGTGGGTTTTTGGTATCTATTTTTTAATTTATTTTTTTAAATAGAATACAATAGTAAAATAGAATTGCATATATGAGATAGCAACTAAATCTCTAAGCATAATTTAAGTCTTCCAAGGCGTATGTCAGATAGAGTTCTTATTTTCATGTGTATGAAAGAAAGTAAGGAGTCCAAGAGATTTGTTGGAATTCTGCTTTTTGCTGGGCACTGGTTTGGAGGAGGGGGAGGTTGAAGCTCTGGCTAACATCACATTCTTTCCTACATTCCTGGCGTGGATTACATTTTAGAACTCAACTGTAGATTCACCACATTGCTAAAAATGGTGCAAAGTTTCATTGTGCTGCTTCATGAGCTGACCAGGCACTTCTCAATCCAAACCTTTGCAGATTGCTTTGACAGTTGTGGAGCTGCTTGGGAGTAACTTGTGAACAGTTTCTGTTGATCCAGTCACTTCAGTATTTTTCTTTAGAGTGCATTGGCTTACTTTGATTACTATAGACATTCTTGTGACTTCTCCTTAATACAGAATAAATGGTTCTGTGATTTGTGAACTCTGAAGAAAGGATAAATCCTTCAAATTCTTTTGAGAAGGGAAAAAACCAACAGAGCATGACACCTTAAGTGGTTGAATAGGGTTCAGTTGAACATGAACATTAAGAGGTGCCTGTGAAGGCAATTACGCCCAGGGACTCCTGACTCTGTTCCAGCTCAATGTCAGGAAGGGATCTGGATGTGCATTGCTCTTCTGAATGTGTAGTAGTGCCTCCCCTGGTTAGGCAGGAAGTGTGTGTGGACTGGATAAAAGCCTTGGTATGATCCAAACTAAAGGGTGATGGGTGCAGGACCCTGATGTTCGCTGTGAAACCTGCCAGCAGCTCAGCTTACACAGAGCCAGGGAGGTGGCTGTGGGGGTGGAGGACAGCAAGCCCTGCTGCTGTGGGTCCCTGCCCTCTCCTTCACCTGTCTGTGGGCACAGTGACATGTGAAAATGAAGGGTCAGCATGGTCTCATTTAGTTGATTTCATATTCACTCAGCTGCCTGCAATTTTATGGCCAATCTAAGCAGGACAGTCTGGGCTACGATAAGTATAGGATTGTATTAAAATCTGCTGTTTTGTAATTCATTTGAGTTTCAAATTGCTCCCGCCTAAGAAGCTGTTTCAACATCTCAGGTTTATGAGTGAAACTAGGATGAAACCTGTGGATAAGGAGTAAAACATTTTCATCCTTCTCAAAAACATAGCCAATTTAACTTGGTTTTTTGTTTTTCAAAATCTGACAGATTCTTCTCCCCAGAACATTTTTAGTAGTTCTTAATGTTAATTCTCATTACTGTTCATGGATGTGTGATAATAAAATTTCCATGCTCAAAGCTTAAAATGCAGAATTATTTTGAGACATAAGGGAGGGGAGCGATCTCACACCTTCCCAAGAGAAGCTATCCGGTGTGGTTTGCATGCTGGACATGTTTGCTGTGCTGCCTTCTGCACTGGGATGCTACAAAGCACAATGGAAGCATTTATAAAACTTTTTATTGACTAAGAACGGGACAGTAGCATATGGGAACATCAACAATTGCTAACTGATCATGAAATAAAGAAATTCCAGTATTCTAGTGTTATAAAAAGAAGGGGGTAAAAAAAAGTCATTCAGAACTTAGTCATATTGGTTCAGCTGTTGTAACCAAAGACTGATAAGATAATAGAGGTCTTTGTGGCTGTTTTCTACTGAAATGCTTTATCTTTATGATACACTTGGGGCCCTTTAGAGTGGAAGCTTTTTAAACTGCTGCTGGAGTTAGAACTCAAATTAGATGCTGTTACAATGGCAAGGGGGCTCCTTAGTCAGACAGTCACAAAGTGACTTTTATCTCCGAAGCCCTTCCATTAGATTGTTACTTTCTTCTGTTTTTCCTGTTTATTTTTGTTGACTTTTGCTGCCCTATTTTGTGGCATTTAAAAGGTGACCCAATCAAAAAAGGGTAAATGCTAAATGCTGGACAGAGCCTGTGAAGTAGAGACATCACAGCCCATCTGATGTGTGCTGCAGACTGCCGTGTTAGACAGAATGGTTTAACCAGGTTATCTCTGGGCAGCTAAGATCAAATACACTTTCTTTTATGTCCAGCATTGTGTTTCTGCTTTCTTTTCAAACAATGTCCATAAAATAATAAAAACCGCCTTCAACCTAACAGAGAAATTGAGTCATAAAGGCTTTTTTTTATTTTTTATTTTTTTTTTAAAAAAGCTGAAATTGCTTAACTTGATTCAAAATCATTTTTGATTGTTGGTTGAATTGCTTTGGATGATGATACTTTGGAACTGCAGTTATGTGATTTAGAGCCCTACTTAGTTTCTGGCAAAGTCCATGCTTCTTTCTGGCATTACTGTCTTCTGATTTCATAAAAGTCACACTATGTGTTTGTTCTAGAAACATAACAGGAGTAATCATTTGTGATTTATTAATTTGTATTTCCTGTGAGTGTATGGAGCAAAAGTTAGTTTAGATGCAATGCATAAACAAGGATGATATTTGTCATGCTTTACACTAATCACAGAATTCAAGAGAACCAATAATACTTTGCAGCTGTGTAGAGATTCCATGCAAGGATCGCAAAGCACTTCAGAAACATTAACTAACCAGGCATAAAAACCTCTGATTGGTAGTGTTTTACACTGTGTACATGTTGGGAAACTAAGGCAAGCACATTCAAGAACCCACAGTAATTTCGTGTCACAGCTAAGAATCCTACTTCGGCAAGCCATGGTTCACGCTTATAAAATTTTTGGCTTATTTATGACTACAGTATTTTGTCTTTTATTCATTCTATAGAATTTGTGGCTTTATCTAGTTTTCTTTTGCTGAGTGTCAAAGAGATCGGTCTAAATTATACTATGTAAGCCTAGAAGTCTATTTTTTGTTATTCCTGTGTCTTTTTTCTCTTGCCAGCAGTTATTACTCTGTTACTCTGCCTCTCTCTCATGACAGCTTGCCACAAGGACAGTGCCAAATTTAACACTGAAAAGCCTCCAGCGTTTGTTGACATGCAGGGTATATAGACTGAATATGTAGTAAGAGGTAATAGGAGAGTTGTAAGGTGGTAAACCACTGATTGATACAGGAACTATAGCTATATATCTATACCTACAGATTACTAGATTTTTAACTTTTTTTTTTTTTTTTTAGCAATGCTTAAAGAAACCTGGGTAGATGCAACGCATTTAATAAAAATCATTAACCTCATCCTGCATTTTAAGATACATCATGCTCTTTTTATTACTTTATATACCAGAAATCATGTAGTATTCTAATTAGCTTTAAAAGGTAGGGTTCTGCCAGAAGCAGAATTCTTTCTAAATGTAATTTTAGACCACAAGTTGAACTCTTCTCTGCTTTTCAGCAGATTTATAGCTACTTTTTATTTTCTCACTCCTGGTTAGATTGACCTATGACCAGAATTTCTCAAAAGTTCTCTTTGATGCCACAGTTCTCTTCAATCTGACCATTTTATCTCAATTTGTGCTGAAATCCAAAGTAAAGGGTAAAACAATAAGCACACAAGGAAAAAATAAAATATTACTACAACCAAATTATTTTTCAGCTAATGATTATTATCACAAAGAGCTTTAAAAAACCCACAATTTTTTTCTGAGCTTCTGATGAGATGTCACATTTTCATTTTAAAATGAAGCCCTTGAACACTATCAGCTTCACACCAACACTCAAAATTTTAAATACTGGGGGTAAAGGGATTCAATGGATCAAATTCAGTAGATCTGAAGTCACTGAAATAAAGGCCCCTAAGAAAAATGTGTCAATTTTAAAGGTCTTTCCTAACTGAAGACCATTTTGTGATAGAGCCAAAGGTTAATAAAATCAGTAGTGAATGTAGCAATTTTACAGATAAGCTATTCACAACAAGTGTAGTTACTTGAATAAAAAGCTAATTCAGTTCTAAAATGCCACATGCAGTAGCAGTGAATAGCTGCTTTTAGGTGCTTTCTGGAGGAGGATAAAATACAGAATCACAGCACTCTTCTTTTCCAGCATCCCTGGCTGCCTGTAAATTGCTGTGAATGGGACTGTAGGCTGACAGGCTCTATTAAGACAAACTGCCTTTCTCATCGGAGAGATAAAATAAATCAGGTGTTTAGTCAAATTAAAATACTTCAGATGGAGCAGGCCCTGGGGAGCACTGATCCACCTGACAAATCTGAGAGAAACTCAAGACAGATGTGTTTTGGGGATAAGGAAGACCCCATGGAAAAAAAATGCACTGCTGTCTTTGGAGTAAGAGAATAGGATTAGAACAGAGAGCGAGCTGTGGTATATAATATTTTATGGAAGCTGGCATATTTACTGTTTATTTTTTACTAAGCTTTTTGTTTTATCTGTTTTTAGGGCAGATACATTTTACAGATAGCTGTATTTTTATTTTATTTATAGACATTTTTAGTCAACAGCAGAAGTTTATTTACTGGGAATGAGTTTAGGAATCTCACTGCTTGCTGAAGTAAGTGGATGCAAAACAGATGATGATGGCACACAGCTACTGATGACCTCTCTTGGCCCAGCCAGATCAGCTCAATCTGGTCTGCGTTCTAAGCAAGTTGGATTTTATTGGTATTTAAACTGTAAAATAATGGTTGGGATTTTCCACTCTAAAATTAAATTATACCTCCCCCCAAACTGCTCATACAAGAACATTCTCATCTTATGCTTGTTCTTGTCTTGAGCAGTGCTGGGTTAAGTGTCTTGCAGCTTCATGGAGGTCTCGTTATTTTCCAGGAGCACAGTGTACATTTTGTGGTCATCAGTTCTATTTTGTTGTTGTATTACATAGCACAGTACAAATTAAAGAGCAGAGTACTTTAAATGGGGTCATTTATTTCAGATGTGTTTCTCTGAGGGGGAAAAGGAGAGGAAAACAATTACTATGAATTCCTGAATAAGAGCAGTTACTTCTGCCTGGTATTGGTAAAAAAAAAAAAAAAAAAAAATCAGAGAAAGAAAGAAAGAAAGAAAGGAAAGAAAAAAGACCCTATACATTTGTGGCAACCGTATCAAGTGGTTCTAAGTCATCATAACAAAACAACTGTATTTTGTACCCTTAGCAGACACTCTTTGTGGTAGCTTTCTACTCATGTTCCAAAGCAAGCAGAAGCTGTACGGAATAATATGGAAATGAAGTGGGAGATTAATATCTGCTTTGGGTGTGTAAAATACTTTATGACTGTAAGCTCAGGGGCCTGCATTACAATGCCAAAGCTGCTTGACAGATGTGAAGGTCTCAAGCTGTCGTTTCCCAGGTGGCAATGGAGGGCAATAAGTATCATTTGAGGCAGCAGGTTGCTTCCCATTGGCTTTCTAAAATAGGTGGAGTGGTTGATCTCTTCCAGTCGCAATGGGCAAGGGAGTTTTTCTTTGGCAGAACAGTTTTTTAGCCATGAAAATGAATTTCAGTATACAATAGCACATTCAAACCCACCTAAATAACCTTTGGACCATCATGAAAAATCTTCAAGACTGAGTAACGCAGTTGGGGAGGGTTAAGGTAAGTTTATACTGAAGTTAGAGATAATTGAACAGATGTCAGCAGCGTGGAGCTCAGTACATGCTAATGGATCCTGGCAAGGCAGTGCCTTCAGTACAGGCCACGTACCTGCCCAAGCTTGCTTTAAAAAAATCTTTGTTGTTGTTTTTTTTTTTTTGAAACAGCTTTTTTCACAGAACTCTTTTAGTGCTTCAGTTGTGGACATCACACTAAGGTTTTGCAGTGGGTTTGTCTGAATAGTAGAGTGTCTTTCAGCTTCAACTTCGTGCATCCATCACACTTCTTCTTGTAAGGAAATCACCAACCCTGTCTAAAATTTCTACCACAACAGAAGTAACACATTTTTCCTCTTCTTGAGACCTGTGTCACATGCATAGTGAATGAAGATTAGGCATTAGAGCCTGAAGCATCAGGTTGCTGGAAACTCTCAAAACTAAGATAGTTAGTAATGGATAAGAAAGTGAATATTTTCAGGACTTCTTGTTGCTAAATGCAATTAGTAAATATACAGAAAACCAGGTACCCTTTGTTTCTGTGAGTTTGCTTAAGCCATGCAGTTTCTTTTTTTCCTCAGAAAGCAATTACAGACAGAGGTTTTCTTGTATGTTGCTTTTGCACATGAAATTCTGTGTAAGAATCATACTAGTCCCATCATAGCACAGTGTAAGTAGTACAGAATCTTGGGTTTGTCACCTTCTTGGCAGAAGTCTGTTTTGTGTTCCCTCTCCTTATGAAATCTGTCAACTTCTTTCTTCTCTTCCCTAGAAGATATCCATCTTCCCCTGGGAAGGTGGAGTCATAAACTTGGTGACTGTTTCTCCACTCCCTCCCAGGTCTTGTTCCTCACACATTTTCTTCCTCTTCAAAAGCCCAGTGACTTTTTTATCACAGTCCTCCATTGTAAATTGAGGAAAGGAAGTTTGCAAATATCTTCTCTTTTGTGCCACTTCTCATATAATCGTGGCAGATTACAGACCTGAGTACTTCTTAATTTGGTTTTCTTCTTCTCAACTCTCAGTTCTCCTGTAAAACATAAAATTCCTTTATTTATCCCATTTCCAATTGTAAAACTCTTTCAGATTCTCTTCCAGTATTCCTGAACTGCTATCATCTTACTGTAATTATAGACAGCTTACTCTTATAGACAGCTGGGGTCTGAGGTGCTCACATAAGAAAATGCAGTGTATGGCTCAAATACAGGAACTGACATTGCTGTTTCTGACAGAGTAATATGTTTATACACAAGATGTGATATTTTCAGATTGACTTGCAAAAGGACCCTGTACTATCTACTTATGAGACCCATGCAATTTACCCATAAACAGACCATTAAGCATCATTAGTGCAAAGAATAAATGTACCGTAGTTTCATATTAATTAAGTGCTCTCTGTAGAGTAAACTTTGAAAGTTAAATGAAAATTTTTAAGCCATTTTCTCAGGTTAGCCATTTCTCTTGGGGACAAGTAAAGCTCATTCTTAATACACATTCCACAACCAAGGCTTACATTTACCTAAATGACCTACCAGGATATATGGGTGTTTTAGAGAAATGATCAATAAACTATTAAACTGCTTCTCCCCCCAAATAGCATCTTTTAAATTATGTTTTTACAATTTGTACATACTTGGGGTAAAACCAAAAAAATATATAAAGTGAAGGAAAATTATGTCTAATAAACTCTGAATGTATTTATCACAGTAGGCAGGTTTAGATGGAAAAGATATAGGGATTTGTACAAACTGTGTCATTAATTACTGCTGTCAGAAAAAAATGAAATGCTCTATATCTATTCTGCTCCAATTTCTGTTGCATCCTCCCCTGCTTTGAGCTCAGCAAAGCTATGTGTTAGATTCTTTTGAGATTTATTAGCAGAATATATATTCAAGCTGCTGTTTGAAATAATAACGCTGGTGATTCAGCCATTTATTTTTCTTATTTTAGTAAATATCGCTTTGTAACTATTGTCTGTCTCATATTTACGGTGTATCTTTCCTGCCCATTTAGGTACACCAGAAAGCCTGGCAGAAAAAGAGCGACAGCTCTCTACTATGATCACCCAGCTGATCAGCTTACGGGAGCAGCTCCTGGCTGCCCACGATGAACAGAAAAAGCTGGCAGCCTCACAAATTGAAAAACAACGGCAGCAAATGGACCTTGCTCGCCAACAGCAAGAACAGGTGAGGCTCCAAGGAAGAAACCTGTGAAAATGCTTCCTGCAGAATGCTTTTCAAAAACACTGTTCTGCTTGGTGTTTCCTTTCGTGTTTTTTTTTTTTTTTTGGTAAAAGAGCTTAAACATCCTCAGAAGTTACTTTTTTTTTTTTTTTCCCCCAGAAAGAGGAAATATATAGGATCCTGAAAAAAAGAGAAAAAAGCAGAGGGAATGGATATTCAAATGGATATTCAAATAATTTCTTTACTAGAAAAAAGATTCATTTGTTAGATTTCCCAGTTCTTGTTGCTTGCACTGATGGAATTTTGAGAGTTACAAATAAGCCAGACTATAATTATTTAACTCTCTTTTTGACAAGAAAATAATTAAAAAACCTTAAGCATCCTCAAACCTTCAAATATCTCCTACGAGTAAGGTTTGATTTGTTTGTTCAGGTCGTGAAGGGTTTGTTTTTTACTGTTGTCTTTTTTGTTACTGGTTTATTTTGCTTGTTTGCTTTAAAAATGCATTTGTCCAAAGAGCTGTCCTTGTCTCACTGAACAAAAGTGCAACAACAATGATCCCATACACCAGTCCCCTAGGCATTAGATCAGACTGATCCAAATTAATGTGTGGTTTTTAGGAATCTGACATTATTACTAGAATTATCTTTTCAGTTAAATATATTTTATAGGGTATATACAGCAATATATGCTCTGTTGATTTTAATGAGTTGTGACGTCTGGTATTTTATGTGCTTGGGTATTTGCCCACATGTAGGAATATGGACTCATCCCCTAATGGAAAATAACATAAAGGAACACTGTAAAAAATCAGAAGTTAGAATGTCATTTAGCCATCTAGAGATGACACAGTAATTAACTATTGACACTTGTGAATAAGCTAGCACAAATTAATCTTGACACATTTGCAGACGAGTGATATCTTACAGTGAACACTTTGTAATTATATTTCAAAATGAAAATTAAATGACACTTAAAACTAGGTTGTCATGCTCAATGAAGCGAGCATGTAGCTCAACCGATAGGCAAATAAAATTCAGAATTTGAGCCACATGGTGCTTGTGTACCCTACTTTACTGTGTCAAGCCTATACATCAAGCCAATGCTATGGTAATTGCGTTGCAGGGTCCTGGGTGCATTTTCTATCACAGTACTGCTCCATCTAAGGGGAACCATTGAGATTAGATGCTTTGAGATGTATTTCTTGTTTTCATCAGGAAATGCCCATTCAAATGGTACTGCATTGTACATATAGGTACAGAAAGCTGTTCCCACGCAGTCCGAACTCCAGCAAATCAGTGCCTTTGCACAAGTAAACAAAAATTTCTCCTTGCCTTGGCTATAGCTTACCATGTCAAGCTGCAGCCAGGTCACCAGCAGCTCCAGACGATTCTGGACGTAGGGTACTGTGTACCTGTGAAAAAGCAGCACAGCACTGAGAAGGAATGACCTGTAATGTAGCTCCATGCTCTGTCTGATTTCAATGTGAAATGACAAGTAACTCTTTTCTGAAGCTGCACATTGTGATAATCTTTAACCCTCTCTGAGATTTTAGCAGCAGGGGCAATGTGGACATAAACCTGACAGATGTTATCTTTAGTTAACAAGCACTACACTTCTAAGATGGAATCACACAATTGGTGTGTTACTCATTAAAATTAGTAACTCCAGCCCTCATACACTTTTTAAATATTCTATATAGCACTGATACCATTAGAGTTGTTTTACCAAGCATAGACTCTACTGCTGACCAATACTGACAACACATACCTGAGGTACCAGGATCTGCCCCTGGGCTGCCTGGGCCCATGGACTGCTAGCTCTGTTTGAATTGTGTTTCTCACTTGCACATGAGGATCCACTCCTTCAGTCTTCACTCACCATGTATTATTTGCTTGACTGGGAGGTTCATCCAGAAATATTTGAACACCAGGCTCCTTAAAGGAGTTTGAGCCCTGTTATGAGCATCAGTGTAGTGGCCCTTGAGAGTTGCTTGACTTCTTGTGCAGCACCTTGCTGTGATCCAGCCCCAGAATCATTTAGACCTTAATTTGTCTCCTTGAGGCCGTGTGCAAGACTTAAAATAAGTATAAATTTTGTGTTAGTTTCTTATACAAAAGTGATTTTTAACTGAAAAAAAATTTCAGCTATAGTGAATTTAAGTGAAAAAAATTACAGTTATTTCCAGGTGATAGAGTGAGAGATTAAGGAAATGACAGCCTTGGTCCCTCTGTGTGCACAATTACAAGCTGTTAATATGTGACTGCAAATTCCTTATGAGTTAATCAGAACAGTTTTCACTAAAACTATGTGATTGTTTACTGCCAAACCAACTTTGCTACATTTCTGTAATTTTTTAATCATAAAAACATTTTACTTAGCTTTCTCTGTTTATAACAGAGTAAGTGTGCTCAGTAGATGTTGGAGAAGGAGACAGGGAGGGTTTTTGCAAAAACCAAAACAGTGGATTCAAGTGACCAAACTACCTTTGTCACCAACTACTTGGTGTTTTATATGATTCCTCTGCTCTAGATAAATATTTATAGGAGGGGAAATTATACTTAAAGGAAGGTAGCAGAAGTGCTGATGCTGGGATTTCCAGGAAACACAAATCTTGTCCTCATTTCAGTGTGCTGCACAGTTACCCTTCTAAAGCAGAAGTTCCAGTTGTTCCCCCAGCTCCCTGTGGCTTCTCCCCTGTGGCTGCCATCCACATCACCCACTGCAGGGAGCAGCTCTGTGGTCTGAGGGCAGGATCCTATTTCCCTTCTGCTCTAGCATGATGATAATAGAAAATTTGTGGGAATCAGGGAGATAGAAGTGATCTCTGTGGCAAATTCTCTGTCACCAGTCTCTCAGTGTTCCCTGCCCTGAACAGGAAGGAATCTACCAAATGAGGGCAAGAATATCTACATATTTCATAGGATTGTGTTGAAGATGAGTTACTGAGCACCAGGTACTGCTTTTACACAGAATAAGGCTCTGCCTCCCTAAGCAGTTCCAAGGATGATTTTGGAGATTTACAAGTGAAGTAATGTGCTGCTCATAGTGAATGAAGTTGGAGAAGCTTACCCTAGGAGCTTATGCTGAACAGTGAAACATTTATAAATACTCGCTAAGGCTCCAGTTCAGCAAAGCAGGAAAATGTATGTTTAACCTTAAGCACCTGCATAATCCCATCCCCATTCAGAAAAGCACTTAATTTTAAGCATGTGTTTCATTCCCATTGTAGCTAACAGTAATGTATCATAGTCAAAGATCACCACAGGCTTATATGCTTTGTTGAATAGTGATGAAATTATTCACAGGCACACAAATAAACCTATGTTTCTGTGCTTTGCAGAGTTAAGGCCTCAGTGCTTAAAATAAACATTTCTTACTGGCTAACTAGATTTTTATGTTGAATTTAAATTTATCTCTAAAATATCCCTCATCTAAGAAAAATTAATATGCTTAATAAAATATAATAAAGAATAACAAATATGATGTTTTTCACTCAATAGTATTGAAGTTTCAATATTGCTTTTTAATTTTATGGAAATTTTATTTCTAATAGATTGCAAGACAACAGCAGCAACTTCTGCAACAGCAGCACAAAATCAATCTACTGCAGCAGCAAATTCAGGTCAGTGTATTTTATTGCTCTCTTCTGATTATACTTAAATTCCATTTATGGAGAGGGAAGGGTCTAAAATAAAGCAGCCACATGCTTTATTAACAAGCCTCAGTAAAGATGCTCTTTATGGGAGCTCTTCGTGTCTTAGAAAATTATTGTCAAACGTCTTTTTGGTGCAAAAATCTTTAATAAGCAGAGTTTTCTTCTGAAAGTTATGAACTATTTTTAAATCTCATTCTTTTGTCATAATTCTGAAATCTGCAATCAGTTTGACTTGTACTGTGTAGAGTAAAAGCAGAATCTCAATCACTGTTTATGGAATTCCTTGTTCTACAAAGGCAAAATTGAGACGTTAGGACAGTACTAAGGTTCTGGGACCATTCTGCTTATGTACAAAGACCCACAGGTATATGTCTTCCAGGTACCTTTGGAGTAATTGCACCTTCTTGGATCTGGAAGTGTTCTGGAGATACTTATTTAATTATCTGTACTTGTTCTCAGAAGCTGGTTTAATTTTGTGCAGGTATATGTGGGTAGGGAGTGACATGGATGTAGGGACATTGTTGACATGTGACTATATTACCTTATCTACTTCCTACTTGGAAAACATTTCCATGGACCTGTTCGTTGATTTAAATATCTCAGTTTGGTCTGACAGATGATTGTGCTGCCAATCATTTCTTGTAAGCTTGGGCTATCCATTTTTTTTCCTTAATTAGCTGATTGCTGTGTCACTAGATGCCAAAACTGAAATTTTTTGTCTTTCCCTTATCCCAAAAGAATGCTTGTAAAAGCTTTTGAAAATGCTGTAATACAGTTTCAGTTACACTTTTAAGGAGTTTATTTAGCAAATATAAATGTGTTAATACCTCATATGAGAGACACAATTGAATTTTAAAGTACCATTATTGTTGTTGCCTATTAGAAGACTGAGTGTTCATATTAGGTGTACACCAAGGGTGGAAGAGACATAAGAATTGAGAAAGGAAAAAGTACACCATCTTCTCTACCTGTTATTTGCAAGTCTGGCTTTAGAAAACAAAGAGTAATGTGAAAAAAAAAATGTTTACTTGGCATAAAAACTAAGACTGAAACCTAGCTGAGTCTACAAAACTGAAGAGTTATTTACATGAGAAATTTCTAATTTTTAAAATTCCTTTGAAAATTAGGACCCAGAAAGAGGAATAATGACAAGGTAGTTTTTGTTTCTGTTTGGAGAATGTGGGTATGTTTTACTGGGGAGTATGTGCTCTGCAGTACAAAGTTCAAAGGTACGTTATGTTTCAGTTCAGTCAATACTTTCTAGTACCTTTACCCTTCCACTGCCTCCAGGGAAATGTGGTCTTAGAATAGGTAGCAAGTTTATTTTAGAATAGTTTATGTGTTCATTTTCTCATTCACTTCCAACGTTCCTCTTACACAGTGCTGAAGCCTCCACAAGTTTTCCTTCCCATCCTTTCCTAGATGTATAAGCGAAGAAGTGTTTCAATGTTTGTTCTGTTCATGTGAGCAAAATTATTTCTTGGTGATCCTTCCCTGTATTTGTTTTAAAATTCTTGCCAATATAAGGTATTATGCCATAGCTTCTCAGTAGTTCGGCCTCTTTATTTGTCTATGATCTTTATAGTTACATGAGTCTAATCGGTGTATTTGAGGCAGTGAGGACTGTTTCTTCTCCCAGCTGTTGGGCAGATTCCATCTCAAACATGCATTGGTCTTATGGGGAGATTACTAAAAGAAAGTTTCTTGGGAGATTTTCTTCTAGGCTAAACACCAGCTTACATAGTCCATTTGCTTGTCAGCCAAGTGGTTCTGCTTTGTTTATTTGTTCTTTCTTAGTTTTTGCGGCAGATTTGGTGTTAGAAGTTGCTTGAGAGAGAAGTTAGTTGCTAAGTTGCCTCTGCAATGTAAGTTTGCTGCTGTAGAATTGGTTATGAGTGTTGCAGTTTGAGGCTGTGTGGTTCCTCAAGGGCTATAGCTGGGATGCAGGTACTTCTCTCACCAGGAGGCAGGTGAGAGAAGCGGTGATGTGCTGGTTTTCCCAGGTCCCCTCCCAACATCTTCCCAAGAAGCCTCAACAATAATTCTGAAGTCCTGCTGGTGACTCTGGGTGGCATTAATTCTATCAAAAATAAGTAGTTGCAGTACAAACTCTGTCTCAATTAATTATCCGGATTGTGCTTATAGTGAGCAAAGAGAAGCAAACTGAAAGGCTTTAGGATGCAATTAGCCTTGTCCTAAAGTAGATATTTAAAATATATCAGATAAACTGTTCCCTAAAATGGCTGTTTCTCTATATTAACTATGAAGGATACTTATGCCAACGCCTTCAGTGTAGAGATGAGGTGAATCATACACTGGGGCTTGAGGGGGAAGCAAAATTTATATTGTATTTTTACATTCTTAGTTTCGATTTTGGGCTTGGTAGAATTTGTATCTGTCCCCAATAACTTGATTTTATTTAGAAGGTTTGTTTAAAGACACTCTTGAAGTAGTGATTTTCAAGAAAAAGGGGTTACCCTCATAGACTGATGTGGGTTCTTATCTGTACTTTCGGTGCTTGAGAAAACAATAATGTTGCTCCCTGACACTCCTGTTTTGAAGAGATTACAAAATATGGGTAGCACAGGTGCCAGTTCCATCTGAGCATGGGCCTATTCATGGCACAGCTACTAGAAGCAAGAACAGTATGTTCTCCAGGAGGCACAAGAGGGGCATTGCTGATGCAATGTTTTCATCATGAGCACACAGTGTATCACTGTCATCTTCTGAGGTACAGAGTTCATTCTTAAACAATAGTCTCTGTAAATATGTTTATTTAACCATTTAAACAATTAGAAATTACTTTAGATGGAGCTTAGAAGATTTTTGTCAACCACATGTAAAAAAATAATCCATATTAAGTAAAACCCATATTTTCCTGGACATCTACTGGTTTAATTTACTCAGAATTTTCATTATTTGTTATTTATTATTTATATTGTGCTGTACATTATTATTTATTTAATAATTTTAATACCTTATATTTTTAATTGGTGGAGGAATTTTTTGTTTTGTTTTATTTCAGTTTTAAGACCATTTATTGGAGCACCTTACTCCAGACTTGTTATACATCCAAAACTTTTTCAACAATCTGTGAGCAAAGAGGGCATTAGCTAGGCTTAGTGTCTGAGAACAGCCCAGATACTTAAGAGTACAGAGGTCATTAAATGTTCTGCATAATCATCTCATGTTTTCTAAGTGAAGCTAATGTTTCTTTCAGGGTGTGCGTGTTGGGAAAAGCAGTTTTGCCTGTTGGCTAAAGGGAGTGAGAATCTGGACTTGTCCTCAGTCCTGTCTCTGATTATCTGAAGTTTTGCAAATTATTTCCTTTTCCTCAATTCAAGTGTAATGTTTTGAGAATCTTAAATGAAAATTTTCAGATAAATGCTGTGTATTATTTCTTTTTAGCTCAAATGTTCATAATGTTCATAAACACTCTTCTACAGAGGAGTCCACAGAGATGGGAGGAAATCTAGTATGGCAAATTAAGTTCTTCGTTCCACAGAGCTGTGCAGAGAAATCATTGCTTTCAGTGCAAATTAAAGCTGAGAAACAACTTGTGGGACAAATGAGAGCTCACAGATCAGTCTCCAGGTTGATTAAGATTTTTTTAAAATACCTGTTTGTTTTTTGTATTTTAGTAAAAAACATGCATTCCTAAAGTAGAGAGGGCGAAATAAGACTATTTCAGTGTGCCTGTGCAATGAAAGCAGTAATCTCTAGGAATAAATGAAAAAGCTGGTTAAAGGAGGAATTTGGTGGTACGTGATGAAGATTCCTCTGGGAATGGGGAGGTGTGTGGAGTTAAGGGATGAAAGTCTGAGGGCTTCCCTCCTGTGGTGGGCAAGTTTCATTAGGGCAAGTCGTAGATTGTGGCTGAAATCTTTAAAAGGGACAGTGGTTGTTGAGCTTTTCTGCAAAAACTTGTGATGAGTAATACTTTGACAGACTATCCAAGCTGCTTTTGTCCCTACCTTATTCCTCTGTACTGTGCTCAATGCCATTGCAGAGCATTTAGTTTTCTGTTTGAATCAGTACGATTTTCTTTGCATAGTGAAACTGGTTTTCTCTGCTCTCATAAGTATTCTGTTTTAATTCCGCCACTAGAAATTATTCCTAATAGTAATTTTTTCTAGTTTTAATCTATACATTCATGCTGTTCTACTTTCATATAAATTGTTCTTACATTTTTCTGTTTCAGTCAAGTAGGGTGAACATGATTACTGTGATAGTAAACAGACAAAAGATTAGTAACATAAAATTACAACTATTTAAAGTGTCTTTGAATAAGAATCATTTGAATCGTAAGTAAAACTTAAGAGACAGAGCCAATGAGTCTCTCTTCTTATCTATGATTAACTACTGACAATTGAGGTACCTGGTGAGCTGAATAAGGACTATCTCTTTATGTGAAGTACATGTCTAAAGATCAGGAATAATTACATTCCACATTAGCCTTCATAGCCTCCCTGACCTGGTTAATTAATTTTTTGCTAGGATAATAATAGTAGAAATAGATTTAAAGATATGCTTCATCATTAAGTATGTAACTGACCTCCAATTTTAAGAGCTGAACCTTTCATTTATTGCCATTTGGAGACAGGTTAAAGCTTCTTGCATAGGGCTTGCTGAAAATGCACAAGCTGGAATGTGGTTATTGTCAGTTCAGTTACGCTCTCTGAGGTTGTCTTTCTTTGTAAACTCTATTTAGCCTTGACAAGCAGAAGCAATGGTGATGCTGCTCTTCCAGCACTAGGGAATATTCTTCCCTACCTTTTTTCTTTTTTTTTCCTTTTTTTTTTTTTTTTTTTTTTTGTTATTGATCATGAAACTGATCCCCTTCCAGCAAGCTCTGCACAGGACCAAATAAAGCCATTGAAAGCAATTTGATACTTCTATTGGCAGGGTACGCAGATCAGATACTCCCTTGAAAGAGAGAGAGAGTTATAAACAAAGCTTAGAAGTCTAGGAATAGCCCCCAGCTTCAGCAAACCCTTAAAATATTTTGTAATTGTATCTTCAATCATGAATTAGCCAGGAAAAACAGACCTTTTTTGCCTTTATATTTCACTGCTGTATGCTGTTTTTAATTGCCCACAGGCACACTGTTGTGATCTTCTTTGGAAGTTTAAAACCAGGATAAAAATGCAAATCTAATTATTTCTTTTATCTAATCTAATTAACTTTTACAAGTAATGATAGATGCACTGCAGCCTCCATCAAACATTTTAATAATGATGTTTCTGGATTAAAGAATAGGTAAAAGTACTGTAATTTATAAGCAGTCAAGATTATGGCAGTAGAAAATGTAAAATATTGTGCTGGCTTAATAAACTATAGCTGCAGTTTATTAATTTACAGTAGAAAGGATGCATTTCCCTTAAACTCCAGTTTGCCTGGGAACTGATTCCCAGCCATCATTGGTATGTATTTTTACTGGTTTTTAAAGCATCTCAGTATTAAAAATAATAAGTGTCTAACTTGCTTCTGCAATGCAGTTGTGTGCACATGGTTGAGAGAAATGCTCTTATGTGCCTGTAACTTGTAGCTGGCTGCTGAATCACTGATTCAAATTCATGGGGCTCTGCTGTAGTTGTGGAATCACAGCTTCTGTCCAGCTCATAACTTGCTGGGTGTAAATTGAAGCTGATCCAGTGGAGAAAAGACAAATATGCTGAATATCAAAGTCAAATGTTTCATATTTTATTTATTATTACATACTGGCTTAATAATGAGTTCTTAAGTCCTTATGTGATAATTACTCAAGCAAAAGATCTGTTATAGGTCAGCTTTTCCCAATAAAAGACATCTTTGTGGCTGGCTGGCTTGGAATTTTCTCTGTCAGCTGCATGGAAAGAGAAGTGATGGAGGATCCTTACCTTACACTGTGCAAAAGGTTCACACTTCTATGCTACTTGTAAGCTGCTGATCTTGCACCTTGGTCCCCCATTTGCAAGGTTCCTAGTAGCTGCTCTGCCCCTGAGGCCCTCTGTCCCTGGAAACAAGTTTTATCCTGGCAAAACAGAATGTAGTTCTAGATTTGACTCTTACCTCGAAACTGTATGCAGTCATGAGGGGGGGTTGGGGTTTTAAAAATTTTTACGGTGACCTTTTAAGAGTTAAATTAACTGTCTTGTAGTTTTCTAATTCACCATTTAGCATTTTTTATTTTTTCCTATTTCATCTACCCAAGTCTAAACAAATTGTATTTAATGCAAAAATTAAGCCTTGTGTATCTCTTTCATATGACTTCTCTAATTATAGAGCAGTAAATGGTAGAATAGCATATGTTAGCAACATGAGCAGCAGTCTATGAAATGAGCTACAAGTTAATAAAATGATCTTGTGGTGGTGTTGGCCAAATGTTAGCACACATGTTTCGAAAAGTGGTATTTCAACAGACTTGAAGAATAGGACTTTGGCACATGGGTGCCGAACATGATCTGATGTGTGGAAATTAGTTAAACCAAAGTAAATGTCATTGTTTCTTAGGCTTATGTTGGTGCAGAAAATGATAGTAGCTGTCCTCCCACTTTCCCTCACCCACGTGTGTTTTAAAATTGGAAATGAAGACACAGGCATTCCCAGTTCAATTCATCCCAGTTCATTCCCTGCTGCTTCGTTTGCTCAGGGCGTGCTGTACTGCGTTCTCGCCAGTGGCTTAAGGGCTTGTTCTCAGCTGTGCCTATGCCAAAGCCAGGGGCTAACATCTCACTGATTCTACTGAGCCCAAACACTCGTTCTACAGCCCTTGCTTACAGAAGGGCCTCAGATTTGAGCCCTTTTAATTTAGAGGCAGATTATAACCAGCTCCTGAATACCAGCAGAGAGGATCAAGCAAATACTTGCTGCCCACCTGTACTGCTGCCCAGGGGTCACTCTCGGCTGGTGGCCTGTCCGTTCCAGCAGAGTGTGGAGTGACGTGCCATGGCAGCCTCAGCGCTTGCTGAGCCCAGACACCCTGCTCTAGCTCCCAAAGGGTTTGGCAGAGACTCTGCTCTGAACCTCCCTGGTAGCACAGGTCCACATCACCTTCTCTGTCAGTCTTCATGATGTACTCTTTGCAATATTGCAATATTTAGAATAATATAATAGTAATGCACTATTCGCTACAGCACAGAAAAAACAGTTTTCTCCCTAAGTGGCATGTGCACAAACTAAAATGGATAACTGGGAGTGGAAATTGTGCCAACTGGCAGCCTATCCAACAGGACCGATCCTGTGAAGCCTTATTTGCTTGAGAAATACTTGCACAGCTAGTGTTTGATGACTTGTATGCTAAGTTTTACTGATTTAAGTGGGCTTTTCAGAGCACCTCATGCAAGGAAGGACTTAAGATATTAGCATTGTGGTTGGAATATCAAAGATATAAATGCAGCATGGATTTTAGGGAATGTAATTTGTTTTATTAGACAAACAGATGTATGTGGAAAAAACAGGCAACCATTTGGGCGCACCAGCTCTTTTTCATGTCTTACATCAGTGTTACACTGAAATGGATCCCAGGACTAACAGAAACTGCTTGGGATATTGGCCTTTCATTTCTAATTAGTTACTTTTTCAGTGATGACTTTTTGTGATTGACAGCCATGTGATGGCCAAGAGGGAAAACAATCAGGTTTGGTTTTTTTTTTACAACCCCCTTTCCCCCCCAACATTTAACACACTCATCAGGAGATACCGAGTAAAGGAAATAGCTAACAAAAATTAGTATTGAAATTTCTTGATTTATGAAGATATTCAGATATACAGGCAAGACTGGAATGCGATGATATCAGAGGTCAAAATTTCTGTCTGCAGAAGCAGGTATTTGGAGGAAAATGATGAAGTACAGTCCCACATAAAAAGGCCAAAAGCATTTAGCAAATAAATTGTAAAGTACTTTCTGAAATCTCACAGTAAAAACTTGAATTTATCAGATGGACTAAATCCCAGCCTAAGGAATCAAAGTGTTTTTTAGTTGTAATTGTGAGAATGTTCCTGAATGTAAGCATATTACTGAAGCAATTTGAGCATAAAATCTTATTTTTAATATATTTAATGTCATGACAGCAAGGAATAAGTAAGTGCATTGCACTCTGAATGCATTCAGGAATTATGAATTCCCATAAAAAAAGTAGTAGTATATGCAATCCAGCAAACTAGATGCTGTTTAACATTTGGTATACACTTGATGGTATGTAAGTAAAAGTAAAGTGAGCGAATATTTTTAATATTTTCTGTCTTATGCAACCAGCTAATCCAGACACTCACAAAAATGTCAAAGCATAATTCTCAAGGAAGGTAAATGGCCTTGCCTGGGATTCATCTATCTAATCTTAAAGTTGTTGTTAAAGTAAGGAAAAACTGGTTTATGCTTGCAGTTTGCACAGTTTCCTTTTGTCTCTAACATTAGAAACCCCTCTCTCCAAATAATTAGATAATATAGTGTCTAGTGTTGTATGCAAGGCTTCTGCTTCCTTGAAAGAACTAGTCTTTTATATAAATCTTGTATATATCATCTTCAGCAAGCTGGGCATTTGCACAGCTTGGGTAAATTATGTCTATATTGAGAATCTAGAAGTTACACAGTGTGCATTCCATACTTGAGGGATGGGAAATAAAAATTGATATACTGTGCGGCACATGATATAATACAGTGAAATATCTTTTAAATTCCAGAGGGATGCACTGACATCACCATGCTTAATTCACATGCAGTAACTCCCACAAAATGTTATTAACTTTAAATTGAAATTTGTAATCATTCAGTAAAAAGAAAATAAATGATGTAAACAGTATACAATGGTGCATTATGAAATGCTGAATTCATCTTATTCACCCACCCGAAATGACAGTATAAGAAAACATTAAAGTTGTAACACTAAATAATAAAGGGAAAGAAAATCACAGTTGATGGTGAAGTGTGAAATCCATCTTGAGACACATCCCCACCCCACAGTATGGAAGGGAACTTCTGAGTTAGGAAAGTTTATTTTAAAGTAATATATTAGTAATTTTTATTTTGTAAATGAGAGATTAACCAGTTGGAGGAACATATACTTAGTTCAAAATCTAGATCAGGTAGAAAAATGAGTAGTGTAGTACTTGCTACAGGTAACAAAATAATGCAATATATACCTAATAGCCTAAGCATAGACTGAGATTCTGTATGTGACAAAGCAATGTATATAATATAAATATAGAAATAAACCTTTCTCAGAAGAGAGGGTATGGCACTTGTTTTTGCTCTGACAACGAGTGATTTGTATGAAGAACACTACTATCACATTTCTAGCTTTGCCTTTTCCATCTCATTGAATTTTATTGGTGATATATTTTCAGGATACTCATCTCCTCTGTAACTGCATATCTGAGTGTCTCATAAGCTGAAGTGTATTATCCTCACAACACTCTTTTGAGGCAGAATAAAAAGCATATAGATATTTGGGGGCATCTAATTTTAGGTATCTAATTTGGGTGACTGAATTAGGACTTTTGGCTCCATATATAAAGCAGTCCAGGTGCTGTGAATTACCTTCTGTTGATTAGACAACGAGGTTCCTAATTTAAGCACCTTAGTTATATTTCCAAAGCGACTCAATCCAGTTCTTGTGTGAAATTTGACGGACCTGAAATCTTTGGTTTCAGAATTTGAAGGGTGATTCTATAAAATCTTGATTGTATTTTTTATCATGATTTTCTGTCCATTTATCACTTGCCTTAATTTACTCTGTTGGAGCTTTTAGCTAGAGTGAATCCTCTTCAGCCAGAGAAATATTTGTTCGTTCCTCTCACCGACTGCCTGGTCTCAAATGAAAACCATTTTAGCTGGCTGGAGTCTCTCATGTGGTCAAACTGCTGACCAGGAGTACAGCCACGGTCATACAGAAAGAGGCAAGTGGAGAGGCTATGCTCAGTGAATTCTGTAGTTTCCCCAAATCCATGTATTTCCCTTACTGATGCAGAGCAAATTCCATGGCTGTGAAGCATCCTTTGAACAGTGGCTTATTGTGGAGAGAAAATAATTTTTTATTCAAAGAATGCTACATTTCTTGGCGGTCCCTTGCACAGTTTGTAAGGCATTCAAAAGACTTACTTGAAACAGACATCAAATAATGTTTTTTATTTAACCAAAATGGCTGTTCTTAAACAGAGATCTTACATGCCACATTTTAGGTCAGAATATATTTTTACAGCCAAGTTATAAACCTCTGAAAAAGGGGGCTTATAATGGAAAGGTTGACACAACGTTAATTTTAGTGTTGTAAATGCAATGGTATAATTTTGGAAAAAAGCCTTTATAGCTCTGCTCAGATATTAATTGCAGGAAATTACAGCATATCCTATTAAAGTATTATGTCAGTGGCATACATAGCATATAACACCTTTACATATTCTCCCTTGTTTTCACGGTAACGTTTTGCATTTTGATGTGTAAGGAGTAGGTGGATAAAGTGGCTCAGTTTCTGATCACTTTTGCTCAAGGGGAAAAATCCAGCCTGGGTAATGCTTGTTTATGGCCTCCTCTAGAAACAGGTCTTCTGTTAACCAAGAAAATCTGATACTGGCATTGAGATACGAAACAAATTCTGCTCAATTGAAAGTCTTTACTTTGTTTTGCGACTTTTAGGTTAGGGTTTTTAATTTAAACCTGATCGTTACTCACACAAATCAGGTTTAGCCAGACTCTTTCCAGAATGATAACTACTTTTATGTCACTTATTTTTGCTGAAAATGGCTTACTTTTCATTTACTTATACTTACTGAATCATTCCTGACTGTTACTGTGACTGCATAGTAGGCACACTTTCCTTTTTATTTCTGTTCAGTTATTTATTCAGAAATGCTTTTTATATATATATGGTGGAGATGGAGCTTGTAGATCCCCATTAAGTTGAACAATGTAGATATGTACATTGCATTGTACAATTTTTCTTACTACGAAACAAGGTTATTTATTGCATTTCTGTCAATTTTAGAGTTGCAAAGACATGGTATAATAGTTTTCTTGTTTTCTTTACAGAAGTTTTGTTTTCATAAGGTAACTATTTGTTAATATCTTGATTTTATTATACAATAATAACAGTTTTTTCTGGCCATCAGATCTTTCAGGACAAATGGGCCATCTCTTCATATTTGTAAAGCACCTCATGTTGAGGTCATAATCCTGCCTGGTGCTGTTCATTGCTATAATGGCACAAATTTGCAGTGAGGAATATCAATAACAACATGCACAGGGTTTTTTAACATATTAAATGGGACCTGGAGTCTTGATATTGTACACATATTCCCCTTTGACAACATTGGAGCATGCACAATTCTTTACACACACACAAAAAAAATAAAAGCCATGAGTGTTGTATAGTTGATGAGTTTTTAACAAGATGGTAGAAAAGGCCCTCTCAAAGACCCCACTGATAGACGAGTTCATTGGACCATTGATGTTTTCCATTAATTGCAAGGCTTTAGCATATAACCATCGACTATATCTGGTTTTACTTATCAAATCCAGAACTGCTTTTTCTCTGCCTGCTGAGCAGGGAAAACTCCATGCTGCACCAGTTTCTTTTTACTTGGGTCTCGGAGTATCATCAGGATTAAAGCTGTCAGAACGGTCAACCCTCTTTATTTTGTGGTTTTAAATACAAAGCTTAATATTGTTGCTTGAGAAACGTCATGCTTTCAATGTGTTAGTTAAAAGTTGTGGCGTGAACAAAGTAAAAAAAAAAAGGGTCCCTGTTAATAGCAGGCATTGAAATATTGCTTTCACCATTTCAGGGATAGAAGATACAACTCTGTACTTTATTTTTATTCTACACCACTAACTTGTCTGTATTGGCTTAATCCTACGCTCAAGTATAAGGAAAAACTCTCACTCAACTTAGTGACAGTTGTGCTTCATTGAATGCAGTGCAGGGTGCCATTTCCTCAGCTGGTGTTGTTCGTGTTCTCTCCTCTTATGTCAGTCTAATAGTAGAAGTACAGAACTAGGTGCTCTTTTTAAATACAAAAAGAGCTCACGTGGAAATGACAGCATTTCACTTTGCCTTTTTTTTTTTTTTTTTTTATTCACTGTAAAATATTCCTCTGCTCTGTGTGTGCATTTATATTTGGGGATAGGTGTGTCCATCCACCATAGAGTGTTTGGAGGTAGCTGATATATTGTGTATCAATATTTTTGTCTTGCATGTGTTTACTTCAGTTATCACTTTGTGCACTTAATTTTTTTTTTTTTAACCATCGGAGTCCTTTTGTTTTATCCAGTGCAACATAGATATGTTCTTTACACTTTGTAAAGAAAAAAATTAAAATTATATTTTTTTATATTACTTTCCTTTTTGGTTTGTTTTAATTGAGAAAAGACTCTCTTCCTAGGCAAGGCTATAAACATGTAATTTTATTTGTTTTGCTGTCAGTTGAAATATGCATACATTTTAGATGTAACTTTAGGAGGAGCAGAATTACTAGTAATTTATACAATAGACACTGATGATTATTGACCATTAAAGAGTAATAAAACATTTCCTGTGTGAAATAGCTGTAGCATCAAATGTCTTTATTTCTGACAGTAAATGTTTCAGGTTTACTTCACAGACATTAATGTTATTACATAAAGGTAAAGACCTGGCTACACTCTGGCAAACAGAGGTCACTTCTTAATAAAGGAATGGAGTTGTGAGCAAAAGAAAAAAATACTTCGAAGAAAGTCCCGGGCTCATGTGTATATTAACCAGAGCAGACGAAATGATTTATTGGGTTTTATACACAATCTGTAAAGGGTAAGCATTGCTAACAGAATGAGTGGCAGCCTCAGGGAGCTGAGTAGCCCCCAGGGACCAGCCTTTGTTCCTCTGGACTTGACAGGCATGTGTCCCTGTTAAATGAGGGCTTAATTTCTCTCATATGTGCACAATTTCCAAGCTCAACAAAGGCAGCCAGGACTGGAGCTATTTAAAAGAGCCAGCTCAGGAGGAAGCATTCCTGGAGAAAGGGGATGCTAAGGGGCTAATTACTCACTGTAGTTCAGCAACTGATTTTTTTTTTTTTAAACTTAGAATACCCCAGCTTTGTTTTTTAAACAGAGTTTATTAACATAGAACTGCCACTGTTATTTTACATAAACATACATTAAAATTACAAAGGTGTTATTTCTCTTTACAAAATAACTCCTCTAAAGGTCCCGCTGACCAAAAAATTATAATAATTTAAAAAAATAGTACACTCATTTCATTTAGAGTCTGCAATGAAAATCACCATCTCTTTAAGCTCTTGAAAAGATTTTCTTTCAAAATATGCAGTGAAATGGCTTTTCCAATGTCTTCCTCTTATTTTCCAGTCTTTCCTTGTCTCATATATAGTAGTAGGAGTTGTCCTTAGTGCTCACTGTTTTTATGTAAATACGATAATTAATATTGTCCAGATAAATGGTTCAGCATATATAAAGCACATTAATATTTACTTGATAAAATGTCTAGTGTGCTATGCTTTTTATAAACCTTTCGCTGCATATATAAATATGTGTCTAGACCCAGAAGACCTTTATGGTGCATTTCAAGTAGTCTAGTGGTGCTACTTCATACAAGAAGTAGCTCTTTTACTCCATTTTTCCAATGTCCCTTGGTCCCTCTTGTGTACTGGCAGTTGACATTTTCTGTGGAGAATAGGTCAATTGGTGGACAGAGTAATGTCATTTTATTTTTTTTTAAATGTGGAAAACACAGTTATTTTCTTTGGACAGTGTTAGCAAACTCTGTTGTTACCCGTGAAAGAAAGATGAACCAATCCAGTGCAACAGGTTTGAAAATGATGTGGTCACCATCAGCAAGCCTCTTTGTCAAGAAATACTACGTGGTTTCAGGCTTACTTCCTATTCTGAAACAAACAGGAAACTTACTTGTGAAACAGGCAGCCCATTTGATTCTTCTCCATCAGAACATGCTGATCCTCTTAAAATCAGAACCCAAACAGGTGGAAGAAAGTGTTCTCCCATTGCTCTGTGAGGTCATGGGCTGAACAGGCTTCAACAGGGCATGACTTTTGGACATGTGGCATCTAAGCTTGTAGCTTGTGCTCAGGACATGGTTCATATATCTCTGTGAAAACTGAGACAATGGTAACAAATATAGAGTGACCCTAGTAGAAGAAACTTGCTTTCTGGATCGAGACTGTGAAAGGGATAGTTCTATTTGTTTGGGTTTGGTTTGGTTTGCTTGTTTGTCGGTTTTTGTTTGTTGGTTGGTTTTGTGGTGTTTGTTTTTTTTTTTTTGGGTTTTTAATTTTTATTTATTTTTAAAAACAGTGTTGTAGGTCAATATTCCAGCATTTTCAAATCAAAATTGAACCAATCAAATTTTTTTTTCTTTCTTAAGCATCCATTTAGCTTTGGATACAAGACTTAATCTTTCCAAGTCTAGGAAGGTAAACTAGAAGAATGTTTTGTCTTCCCTTGCATGGTTTCTTTACCCTGTAATTTTTGTATGACAACCTTACTTTAAATTTTCAGTTTAAATGCCCCTTTAGAACAAATACATTATTATTATTATTATTTTTAAAAGAAATTGCTTATAGTTATAAGAATTGTTCTTTAAATTTCTTGTGAAGCTTAGAGTCTCTTAGATCTACATAAAAAAAATAGTAATTCAAATAGTATTAGAGAAATATTTTTTCCTAATTTCAGTATTTCCATTCAGTATATCCATTACATCATCTAAGCAACATATGTAGGTATCGTCGTAGAATTAGTTGAGTAAATAAACAGGTTTTTATCTGCCTTCTTCATCCTGGTAACACATTTACAACCATCAAGGCTTAGAGTCACCCATTTATTTCCTGTCTCCCTAGAGATGACAAAGTATTTAAACACTTGATGAGCTGCAGCATCCAGGAACATTCAGATGTTAATACCAGGACCCATATTACAGGTTGAAATCTTGCCTGGATTAAAACTCTGCTTTGGCTGAAGTTAAGGAGCTACATATATGCAGGGACACTTGGTAGTTATAAGGCCCAGGGAAAATGGTTTCACCTGGATTCCATGTAGACTCTGACTAGAGCCTTTCTACAAATCTAAAGATTTGTTTTCATTTTCTGGGGGAGAAGAGGTTTCTTATCAGGAGACTTTCTTTTCATCTGATTAAGAGAAAGCATCTCCTAATCAGAAAGAAAGGTCCCACACAGATTATCTTCTTGTCATGCTATGACAGGACACAGATTTCACTGAGGCTTCTGTGAAGAGCTGCAGTATCAGTCTACTGAAGAAAGAAGGAATAATCAACACTTTTCTCTCACATTTGTGCTACCTGATGCTTTGACTCAGTGTTGCACTTCCCCTAGACACTTCCTAAATATTTTTCTATATTTATCAACATCTACTTTTGTCTTGTGGGAGGCTTATTACTATTTTGCAGCTTACTTTCGTAAAATGGTCGTAACAAATGCAAATTTCAGAGAGCCAATCTGCCCATTTGTTTTCTGTGTTTATCATAGCATTTAAAGGAAAAAACCCAATACAACCCCCCAAACCAAAGCATTTTTTTAACTTTATTTCCTAAAGAAAGGACTTTCTTCAAACAGCTGTGCCGCACATCTGTCTGTCAGAGTTCCAGCTGAAGAGTTTTTGGACGCAGTAGGTAATTAGGTAACCACATCTGAGATATAGGAAAAGCATAAAAAATATTGCATTCACTTAAATCTCATGAAAGTTAGATGCCCTGATAAAAGCTTTTACGTTGTCCTGGAAGTAAAGGCTTTAGACTAAGCTCTCCCCATATTAGTACTTAAATAATGTAGTTGGGAAAGAGATGTTGAAATGCCCTAACTTCCGACAAAGTTTTCATCTGGGCTTGTACTTTAATAGACAGCAGAGAAACAAAACTCTGGGTTTGTATCTCATGCAAAACCATGGGAAGCAAGCATTCATAAATCACATTGCTTACCAAACTACTTGTTCTGGATATGCACATGCTTCCCATGGAAACAGAGCCTTGTGTACTGACCAAAATAATACCCTCTTTCCTTTTTTGCATAAGGGCTGTACGTGTCAGGGAAAACAGAATGAAAAAGATTTCGTTTCTGGTGATGCATTTCATCTCACCCTACGTATTTTCTGCAAATTAACCAGTTAGAATTTTGTGTGGAGTTTCAGTGATTTACTTGGAATATGCTGCACTATTTGAAGAAAGATCTTACTGGGAGATTTTACTCTAAACAGTCAATCTGTCACCTGCTATAGATCTCAAATTCTTCCCTTTGTTATGTTTGCATTGCTGAGGCATAGTTAAAATGCTTTCCATTTTATGCACATGGGGTTTTGTGAAACTAATGCTTTCTGAACTTTTGGTGTCAATACTATGAATTTGTTGACAATACTATGAATTTATGGAAGTAAACTGAAATAATTAAGGTTTAGGTGCACAGGGGACTTAAATGATATTTTTTTAAGTAAGTTTCACCTCATTTGTTTCTTTTCATATTGGTCCATACTCTGGAAGCAAGTGTTCTATCTAACATACCAGCAGAAGAAGTGCTTTAGTTTTGTTAGAGTATCACTACAGTAGGAGGGTTTGAGAGAGATCTGTAGTTTTCACATTTAATCCTCAAATTTTAAATTATTTTCCATTAATTCGCGTCTAGAAAGAATTTGCCTTAAAACATACTAAGCTATTTTCATGTATTTTAGGAAGGAGGTACAACTGCCTGGACAAAATCTGGCACTTTGTCCGAAGTAGTTCACTATTAATTTTTATCTCAGGCCCATAATTTTCTCATGACAGTTTGTACTTTTCTCCCCATGTGTTCATTGATAGCTTTATGATCAATCCCGTTTCTAACGTAAAAGGCTACGTAGTTTTATAACCACAGAAGTCCAGTTACTCGTAATGACTCACCTGCATTCAGTGTTCTTGTACTAGGGAAGCCAGGAAAACTTCCTAACCAGGAGTGTTAGACAAGTGTAGTGTATTTGAGGGATGACTGGGAGATCTATCTGTTTCATTTGCCACAATGCTTAAAATGACACAATATCATAAAAGAATCTTAGAAACTAGATTGCAACTCTCCGAGGAAGCCACTTGCTTCTTCTCTTGGGGTGTTCTAAACTCTTTGCTTTCTGTCATCATGTGCTTCCCAGTCCTGTTTCAGGATTTATATCCCATGTATGTGACTATACTGCAAGAGTCCCCCACAGCCTGGTGGTGTTGCTATCCCCTTAAGAGGGGTGCACCATGGGGTGCTTGGGTGTGCACTGTGGACTCCATCCTGCCCAGTTCCTTGGGCTTCCCTTGGAAGGAAAAGCTAGATATGAAAGGAGTGGAGCAGAGCCCAGTCTCCACCTGTCATGGGATCCAAACTTAGCTTGGATGCAGCCTGAATCCAGGAGTGTGAGCCCAGGCGTACAGAGGCACAGCAGATGTTTTAACCCTCACATTAAAACGAGGCCTGACTTAAACAGTGTGTTACTGATTTACCCAGCACTCACTCATTTATTACATCTTACATTTTCTGTGGTTCCTGGAGAGCAAGCATGGGAACAAGTGCCTGGGGAAGGAAAGGGTTTGCAGAGAGAGTGCTGGGGTGGGAAGACCTTCCACTTTGAGGAGTGAGGTGTTGCATTCTGCAAGCTGCACTATGGAGTTTAGAATTCTAGGAGCTCTAATCTTTCTCCTTGTGAAATTTGCTATTTCAAATGTTCTCTGTGATATTATAGCCAGCGCTGTGAAGTGACTTTGTTGTAGTACACAGCAACAAGAGCAAAAGGAGCTTCACTTTCTAGAGCTGCCAGTTTTGCAATTTGAGTAGAAAAGAAAGATACCAGATTTGTATTGTTAGCCTGATTGCCTCTGGAAATGAGCTCTATGCAACTCTGTTTTGTGTGTCAAAGACAGTAATAATGGCCAGTCTTCGCGAGCGAAGATCCGGGGAAGGTCTTTCCACCTTCCAGCCTGCGCAATGGATTTTTTAGGTGAGACACAGTGTGCGCGGAACTGAGCCCACCCTTTAATCCTAAGGTTCATCTGCCGGGGCCAAGCGAGCTTGGACGGTGGCAGCGAGGTCCTCAGGACGTAGGTGGGTTGCCTTTAAGGGCTAACGAGCCCCACCTGCCCGGGAGTGGCCCTGACCGGGAATCGAACCCGGGTCTCCGCGGTGATAGCGCGGCGCCTTTACCACTAGACCACCAGGGGCTGCCACTGTCAAAGACAGTATACCACTGACTTTTCAGCTTGTTGGTTGATTTCAGCTGAATTTGGTACAAAAATAGATGTTTCAAAGAAAACTAAATTCCCCCAATCTCTGTGAAAGTAGTCAGCTAGACTGAGGTGAGGGATTTTTTTCCATACTCCTTCAGACAAGGTTGGGTTTCTTACATGTACCTTTACACAAAAAGTTGCTGTGTAAAAACTTGTTGAATGAAAGAATAGGAGAGAGTCCTTGTTAATGGCCCCATCACAGGAAAAGCTTCAGCTAAAGCTTTTACCTCAGTAGACAGTGAAGTCAGAGGCCTGAAAGTCACAAATCCGTTGGCTGTATTTGCCCTTAAACTTGTGAAACGTCCCATTTCACTTGGTTTTTTAACAGTTTGTGTTCCAAAAGCAAAAAGTGAGTGGAGATATTCAGTGTTGTCAGTTGATCTATGAACTGTGACCTGATAGCACCTCCAAAGAAAATCTGCGTAGTTGGAATAAATATGGCTATGGAAAACAACTCAAGACTGGAAGACAAGGGAAATTGCTGTCAAATTATGATCTCAGGGTGCTTCCTGTAGTGAGAGAAAAGTCATGAACTAAAAATGTCTGATCTTTTGGTTTCCATTCAGTACTTCAAAGAGGGATTATTGGTGTTTCAGAGAAGTATTTAAAATGCATATGCGAATACACAGGGGTATAAGTGAAAATATGGAATAGCAGTAGAAAAAAGTTGTAACACCCTTGAGTTTGGGATAGCTTCTTTAACTGAAAAATCACAAGTGGATTATATACACATCATACCATCAAAGATATTGAATTTGTTTTGGCAAAAAAACATGCAGAAATATTAAGTAGAGTGGTGGGAAAAAGTGGAAAAATGAAGAAAGTTCTGAATAATAAAAATACAGTATTTATATAGGTCATTCCTTTATGCTGACAGAAATTTTTACTGGGGAGTAGTTCTAGTCTTATATGGTTACAAGAACATGAGTTTCTTCTGACTAATTTTATAATTAATAGGAGGCAAATTTTAGGTAAAATAGTGTGAGAAATTTACACGATGCACAGAGACAGTGCAAAGGTGGGAAATGGATGTGTGTGCATGACAAGTCTGTCTGTGCTGGATGGCTTTGAGAAATCCTCTTTCTCTGCCTACTAGTTCGTCCTGCCATTTTTCCTTTGTTTTAGTGGTTTTTTTTTGTTTGTTTGGGTTTTTTTACGCTCCTCTCATTTCTTCCTTGCTGATGAGAAAGGTCACTTCTGCACATGAAATAATATCAAGTTAATATTCATAGCCCCAGTTATAGAAAAGGTGGTTAGTGCACAGTTATATAATTCATTCATTGTTTAAAAGGGCTTTGAAAAATCAAAAGAATAATCAAAATCTAAGAAAACTGAAATCTCTGTACAGTGGAGATGTTCTGAAAAGATACGTTGTTAATGATTTTCCATTTTAAAATAGCTTTATTGTATAATTTATTTTTTAAATTTAAAAAATGGCTGCAACTAATTCATACAATCATGCCCAAATTCCAGCACTTAACCTCTGCCAGATACCCTGGGTATCCTGGGTGGTAAAACTGCAGTCACAATCTTATTGCTTTCATACACATGCACTGCATAAACTCTGCCCAGCTGTACTCTATCAGACTGTGCTTTTTATCAGGGATAACTGGTGACAATATAAAACATGAGAAAGAGAGAAATTCATACGGTTTCTACATGTCACCAGCAAAACATGATGAAAAATACAGTTTAACAGAGTGTGTAATTCTGATGTTGCTGGTTACATGTAGCGAGTGGGTACCAGCAAAAGGACACAGAAATAAAAAGCAAAGGTTTGAGATTCTTTTCAATATACTTAAAAATCTGAGCACTTGGTAGGAAATGTGGGAGAAAGAGTTCAGATCACTTCTAAAATTAGCAATTGAATTCCTTTTAAAACACTTAATCCTTTTGTTTAAAAACTTAGCAAAAAGCCATCCATTTTTTCCTGGAATTAATTTTTTTCCCCTTGAAATATCAGATATTGACCACAATTAATTGCAAGTCATTGATAGAGCTGAACTGATGCTATTGGAATAGTGTTGGAGGAGAGTCAATCCTGTTCAAATGTGTTGGAGATTTTGTCATGGTATGGGCGATCTTAGACTCTTCAGTCACAGTTTGTTCTAAGAAGTAAGGGATGTTCCTCTCCCTGAAGAATTGCAAAGTCTTTCTAGATAATACTCAGAAGAAGGTTATAAAAAGGAAGTTTTATTTATCCTATTTTACAGGCAAGAAACTCAGACACTTAAGTGAGTTGCTCAAGGTCTTGCAGGAAGCCTGGGTGGAGCTGGGAATTGAGCACAGATAACCTGAGTGCTGGGCTCAGAACATCAGTTTAAAACATTTTAGAATATGGCTTTATTATCTATTAAGTAGGGTCTGAATAACATGGAAATTATGAACTGGGGAACATGCTAGGTACATAATAGATCTTCAGTGGAAGTGTATGGTATTTTATAGGAGAGTATAAACTTGTTGGTTGCTGTTTCAGGCATAGGTTAACATCACTTACAGTGTGTCTCAGTACACTGAGCATACACTGGAAAACACTAAAGAAAGGGAGTTTTTAGATTGCTAATGATTTCCTTTTAAGGAACATGTGACTAAGGGCTGAGAGAATTTGCTGCTGAAACTGCTTACTACAAGCCTTTGAAAATTCCCTGTCTAGTTATTCACATAGGAAATATCTGGTTGCAGGCTGTGCAGGCTTCCATGAGTACCCCATATTTATAAAGCCTGTTCATTCAGGCCTTTGAATGGGAGAAGTTGATAGAAACAGAGTAATTTTTGTGAATTCTTTTTAAGCATATAGTGAACTTGCCTCTTGACTTCTGGATTTGATGCTTCATTGTGATTCACGCAAAGTACAAAAGCCATATGCTACAGAGATAGATAAACACAGAGATGAAATATCATCAGTTCATTTTAATTTTTAGTACCACTAATTTTTTTTTTTTCTCTAGCTATTTTTCCTAGTATTTTTACTGTGTACCTGCCTATAAGTTTTCCAGCTCTAGGCTGTCAGTTTGTTATCCTTCATGAAAAACTATACTCACTTAAGGCTGTATTCTCAGAGGCTTTTGGAAAGTGGCCTGGAAAAATTGTTTGCATGTCTGTTTGCACTAGCAAAATCCCAAATTGTGTCTGTTAGTGAGTGTGTCTAAGTCTTCAGTTCTTTTCTATGATTTTCTGTTGTACTTGAGACATATTTTATCACTACTACTCTTTCAACCAGTAATACTAATCTGTTACTGAAATTCTTTTAATTTCACCCTTAGCAAGATTAATTTACATGCTTCAAACATAACTAGAATGTATTTAAATGTCCAGAAAGTGATTTTCATGTGAGGCAGGCATGATTTCTGGCTTTGGATCTTCTAGCTGTTGCTTCACTTTGAGTAATTCAACAAAAAAATAAAGAAGTGGTTGTACAAATCCTTGCAAAATGAAATCATCAAGTTTCCTAGAGCTCTGCGTTTTAATTATCCTTTTTGCTCAGGGAATGGATGAAAATAAATTTCATGCATGATAACTGTTATGTATATTTTAGAAAGATATATATTCAACTTGCCACAGAAATCTAATGCAATTATTGCTTCTTTAATTTTATTAAAATATCTTGGGCGTCTTACTGACATATTTTAAGGTCCTGATACTTCTCAGACTACTCTGTTTTTTCTCCACCAACTTCCAGGGCACAGCTTATGGCAGGAGCAATTAATTCCAACAACTTCTTTTCAGGTGAAGTGGAAATAATTTGGATGTATAATCTCAAAGTACACCTGTGAATGAGGTACCAAGTTGTTTAGGTTAAAAAATATGAACCTCCATTTTATTGTACCAAAAGCATGGGGTGCATAGATAGGCAGAATTTAAAACACAGATTCCAAAGGAGTGAGGATATAAAGATAGTCTGTCCTTTTGCTTCAACAATTTTGAATGTAACATCAGTTTTGAAATTTGCATGTAGGCTAGTTGTGTCTGTGTATGTAGGCATTCAAGAGCTCACATTTAGAGAAAATCATAAGCAAAAAAATTGCCAAGATAAATCATAAAAATTTACATAAATAGTTCATGTTTCTTACCATATTTTCTCTGCCTTTCTTCATGCAGAGTATTAGATGCCTTCCGAAATTGTTGTGCTAACTGTAGAGTACAAAGAATATTGGTCTTGAGCATTTCAGCTTAATTGTTATCTGTATAGCTCAGAGCAAGAGAACCACAAGCATCTAATATAAATGAGCAGGGGGGAAAAATCGCATGAAAAGGAAAGTCTAGTACCAGAAAACTGACAGAAACTTGAGCAGCTAATTGCTGTAGGCTCCATACAACTTCGAATGACCTAAGGGGATATCAACAAATCACTTTCCACTGGAGTATAGTAACAGCAATGGCATAACAGTGAAATCACTGGCAAAAACTAGGGGAAAAATTCTTTAAAAATATTGGCATTAGCATGTTAGTGAGCAATTCTTTTTCCATTTTAATGGTTATTAATGTGTGTGCTTGCATTTAACATCTGCAAACCCTCCCTTCCCACTTTCCCCCAAAAAACCAATTGGTGGTGTGGTAACTGGATTTTATGTGTCTATCTCCAACTCCCTTATAGACACTGAATAATTTTTTCTAATACTGATATTAGAATATTTTCTAATACCCATAATGTAAGTTATTTGTCACTAGTGTTTGTACAGTTTTATCCCCAAAACTGAAGAGATTAGATAAAAAGGAATGATTTTGTTTTAAATAATTAAAAATAAAATTTCTTTCTTGATCATGTGTTCCAGGTTGCTCATTTCTAAAAATAAAAAAAATTTTCAGAGTTTAAATAAACTAATTAGATCATTCTGCAATCATTGGTGAAAAACACCATGTAAAAGAATTTTGAAATATCCCTAGTAAGGGACATTCTTTTCTACTTTTTGCAAACTCTCCAAACCCATAAGCTAAACCAATTTTTGAACGTGATGACAGATAAGTTTCCCAGCAAGTCTATTTGGCCAATACTAAATATTTAGTGGTAGATTTTACATTATTCCCATGTTTTGTTTTCTCATGGGCAGTATTGAACCTCAAATATATCATCAGGATCTTTGCTAGGTAGCTTAGTTGAAAAAACAGATTTCTATATGATTTAACTATAATATTGGTTGAACAGCATTAGCTGGGTAATGTGCAATGAACCATATTGCTTTGGGAAAACTATGTTTTCTCTTCCTCCTCCCTTCAGTTACCCATGTATTTTACCAACAGTTGATGCCATTGTAAGTGATGGGAATTGGAACCTTTTCTATATCAAACTTCTCTTTTCGTTTCAACTGTGCTCAAACATTTTTAAATGGTGCTGGTACTGGCAGTTACAGCATGATTTTTGGACTACTATGGACAGATTTTGCTACAGTTGTCTAATTTAAAGCATTTGTTTCCAGTGCATCTCCAGCATCATGTTGGAAAATTGTTTTCAGTGAACTCAGGCAACAATATAATTCTATAATACAGTTCTGAAACATTTTTTACATAAAACCCCCTCTGTGCTTTGCACACAAAAACTGTGGCTGACAGTGGCTACACAGCTGTAGCACCTTTGTGTTTTAAGTCTTTCTTTAAAGGCATTACTCTTCCTTTCTATGAAAGACTTGAATACTTATGTAGAACTTTCCCATTGGTATTAAAAAGATATTTTTCTCCTGAGCAGTTTAAATGGGAAAAAAAATTCTACGTATATTCAATGACCAGTCATGGTATCCCATTAATCTAACTATGAGACAGTGTTGCTATAGTTCCAAATATTTTATATATTCGAAAAAAAAATTACGTTAGAGAAGTATGAAGACTACAGAATTTATGTTAAGACAGTTCATATTTAATAAACATTTGTAGGTGCAAATGTCTCACTATTACAAAATCCACTTTTGAAATGATCTTTTATTTTTAAATGATCTCATGCCAGCCACAGGTACAGCCATATTTGTGGTTTCCCCCAGATCCTGAATGATGTTCTGTAGTGGGGTCAAGCGCTCTCATGACATTTAACTATTGGAAACGAAAGAAAACATTTGTGGTGTGAAACAACAGCACATACTTGACCCTCCAAAGTATATCCATTTATAAATGGATAAAAGTGACTATTTAAAGTTGTTTTATAAGGCAACCACTGTGCCGGCTGAAAACCCCTAATTTACTGTTTGAAAAAGCAAATGATGTGTGGGTACAAGAACATGCATTTTTTAAAAACATCTGTGGTGTTCCTTGTGTTGCATTTGATCTTAGTGGTAAAACAACAAAACCAAGTTTTTAGAAGGACGTTGCTGCCATCCTATTTTTAATTCACCATTATGTGTTAAAATAACCATTAGTTTAAAGTGAACAATCACAGCCTTGCTTTCAATGGTTGCTCAGGTATTTCTTTTAAACCAGTTTATAATTTCATAGTTTGTTTTGCATAAGGGGTGCAGCCATGGATGTAGATTAGGGAGCTGGTGGTGTCTCATTCGCATTCCTTTCGGATTCCTATTTGCTGTGGGGAAGAGGATGAATGAATGAGAGAAAGTATTATTTCACCCTCTTTTCTGATCTCCTTCTATGTATGGCGAGCTGCATCAAAAGATTAGTTATTTGTGCCATCCAGGAGTCTCCATTCTACCCTCTGCCTTCTTGCATGCTCACAGGGGTTGGCATGAGGTCGTGATTTGAGAGGCTGCTACAAGAAGGTGTATTTACACCCATCCTCGTGTCTCTGCTCAAGCAAAGCACGTTAATAACATCCAACCCATTTTTGTTTAATTTTCTTTCTCTTTTTAATACCCTTTGACTTCAAGCATGATTGTAGCTTACAAATAGCTTATAAACATTAGTAAGTGTCGAGGTGCACTTGCTGTTTCCATACAAGTGAACTCTTCAAAGGTTATAAAATAAGAGAAGTTGATTGGATCTCAAGCAAAACAAATAGGCGTTAAAATGTGGTTCTGAGGCATGAGAGACTTTCAGAGTGTATTTTTAAACAATCTGGGTGTAAACATATTAGTTGAAGACAACTTCAGTAAAGATAGCTTTCTTGAACCATCTACAAACCTTTTGTCAAAGAAAGCTGAACTATGACTAAATCTGTGAATGGTATGAATTATTAGGTGATGAATTTTAAAAGTAGTGTCCAGATGTAAATAGTGAAAGCATCCAAAATATTACTCAGCAGCTGCAAGAGCTATAGGAAAAGCTGACATGACAAATTTAGTCATTTCTTAATCACTTTCGTTAGGCGGTATTGTCAGTTCCAAGAGGCAAATTTTCATCTTGATTTACGCCTATAATAGAAATGGCTGAAAACTGAAAAGTTCTCAAAACTGTTTGCTTACAAAACACCTTTTAGGTCATTTTGGAAGCTTCCTGTGACCTAGAAGTAATGTTCTTTACACATTGGAGTTCAAAAAATATGCTTTTAGACAGTTTATATCAACAAAGCACTTTTTTTCTGCCTAAAAAAAGTGACCTTAGCATGTGTGCAAGTGGTAAAAACTGGCTTAAATGTATTATTTACAGCTATATCAAAATTTATTAATTAGTTACCTTTGGTTTAAATAAAATTGATTGTTAAAGCAGAAAGTAGAGGTTCGTATGAATTCTATTCTGCAGTAGCTTTCAGATAAAAGAAGCAGTGACCCAACTCATTAGCCCTTTGATTTAATATATTGACACTTGGGTACGAATAATTCCGTTTAGTGGCTTCTGCTTCCCAGGGATCAATTTAATTAGTTATAAAATGTGACTTCATGTCAGGAGCCAGAAGAAATGCTGACGTTAAATAAAGTCATACGCAATTTAAACAATAAAGCTATCGATGCCTGGTTAAAAGTTAATGATGCACAAAAAATGGCTTAATAGAGACAACCTCAGCAATGAAAGTGATGGTAGGAAAATTAAGCTAAGTGGATGAATGAGAAATGGTGATGTTGTTGGATTGTTAAAACAAATTCATGGATGGCCTGATGGTTCTTTTCATAGTACTGTATGTTTCTGATTTAAATAAATTTTTGAGGGTAAGCCTGTACTTTCATATTAGGAGTGACAAGAATTAGTCTGAAACCTTTCTCCTTTAGATTCTAGAAAAGGAGAAGGCAATTTACCTGTGCACATTCATCTTTGATGCATCCCCCGGGATATCTTGGCATGACCCAGTATTAACTCTAATGACCTCCTATTATAATATTACAAGTACTAATATTTGCACAGTTGGTTGAGACCCTGGTCAGAATCACTGTGGTATTAAGCTAGGTGCTGCTTATATACTGTACAAATAAGAAAGGACAGTTCGTGCCCTGGAGAAGGGAAGAATTTAACGTTAAAGCACTATATTCTTTCAAAACCCATTTAATGCTGTAGACGTAATCTACTTATGTTATCTAAGTAGAGTAAGAAGGCTTAGCGAAGAAAATAGCAACCTAGAAAATTGTTGGAGGTACAATTCACCCTTCATTCTTCCTTCTGTAGCTCCTTATGAACATTCAGATGCACTAGAGCCCTTCAGAATTATGGTTCCATTGTTTACTCATTTCCTAGCCTGCTTTGAGTTTGGCAAGGTAAAATCTGTGCTGGGTGTCTTAAATAATAGCCTGCAAGTTCATATTTAGACACTGGACCAAATTCATAAAAAACAATTCTCATCTTTATGAGTAGCACACTATGATTTTTCAAGTCGCTGTGGGTTGTCGCTATTTCAGTAAAACATTGCTTCAATTTAATAGTGAATTGATATGGGCACCTCTTTTAAAGATGTACAGACACTTAGTTGAATATGCTGAGTAGATGCTGGGCCAAAAAAAAAGTGGAGAAATGTGATTCCTTAGCTTAAAACCGTATGTTAGACAGATGGTGTCTGACATAGAAATTATGGTGAAAAATAGCACAAAAACCTTATTATTTGTTTTTAATTTATCACTCTTCAGATGAGACTGGAGTTAGTCCACCTGTGAGGAAAAAAACTGATATCAAAATGACCTGAGGTTGACTAAGCCATGTTGTGTTTTGATTTCTATTTGTCCTTTCGGGGGCCGACAGATTCTGATTAGGAAGATCAACTGTGAAAACGGACAGTAGTAAATTTGGCAATTAGACAATAATTTTTAACAATTGTACACAACCTGATCCGTCTGTAGACTTCCAGAAATCTTGAAGCGGAGCAGCAGGCAGCGGTTATTACCTGCTAAAAGCATTAACGGTAGCTACGGTAACTTGACGAAGGATAGAGGGGATATGCCTTAGAATAAAACCTCTGTGTGTCAGAGGGATTTTCAGACTGCACAAGAGTTATGTTTTTTTTACTAATGTTAGGCAAACTGTTTTGTCTTTGCATTGACTTTACATTGGCCGCAGCCTACACAGAGGGAACTGCTGGAAAAAAGGGGGACATTAATACTTTTTACTGTGTGCGGGCCAGCCAGTAGTTAGAGAGGGGGCCCATGTTTTCTTAGGGCTCAGATGGCAAAGCTAAGTATTCAGCCTACGGCAGGAAAAAAGTGCCTTTTTTGTTTTCTGGCTGGAGAGTCCAAGCATTCCCAAAGGAACACAATGAATGGCCCATTTTGTCTGACACTGTTTCGTAGACATAGAATTCTTGTTTTTTCATAATTATTCTTGCCCGTCACTGGGTGTGCACATGACATTTGAGCGTGTTTTAAAGTCTTAACACACTCATGTGCCTGCAATAAAGTTACTCATAACAATCCAGGCTTTCTGCAGACAACAGAGCAGGGTCTGTTGTTTTCACAAGTCACAGCAGCTGGGAGGCAATTGTGAAGACAACAGCTTAATCTAGCTGGAAAATACAGGAAGAAGAGAATATACACTCAATTTCCTTCCATATTATTGCAAACAATGCAGAGGGCTTTTTTTGTTGTGGCTTTTTCTTTTCTTTGCTCTGGGTGGTCTGACTGAAAATGTGAGTGGCATAAAATACACTAGTAAATGTACTTTGAATTTTCAACTTGTTGCATTTCTGTGTTCATGCTAATATATCTAAATCTGTTAAAGGGTGAGAATATTAATCTACATGAGCACTTTAAAAGTCATAGAATAACAGCCTTATTTTGACCTCATCTACACAGTGTTTACACTGGTGTTGGTTTACAACATATGTTGCAGTTGCTTCTGAGTTACACTAGTATAAATGGAACTGGAACCAGAAACTCAGAAAAAAATTTAATTGCTGAAAACTTCCATTTGAGACAACGCTATTGAAAGAAAAAATAAAGCTAGGCAGTCTTAGACATTTGAAAGTTGTATTTTAGCTTCTGTGTAAAAGGACAAGTGCACTCAGTAATTTGTTTCTTTATTGCATGCTTCTGAATCTGTAGATTAATCATATTTGTAAATGCTTCATTTATTTCAGAAGCACATTTACAAACAAAGCATGCAATAAATTAACATGCAAACTCAGTTAAAAAGCATCATAAGTAGGCAGTGTTCAGATAGTTTTTACCCTAGCTATGTTTTCTGGTGAAGTTTTATGAAATATTAGGGAACTGGTCTTTTTTTTTCTTAATGCAAATGATGAAAAGTGAAGAGGAGCATATACTTCAGTTTTTATGTCAACACGAGAAAGAGTAAAATGCAAATTAACATGAATTCTATTGCAGAGGTGGGGGAGCAGTCACCATTATATGTGGTTTCAGTGAGAGTAAACATTCCTTTTAAAGAAAAGGTGATATTTATCCAATTGCAGTAAAGATACCTTCCTTTCCTGCTCTTGGGAATGCTAGATACAGCAGACTTCCAGTAACCATGGCAGACAACTCAGATGGGAAAGATTTTTACCATGCATAGCACAGAGGTTATAGCAGCGACTGGTAACAGCAAAAAGCCAGTCAGACAGGGAGTATGGAAAACGAATGAGTGATTTGAACATGGGCCAGACTTCCAGGAGCAAGAATCGAGATGTATACTGAAAAAATACAATTTGAATGCTGAGGTGACTTGGGTGTGCACTGCTGTTTGTAACAGAGCTGCAAACAGTATAGTGCCACATGCACCAACCAACTGTGGGGCAGGCATATCAGGGATGCATGTCTTGTGGAAAATGCAGTGGGTATTACACTATTCAGCCACAAGATAAAGCAGATAGACAGTAACAATATCACAGAGACATCTGATCTATTCTAAAAAGCATGGATGGGCATTTGGGGGCTAAGCATTAAATAATTTCGGGACATTACTGACCAACAGTAAGCAAAATATTTTCCTCTGTTTTCCTTAAAATACATTACCACACCTCTCCCCTCCATATTCCTTAAAAATACAGTACCAGTGTGTTCAAAAATCAACATGGAGATTAACTAGCCTGTGCATTTCACATTAATCCTATTCAGTCCATTTGCCCTCACATCTTGGAAATCCTATATTGGTATCCTATTTTCTTATGTTTTCTTTTGCTGCAATTTTGCATTTATACTGAATTTGCAAAGAGAAAAGCAACAGAAAAAAACCAAAAACAAACCCAAAAAACCCAAACCCCAAAAACCTAGAAAATATTTTGAAAAGGGTACCTAAACTGAAATAGAAAATTACATCCTGAAAAGTCTTATTTACCTGAAAAGATAGTGGTGAAAAGCACATGCTAACAAAACAGGGAGTTTGGGGAGAAGCATTGTTTACTCTGAAGACCCTTGAATGCACTAGGAGGGTTTTAGAAATCACAATTTGTTTTAGCTGCATGTTTCTACCTTAAAAACCAGATGCTTGTAGATGTCCCCATTTCCTTGATGTGGTGCTACTTTTATGTTTGAGCTTTTCCTGTATTTGTGACACTGGCCTTCCTAAAGACAAGAAAGCCAAATGTACTTTGCTATGGCCTCCTTCCTATGATGAAAGTTTATTGGCAACTTTTGGGCATTAATTTCTTGCTATGGATGGCCTAAAAGGAGAATTTACTCTGGATAGATACCTTGCATATGGAATAAATAACCCCCAAAAGAGACAAAGTGAGAATGAATGCTAGGAGTTTTGCAAGGAGACTGAGGGTGAGGAGTGAAAAGATTAGGTGAAGGAGGAAAAAAAATTGTTTGATAAATAGAAGAAACAGAAAGAAATCCAGCAGTACTGGATGTGAGTGATAGAGTAATTTCAAAAAGACCTTCTTTTTATTACTTGAGTTGTCTAACACCATGATTAGCCCAGCTGTCTTGCTGACTTCTTCACTCAGCAGTGAATCTGTTAAATGTGCTGTGCTCAAAGTACATCTTCAGGCAGAGGTGGTCTTCCCAGAGCAAGCATTACAGAAGCACTGGTTTTGTGTGTCTAAGGAAGCCACTCAAATGGTGACTATCCAGAAGAGCAATATGCAAGTTGTATAGCCAGATGGGTCTAAGGACACAGAAATCCTGAGGATGGATTTGAAAAACAACAGTAAAGCATGTTCTACATATATGTGTGTATGTATTTATATATATATACACACATCTATATATTTAAGGTTATTTGTAAATACATATATATAAATATGTATTATGCATATATATACAGATCTGTATATTCTATATGTACATGCATATATGTAGAATATGCTTTTGTCTTTATAATGTAAAATCTATAAACATATACACGTATGTTTTTCTGTACAAAGAGAAAAAGGCATTCACTTTCATTTTAAGAAAATGTTTAATAGGAAGGTTTCTGCTTTTTAAGATGTGTGACTTTATCATGGCGTGTGCTACACACGAACTTTCATAGTGCATTCTTTTTAAGAGTAATCTCCTCCTAGTGAGTAAACAAATTTCCACAAAGCCATCCTCAGTCTACTTAAGAATTTGAACCCATTTATTGAAATACATTTTTTTCTTCTCCTCTGATTTTGGAATTCTATTTGGATGGGCATTTTGTAGAGTTTCTTCACTTGTTTTCTAATTATCTGACCCAATGACAAGGGTAACTCACTTTCTGGGTCTGACTGTCACTAGGATATGCCATTGCAGCTCACAATTTTGAAAGATGTTATTATGTTAGACTGATATGTTGGACTCTGTACCACCAAGTCAGCCCTCATTCTTACTCTTAATTTTTTTTTTCCCTTTCTCTGTCTCTCTTTTATTCATATTTCAATGAGTAAAAAGTGTCAGTGCTAACTAGTTCCTACTTTGGAAAAATAGTAGCACTTCAGCTACTTCTGCAAATTCTTTCACCCTCTGAGCAGTGATTAATATACAGGTTTAAGAAGAATTTTTAAACAAAACCTGGAAAAAAAGGAAAAGAGCAAATACGCGAGCTAATGGTGTACCCTGAGGTGAGCAAAATGCATTTTTTTAACAAGCCAAGCATAGCAAAAAAGCTATTCTACAGTGAAATTAATAATTACCAAAAAGATTTGCTAGCATTATTGTTGTATCCTTTATGAGAATATGAGTAACGTGTTTAAAAAACATGGGAAGTGTGAATCAAAGCCCAAAGATTCAAACCGGTCTCTAATTTTTAATGTGAATTCTATTCATATGCCCCTGGTGCATAGTCTGAAATACAGTCTGTGGGTAACAACCATCTTTAGAGTGGTGCCATTTAACCTGAAAATTGTATCTATTTCTGTGATGGTAAGGATTTCTAATTTCTCTACCATCCCATTTTAACAAAGCTTTAAGGTAGGAGGGCATCTTAGTGCCACATGTAGTAGGTGCCTGGCTATAATACATGATTTCAGCTCCAAATATTTTCCGAAGGCAAGGTTTGTTTATTAACTGAACCCCATGCTGAGATTCAATCAATCTAATACAGGCTGAGTTTGAACATTCAAACGTATGCCCATACATCTTGGGCATATATCTTACATAATGATGTTGGCCCCAGACATCTTTCTGGGTTTGTTTATGTCTGTTATGGATTCCCCTCATTATCCATGCTGTTTGAGGGATTCCCTATGGATTCAGCCAGTTTATTGCATACTTTTTTAATTTTATGCCAAGCTGAATGTTCTGAGTGGCAGCTCGTATGGTAGCTCTGTTACAGCTTCCTCTCAAATCCAGAGATGAATGCTGTGATTAAGGTTAAATAAAATAATATGGAAACTAACATGCTGCAAAAGGGTATGGAAGAGAATGTCCCAGGAGAGGCAGGAGGGTTCTAGAAGTAATATGAATGACAAAACATTAAGATGTTGACTACTCTTCCTATTTCTTTTCCTTTTAATTACGATTAACCATTAGAGCAACAATTCTATGGTTTACAAGATCTTCCTTATTGAGCATCCCTAGAAATGACACTGGGAAAGCTCATTTATTAAATTTCACTATAGTGAAGGGATGTTTTAATATGCCAGTTGCTGAGCACATCTGTGTGTGCACACAACTCCCAGTAACATTAATTGAGTCGCATATGCAAATCAGCAGAGAATGGAGTCTTAAATATAGAAAGAAGAGAATGGTATGGGCCACACTTTGTTCCCAGGAGACTGTCCTACTCCACTGGAGTAAGAGTTTCTGAGCCTCTCCTCCTGAGAGACAAATATTACCCTTCTCATATTCAGTATATAGTACTCATTTAGTTCTTGTAGGAGAGTTTACTAGGAGGAACGTATGGCCAGAAGAAACAAGGGCTAAAGGACAGGCTTTACTTATAAAGCCTTTGCACTATGGAAAAGGTTGTTTTCAATCTGAAAACTCAGATTTATAAACACTTAATTCATCAGTTCCCCATGCCTTTCATTTGAAATAAACAGCCAGCAATATTATTTTAAAATAAGGCAGAAGGTGTAACAAAAATGAAGTAATGTTTTGAGAAATAGGTGATTGATGATTAAAAAACAGAGAGAGAAGGGGTGGGGGGTGTCAGTCCGGCATTCATTAGTCAGGCAAAACTTCGGTTTGAGCATGCATTAAGTCAGGAAGACCAGACAGTGTGTCTGGAAAATGATTCTTTCTTTGAGAAGTAGACTCTCAAAAATATCCCCTTGTTTCTTAAATCTAAAGGCATCCTTTGACCGACTTAGTTATTTTACAGCTATTGATGCTAGAGAAAACAAAAGAAACTTTAAAACCTGGAAACATAAACATCATTGAACCACCCCCTTTAAAAAAAAAGGAGGGGGGGAGGATGGCGGGGGAGAGTGAAAAAGAAAAGAAAGAAATCACAGTGGATGTTTTCCAGGAGGGAACATGCTATGCTGTGTAAAGGGGGCTAGTGTAACAAGAAGTCATCTATTCTTGATTTCTTGAGACAGCTAGAGCTTTGTGCCTTGTGTAGTTTCTACGTTTTAAGAGCTTGTTCTGTGTAGCAGAAATAATACAATAAATGGGTTTAACCACATTTGTCTCAGCTAGACAGTCTGCTTTGTCAAAGATTGCTGGTACAACATAAACAAATTATGTGTTTGTAGTGCTTTTCAATGAAAGCCTATCTAACAGAGCGGAGATTGTGTTTCGGCAGCTGTAGATTTAATCTCCTACCTGTCAGTTAAAGCAGGCATTTCCTGAGCAGATAAGGCCTGGCTGCAGAGGGGGAAGCGGCCACAGCTGGACAAAGGGCCATTGTTATTGCCCCGTAATGCTGTGTAGTTCTGAGCCTGCATTTGATCGCACCAGCTCCATCCAGCGTGCTGGGCTCGCAGCGGAGCCAGCCCTTGGCGGCGGCTCCGGGCGGCGGGGAGAGCGGGAATTGCGGCACAGCTTTGTGCTGGGGCTCCCCGGGCTCCCACGGCTCGGAACCCGCTCCAACCTGAGCGTGATCACAGGATTCACGGCAGGGATCTATTCGCAAGCCGAAAACGCGCCTTAAGTGACAGGGGAGTTCTGACAAATCGGGGAAAGCCAGAAAATGGAAAGACTGGCAGTCGAGTATCAGGATCCACTGCAGAAAAGGCAGCACAGCAGTGTGGTTTTGTATCTGAAGTATAGCTGTTGCTGGAATTTTAACACCTAAAGTTGGATAAGAAATACCCAATGCTCGTTTTAAATAAGTTTCCTGATTTTCTGACTTATTTTACCTTTTTAATTAATGATTTTGTTCTTTCAAAATGTTTTAGTTGATTAATCAAAAAATGCTGTAGAAAGTTGAGAAGCCAATGAAATTGATTTGAGGCAGAGATGGTGTAGGAAGCACACAGGCTGTGTGTATGTCACTGGAAGTTTAGAAACTCTCTGTTGCTTACTCCCAAATTTGCAATAATTACCGTATACTGGTGGTGGCAATCACCTCAGTCATACTGTGTGAACACACCAGTTTCTTGGATCCTTTTCTGAGTAAAGATGGTCAGATGATGTCAAAATCCGAGGAATCCTAGGAAGAGATGGAACAAATTAATTTTTGCCTGCAATCAGTATTCTGATTTGACTTTGATCTCTAGACACAGGAGTTTTCTGCATTAAACTAGTTCTCCACATAATTGCCTTTGATAACCCTTTGTTTTTCAATCTAGACACTCCATAAACACCGTGTGATTTCTGGAAGTTATCTAGGTTACTATTCTGCATTAAATATCTTTCAAAAATATACAGGAGCAAGAATATTCTGACTGGATGTGAATACCTCCTTTGACCTAGTCTCTTAAATATTATGCATTTATGCTTGAGGAAAAATAGCAACACTTGTCTCTACTTCTCTGTGAATTTATTCTTCTTTATTATAAATATGAGAAGAGATCAGCCATAGCAGTGAGTGGGATGTGAAAGGTGTCTCTTTTTCACACCTGTGCCTCATCTCCACCCTTGCATCCTTCCATTATACAAGTGCTGGAGGGCTAAACTGTGTAGTGCTGGCATGTACCTGCTCCAAAGCTGCCTCATTCTGAAGTTTTACCAAGTTTTACAAGAGCATGTCCCTCATTAGCCATAGCTCTGCACCTTGGGTAGCTCTTGATACAACCATGCAGGGAGGTGTAAAGGTTGCAAGCAGCAGAGTACAGTGGAATTGGTTTCTATCCACCATGTGTTGTCACTTCTGCGACTGAGAAAGAAATCCAGGCCTCTTTGAGAGTCCTCCTGTGTAAGCTGTAGATGTAATACCGTCCTCTGAATGGGTCTTTGAGCTTGAATTAATTAATAATTTTAAAGAATGTAAAAGTTGTAAGTGCTTATGTTGTTATGTTATAATATGGTTACAAGTCTTGGAATATCAGTGAAAATAGAGAAAGCTGTAAAAACAATGTGCTGCTCAGGACAAAATTCTTCCCATAGGGAAGAAAATGGCAGAACTCCTGTTTTAATTGGTGCCCTCCTGCATTTCAGATGTATTATGAATTTGTTTAAAAATATTCTGTTCTTTTGTTGCACCCTTTTTACCTCTCTGGAGCAGAAGGATTTTTGATCAGAGATGTTGAAACATGTTGCTGTTTTCATTCCCACTTCTGCTGGAGGTACTCTTTAAACTGAGAGACAATCCTTCCTTTAGTAACCATCAGTGTTGTGGTCTGAGATTTTTTTTATACTGTACATTGTGAGTCCTTCTATTGAGGGAATTAGTTTCATGTTAATAACTAGTGATGGCTAGTATTCAGAAAAAATGGCTCTGTCTTGAATGGATATGGGGGAAAAACTGCTTGAAAGCACCAATAGCAAGTGCAAATTTTAATTCATCTCTTGCTCTAAATTTTTGTATCAACAGAAAATTTCAATGTACTCCAAAAATCTTGCACATTTTGATATCACCATAAAAAACATAAGCTAATGAGGAATTTCTAACATAATTTATATTTAGATTTGAGCTGAAGTAATGGAGCTTCCATGTATAAAATATCAACAAGTATCATTAGGCTGCAATATTTTTCTTATTCTGGCATGAATAAGACAAGGTGCAAATGAGAAACATACATCTTCACTAGTCTTTGGAAATATCTGAAATAATTGACTTGCTCAGTCTTCTGTGATGGCTTGGTGACCACTAGCTGTGACAATTTGCATAATAGTCAACTCTTCACTTCTGTAGAGATAACTGTTTGTATCTGATTAAAATTAGGACTGTTTTAGTTCTCTTGACTTTTCCAGAAGTTGCAGTAATAGAGATTTGCTGTTATGCTTTAACCAAACAAATGCACACATGGGGATAACAATATGCTGAGTTTATGCAGATTTTACAACACAAATCTGAATAAAATACCCACTAATAGACCCTTAAGGAGTAATAAACACACATGAATTTTCCTTAGTTGCACTTTAAAGTGATTTTAACATACTACTAGACCTTAACAATAATATTTAATTGACAAGATTATGCATTTGTATGGATTGAAAAGGTGGTAGATCTCTAATTCCAAATGAACTATAAATTCACTTTTGCATAACATGTTTTATTTATTTCTCTATAGCAGAGATGTTCTCCATCCCTCCTAGTGAGAGTTTCTTAAAATACAGACAATTTAAATAGATTTAATTACCATTTATCATACTCCTAACTTCATGAGATCATCTTTAGTTGAATTCTGTATTTCCAGATAGTTAAGGAGCTAGATAAAAACAGGGCAACATAATGAGAAGCTAATAGAAATGAAATGAGATCTAGTGTTTAAAACTATTCTGTTTTCAGTGTTCTTGGCAGTATTTTTCTGTTGCTCCCTTCTTTATTTCCCAAGTAGATGGAATTTATTTCATTTAAAGTTTCAAAGTGGTGAGGAAAAAAAAAAAAAGGATGCTCTGTTTTGTTCCATGATCATGGTTGCAATTTTCACATTAATGCTGTGACCACTGCAGTAAACTTAAATCTCTAAATCATGCTGATGCATTGGACTAATGGAAAAAAATGATAGGAGAAAAAAAGAAAATAGTAGTTACAATTCCTTTACAAATTCAATAGTGGGCTACATATTTTTTTCCATAGCATTTCCAGTATGAAATGTTCTCACTTTGCAAGTCTATGGTATCTTTTTTACAGTTTATTTGCCAACACTTCCCCTGGGATCTCATTGGCAGACATTTTCTTTGTGGCTCATGTACTTTCACTGAGAGGAAATATTTTTCAATTAGACTGTAGATAATTAGATGGCAGATAAATTAGAACATAATATACCTCCCTATATAGATAGATCTCCAGTGGTTCTATATTGGTAACAGGAGCAGAAAGTAGTCTCTGAATAATTTTCAGTGTGGGAACTATATTGACACGATTTTCAGTGTCTTAGCTATGACACTGTGACTGAGGGATCACTTTGGGTCTGCTGGAGCCCATCTTTCTCCAATTTCCATTCCTCCTCACACAGAGTCACAGGTGCTTCCCTGGGATTATTTGCTAGAGGGGATTTCTCACGTGTGTGTTTGGGTTCAGTCCCCCATATTATCTTTACATTAGAGAATGTTGTGCTTTGATGACCATGAACTCAAAGCCTGGGGAGTTCATGAGTTACATTTCTGAGCCCAGAACAAAAGGCCCAACCACACTTGCACACAAAGTAGCCAGATCCTTTTTAACCGAACGGGCCAATTAACACACCCTTACAGTCACTTTGCTCATCAGAACAGCACAAACAAAACAGCCACACATTCAACTGTAACCAAAGATAATTTTTAAATTTTTTTTTCAGCGCAATTCTTCTGCAGTTTTCCTAAACAGAGATCATTTTTGGGACCATAAAAGGGCTCAGTAATGGCACGAGTTCATTACAACATGGGCAGATTTGGGGAGGAGATTTAGGCTCAAACTTGCAGAAATCTTAGCATGTAGCTGCTTTTAACATTTACACGATCCCATTGACTTTCGCATAAATAAGTTTTCATAAAAGAAGTCCCTACTTCTTTATGCAATGTGGTGTTTTGATTCTTGCAGTGTCACCAAAAATGTCTTAATCAAAATAAAATTCAAAGTACAAAACTTCTTATAATTCTCCTCTAAAAAGGAGCAAGAAAGAGCCCAACAGTAGTTATTTAAACAAATAAAAATCTAATGATGATATGAAAGTAATAGTGACATTTATTGTATAAAGACTATTTAAAATGCAGATGAGATAAATACATATAATATACAAGATATTTAAAAGCTTGCACTAATAATTCTGGGACCACAAACACTGCTTTCAGTGGCGTTGATTTTCAAAATAAATCAACTTCAAAATATCACCTGTTGAGCTACCAGTTACAACTACTATGCTCTATCATATAAAGACGTATTTTGAGCACTGTGAAAATGCACATTTTTACTTAATTTACTGCCATTACCTCGGCATCTCTTCTATTACATTATAGTTTCTAAATGAGAGATTCGAAAATTTCAAGCACATTTTTCTATGGAAATTCAAAGCTCAATGATGGGTTAAGTTTAAGTTGTAGTCTGGGTGTACCAATTATTCAAGAAGTTAAAAAGTCTTAGGTAGAAATTCAAATATAGACTATGAAAAGTTTAAATCTCCCTGTGAATGACTTAGGTTCTTACAGAGACTGCAACATCACAATGACAAAAGGTTCTGTTCATCCTATACTAAAGAAAAAAGCCCTCAATTCAGTAAATTCAAAGATTGGTTTCTCAACTAGCTTATACTGGAGTAGTCTTTTAGATTAAAAACAAATCTTAGATTTTCTACAAGTTGAGAACAGGGTCCAGAGATTTTATCAGTGGAAGAAGGTGGGGGCCACGGTTTTAAATAGCCATGTTGGATTATTCTAGGGCGTTAGATCATATTTAGCTTGTCACACTATTTTAGATTAACTCTGGATGTAATTAAAAAAAACAACTTTAAAGAAGGGATGAAATATTATAAAGATTGTGCTTACTATCTCTGAAAAAATATGGCACTTAATTCTGCCCTTTACTGAACTAAACTGTGCAGAGGGAGGCAACTTGCGAAGTTTGATCTTCTAAAGGAGGAGAAATTCATCTGCCGTGATAGAGTGGAGTTAGTTCTGCTCTCAAAACCTGTGATCCTTGCAGCTAAGCAGAAATGTATGAGCTGTGTTTTTGTTTGCAGCGCTGCCACCCTTTTCTCTGAATGCCTTTACTTCTCTAGTTGCAATGTTACATTGTTGTAGAGGCAACTTTGGTTTCTAAAGGTAGAACTCTTCCTCGGCCTCACTAAATGTGCTGTGCTCCTTATCCAAAAGAGGGAGATCATTTTAATTCAAAGCATTATTTTTGTGTAACATATCACTTTGGCTTATATTTTCCATGCTCAACGCTAACCATCAATGATGTTTTAACAAGGAGGATTGTTCAGCCAGCTTCTGAGATTAGCATTCACACGACTGTGGGACAAAGCACTGCAGATTTGCCCAGCTTATCAAACAGGCCACCAACTTTTATTATTTCAGGGAGAATCAAATTGGAAGTTGCTTCTTGAACTAATCAGGGCTGATTTGCTCTAAAGTTGCTTCCTGACTTAGATCTCAGGCAAGGAAATGCTGTAATCAGTTCCCAAGGGCCGTCAGAGTTGTGATGGGATATTAAAGGAATGGTACACTACCTTTTAAGAGTTCCTTAATCTTGGCAGATTTTTTTGTTTAACTCAGTCAAACCTGAGCTTGTTGTGTAGAAACAAAGATTAATTTTATGAGGTAACTTTATATAAGAGGTGAACTTACTTAAGGTAGCAGAACTGAATTTTGGAAAGAATGTATTTAGGTTTCATGCAGAGGTTGTGCAGCTTATTTATAAATATAGACTGACAGAATTGTGCAAAACCAAACATTTACCACACATCACAAAAAACCCCCACAACTTCATGAAAGAGAAAATGAGTCCCCCTGAGTGCCTCTGTTTGCATATTAGCCCATAGTATGGGCTCTGCCAAGTTGCTCTCTGACTGACTGCTGCAGATGCTCTTTCTCAAGTATTCTGAGTGAGATCTTTAGTGCAAGTCTTTGGGGACAAACAATAGCACCTGTTCCTCACAAGATAGCAGCCCAGTTAGTCCATTCATGTATCTTTAATGAAGCTCTGGGGCAGATGGCAAAAAATGGCATCATCAACGACAGCGCAGAGGAGACAAAAGGGGAAAGTGCCGATCCAACAATACGTTATTTTTACGAATGGGAAGAGACAGAGTCAGAGTGTTTCTTAGGCATCTGCTACCGTCTTGGTTTTCAGAAAGACCTGAGGAACATCTCAGCAATTAAAATTTCTGGGCATGTAGCCGATTTTATGAAGTACATCAATCAATGCCTCCGCCCAATTTTTCACCCCCCTCAGTATAATCAAAATCATCATCATCATCATAATAAAACTCTCATGAAAAGAAATTATCAAAAATGAAAGATTTCATTGGATTTTTTGCAATTTTATATATTTAATAATTCTATGATTAGTGATACTTTTACATTCTCTTCATTTTTACTGCTTATTTATGTTTTTCAGTTGACCTATTCTGAAAATGGACACCTGTGAATATAATAATTCTGGGTGAAACAAACATTTATGTAGGAACAGTGTTTAATATGTGCCAGAAAGAAGACCTATGGGAGGGAATGGTAACTCTCTTAAATGCAAACTCAAACTTACAGCCTAAATGTAACCTTTAGTCAAAGTTGCATTGATTTATCTAGACTAAAGACCTGATCCTGTATTCAGAGTAGGAAGAATAGCAGATAGGCAGAATATGAAATAGTGATTCTCCACACTTAAAAAATTGCTTTTATTTGAGAGTTTAAACAGAATCTGTTTGCAAACAGCCGAGTGGATCCAAATCTACAGGATTGCATTGGGGAATAACCATTGTAGGATTTGGTTATTATGTGTTTTGAATGATTTTTATGGCACAGTGGAGTGAAATATTGCTATGGGTATGTATGCACCATCACTCAAACCATAGCACTCTGATCTCTCCTGTGTCCTGTACCTTCACAACCCCATGGAAATACTTCACGTGTGTGGGATATTTCTTAAGGTTTTAGCGCCATTTGATTAGATGTTAGTTAGGAACTACCGAAAATGATTTTAAGTCATACTGTATTGAATTTCTTCCATTAGTGTTGCTTCTATCAGACAAAGCCTGTGGTTTTTGTTTGCTGTACTCCTGTAGAGCCAGTGTGTAGGAACACCATGCAGCAAAACCAGCACCATTTTATCAGAGGTAAATGCCTGTTCTGGGCACATGGGGTTCAACTCCAATCTGACCAAGTTTAGCTTATAACCTAAAACACACAGCCAGGCTTACCTCAGCTAAAATGAGAGAAATAGCTGCGCAAAGCTAGTTTCTTTCACGCCCCAGTGCCATAGCAGTAATTGCACAAAGACCTTTTTATTATAAGTTGATTTTCCTGAGGAATGGATTCAAAAAATACTGTAAAGTGTTTATTTTTTGCTTGACCTTTATTAACCTACATCTTAGGGCTTTCCCAAGAGAAGAGTTGTTGGTAAATTAACCCTCACAGACACACACAGTAGCATTTCTGCACTGCATCAATGGTTGTGAAAGTAATGGGGATATGACAAGAAAATTTGGCACTATTTAAACAATGTCATAGGTCAACATATGGGATTTGACCAAAAAAGTTTTTTAAGAATTAAATGAAAAAAAATTGCTTGAAGTGTCCTTTAACTTTTTAATAGTATTTAATGCCACCAATTTATGGTAGGATGAGGGCAAAATTTCTTTTCTGTCTAAACCCCAAATTTCTTCCTACGTTTACAAGCTTTGATATATAAACCATTATATATTTGCTTAACTACTAATCATAAAAATCACAGTCAAGCCCTTGGGTACTTCTGGGCTTAAGGCATGATGGATAAAAACTCTTTGTTATCTTATCCACTGTCTCTGAAACACAGGTAGTGTAAATTAAGGAACTAGGACATTAACATGTAGATTTAACAGACACGATTCTATCACATCTCTGATTTTCTATATGTTGAATACACGGGTTGGAATAAGGTGAAGACTTTCCTCTGTCTTGTTTGTGGGTTTTGGTCATTAAGGTCAAATTAAATTTGATATAGTAGTTTTTTTCCTGAAATGGTCTTTGAATACAGCTCTATAATTACCAAGCTACATGATAGTGCATAAAGCTATAAAGCTGCTCAGACAGACAAGCAATTTCTATGTTATTTTGAGGTGTGTATGGCAGAGGATGTTAGTTTATTTGGGAGACAAATAAAGATGTTGGAACCTTAAACTTTAAGAGTTCGGGTGTTGACTAGGTGGTGAGCTTTTGAAATAATGTACCTGAGTTGTTCATATATATGTGAACAATACAATGATGTAAGATCTCAAAATTACCCTAAGGTTACTAAAATTTGATCGTTAAAGCAGCTACTGCAGTGTTAGGTTACTTCTAAATGCTTGTCACTCTGCTGTCTGTGACCAAAGATGAGAAAACGGGGGAAAAATTAATAGGTATATTTACCACTCTACTTTTTAAAAAAACTATGGTATATTTTGTACCTTTTTACCTTGTGCCAGGACAGGGAATTTTAATTTGAAAAAAATAATAAAGAACCGGAAAGAAGTAGGAAAATGTGCAGTTCACTGAGACTGTTACACCTTTGACACCGAGGGAAAACAATGTTAGTGAGGACTTTGATGTGATAATGTGAAGTTGGCAGGGATTGCGTTAAGGCGAAGGTTCTTTGGGACTGTGTGAACACAAGAACACTATCAGTACTGGAGAAATACCTGTCAAGACAAATTTGTGCTATTTCTGATCAGAGGCTCTCTTCTGTTTAGCAGGTTCAGGGTCACATGCCTCCGCTCATGATCCCAATTTTTCCACACGACCAGCGGACGCTGGCAGCGGCTGCTGCAGCCCAGCAGGGATTTCTCTTCCCCCCAGGAATAACTTACAAACCAGGTAAGCTGATAGGGATGTGAAGCTATTGCACATTTTAAGACATTAACTGTATCTTCTTGTGTGATCTATCTCATATAGACGATACACAGCAGGCATAGCTGGTTGGAAATTATGTGGAGCTTTTGCAACTCCACTTGAAAAAAAAACTTCTGGACTGAAGGAAGTGGATGGACTACTGGTTATTGAACATCATGATTTTTTTACCTTTATTTCCCTCAAAACCATTTGCTTTAAATATATTGGCCCACTTAGCTAGCAATTTGCATCTGGTCTGCCCTGTGTTATTACAAAAGCTGCACATCTTTAATTAATCCTTTTATCTTCCGTATATTTGTCTTTTGTGCCAAAATTCTCACCCTTTTGTTTGATTTCAATCTGGTTAATAAAAAGTTTCAGTAGTTCAATTCCAGTCATCATTCAGACTCATAACAGGTCACATAACCTTGCAGTGAAATATGTTTTGAGATGATTTAGCAAATGTTATGATTTCTTTCTTTTTTCCTCCAAGTTTACAGGACTCCTGGGGAATTCAATTAGGGATATAATGGTTTGAAGCTACTTTCAGAGTCTCCTTGTAAACAGGGCTTTAAATGTTTAAAGACACTTTGCCAAAGGAATTCAATGTAGGAAGATAGTTAAGTAAATAAAAGTCAACCTTATTTTCATTTGTACATTCTTTGTAAGTGACCTCAGTCCAGAAGCAGCAACCTTATTTTGCTCATTAATAGTATTCGCTGTCAAGCTGCCTTTAGCATATTAACCTGATAACTAATAACTACAAAACATAAAGACCAGTTTCTTTTTTATTCATTAAATATGAAATGTACAAAGTAAAGCATTGATCCGGTTCCCACTGATGTTAGTGAGGCTTTTGCTGTTGACTGCAACAGGAACAGGGTCAAATCCAAAGTAAAGCTTCATAATAGATGATGTAAACAGCATGCTAATTAAAAGCCAGGTTGAACCTAAAATCTTTTCTAGCAAGTTTACTTAATATTAGATGAAGTGAGGCCAAGCAGGATTTCAGCAAGTATTTCCGTTTGTTCCTTCTGTCTCTTTAGTCTGGAGACATTCCTCTTTAAAATCACCAGAATCTTTGTCCAGATATTTATCTTATTTTCACTTTGAGAAATCCTAAAGTTCTTTTCCCATTTGATAAACTGTTGCACTGGATGCAGGAACCAGTTTACTAGAGTTCTGAAAGGCAGAGATCTCTAGATAGCACAGGATGATGGTTATTCACAACAGCTGGAGACCAAAGTGAAGAATAATATGTCAACAAAGACAAAGAGTTGCCAGTTGTGGAAATTGTCTACAGCACCCTGGCTAATATCTTTCTTCTCACAGGCAATAGAAAGCACATGCTTTCCTTGCTTTTCCCATTTTAATCTGACATGCTTTCTGTATAGTGACTACTAATGACTTAGCTGCTGTGCCTGAAAGGTGTTGTGTTAAATCACACTGTGTTACTTTTGCCTCTGTAGGCTTCTTAGTACAATAACAACTTAGGAGTAAGAGTACCATCATGTTTTCCTGCACATGACCAAATTTCTGCACTTATTCTAAAGTGTTTCTTATAGTACCTATCCTAACACTTTATCAGGATTCAGGTGTTCTAATTTGATCCTATTGACCTTCTCATAGGAAGTGATACAGCTTTAGGGCATTTTTTTACTTGCCAGACTGCAGAAAGAGAGATGTATGACAAATGTGAGAAGAATGAAGTGCAGGAAGAAACCAAGGCCTAGACGTCTTGGAACATAGCTAAGCTGTTTGCTGGTATGTTACTGGTTTATGTCCAGATGATACCAGTAAAGAGCAGAAGTTACAATTATCTGATCATACCCAGTGGCTTTAAGGAAAGGAGAATATTTATATCTTCAATATATTTATTAAATTCTACAGCATATGTGGCAAAGGTAGCTGGGCAGGTCAGTAACTTCTGTCAGAGAGACATCAGGATTAAAAAGAAAATGCTGCAACTACATTTCGTATTGATTAATTCCTATTTTTGGCACCCTCGGCACAGTATTTAAGGAATTAATGAAACTAGAGATTAAGCTATACTCTCATAGAGAGGGTTCTTCAAAGTCATTTCTGAGGAATATTTATTAACTTGACTGCTACTACCTGTACTCTCCTACTTTTGTGAGAAATGAAACTTTCACCTCTAGAACTGTCAGTTTAAACTCATTCATACCTCTGAGGGAAGATAGGAGATGGATTAACCCTTCAGACGCTCACCATTTCCCTTTAGGTTGCCTGTCTAGGTTCTATTTCATTTTACTACAGTTTGAAGTAGGCAAGACTGAGTTTTGACCCTGCCAGTTTTCCCTGACATTCAGAAAATGCAGTGAGAGGAATTTTAGTAATAGGAGCAGTGGGAACTAAGTACTTTTGAAACTGGCTGTGTCATTTAGGGAATGTCAAATATTGTGTACACAGTCACTTAATTTGCTTTGCCTGCAGAATGGGCTAGATAGAAGCCAGCTCCGAAGTGGAAGCGGCGTATCAGTGTTAGTGTGACAGGACAGCCCAGATGAGTCCTGCCTCGGTGTACAAGCAGGGGTATGATTATGTGTACATGTCCATGCAGAAATGTCTTCATGGGCTAAGTAGGAGCCAATTTCATGGCTATTTAGTTCAATGCCAAGATAGCAGTTACCAAGTACTGTTGCAAATCTGCACACAAACTCTATGCCTAGAAGAAATAAAATGATATTATTTAGCAAAATACACCAGTTCATTCCCTCAATCGAAGGTCCTATAGAAGAGAGGAGGATTTATTAGGTACTGAGGCCCTTCCAGTACATACCTTGGGTGCTCATGAACCTCTGAGCTCAGAAGATCATTATGAGAAAACCTAAGGACTTGCTGATATACAGCTATGATAAAGCCTGACAGGAGAGAGTTTCCTACTCCCTGGCAGAATCTTTAACACCGAGGTGGCTGTAACCCTCCCCCTGTCATATTTTGGAGTTCTAGGAGGTGAAATGGGCCAAAGTTAGCAAGTGCTGATGACAAGTAATAATTACATTAGAAAAAAAATCCCCAAAGTCCCATGCTTCCTTATGTATCTCAAAGTCATGTAATATAATTTTCCGGCGTGGTAAGTACTAATTGAGAAATCAGAGCTGCATAGACCACCTAATTAATTTTTTATACATATTTCAGTATTTATACTGTATACCGGATTAATTAAAACTTTAGGGCGCTGTGCATCTCAAACGACTGTTGTGACTATTGACCTGCAGGCATCTGACGAGCCTCGTAGAGTACCTGGTTGTGGGGGTTGCCACTTATTCCAGTGGGAAGCTGAGAGTGGCAGCTGTTAGGAAGCTAATACTTGCCCAGAGATGCTATGCAGTTAATAGAATTATTTTGCATTCTGAGTACAGCAAAGCAACTGCACTGGCTTTCTGACTGTGACCACTACACTTACTGCTTGGAACTGGTAGGTGACATGGGTACCATTATGCCTCCTGTCCCAGTGCAAATTTCCCTTCATTTAACCAACCACATGTATCCAGGAAAACTTAGTGGACTGGAGTACCTTTGATTAGCATGTCCCCAGTAGTGCCCTGGGACAAGAGGAGAAGAGAGTGAGTGGAATAAGGAGGAAGACAATTTTCTCCTCCATCTTGAGGTGACTAAAGTATTACTTCCATCAAGTTCTTTGGCTAGGAGGGAACAGGGAAGTAGGATGATGATGGAGTAAATACATGAAGAATGCTGGGCAGGAGTCAAACTGTACATTGAACTGAGCTCAAACAGACCTATGGTTTGCTCAAAGCAGAGAGTGAGAGGCCTGGTCTCTATGTTGTCTGCATAATGGCAGTCCATGTGAGTTGAAAATGTGTGATTATTATTGCTTGATAATCTTCTGCAAATATTTTGTGTTATATCATTTCTTTACCACATCTGGAATCTCTGAAAAAGATTTTTGAAAAAAGAGACATTGAGTAGAGTAAAACTCTATTTGGAAAGGATTGTTGAGTGATATACTGCAGTCTGTTTTCAAAGCATTTTTTCATGTTTCATACAAAAAGTATATAAAGACCATTACTACTAGAATGGCTAAGAAACAACCTTTGCCTACCTAGGTCATTCGGCTTTATACACAAAAATAATTTACAGGAGATTTTGCTATGCTGCAATACAATGTGAAAATGGAGACTGTTTTTCTAGGCTGGTGGCAAAAATAGTGAGAAACAGAGCCAACATTTTGGCCTGGTTCTGTTTCTACTTGCACTGGGGCAAAACAATCCTTTATAATCAATGAAAGTAATAGTAGACAAAGCACGACAAACAAAAATGTCAGGCCTATTGTCATTGGACTGGACCTCAGAACATTCCAATACTGTGAGATATTTATCATCAAACAAATTAAACTCCTTGATTATGGTAGCTAATCCACATAACTAACCTAATCTTAGATATGCTGGATTTCATTGATATCCAGCATTGCAGTTTCCATTTGGAATAGGCGTTTTAAAAGTTTTTCCTAAAGCTGTAAGGAGGTTTAGATTTTACACAGCTCAGTACTCTATTTTTGCTGTTCCTCTTGGCAGGTGAGAACAGAAAGCGCACACCAAATCAACTGTGTACTGAGTTGGCCGTGTGTCTTTGCATGGCAGAGGTGCTGCCTGAGTCTTGTTTCTAATGGAATTTCCCCAGGAATGAGTTAAAGCCTGTCATGTGTTCCCTGTTGAGTTTTACTGGTTGGAACAAGAAGTCTGTAACCTCAGGATTTGTTGTAGCAATCCATGTGTGCCTCACTCCTAAATGCTGAGGTAAAAGCTGGAAGTGGTAGTAGGCAGTATTGTCAGGAGGGATTTTGCATGGAAATTTGCAGATTTCATAATTTTGTAAACATTACCCACAGACAGACAATTATGGGGAAACTGATTTTGCTGCAGCATGAGAATTGTGATAAAGCAGAGTTGCGGCAAACCCTACTCAGAACAAAAGGCATAAATGAAGTGGTACCATTGGACAGGGGAGATGCTCCATAGTATTCCCTTAGCCAGTTACCTCTATTAACATATTCCTCAATCCTAATGGATCTGTACAAGCAAAATACATGCCCTGTGTGGGTGTACTGTGGGAGTAGGCACATGTATCCCTGCTGTATCCTGACAGCACCCTGAGGAGAAGTGCGCTTTTCTTGGTCTATTCATTATGCCTGGGAGGGTAGGGCCCTGGAATGGGTGATCTCTTCCAGCTCCATTTCCTCTCATTCTGTGAGTGCACACAGAGAGTGTGCAAGTGGCAGTTTGAGTTCCATGTGTGAAGTGACAGATTTTAAGTCACAATCCCAGAATGGGGAAAATGTTGTCAAACCAAGAGCTTTGTAACTCAGATGAGGGGAGTCAGCTTATGTCTTACAATTGTGTTTTAGGAAAGACGGGTAATAAAGCAACACCTTCCCCCTACTCTGGGTCTCACAAAAGCCAGACATCCTTCTTTCCTCACAGCTCACAAAGCCTTGATCTGGAAGGTAAGTCTATACATCCTATAAATAAAGTCCACTAAGCTTCATCTCTTCATCCAAGACAAAAAGAAACATTTACATTATTTCTATGTAGAACAGCACAGCACAATTGCTCACTGCTTTTATTCATTTGGAAATGTTGCTCAACCTGACAAACGAAACAGAAGTCTGGCATACTTTTCCATGGCTTGTAAACACCAATTTATATATAAACAACAGCAGCCAAATGTAAATAGACAATCAGCACAGCGAGGAGATTGAACAGATCAGTTTGCAAAACATGACAGATTTTCTTCTTCCAGCATTCTTCTCACTCCTGTTTATCAAAGACCAGCACACACCAGTACCTAAGGCAGACCTGTCTGAACATGTTCTGCTGCCTTTTGTACAAATTTAAAAGAATGGATCCTCACGCAAGCATTCCAAATCGAGAAACAAATTTGAAAAAAATTGCTACAATACATCGACTGATTTCTTGCCAGCTATAAAGAAGCTTCTTTATCCATTCTTGCACTGAGAAAATGAGAGGGGAAAATATGTACCTCTGTAATTAAAAATGAAAAGCAGAGCATTCCTTGCATGTTCAGTTTGCTCAAGGGAGAAAGAAGTACCTTTGCTCTGCTTTTACTGCTTGGTGTCAATGAAGTACTCCAGAGCTAAATGAGTATTAATTTTTCTTCTCAGCCCAAAGATGCTGCTAACATACCAGGACTTAGCCATAATTTAACACATTGAAATGAGGGGGAAGAGGGACAGGATTGGGTTTTAATACAAGTAAATGGCATAACTCTAAAATTATTTTTCCTGTAATAAAAGAAGTAACTGTAGCCAGCAGGTGAGCAAGGGAACACTACAGGGTGTGGTGAAGATACTATTAAATTAACTGTGAAGCCAAAAACTCTGTGTGTGTGTGTGCGCTTGTGGGTATAAAATATCTGGCTATTTCAAACCATAGGAGCATGACAGCTGTGAAAAAGGAGTGCCGCAGGGAATTCTTTTAGAGTTTGATTTTTTTTAAAATATGTTTGACATGGAAAATGTTTTAGTACAAATAAAGCAACTGGTATTGAACTTAAAAAGTGTATGCGGAGGGGGAGGGAGAAAGAAGAGATTGCTGTGTGGAACAGGAATGAATAATTCATGATATTTAAAGAAAGAATGCCTCCGAAATGTTCTGCAAGGCAGTCCATGCTGATAAGTCGGATGGTTATTTTCCCCCCCATTTAAAGCATCATTAATTCAACATCTTTGTGATTTTTTTAAAAAAACCTTGTAAGATATTTCTCAAAGAAACATTATTTAACTTAGATTAGGATCTTATTTATTCAGATAATTTAATATAAATATCAAAGAGATGAGTGGAATTATTTAACCATAAAGAGACAGCTTTAGCACTTTTAGAAAATAATCTAGGGGGTTTTGTTGCCTTTTTTTTTTTTTTTTTTTTTAAGGAAAAAAACACAACATCATTGCAAACTAAAATCAACCTCATGGAATGGGGAAAATAATAAGAGATATTTTGAACATTACTCCATAGGACACCAGTACAATATAGTGTTAGTGAGTGCATTGTAGCAGAGCTCCATACGCAATCAGAATCCAATTGTTACTGGACTGTGTACAAGCACATACTGTGCTCAATGGCCTGATGAGGTATTATGGATATGATGCAAAGAGACCTTGTGGATTAGACATGTACAATTTATTAAAATAGTGAAGCAACCAAACATTTTAACTGAGCTGAATACAGTAGAACTTCAGGTGGTAAGAAAGGAGGGTTCTGAGGAATCCAGTTACTACAAAGATTTCAGCTATTGTTATTTATTTAAGGGGGTCGACACAAAAAAAATCTAGTTCTTGGAATGTCCTAATTACATTATGTTGGATTTCTGTATTCTCCCTCATTGCTACATTCTGCTTTCAGCATGGAAGAGACCGATTATTGTAAGTCTCAAAAATGTACAGAGGAGCAGCCTGTTAAAATGTAGCCTACAGATCATACATAACAGTGACTTTAATAAGTAGCTTGAGCCAAAGTGATATTCCATTAAATCATATTTATTGTGTAACTTATCCATCACTATATCGATTTTTATATCTCAGATTACACTGCTAAATTATTTCAGCCTTCCTTCACTCCTTACGTTGACTAAGAGACCCAAAGGCACTGAGTGATGCATATGTGTGGGAACACTCATAGATGCTATAAGACATAATGTTGCAATGCTTAATTTGGAACATTAATATCTCTTATTTTCTGGAATATTTGTTGTCCCCTAAATGCACATGACACACATTTTCAGTTTCTAGTGAGCAGAACACACAAACTTTAGTACCCTAATCTTCATGTAACTGAGCAACTGTGTAATCTACCAACCTCAGTAGTTCCCCAGATCTGAGAGAAAGTTAAAGATGTATTTCCAGCTATTTTAAGAAGTGATTTGGTTTTTTTCTCTATGACTACCTTAAAGGAGTTGTCCTAAGTCAGAGAACCTCAAAGCAAAATAAGAAACTCAGCCTGTGTTGAGCCAACTGGGTAGCTTTCCTGGAAGCCACTCGACACTGAAAAGAAATCACCCTGCATTAAATTGGACTGAAAATTCTTGGGTGATAACAAATTTCTTTTGTTTTAAGAAACATGTGGTGAAAATTTATTTTTTTCCTCTGGGAGCCACTGGGTTTTCCTGGAGTATCTTATCAGTGTGTCTGTGGCTCTGAGGCCCATTTTGTGCCCAGGTTTACACGCGTGATTTGAACATTTGCTTTTGAAAATGAAAATCACGAGTATCGTATTTATGTTTTGCCAGTTTGCCTACCAGCTATCTGCTAACAAACAAAGTTCCAAGGGAGCATGACAAGTCTGTGCCCAGTGAAGCCTTTTGTTTTGGCAGATGTTTAGGCTTAAAGGAGTGCTGTGGAGCACAGGCAATCCTAGGTCCTTGTTTGCACTTGTCTGTTGCTATTCTCTGCTCATTGTCTGAACCTGCACGCATTGTTCTCCCGACAGGTGATAACTACCCTGTGCAGTTCATTCCATCAACAATGGCAGCTGCTGCTGCTTCTGGACTCAGCCCTTTACAGCTCCAGGTATGTGCCAGAACAAAAAAATGTGGGATCGAAGCCAACATTTTAGGGGAAAACTGCTAACCAGCTGTATGCTAAATAATAGTCTGAATGTTAAATAATTTTTGAGCACAGCCCAGGAGGATTAACACCTTATGTACTTACAGTACAGCAAATACAGTAATGTGCAGCCAACCTTGATACTGTGAGTGAAAGACATTGTTCTGTGTGTTTTATATTGGCAGTTAATGGTATTTTTTTTATTTATATGACCAATTGATGGGAGATAAGTTCAAAGATCTTTTTGTACTTTATTTTCATGTGGTCTCTCCCCTGTAGCTGCAATGTACTACCTTTAATTGAAGCAGTCAGTGTATTCAAACAAAAGTATGTTATTGGGGTTTTTTTCTTTTTCTTTTTTTTTTTTTTTCCATACAGCGTGGTGTTGACAATACAATAAATTGCACACTCTTTTAGCTTCTGTATTTAGGTAATCTCAACCTTTCTGTGCATTAAGCTGGTCAAATGCCAAACATGGTTAGGAGCCTTAGTTTGGCCGTTTATTTGTTTTTGGCACATACAGAGTGAAATGTTGTGAAAGAAAGATTTATGTGCCATGTTATTAGCTAGCTTCTTGTGGCAAGAAGTTTTTAATTTCACAAGAAAAGACACAACAATGTCATAAATAATGAAGAAACAGTCAAAAGCTTTCAGAGTTAAAATGTGTGGAAAGAAAGTGACAGTGAACATGAGAGGAAAGGCCATTAAAGATGCATGTAACTATTTGCAAGTAAACCTTTGAAACCCCTATTTGAGTTAGGTTAGAGTCAGGTTCAGAAGCGAGTAAGGAATAAATTGTGCCTAGAGTAGCAAAATATTGCCATGTTAATATCCGAATATCTACTTTGCTTACATTTCTGCAACTATATAGTTTTCCAGAGGGACCAAAGCAAATTAAAACCCCTCTCTTCTTTACCCTATGCTGATATTCTTGCCAACTTAACTTAGGATAAGTGAGAATGGCACCAGAATTCGCTGTTCATTCATGGTCCAGAGCTGGCAAAGAAGACCCCTTGAGCTTAGGTCTGACCTAAGTCAGAACACCCTGACTCTGCAGGCAGAGATCTCCAGAAAATGTTTTTTTGGGACATGATAATATGATGTTAAGACTGTACCTTGGACAGGCTTCAAACCAAAGGGAAGTTTCTCGAAAGGAAAAATAGCAAGCAGGTATCCTTTGAAAGTCTGTATTTGACTATTTATTGAAGTGAAAGTCTCATTAGCTTTAGTAGAGAAAATACTGCAGAAATCACCTTGTGAATTGAGAGAGACTATTTTTGCTGCTTTGAAATGCACTAAAACAAATACTGTGCCTACACAAGACTGTAAGGCAGGAAAGCGTGAAAACTGTTCAACTGTCAAAGAAACAGGATCTAAACGACAGACATTTTGATTCTTTCCTTTTACAGCATCCATTTGTAACTTGACCCACATATTTGCACATTAGACTTGATCTGAACCTACAGCAATAGTGCAATTTCATTAATTTTTGGAAATGATAAACTGAGTTGTTAAACTTGATGAGAAGAATTGGAGAGAAAACAATCAGCCAAGAAAGTGGTGCTAGTAAATTTGGAAACATTCAGGCTTGAAGGGCCTGAATTTCCATTTTGATGTATGTGTTGTAAAAGACTTCTTTTGTTTGTTCCTCCGCCTCCTCCCTTTCTATTTTGTTTGAATTTCACCTCTAGGGGATTTCACAACCTTTAAAAGTTTCATGGTTATAAGAGCTTAAGTGATGGAGTGCTTAACCTTAGGTTGATATGTGCTCATCAGATTGTCAAATTGTGAGAAACTAAATTTTATTTACTCCTACTGTTAATATTCTATTAATATTCTTTTTGTACCAGTTCTCTAAGTGTTCCCTAAATAGCTACTTATTTGGGTGTGTTTGTTGAAGGGAATTTGTTGTTCTACCTGATGCGTCACAAAGACTGTTAGGGGTGTAGAATTTCAGCTAATTTTCCCATCTTTGCTTCCCTTCCCCCTTCGTTCTCTGTTCTGCTTCCTTTCTTCCACGCACCCCACCCACTTATTTATTTACATGAATGCTGTGGCCATGGTATCTGAGTATTTCCCAAGTGCTTAAAAATACTGATCACAAAACTAATCTCTGTTCCTTTCAGCCAGTGGGAGAAACAGCTAATTCATTTGCAGGTTTGGGTTTGTTTCTACATGTGAGGGTATGTCTAATATACGTGTTTGGAGAACTTGGGGAGGGAGAGCTATGTCAAGTCAAAGAGCTTTGCAGTAGCTCTAACATTTCAGTTTACCAGGGCATTATTATTAGTTCCAAAATTATGTTCCATAATCTGTATGCAGCTGCAGTGGAAATTCTGTCAGCTTCAAGCTTGTAATCCCTCCTTTTTTTTTTCTACTTATGTTTTTTTTTTTTGGATGATCATGCTCCAGGTAGGGGCTAGCAGCAGATCTGTGTTCTCATCTTCCTGTGTGATAGGGCAACTTCTATGCAAGCTCTGAATCTAAGAGTACAGAGAACCATTTACTCCCAGGTACCTTGTGTAACGATAGGAATTATTCCCCAGATGATGTTTCTCCAGAGGGCAAGTTGTAATTAATGATTTGCCTGTCTTACTCAAGCTATTTAGCACATTGTTGTCAAAATGTACTTTCTCTGAATTCTGTATTTGGGTTCATCAGGGAATTATGCATCTCCATAAGTTTAAAAAAAAAGACTACTGAAATCATGTACAGGAGTTCCTCAAGTAACTAATGTCACTCTTATAGGTGCAACATTGAAAAAAAAAAAATTCTCCTTCAGCAATAGACCTGTTTGACCCATCTGCTCTTTAGATTTTGAATCACATTAATCAGCTAATGGTAAATGCCATTAATACTCAGTGTAGCTTTAAGTATACTGAAATCAAATAGTAACTACCACACATTTATGCTAGTCCATGTTCCCGAACTGGTGGCTTGCTCTGCTTTGGGTGGGTATCAGATAACTTCTTTTAATCTGTATACTGATCTCATGAAGGTGTCATCAAAGGTGTTGTTGACAAAAAAGACTTAAAACTGTGTTCCACATTTCCCATTCCTGTCTCAGCCACACCTTACCAGTTTCCTCAACAACTCAGCCAAAGATTTAAATAATATGCCTGGTAGGACCAAGCCTTGTTAGGACTTTTGGTATGAGGAAGGATCTTGCTGATGCAAGAACAGTTCTCTAAGTATAGTCTAATCAGAAAAACCAAGCTATTTCTGTTTACCCCTCCAGCTTCAAACAGCTGTGAGTGAATCTGGTCAATTCAAACTTCTGCTAAATATTTTACAGCTATATTACCAAATAGACCTGTAGCACGTGTGCATAGTGGTGTATGAAACAGTTCTGATGTGTGTTTAACTAAAGCATGTTGCTTTAATTAATCAGTGTGAGCTGTAAAACCTTTTGCTTTTCTTTATACACACCTTCTCTGGAGCTTCTCCCCTTTCCTGTTTCCTTGAATCTTTTCCATAGCTGTCAAATGTTTGCATTGATATTAACTGATTCTAGATATGTGTGGTCAACAATCTTGCTAAATGAGTGAACTTGGTCATGAAATGGGTTTTCCCAGATCTCATGTTGCTGGCAGCAGTAACTTAGTTACTGGGAAGTCACTGTGATGGCAGAGGTGGCACCTATATCCTTAGTTTCAAACAAGGCATGTTACTGTATGCTCTTTATTGTTTAAAAACAATCTGCCTTCATTCTTACATATTTCTACAAAGCTGTCTGTGTGGTAAATAAGGAAATGTCGCAACTCTCTCAACTGCGACTGATAAACTGTTGATAGAAATGGAAGCACTACAATGATGCTAGCTGGAGTTATTCCTAAACAAAGTGAGCTTTGGGAAAAAAAGCAAAACAAAAAAGCTCTCGTTCATAACTCTTTCCCCAAACTATTTGTGTAATTTGTCCTTCAAAATTTATCGCTTATAACACTAATGAACCTTGGCAAGTCTTAACTATAGTTGCAGCTGTGTTCTTGAAACCTGAAGTTTTTATAATCAGGTTTTTTTTTTTTTTAAATTAACTAAACACATATTTGTCTATTTCTTTTCTGCCCTCCCATCTCATCCTGCTCCTCAATATTCTCTTCTAACTGCAAACAAATTAAATGACCTTTTTTTTATATTGCTGGGTGCAGATCCGGTGTACTGCTGAAGCATTGCACAGCCTGCCTCAGGGGCACAATATTAGTAGAGAGAAGGCCAAAGAATGCTATTTTTAGTTGAACAGTTCAGCAGATGGAGGCATGAATACTCATATATCTGAAGGTTGAGGGGTTTGAACCATTAATTTTGATAATGTATTTAACCCTGGGAACAATCAGAAACTGTAACTCCAAGGTTACAATGCTTTTGACCTTTAGAGGACAGAGGGCACTTGGTACAGTAAACAATATATTACATTTCTACTTATTCCAATTCTCTCACACATATAAATTTCAGGACATAGTTGACATTTGCTTTCCTCAGCTATTTTAGTGCTGGTCCTTAAAGTAAGTCAAGAAGAATGTGCAGGAAAGAGGCCAATGTAATGCGACAGTCATGTAAATATGGCCTTTAAATAGCTAAGTTGTTAGATGTGGCCCTTTATGAAGAAATATTATTCTCAGGAACTGGAATCAGGGTGACTTATTATTTCAATGAAAAGGTTGTTTTAGTGGACTGCTGCTCTTACGAAGTTTCCTCTGTATGTTGTAACCTTAACACAATTTTTCAGTGGGGCTAATGTGATCTGATAGTGATAGCTCACATTGGAGGTGATTTGGTCCCACTCTGGTACCACATCATGCAAAGTGATGTACCTGCCTTATGTCTTATTAAATGATGCATGCTCCTCTTCAACAAATATAGCAGTTAAATATCACGCAGCTTAAGTATTTCTAATTAAAATATCTCCATGTGTCAGCATATTGGTAATGTATTATTTTAATCCATTTATTTTGTTTATGAAACAGTGACATATGTTTAGATTGTGAAATATATGAGCCTTAAAAATCACTTTATTGAAGAAAATTAATTTCTACAATGCTGTCTCAGTAATGTGTTCACTCACCCAGTCAGTCACTGGCAAGGCTGCCAGTCTTAATGTTGGTTAGACACAGTTTAACAGTTTTATCTGACATAACACTCTCGGATGTAGGCAATAATAATTTTTTGAAATGCAAAAACCGTGGGGTTTTCCTATTCCTTTTTTTTTTTTTTTTTTTATTTCTTTTTTTTTTTTTTAACACGATGAAGAATGAGGATTGGGTAAATGTGAAAGAGAATTGGTTAAACCAATCAAAATTAAAACCAGCTAGTTACCTTTTCAAAGTTAAGACACTGTAATTTGTTTGTCAGCGGGTAGATAGTTGGGTCAGCACTATGAGTGAGTGACTGTCAGCGGGAATTCCTACAAGACAAGTAATTTCCCTCAATGAATTACTGACAGATTGCTCACTTCTTCGAATCACTAGAGAAAACAAACTTAATATTGTTACAGGCAGAGTTTCTGTCTTCATTAGCCTTATAGAATGATTTTATCTAGCATTCAAACACTACTGAGCTCTAGGTGGACATATTTTAAACAGAATGTTCCTTATTATGATACAGTGAATAGTGGCCTAAATTAAGGGGATGGTGTGTGCAAATTTCAGTATATGGAAGTAGTAAATTAAATATTTTGGTCCTTTTCTTATGTAGAAATTTAAATTGTAGCAGAGAAAGGAAAGAGGTCGAAAGAAGATTTTATTAGGGCTCTGAGAGACCAAGCACGTCCTTTAATGAAAATAAAATTAAAAATATGCCAACCTTGCAATACTTAGGAAAATTTAATTAAAATCAATGAAATAGTTATACTTGTGCCTTTCCCTACTTGAACGTTTATGTCTCTGTATGTAATATCTGTGTTATCAAGTTGAATTATATTAGTGGCAGTATCAATGAAAATGATGTCACTGAGTCAATATTTTACTATATGACCTCCTTTCTTTGCAGAATTTCTTAATACTTTATCTTCTCCTACTCCTTCTTATCTTCAGCCCTGAATTATCTGGCAAAGTGATTTTCCTCAGGAAAGGACAGCCCATCAAAATTGAACATTTTTGCAGAAAAGTATCAATTGTGAGGAAATTTTTCCAAGATTTTCCTAGCTCCCCCAGTAATGTCATCCCCAACCAAAATGAGAGGAAATCTCCCTATTCTCTTCGAGCTGGTAAAAACAGACAGAAAGACAAACAAACAAACAAAGCCATTGGCCTGGCACAGCAGCATTGCAACTGCAAGAGGCTTCCTGCACCCATTCTTCACCCAATGCTCTGTACCTCCAAAAACTGCTTTAAACAGCATGTCTTTGTTACACTTATTCTTCCTTAATGGAACAGTGTCACATTATTTAATAAAAAATGTATTGGCATGTGTAAGAAAGAGACTGTTTCTATAATCTGAAGCAGTTCTAGTACTTGTCTTGGTGGTGGCAAGACTAAGTCCATTCCTGGGCAGGTATTTTCCCCATTTGCAGGAAGGTCCCTAACCACGGACTGTCACCCAGACTGGCACAGTTCTCTCTTTCTGTTCCCTTCAGATTCCCAACCTTGGGAAGTGCTCCTGTCCTGCTCCTGCTCTCCTCTCCCAAGAGGGAAGACTTTTCAATCTGGCAGCTAGGGATCAGGCTTCTGGCACGATTCCCACCTTTTGCACCTTTAGATCTTACCGAGCAGGACAGCTGCCTTCCAGGCCCATATGCTCTGTTCCAGGGAGAATTTACCATTAAGATCATAAATGGCAGAGACATCAACTCACTTATCAAGAAACTTGTATGTTTATAGCCTGGATTGCAGGAGGTTTTTTGAATCTCTTCAGTCTATATCAAGGCAAAAGCTAGAGCCCAAGTGATTGGAAGAGGCTGAGCCCCCAGCATCAACAAGATGTTCTTGCTGCTTTAACCACTGGCTGCCCCTCGCTGAAAGCCCAGGCTCTATTTTAAAATCATTGTGCTGTGCAAAGCTCCCTCCCAGGGGTATGTATTCACTCAGAAGCCAGTAAGAAGCAAATAAGTTACTGCTGCATTTACTGACAGAGCACCAGAGGCACCAGTACTACAGAGTGCCGTCAGGGGACGAGCACGTTTTTTAAAGCTCTTTTAAAACTGTGGCATCCCTTTGGGGAATAGGCTGACTGTGAGGCATACTCTGAGCTGGCAGTTGGATTCCTTCAAGCTTTCTAGAAATGTATATGGTGTGTGCCTTACAGGAATTAGCTGCAAGTGAATATGTTTCTGGAATTTTATTATACTTTTGATAACCATAGAGCAAGCTGCTTAATTTGACTACAAATTACAAACATGAAGGATTTTTTCCTGGGAAGGTGTTAACGTTTTTGGTTGTTTAGGAACTTATCCGGAATCCGATTAAAAACAAAAATGACTTTTAAGTCAGGTCTATACACAAAGGAAAATAATACAATTCAGTATCGTCATTCTTTCCTGACTAATTGCTACAGAAAAAATAAAACTTAATAGCTCATTTTTCATCTGAACTAAAAGTTCTAAGAATAAAGGTGGTTAGGTTAGATCTTCTAGGTGCAGACAAACACACACACATGCTCAAAGGAAGCAGAAGAATTCTCTTTAAGATGCATGGACTAGAAAGACATCACCTGCCTCATTTTTGAGGGTCTTTGATTATAAGACCATATGCCCTCCCACTGATCCAGTTCAGAAAGAAAGGGAAATTTATAGGAGATGAGACAAAACTCATCAAACTGGTGAGTAGGTGTTGCTATCACCAAGTAGAAGAGTCTTCATGGATGAGGAAACAGCAATGGTATGGCCTCCAACACCCTGCTTGTCTAAAATGTGTTTGGTCTGTGATGCTTTTAGAATCCATATGACTGAGAAATTAGAAAAGTGTCCTAACTAGAAAGTATGGGAATCATATTTTTAAGACTCAGCATGCAGGCTACATGTGGCTGGAGGCACACCAGAAGGCAGTCCTGAAAAAAAGACTGGAGGGAGGAGCATATTAAGGTGTACAAGAGGAAAACACACGATGCTTAAATTTCATGGGATTATTTGAAACTTTATGGAATCATTCACAAAATCTATTGAAGTCTCTATAATAGGGCATGTATTTGGTGTTGTGCATGAATTATGGCAAGTAGCTAAGCATGAAAAATGAAGAAGTATTTCAGCTGTAGGAATAGTGAGAATGTGCTCTCAGGTCCACTGGCATTTTTGGAAGTGAAAAATCAGAGAGGTAAAGTCCTTTCAAAAAAGTTGAATCATTTGTCCTACACACTAGAAACAGAACAAGTCACCATATTTAACTAGTTTACAGCATTATTAAATAACACTTTTGTGAACTATTCACAGTAATTCATGCAGCACAGGCCATCTCTTCTGCTGCAGTCTTCAACACTTAGGGGAGGGCTAAGATCAGGCCTTATAGCCTATTTAACCTGGTCCCAGCACTGTTGCTGAAGTATCATCACACCCACTGCAGTTCAGAAAGCATGGCAATCATCTTATGCCCAGTTCACATTTTCTTGTGAATTGTGATGGAATACATCAGCTTCCAATGCATTTATAATAGTAAGTCCCCAGTTACCTGGTTTTGAGGTGCAAATGTGAATTTTTTTTAGATGCAATTTTTATAAGTCCATTTGAATATGTTTTGCATAATTTTGTGTATATTTCCTTTAAGGACTTTATTTAATTTTCCTTGAAGGTGCATGAAAGTTCAAAATACACAGTAAAAAGATCAGTGTGAGCGATCTGCTAAGCGACCTGCAAAGCACAATTATTTCTAATGCTTTAAAATACCTGTAAACTGGGCTTGTTTTCTGCTTCACAAAGAAAACATTTCACTGTTTTCTGCATTTAAATATACATTTTAACTGTGTTGACTTATCAGGTAACACAGCAGGCTGAACAGGGACAAACCATTTTTAATGATATGTTAATTGAATGGGATGCTAGAGATGCACCTGAGTGGCTTTTTTCCCAGATGTGCCCCAGCTGACTGATAAAGCTTCTCCTGATCAGTAGAGCCAGTATATATTTATTATAGCCCTGTCTTCTGTCCATTTTTGCTAGTGAAAATTATAGAATGGCTGTGAGCTACCACATGAACTGTGTCTCCTATAAAAGTCAGAAAACATTGCAGCTTCAAATCCCAAGCAGCACTTTCAAATGTTCAGCTTTTAAATGTAGAGTTGCCTTGGCATCTTCTCACAAGATGGGGATTCAGATGTGGGAATTGAGATAGGTAGTTTAAATGGGACTCTTTTTTTTCTGACCTGCACCCACTTATTTCTGGGATGGTGTCTCATTATTCTGTCATGGGAGCATGTATAAATTTAATTGTAGTGCTTTTGCCTCTCAGTATGCTTAGCAGTGGTGAGTGTTCCATTTTTTTTGTATCTGTACAGTTCTACCCAGGGAAATACTACAATCATTACATTAGACAGTTTCTCCTTCTGGATAGTCAGGGAGTGAATGAACCCGCCAACTTAAGCTAGATTTTATAAAATATTTCTAGAGAACATTTATTGCCACTTATTTTTTCCATGTCCTGGTTTCCTCTTTTGTTACTTATGCCTTGGTTTTCCTCTCTGCTGCCTGGTTGACAGACCTAGAATGTGTACACTAGAAACAGCAATTGCACAACCATCTCCTGTCCTGAATTGATTTAATCCCCTATAGGATTAGAAGAATAATTATGTTTTTAGACCCCTTCAACTAAGATTGTCTACATTACTGGCAATCATACCAGTGACATGGACATGTGCTTACTAGGAAACTCAATTCACCAACTCATTTCACACAGCCCAACAAGCAGTTACTCATAATTGCTTGTAATCCTGCTGACATGAGACTGAATGAAACTCTTGACTTCTCTCACAAAGCCTATCTATGTGTGAACATTTTTAAAAATAAATATCTGAAATTCTGAAATGCAAAATTTGATAAGCTTTGATAGCTATCATCCCTTCAGCAAACTTACTATAATTAATTGCTTCTCAATCATATAATTTTATTTCCCTTATCACAGTTGTCCTTTTTAAGCAGCTTCTTCTTTTTACACTAGCTTTAGTGCAGAACACATTTCTACAGATAAAGTGTGTGAAACTGTCTGAATTTGTGAGTTAACTGCTTTTTGATATAGACCTCTCACATTTATTGTTAAAAATTCTTTATATTAGCAGTCAGTAAGGTAGAAAACCCAGATTTTTTGAGAAGAGCTTCTAAAAGAATACCAGAATACATTTTCAATTCTTTCTATGAATAATTTGATTTACAGCATCATCAGAGAAGGTAATACTATAATAGCACAAAGTGAATGAAAAAACCTGAACTATGATGCAACCATCTGGTTATATTTTCATATTTTCCTGATAGATCTGGTTATATTTTTAGTTTAAATAAATACTGCTTATTCACTTTCCTTGGATGCAAGAGAAGGAGTTTAAAACACTAGAGCCTTTGTTTGTAGGTATCTTTGGAGCCTGCGACCTGGTCCTTGCTTCTTTTCCTAGGTTAGCTTGTTAGTCTGTTAACTTTGGTGCTATCCACAATTTTTATGAGTTAGAATTTATGCCATGAAAATGGCAATAGCAAATTCTAATAGAAAAATCATATACGGATTTAACATTTCACATTTTTTCTCTCCATTATCCACTGGAAACTAGAAATTACTTTTTCAAGCAAGTACAGTTGTCCTTTACTGTGACTGGCTTTCTACCAAAGGTGTTTAGGCATACTTGCCTGCCTCCTTCCATATCAAAAACATAATTGTTTTTGACAAGCAGAGCTTGTCACAGTTATTTTGTAAAATCATAAAAAATGTTAAAGATTGTTTTTTTGCAAATAACGAAGATGTATAGAACAATATATAATCTGGGAGAACCACAAAGATACAGCTATTGTGCTTCTTTCCTGTGCATGGCAAATAACAGGAGAATCGTGATCAAAAAGTAGCATATCAGTAATCTGACAGCATTAAATGAAGGACTGCAAACCTTTGTGCTTACGAGAAAGATTTTACTGATGTTTCTGCTATCCTCCTGCAGAGGGAATGGCTATAGATATTTGATGAAGATTTTAGAATATTTTTTTGCTTGATATTTGCAATATTTTATTAAGATAGCAATTTTATTAATGCTCACGTTTTATCTATACTAGGAATACTTTATGGTTGTATTCAGATATACCTGGTTCAGATGCTGTAGTAATGCAGCAGCAGTGTCTCCATTTCGTGAGGAGCACAGAGAAAATGTTGTCTTGCTCAGGTTCTCAGAGGGTGGGTGAGTTTAAATGGAAGGTCTGAGGGATGATTCCTCCTTTCTGGGTGTGGGTGCTCACCCTGTGTGGAGGTGGGACACAGAAGTGTTTAGTTTCTCCTGCTTTCTGTGTTCCTGTTTCCTGGTCCATGTCCCCAGGCTGGCCAGAGAAAAGGTAAACTGGGAGCTTGCACTGTGAGAGTGCTCCTGCTCTCTAAGTGCAGAGCAAGACTGCAAGTTTAACAGCCTCTCATTAGGTCTTTCTCTTGAGGAAAAAATACAACAAAAAAAGAGGCATTCTCAGTTTGGGCTTTGATCTTGCTTTCATAAACAACTCAAAGAATTTGCATGGGAGCAGGCAACTATTCCATTATTGTCGCTAGCAAAAATACGAGAGAATAGATACACAAAGTGGAAGAGATGAGAACAGTTAGCACTCCTTTATTCCTTGTCAGAACTTAATCTAGATCAACTAAAAATGTTTGCTGTTTTTGTCATGCCTCAAGATAAAATGTCAATGTTTACATACTCCTATCTTTTAGACAAAAGATGCTTATTGTTTTTGAGCTCCTGAGTTACTATCTATAGGAAATCATAAATATGTAAGAGATGCCTAGGTTTATCTTATTTTTAAGTTCTAGTTTTTTTGTTGGTTTGTGGGTTTTTTGTTTTGTTTTATTTTAAGAGCATTTTCTATAAGCACAACAAACACTTTTTGTTACATACTTCTGTGCTTTTCCTTATTTTGTACTTTTTTTACACCATAAAGAATTAAACCAGAGTAAAGTTCGTAAGATGAGATGCTAATGTATTTTTGTCTGTTTCTCCGTTAGGAAAAAATGCTAAGCCTATATTATGTAGAAAGGGGCTTTTTCTTAAAGTGATCCTCATATTTGCCTATAGATTTTCAGTCTGGAGAGCAAATGATCAAACTCCAGTTTTGGGGCTCCAAACATTTTGTTTCAATTTTTGTGTCTGTATAGGGTTTTTTTAGTGATACGTATGTTGAGCTTTGCAAACTGCAGTATTTCATTCCCACCCTCCTTCAATTCCCTACTTTGTGTGGCAGTCTCAGTGTGTTCAGCAGGTTGTTCGCCAGCAGATGAAACAGATGTTTAGGCCATACTGGAATGGAGCGGCATGCTGCATCAGGACCTGGATATTCCTCTTGACATCTGGATGCTGCTGGGCTGGGAAGCCTGCCTTAGGCCGGGAGGCTGTAGGAGCCTTGTGGCAGTAAACATAGGGTCCTTGCTGCTCTTTAAGCGATTAGTGCACTGAAGCAGCAATAATGCTGAATTATCGCTTGGTTGCGTTCTTCTAAGGAATCTTGGGACAAAGGGATAGTCAAGGAGGAGTATTTACAGTAAAGTCATGTTCAGAAAGACAAGACTAATTACCATGTGTTAAAAAGCTTTCTTTCAACTGATTTAATAGTAAAATTATTATGAATACTTCAGGAAACTTTTTACAAAGCAGCAAACAAATAGCTTACACAAACCCCTCCCTTTTTTCATTTAAAATCATTACGATGAAAAAAAGACAACTTCAGCTACTTTCCAGTTTCATGCTCTAGTCAAATTGTATGGAACAGACAACAAAATGTGACTGAATAAATTAAATTGAAGGTATACTAATGTTCATGCCTACTAGAGACAAAAATGTGAACTTCTAATAGCTGCAGGGAAGAATATTAGGTATAGAAGCTGTCTGACTTATGCATTGAGTCTTTATAGTTTCACTTTATCAAGTAGAAATTTCTGCTGTATGTGCTGCTACAGCCTAAATTGTCAGCTGCAGCACTTTCCTTTATGATGTGTGTTATTTAAACACAATAGACATTGTATATTGCATGGAAATAGGTGCTTAATGTTTTGTGATTACTAGCTATTGGATAAAATAGCATTTAGCATGGTTCTCCCCTTCCCACCCCCAATAAATTGTTATTGTTAAGACCAATGTGTTTAAATGAGGGCCCTCCCAAGCAGATTACAGCTTTTTGGAGAGCATGAAGAAATATTTTGAAGAAGACCAGTTTGTTGCTCTCATTTAACCTCCAGTAGCCTGAAGGGGTTATATTGAATTAACACTGGCTAAAGGGCCTGACCTGAGAGGCAACCAAAAGTGATTGAACTTCATTTTCAGATACAGGCTGTAATCTGTTGGGAAAGGAATAATAATAATAATAATAATAAAAAATAGAAAGCACCATTTACTGAAATTCTAACTAAGCTGTATTTCAATGGGCCATTTAATGCTCAGATGGACAAAGGTATTACTTCAGTCACTGAATTGTATCAAACCCTTTCTCAGAGGCCCAGTTTAAAAACTCTACAGGAAAAGTGGCTTAGCATCATATTCTCAGAGGACCAACACTCAGTCTGTTTGGAAAGGGGGAAAAAATAAAAAGAGTGAAATGAGGTGAGACACGGCCGCCAAGTCAGTGAGGATTTTTACCTCTCCTTCCAGTCAGTTGCTTCAGAAGGGAATTGTTCTTCAGAAAGCAAGAGCTCCATATTTTCTACAGAAGACTTTCATTTTTGTATATATATATATATGTGGGTTTGGTTTTTTTGGGTGTGTGTGTTTGTGGTGGTTTTTGTAATTGTTTTGGGTTTGTTTGTTTGTTTGTTTGTTTTAGTAGCTTTTACTTTGTTCCCCTCAGTCAGCTTTTGGACTGCCCTTTGTTGTTTTCTGACATGGCAGAAATATAGTTTTCTCTCTGGGAGCCTGAGGACCAGTACCTATATTTTACAGGGTTAGATTTTTGACTTGGTGACATTGAAAATAATTGAAAGTCTCATTTAAATATCACAGGCACTGTGAACTGAGTAGTTCAGTAGTTAGTTTTCCTTTAATAGACAAAATGCTACATATATTCCATGCTATTATATTACATGTAATTATATAATTTTTTAAGATATATTTTTGAATTAATGTTTTTTGCAGTGAGTAAACTTTTCTTTCATGATTTTAATGCTGTCTCATTAAAAATTCCCAGAAGCCTCATAGGCTGATGGGGTGACATTATATCTTGAAAACTTGTCAAGGTGCTGCAAATCTCATAAACCAGCAGCTTTACTTCCTAAGGGGAAACAAACACAATATTAGAGACAACTGCCAGGTGCCAAATTTTATACATTGTCTTACCTACTTGCAGTGATTTTGATAATTTATCTGAGCTCTAAACATTGTTTCTTGGCTTTGTCCACGGCTTTACAGTAAACAGGTTGTGAACAGGCAGTTGCAGAGAGATTGCATTTAATTGTCATAATTCAATGGAATCAAGGCCTTTTGATTTCTAAAGGGCATGATCTCAGGAATCATGCCTACATGAAAGTTCCTGCATTTAGGCAGCAAAGCAGAGAGAGCTGTTTTGATGAAAACTTCTACTTCGTCAAAGCAGGATGAGGTCACAAGAACAAGAAATACAGTTTACAAATGAAACAGAAGTGATTTTAAGAGCACCTTAATGCACATGTGCCTGAAGGCAAGTTAGTTCTTTATTGCACTGGTGCATATATTTTAGGTAACAATTCTCCAAATTTACATGACTGTAACTGAGAGAGACTTTGAGGTTGGATGTCTGAGCTGTCAGGCCATGATGAGAAACAGGTGGGGATAGGGAGAAGTGAATAAGGTTCTAATCGTGAATCTTGCTGCAGGTATCTTCTCATTCCACATTTTTCCATGGTGGTTTCCCAGCCCTCCCCCCCCCCCAACACCAAACATTAACATGAGCCTTGGGGGCAAAAAGCATCATCTGTAATTCCTTTATTTAAGAAAAGGTAATGTTGATAACTTTTAACAAAAATTTGTCACATGGTAATTTCATCTTCAGTTTACATTAAAAATTTAAATAGACATTTTGTAGCTGAAAATACCTACTCAGGCTCCCCCCATAATATGATGAATGAACCCAAAATTAAAATAATAGTGCAGGAACCACAGCATGAAAGAATAAGTCAAGGACAAAAAGATCTATCATTTCTTCAGATCTATCATTTCCTCACTCATGTGAATGTGATCCTTTAGTCCATTCATATTTTGAGCACAACCTATTGTATGTTCTGTAGGACTCCTCTGTCAAGTAAGGAAAATTTTCTTCTCCAAAAGATGAAGAAAGAAATGAAAAATTATGAAGACTAGATATGGTTTTGCTAATTATTTTCCCCAGCAGAAGTCTGGGTCTTTGTCACTGACTTATTTAACAGATCCTCCTAACATCTGTCCAGCAGACTGTGGACTTTATTAACAGACAAGAGACCCACCAGATTTAGAGCCTGCTGGGTGCGTCTTCATCTTCACAGCTGTGGATTAACTCAGACTTTCCAGAAGAGGACAACCATATGGGATAATTGGTGTCACTGGGTAGCTAAAAAAAATATGAAGAAACAAATGTGGTCCAAACACAATTCACTGTTTTTACAGCCACAATTACTAGTCTGTTTAAGAAATAAGAAAGGCAGCATTACACTAAAAAAAGAAAATCTATTCATATCTGTGTGGGAACCTAATCAGGCTCTTGTTTCCAATGACGATGGCTCCACAGTCGCACCAGGTCTGCGACAAGAATGCTCCTTTTGTGTGCCGATAATGTGGAAGCGATAAAATTTCCTATAAGAGACATATGTGTTTACATCATGAGATGTGTTATTTGACAAAACGCTTTGTTCTCTGCATATTTTCCACGCAGAGTTTCATGCTGGGTTGTTTTGCTGGAAAGCTTTGATTAGCTAGAATTAGTTGCTGAAGTAAAATAGACACTTTTGTTTTATGAGTCCTCTTGCTGAGCTGTAAATTATAGTAAAACATATAAGGAGTGACAGAAAGAAGTGCTGATTTGAACCTCTGACCCATGATCGGCATAAAAACATAAGATAACTCTTTCAAAGGACTACTGAGAGCCATAAATATTCCATGGTCCACTTAAAGTTAGGCCCTTTTAACAAAATAAAGCTGTTATTTTGCAGTACTACAACAATACAAGCCAGAGTATCTGAAATGTGGAGAGATTCTTTTATTTTCGGTATGGGTTGGCCATTAGCCACAGCAGGGCAGCAGAGGAGATGAGAGTGATTTTTCTTTTTCTGAACCAGTACAATGAATTTGTGGTCAGTAAAAGAAGTTGGAGCAGGCAGACTCTCAGTGGTGAAATTAGGTAACTGTTACTTTGCTGCTTGAAAGTGAAACAATACAGGCATGTGTGTCTCCTAAGGAGAGAGGAATTGAGTGGAATTTAGGGCCACATAAAAATTTCCCTTGACAATATATATAACAGCAACTGACAAATACTGAAATTACTGGTGCTAATAGTTAAAAATAAAACCCCAAACCCTGAAGTGAATGAGTATGAATGACTGGTAAAATCATTATTTTAGCGAAGAAAGAATTTTTTTCACTAGATGCACTCATGAAGGTATAGGGAAAACTGAATGCTTCTGACTTCATCTGCGACTACAAAATGTATTATTTGTATTTTTACAAATACAGTTAGTTTGTTTGCACATATTGGGTTTTAATAAATCGGAGAGCACATTAGTCAGCAAGCACATAAATAATCACTGCAACAATCTTTGTTATTATGACATTAGTTATGATAATTCATTAGCTGCCTGTTTGTGTTGCACCTTAACGCCTTTTTGCAAAGGTATTTGGTATATTATGAGAAGATGTAGGGAATATTCATGCTCTGTAATGATGAGGAAACTCTGCAGCAGGGTGATATGGGTGTTTAAAATCAGAATGTTATGTCTGCCATGGACACGTTAGGCATGTGCAACCAGGGAAAAGGAAAAAGTGATGATGTTACAGGGAAACCATGTACATATATTATGGCATATGGATTCTGTAGAGAAAAAGAAGTATTTTCAGTATATTATTATTTACATGTTTCTAAATGAAACTCTTTTCCCCTAATTGTTATTCCAATGTTGTGTAGCCGTACTTGATCAGTGCCCTTTCAGATATACCCATGTAAAGCCAAGTAGTTCTCAGTTAGTTAGCATAAAATTGTGAGTTAATTTGATGATGCATACTTATTAGTTCTTAAATAGTAAGATACTGTTTATTGTCTGTATGGTGGCACATGTAGAATTGAGAGGAGGGCCTGGCCATAGTTGTAACAGACCTGTAAAACTCACCTTATTTTGATTTGTTAACTTTTTTCTTAGAAAAATTGAGAAAATGCAGCAGAGATATCCAAATTTCATCATAATAAATTTATAAAATACACTGTTTTAACAGGTAACAGAAACAAAAGAAAACATACACTTTTGGCATCAAATATTCAGTCTTTTGATTTGAAGAGATCTTGGGTTTTTTTCAGCAAAAACTTTGATTTTCCAAGATTTTTCAAATTCAAATAAGAGTTGCTATCATGTGTTTGTACATTTCTTTAACAATCTTCCGTGCACCTTTCTATCTCTGTCTTGTCCTCCTCCTTTCCTTTTGTGTAGGGAGCACTGCTAGGACACAGATGCTGAGCCTTGGAAGGTGTTTTTCTGGTGATGGCATCTGGCTTCTTGGCAGACTCCAAAGGCCGGAGTTGCCTTTGAGTTGCCTCTAGGTTTGTCACATGGTTAAGCTGCTGATGAGTTACTTAGGCTGTCTTGTGTTTCTGGATGTCATTCTCTGTTAGCCTACCTTTCACTCTAAAGATCTACATGAGAAGCATCTTAAAAGAAAGAGAAAAGTAACTGTATGTCTTTAATTTATTTATTGACTTTTTATATATATACATAAGTCTATAATCCCATTTCTTACCTTGATGTTTATCACTGAATGTATTTAGTGCAAGAGACATGCAAATACAAAAAATGGTATTTATATATAAGTATAGGAAGGAATGTGTACAATTAATATGACTTTAGAAACAGTTCTTGCACTTAGATCAAGATGTGTCTGAAATTTTGGAGTAGGATATTTATGCTTCTACACAGCTTTTTGAAAATTTACCTTTCCTGAACTACTGAAATATGTACCTGTGACATCAGTCTCAGGACAGCACTTAACCTTTATTTCCATAGTTATTATCTGTGACACCCCAAACATGGGTGTGAACACTAATCTGCTCTTCCTCCAAACAGAAGAAAAGCTTTTTCAAACAGAGACTCTCTTTCCTTCAATCTATTTGACATCAGGCTTATTTTAAACACCATTACACCAATAATTAAAAGTAAGCAGTCCCACTGAAGTTTTTATTTTTATTTTTATTTTTATTTTTATTTTTATTTTTATTTTTATTATTTTGGTAGCTTCTTTTCAGAAATGTGTGCTGGAAATAGTGAAGATGTTGCTGGTTTTGGTGGACTTGTAAAAACTCTTTGTCATCAGATAGTTCTAAGTATTATTATTGCATGTTATGTACTCAGAAGGAAAATTCTGGTATTATAGCTTTGCAACACTACTTACTAAATATACTATGGAAAAAATAACTGCGTTACCTCTTGTAGTGCAGGATTTCAACAGCACTTGCAGTCACTCCTTAGAGTTTTTCATCTTTAGAAACCAAATTACTCATTGTCTAAATAGCTGAACTTTCATCTCTATAAATAAGATATTTCAGCTTTGCACAATTCATTTAAAATGCTGACAAATAGGGATTCTCACTTGATTCTCAGTAGCTTTATTGTTCAGTTTCATTTACTGTAGCAAATGTATTTGTTGAAGATGTAACATAGGACTTCCATTTTTAGTAATGGAAGAATTTAGAATTAATCAGGGTTCATAAAATTTAACATTTTTTCCTGAGAAGAGAAAAGGGTAAAAATTTCCAGAACAGATCCCTTCCTTCTCCTTCAATCAAGCCACCTTCTATTGAAATTCTTTGTGATGCATCTTCCAGTTGCAACATCCATTGCAATTTATCGTGCTAGGCCAGCTCTCATCAGCCACACTTAGATTATTTGCTACACTGAGTATTGCAACCACTCTTTTTATCTCCGTATTTCACCTATGGCTTTGCTATAGTTTCTTCAGAGTTCTGATGCAAAGAGTAACATCTGAATTAGATCCCTGCTGCTGTGACCAAACCCTCACTGCACAGTCGGTTGAAATGTTTCTAGCCCTTGACTTTTTGTTCCTGTATAGAGAGCAATTGTTCTCTCTATTTCCTCCCTGAGATCTTCTGTCTAAAGAAACTGCCTCTCTTCTGTGCACAAGTTAATCGCTTTCTGTGTATTGAAGTATCTTCTGAAAAAAACTTTTTGCATGGGACCTGTCACTGACAAGCCCCTTGTAAGAAGGTTATGATATGGATGTGGCACTTGGGGACATGGTTTAGTGGTGAACATGGCAGAGCGAGGCTAATGGTTGGACTTGGTGATCTCAGAGGTCTTTTCCACTTTAGTGATTCTATGATTCCATGACAATCATAATTCTGTGTTAGGTGGTAAAACAGCCTGTCACAAAGTTAACAAGCTGTCAGTGCAAACCATCCTCAACTTTGCTGATTTAAGGCCCGTTCTGTTTTCTTCACCACGTGTCAATTCTGTAACATTTCATTCTCAAAATTCTTCATTTTAATTCATTCTTTTAGACACAGATGCTGCAGCCTAAGAGATAGGTGTGAATATTCCTACTGTAGAAGAAAGGGAAATGTCTAATGCACAGAAAGCTTTGCTCTGTGCTTCTTTTCTGTGCTCAGTGTCATTTACCTGAGAATGTGTCCAGGTATGTCAGAGGCCTATGTGCAAGGGAAAAGTCATAGAGAAATGGGCCTGAGCCAGTGGAAGTGTTTTGATTATTGAAAACTAGTTGGAAAATCTAGTTGAAAAATGTTGAATCTTGCGGGAGGGATGTGTGAACCTAAGGCCTTTGTCTTCTGGTAAAGCATGAATGAACACTGGCAGCAAAGGCAGTTTTCCTACTGTGTCACGAAAATATCTCTCAAAGGCATTGTGAATCTTAGGTGGCATTAAGAAATACTTGACATTTGGATCAGTCAAGATGGCTATTATTGGTTCATAGCCTTTTAGACAAATTTTAGATCATGGATAATACTTTTTATAAGAAAAGTGAAATGGAAATCATTAATCCGATTCCAGAGCCAATTTCTGGAGCAGAAAATACCATCACCACCACTGGATTATTATATTTGTTAGTTATTTAATTCTTCTTAAATGGTAGCTCTAAGTTATAACAAAAGCTTAGTGTGAACTCTGCTGTTTACAGGTACAAAAATCAGTGTGCACTTGTGCTGTTCTGTACACATGCTGAGTACTGCACTTTCCCACTTGTTGGGGAATTTTTTAGAGTAAATGAACATCATTCAGACTCATAGTGACCTCCAACTTTTGGATTATTAGTTGATTACAGCTGGAATAGGATTTCAGTAGTAAGTGCTTAGGTCCTTAAGCCTGTAACTTCATAGGTGCTCTAAATGTGCTTCACTTGCCATTGCCTTGAGACTCGTGGCATTTCAAAGTCCCACTCTTCAGCATCAAAGCATGACATTACAAGAAACCTGGTTCTGAAAACTGTAAAGCTACATCCTCGTTCATGTACCTTAAGCCTGCTGGTTTTTAAAATTGTTAACTATTCAGGAGCACTCAGTAACTCAAAATCAGCCCTACTTATATTCAGATGCTGGGAACTGGATTGTAAGAATCTAACTTAGTGACCTCTTAAAAAAAATAAAAACCAGGCTATATATTTTTAAGGCTTCTTAAAACAATCATGAATACTTGATGGTTTTGAATATCTAATTTGTAATCAAGACCCTTCTTGAGAGTCAGTGGTTAGCAAAAGGATTGTGAAATGCTCTTCTCTTTATGGTATAGACATAAATAGATTAAAAAGGAGATATGTTTCAGTGTTTGACGTAGTTTTATTTTTTTACTCAGTAGTAAAATAGTTGATAGGTTGGAATCTCAGTTGAAAAAATTCCATTGAAACTTTTGCTTTTGAACCTTAAAAGTTAATAGTCAACATTTATTCAAATTTTGGATTTTATTCCTCTCCTTAATCTTGCAAATAAAGGCTTCACAACCTGACCATCCCAATGTGAGGTCCTAAATTGCTGTCTGAGCCACAGCAGTGGTATTTGCAAAAATATCCATTCTATCCCTGCAGTGGTGTCATGCATGTATTTTTCCAGACTGCCTAGCTTCCCATACAAACTGATATTTAAAAGTTATAAAGCCTCCCAGTCCACAGCAATGTTCCTAGCCCTGGTGTGAATTCTTGCAAGATTTGTACTCATTTGCAGAACAGCTTTGTTTTAAGCAGACCAGAAAGCTAATTACTGTTACTTATTTTTACATTTGCTTTTATGTTTTAAAATGCCTTTACAGAAATGTCATACTAAAGCCAGTACTAAGACCTTGGAATAATCCAGTCATGAATTATACATACATGCAGATACATAAATGACAAAATTTCTTTTATTCTCTGTCTTGCTTTAGAAACATTTCTCCCTGACAGGACTTGCAGAACAGCCAATACAGCCCTCAACACCCTGGGAGGGGAGTGGTGAAAAATTCTAATTTTATTCTACTTTTTCTGTTTGCATTTCCAAAATCAAACAGTTTCCTAGATAGTCACTAGAACAGCCCACTTTTCTTGATGTTAACTCTGTAACCCTTAAAGTGCTGTAGGTGTTTCTGTTGCCAGTCCTGGTAGGGCTGAGGCATCAGGTCATTGACAAGTCCTGTTCTGACTAGTGTCACATGTGTCTGCAGCTTTTAGAGATCACAAACACATCTTTGCTTACTTGCCATGGCTATCTGGGCTACAAACTCCATTTGCCACGTGAGCCCAGGGCTGGGTGCTGTCAGTGGATGGGGTATGGGGTATGGGGTGGCTCTTTCTCACCAGCCAACTCCAGTGTAAATGGGAGTAAACTAATCCTCCCCAGACAAATCTTTGTTGCCCGTGACGGTAACAGGTAAGGGATCTCCCTTCTTTATCTTGACCATCTTATTTATCTTTCCCATCTTATTTTCTCCCTTACCCTGTTGAAGTGGGGGAGGAAGAGAGTGGCTGGCTGGGCATCTGGCTACTTGCCTAGCTCAAGCCACCACACTGTGTTGGTTGCCATAATTAACAATCAACTTCTATCTTTTAAGAAGAATGGAGTACCGTAGAAGGAACAAATTCATGGTTTTTGCCCTGATAGCTTACCTGAGAAGGGAGAGGACAATTCTTTTGAACTTTAGTTGATAAATTTGGGTTTATTTTTTACACAGAATTCCTTTCACGCTCTTGAAAGTGCAGTACAAACTACATTAAGTACTAAAGTTTTAGTATGCTTCTAGTAAAATAGAAGTAATCTCCTTCAGGTAGTTGAAGAAGATGTCAAATAGGTTCCCAGTTTAAAAAAAAAGAAAAAGGTATTGATAGACAAAGCACAGAACACTCAGAAAGCCTTTACTATTGTTGGGGTTTTTCTTTGAATTGTACTGAAGTTTATTGTGTCATCTCTTCCATAGTGCAGTGCCTGATTATTTCTGAGCTGAGAATATGAAGGATTTCAAAAGTTTGTGAAATGTGCTTTTTACTCTCATTTAAGCAGACCATCCTATTAAGCAAGCATAGACTGACCTGAAGAATATGCTACAAGGAATAAGTCCCAAGTAGTAGGTGGAAAAACCACTTACTGTTTTCCTTTTCATTCTCCAAAACATAACCAATAGCTGGGAATTTTTTCTGTTTTCATTTTTTAACTTCCAGCTTAGAAAAATTCTGGTACATGGGCAAAAATATTTAAACACCATCGATTTCAAAACATTAATCTGTGATCCTTTTGTAGTATCTGTGTGGTATTGAAGAGGGATGGAAACAAACAAACAAACAACAGTTTTTACTTGTCACCCAGAGTTGTGACTCTACCCCTCCTTCACACATTCGTCTCGCCACTGAGTCACAGAACTTACAGCATTGTGTAACTTTCATTTCTGTGGGGGCTTGTTATATTAGAAAAATTGTTCCAAAGAAAGCAACAATTATGACATAAGCACATCTGGCTCTTGCAAATTATTCTTTATTAAGCTTTCATTTAATTACATGTGCTGAAAGGTCTGCTTTTGATTACTGTAATTTTTTTTATTTGTCCATCTGAATGATAGTAATGTTGGAAATTACATACAAACCACCTGTTTTTTTTCTCACTAATAAGGCAAAGTTTATATAGATCTATGGGTAGAAGAGGGATTGGAATCTTCCCAGTTTATGGTAGAAGAATTACTCATGATGCTGATTCAAGGTGAGGGTTTAAATTTGGTCACTGGAAAGAAATTAAACTTATTTGATTTTGTTCAGTGAACACTTTTAGTGGTAGGAACTGTTTATTTTAATATACTTTTATTATGTTTCTTTCATTATGTTTCCATTGAACTTTTTGAAAAGTTCCACTAGAAAGTTTTTGTATTTTCATCACGATTTACAGGAATTTCTAAGGCCTAGATTCCTTATTAGCATTTATAGAAGTTATATCACTGTACACAGAGATGGATACATATCCTGTTGCCTACTTTAACTTCCATTGCTGTCTAGAGAAGATGCAGCACTGCCTTTTGGTAGGAAACTGTTCCTATGTCAGCTCTCAGTAGAGGTTCTGGTGTGTGTGGGTCATTTCTGGGTAAGAACAGAAAGACCTGGAGTACTGTTTTTTCTGACTATTTTTGACCTCCATTTTATAAACAGGCTTACAATATTATCAATTTTGTGTTTAATATTCAGGCACAGTGTAACTTTTTGCTCAATACCATGGCCATCATTAGCAAGAAGGAAAAAAAGAAATGAAGAAAAGTCAGCAGAAGTCGAATTAAGAAAAAAGATATTGGTGTTTGAGTGTTTTCTAGCCTTTTTTTTTCCCCTTTTTGCAAATAGCAAGAAGGGAAAAGCCACAAACAAGAGCTAAAAAAGATCTATAACTCCTTTAAGAGAAGAAACACCAGAGGAAAAAAAAATTATGTACATTTACAGCTTCTTTTTTTAGGAGTTTTTGCAGGAATATATGTATATCATCTTGTCTTCCAGCAACTGTATGCAGCTCAGCTGGCAAGTATGCAAGTTTCTCCTGGAGCCAAAATGCCATCTACTCCACAGCCACCAAATACGACAGGGGCACTTTCACCCACTGGGATGAAAAATGAGAAGAGAGGGACCAGCCCGGTAACTCAAGTTAAGGTATTTTTCAGTAAAGAAATTAGTCGGTGTTTGAAAAGGACAGTGAAATCAAATGGTCTTTTTAATTGTTTAACAGTTGGAAGCTGAACCACATTACAGTTCTTCAATATTCAAATAGGAAAGTTCAGTTTCAGTGCTGTATTATCTGTACAGAGAAGGGAAGAGAAAGCCTTCACTTCTTGTTTCCAGAAATACCAGGCGTCCCTCTTCCTACCATAGGCAGCATAACAGATTCATCAGTAAAATGTGATATTTTCAAGATTTCAGCTTGTAATCTAGTGATGTGCATAAGTGGCGTCCATTTCATGAGTTGTTTCACGCTGAACTCGTGAGTATCTTAAAATGTGGTGCTAGCTTGTATGGCTAGGGTAAGAGAGAGACTGCAGGGCTTCTAATTATTTTGCAAATCTCTTATCTGTACTTAATTCTGCAATTTTGGAAAAGCCTCACATAAAAATAACATGTAAGTCAGGACTCCAGGGAAAATGTTGTGTTGCTGCAGATTGATTTGACTTTTGCTGATTTCACACAGCTGCTGACAGCCGGGCTGCTCCTTGTTGGTTTGGAGCCATTGCTGAATGCTTGTGCGTGCTTATTCTCACTTCCTTGGAACCAGGCAGCTACAACATGGCATTTGCCAGCAGCCTGAAATGAAAATCGTGTGCCCCGCGAAGTCTGCGGTGCCGCCAGTACCTTTGGGTGGAACTGGCTGACTTCTATTGTCGTGCTCTCCTGTGGTGGTTCAGAATTTCATGAGACCAGAATTCAGAAACAATTTACTTCAAACTCTAAAGAAACATCAACATTCACATGTTTTACCAATTTTAATGATGGCACTGTGAGTGCAGAACTATTAAAATGAATCTAGAGATGGCATATAGTGACTTTGTGGGGAGAGAGAGGGAATACCTTTTTTTTTGCTGGCTGCTAACACCTTACAGGCACTCGGTCCTTAGCCTCAAACCACCCTGAGAAGATTTTACTCGCTTAAGGTGAGGGTTTCTTCTTTTTTTTTCCCTTCATTTTTTGACATGAGAGTAAAATATCATTTGTTTTTTCATTATCATCAATCATTGTGGTAAAGTGTGGCTGAGTAGATATTTCTGCCTGGACTGATAAATTTCCATGACACTTTTTTGCTAGGCTGAGAGTAGTAATAAATAAAAACTATTCCATTATGGCCAGATCTAACATTTATTTAGCAAAGCGTTCACTTTACTTAGCTGTGGATGTGTATTAGTCTAATATTTTACCTCTTGTAATCCAATGCCAGGCTTGAGAGCAGTCAGGGAAATTTACCACATATGCAGAGATTGTTACGGTCAATACAGAAGCCACCAAAAGCAAAGCCCAACTGTTACAGCAAAGTTGCCATAGTATAGTGATACCTAACGCCAGTGATTTATGGTATTGAGAATATACTACTGACTACTTTAATGTGAAAAAGTAATTTTGTAAGTGAGTGAGCCAAATGGATCTACACCAAACCAAACCTTTACTATATGAGTAAAATTTTCCCTGGTTAAATTCAAGCACATATCTTCTTGAACCAAGGCCAATACTGTTCCAGTTTTGTGGCCAGCTGAGTCCTATTACAAAATTGACCACATGCAAATTCTTGGGGGTTTCCCTGCAAAATGTAACTTGAATGGACTGAGGTATACATTAATAGAAACGAAGCCTTTTTATTCTTATTTTTATTAAGCACATTATTTCATTGAAAATATTAAAGATAAACTACAAGTTCTTTGCATGAAAAAATACAAATGGCTAATGAAGAAATTATTAGCAGAAAAGCAGTACCTATATATTCAGTCATTGCAAATTGTTACCTTTGTTAGACATGGCAGTTTTGATGGTCATGCATTGCTTAACAAATCCTCTATATTTTCTCTGTTTTTAAGCAGTTGTTTCTATAAACTACATGCATTATTTGTAGAACTAATGCAATACTTTTACAGAAGTCAGGTATTTCAAAAAGTAATGATAGGTTTTTCTTAAGTCAGTGACCAGCTTTTCAGAAATGGGAATGCTGTCTATGTAGCACAAACAAACAGATTCTGTCAGTGTTTAGAGCTTTTTCATGATTGTACCAGTACTAGATGGAAAATTATTTAAAAATTGAACACTGTAGCATAGGTTTGTATGTATACATGTTAATAGTACGTAGTCTGGCAAACTTCATAGTCTGAATGGGGCTCTGAACTCTTAGAGAAATTTATTGAAGCCACTTTACATCTGTGCAAGGAAACAGCTCACCATGTAAACGTGGCCACAAAACAGGAGAATGGACTACACCCCTTGTTACCTTTGGGTTTTTGCTCTCACTTGGACTCCAAACAGGTGTGGACATTTGTGCACACTGCAAGGTCAGGAAGAATTAAAATGTTATGCAGTTTTATGTGAAAAGTTTCAAACTGGAGATATGATGGCAATATAAATACCTGTTTTTTATATTTTCCTGTTTAATGTGTTGTGTGCGACCAGATGTACTTTACTAAATGACTGCTTGACAGTAAGGAGAATGGAGAAGATGAGATAAAGTGGTGTATTATTGTATTTTGACATAATTCTAAACTTTGAAGTGATCAGTGCTGTGTTGTAAAATATGGACGATATTCTCTTATATTCAGCATAATTCTGCTCTGGGCATAATCTAAATGAGAGATCTGTCTTGCTGGGCTCTTTGACTACAGGAAATCACTGTTTCACAGTTTTCCAAATGCTCTGTCTTGCTTAACGTATTAAGCAGAAAGAAAAAGCTCAAAGAATGGGAGGAAGGTTGCATTGTGAATGTGTGTATTGATCAAAGAAATTTATTGCTTGAATAAGTCTTCCAAAAGTCAAGATTTTTTTTAGATGGACCTATTCTCCTACAGCACAGAAGCAAGCTATATGTCAGAGAAAATTTCTTCCACAATTGCATATGAAAAGTATCAGCAGATATAAAGGTGCTAATACTAGATTTACATACCCTTAAAAAATATTCTTTGTCTTCATGCAAATAAAACATACATATACACTAAATTGAATGCAGCAGAAATAACTACAGAATACAGAAATAAAATGGAAGTATCAAACAAGAAGCAGAATAGCATTTATGTGGAAAATATTCTTGATTTTACATAAATCTGTCAAAAGACATGACATTTATATAAGAAAATATTGTAAAATATCCAAAATTAAATAGTAGAAAATAAAATATGTTTTGAAATGCATATAGTATGCAGTCATTACCCTAGTAAGTAAGGGAATTTGAATTCAGTGAAACTCTTATCTTTTATTATGAGGGGAGAGCATAGATTATTTTACTAAACAAAACATGCACACAGAATAAGATGCATGGAATGTATAAGTTAGCAGCAGCGCTAAATGTGGGCCAAAGAACTGTCAGGGTTTCCAAATGATTCTTTCACAGAAGTACTTCTGATTCCTTAGTTTCTAATACATTTAAAAATAAGCTACATAACTTATTTTTATAGTGCCAGGAACTTTTCAAATAGAACCGTACGAAAGCATTACTGAGCTGCTGGAAATTTTAAATAATTCTTTGTAAATGCCCTAGGTTAATTTAGATCTCTGAAAACACATTAGGAAATTAAGCTGTAATGTGAGCTAATTCAAATTTTAATTTGGCAAAAAGAATGATCCAGCCACATAGTTAATGTAAATAAGAAGCATAACACAGAGAAATTAATGAGGTTTCCTTTAGCTGAATCTTAAAGGAGGCAGATAATTAGCTTCTTTTGTTATTATTGCTGGAGAACGTGGTATTGTCTTCGAGGTGTAAAGTAACTGCTGCTTGCAAAATGATGTGTTCATTTGTCTTTTCCTAATAATTATTTACATTAAACTCTTGCAGGATGAAGCAGCTCAGCCACTGAATCTTTCAGCCCGACCCAAAACAGCTGAACCTGTCAAATCCCCAACATCTCCAACACAGAATCTCTTCCCAGCTAGCAAAAGCAGTCCTGTGACAGTGACGAACAAGAGTGGCATCCCCAGCCCGCTCAGTGGATCTCTGGGAAGAGGATCCTCTTTAGGTAACTAATCTGTCCTGGGGAAAGGAGAAAATAGGCAAGTTTTCTGCATGAAATCTCAGCCTGAACATACTTTTGAGTTAAGTAGATACTTGGGCCTACATTTCTGTTCAAAATGGAAATTAAAAAAAAATTACGGTAAAGATTTTCAAAGAACACTTGAATGCCAAGTGTTTTGCAAGGGTATGTAAAATGATGTGGCAGTGAAATTAATCTTCAAGAAATACAGCAAATAAATAGATAACCTAAGAAATAAACATACATACAAATATATACACATAGGTAAATGGATATGCATACACAAAACTTGTAAAAGAGGTTTTTATGAATATCTTTCCTGAAGACATCCACTGGGTGTATCCAGGCAAAGTTAACTTTTGAATTTTGACCTCTGGATTAAACAAACAAAAAACTATCTTTGCACGCACATAGAGCCTCACTAGATACTAGTTTGTTTTTTTTTTTTTTAAATGAAGACAGAAAGGCTTCAGTCCAGCCAGTTTATATTATTATTTGTTCATGTTTTTTTACTTGTTTGCCCATCTGTCAAGATTTTGTTAATTCATGTGATTACAAGTAGGAATTTTTTCACCTGTGATCAAGATTCTTTAAGCCTATTAAGTGCTGAAACAAAATTGGTCTGAAAACTACGTATGAAGACTACCTTAGCCAGTCAGGAAACAGAATCAAGAGCTGCAAAATGTGGATGATCAGCCCTAAAGTTCAAATAGTACATTTTAACAGTGACTAAATACTTACTACAGACCACTTATTCACAATCTTTATCTCAAGTGTACTTCTAAAATATATGGAAACACTTGTGAATAATGAACTGATACATTGAATACATATATTAAATATATAAAAATTATGGGCTTTTTTTCCATTCTCAAACACTTGGGAACATCATGATCTCTGAAAGATACTTTCTGCAATTGGCTGGATATTCTACCTGTCAATTTATTTGCAGCTATCACTGCACTATCTAACATTAGAAAGTGGCAGATCAGTTTGAAGTCATAGACCATTCCAGAGAAATTCTGCCTAACATAGATAGTGCCTAAGGTGTAAATATTTTCCATGTGAAGTCATAAAAACTTTTTTGTCTCATTTCTTCAGCATAAAAGAAGAGAGGGAAACATTGTCAAAAATCAGCAAGCAACACAGAAGTGTTTGCCGCCTTTTTATTATACATTTAGATGACTGGGAGTCTAAGTTGCTTTAAAAGTCATGCAAATATGGGTCCCAGCTTCCTTAGGGTCCAGAATGGAACTTAGTTGCTGACACAGTTCAGAGCATTGGAAATTTTACTCAGAAAGAGCAATAGCTGTTCTCTAACACGTATTTATTTTGGAGAGGGGTGTTTCATTCAGACAGAAAATGCCACACTTCCCTCTCAAACATCCCAATTTGCATCTCTTCTTAGGTAGGTCCCAGTATTAAATTAACTATCGGTTCCCAGGATAAAGTGTGAAAAATCCTTAATCTTGACGATTTTTATTTTAAAAAAGTTCAGGGTCCTTCAAGGTTGAATTTGCTGTATTTTACTGAACTGAACTTCAATAAAATCCAAAGGATAGGAAAATTATATTTGAAGGAGAATTCCAAATCTTAGCCTTAGCCTGGTTTTTTTTTTTTTTTGGGGGGGGGGGTGGTTGTTGTTGTTGTTTTTTTTTGGTGGGTTTTTTTTGTGTTTTTTTCTTATTTTAACTTTTAATAGTGGACTGTCAGAAAGTACACAAGCTTAACAAATTCAGAGCTTTTATAAAAGACATTTGCTTGTCAGGCAGATGCACAGGTCACACATAAACTTTGACTGATAAAAATTTCCTAGCTAGAATATATATGCACAAATTTATCCATGTGTAATATAGAGAATACTTCCATGTAGGAACAGGTGGATCACAGTTTCATCACAGCAACAAAAACCAGTCACAAAATAATGGCTATTTCGTGATCTCAAATCAGAATCAGTTTCTGGGGTACTCCATTCATGCATTTTAAGATATAACAGGAATGTTTGCATGACTTTGATGCAAGTTTAAAAGTTTCTTTCTGTTCAGACTGATAGAAAGAAAACTAGTTTTTCTCTACTGATTTCTCTACTGATTCTCTATTGATTCTCTACATATACTCATATTATGGTGATTAACTTTGTCCCCAAAAAGTGAGTACCCTTTTTGAAATGGAAAGCTAAATGTCTGGACCAATGGTTCTGTCCAGAAAGAAATTCTTTGAATTGACAAATACTTTTGTAGCCAACTAAATGAGATTGCTTTCTCCTTTGTTCATTTTATTAATTATATTTAGTACTCCAGAGGCTTCCAGTTTTAGCTTGAAAAGACTGTTGTCTTAAACACGTATTTAACTTTGAGTCCATGAGTATGCTCAGGCACCTCCATATCAGGCTATACCAAGACTTCAGTGGTTGTATTTCTAACATCAAAAGAAGTGGCTTATTAATCACTTCTGTAGAGTAATTCAGATTTCAAAAAGACAAAAATTGACACTCCTACTCCTTCTGCAGATACTAGTTTTGTGCAGCTCTAAGAGAGCTGAGTTCTTACCCCAGATTTCAATTTGGATAATTACCTAAATAAAATGTGTTCTCTGTTTATAGATATCCTTTCCAGTCTTAATTCACCTGCCCTATTTGGGGACCAGGATACAGTAATGAAAGCCATTCAGGAGGCTCGAAAAATGAGAGAGCAAATCCAAAGGGAACAGCAGCAGCAACAGCAGCCTCATGGTGTTGATGGAAAATTGCCTTCCATGAATAACATGGGTCTAAACAACTGCAGGAATGAAAAGGTAATGTCTCCGATTTCCCCACTGTCTGTCACTCTCTTCTCTTCCCTGTAAATAGCTTCTTAGTGTTATATGAAATTTCTTTTTAGAGCTTTTAGCCATCTCTGATTTCATGTTAAATACACCTTGTCACTTCACAGTGCTGTGCTACAAACTTCTCTTCGTTTACATGACACCATTCAAAACCACAGTCCAGTGCACTCATGTGATTAAGCTGTAAGCATGCATATAGCAACATGGGAAGTGAATTCATTGGAGATACCATTGTTCCTGGTCACTAGATTTTGAATTGTGCATTTTAGAATGATTGGATTGATAAATATGGCAAAAAGGCCAGTTATGTACTAGTATGGTTGAGTATTATAATGCTATTTTATGCATCTGAGTGTGCTTGAATCTATGATTCAGATGCAGAAAAGTATTTAGGCTCAAAACAGTACATTTGGCTCTCAGTTGCAATGGAAAATTAGAGATCAAACTTCTTTGTCGAAACTTGGGTGTAGTTTCCAAACACTGAAATGAAATGGCACAGTACAATAAAAGGGTAAATTAGAGAAAGTGTTGAGTGAATGGGACCAGCGTTGGACTGAACAGGATGTGATTCGGTTTACAAAGTAGAAAGCTGAGATGATATCTGAAAGGTGAGGAACAGTTTCTATCACACCTGCTTTAAGGATGACTCACAGAACAAAGAAGACTCTTGGAAAATTCTTTGTACCTGTGTTGTCCTGTTCTGTGGCCTTTCCAAGGGCTTCAAGGTCTGCTGCATCATCAGGTCTCTGTATGTATCCTACAGCAAGTGAACAGTGAATCGGGTAATTGGCTGAGCTATAAGGCAGCGCTTTGGAGGAAGAATGCTCCTCTGTTAGCTTCTCTAGAGGTGGATTATGCTGCAAAAAGTACAGCACAGAAGTTGTTTTTCACCACTGACACAAAATCAGTTACAGGCCACAATACTTACTCCAGTTAACTAGAGAGGGAAAAACATTATCCTGGTAATCACTAAGGCATTGGCAAATAGAAACAGTTAGGATGCAATTTAGTAATGAATAGAAAGAAAACTGACACTATTAGCCTATAAAACAACTACTGTTTCAGACTATTTGCTAAAAAAGCAAAAAACAACATGTAGTTTTAATGCCTATAAATATTCTGTTTTGTATATGTATATTATGGTAGATGGTAGGTTCTTTGTTCCTTGGGTAAGGGAGGGAACATTATATTATAGTGCAAAGACTAACAGGAGTTTTTAGTCCAGGTTGAGTACAAGATTCAGCAGAGTATTAACTATAACTTAAACCACAAATTTGATAAGACTATGATATTTTCTCAACCCACAAGGGAATTCTTGGTGAGTAAGTGGGTTGTAACAAGACACAGAAGGGCAAAGAAATGTCATAAACAGACCCAATAAAGATTGACACATACCTTTTAATCTACATTTTATATTTTTGCTTGATAGGTTTTTTACAGCACTCAAAAGAAAGGCTTAGTGTCCATTAAAAAGATTTGTTAAACTGTTGTCACATGGGATAAACAACGCTTTTCCAAATCAAATTCAGAGTCTAATAAATATTTATTTCTGCTAGTAGTAGTTTAAATATCATAACTGGAAAACTTAATAAAGGTTGGTACTGAGAAAAAATATAGAAATTAATAACTGATGAAGCAGGCCATATTCAGACAACAGTCTAATTGTAAAGTCAGTGTTTGTCTTAACTAATCAAGAGACAGGATACTAAAGCCCAAGTTATAAAAATAAAATAAATGTCACAGATATGATCAGTATTAAGAGTTTATAAAATTATGCTTATTTTAAAATATATTTTATGAGTTTCAGTGGCTTGACATTTAAAAATATCTAATATGCTATAAGGGCTATTAAAAGAATTCTTAACATTTGATTTGACTTTGAAAAATAACTATAAAAATGGCATCCACTTACTTATTGAGTCTGTTCCTTGAGTATTTTCAGTATCATGTTTATGTCTTGTATTTGACATAACAAGTGTCTATTTAATCTTTCACCTTTTAAAGTAGAGTCAGTAAATATTTCAGTGAATAATCTGAAATTTCTATTTTGTGCAGGTTACTTGCAAAACACAGATTGATGCACAACTTCCATGTTGAGGTTATATATCAGGCAGTCTGAGGAAAAAATTTTTTTACTTGCAAATATGACAGAGTGAATTGGAACTCTTTAACAGATACAAACAACATCATTCTCAAATGCCATTTTTTATAAGGAGACTTTTCATGCTGCCACTTGCAACTTTTAAAAACTAAGAATAAAACAGCAGCAAGAAAATCTGTTAAGCCTCTCAGTGACTTTATGTAATCCTACTGGGTTTATTTATTGTAGCAGGTACTATAGAATCATTAAGGCAGGAAGAAGTTGGTGTGCTTGTCCTTTATCTTCTCTCCATAGATGCAAGAGGTCGGGTTTATGAAAGAACAGGATACGAATTAGTAATTTTAAATTATGATATGTCCTGACTCTCATGCTAAAGAAAATAAAACTATTAATTCAGTCATGAATACTAAGGAAATGCATTTATATTTTATAGAAAGTATAAAATACATTAAAACCAGAAGCATCATTTGCAAAAACAGAATTTTAGAATACTCTTCCTTCCCTCTTCCCCCTCTGCCTTTCAATTTTTACATTACGATACATTATTTTTACTCTAAAAACGATGGGCAGGATGATCAAAATGGAGGTGGGGGAGGAGGAATGCTGGATCACTTCAATTAGAAAAACATAATTTTGAAATAATTGTATGCCAAGAAGGCTGTGTACAGTTTCTGTCATAATCCCAGTGAAGCTTTGATAGCATAGTTGCAATTTTGGATTGGTTTCTTTTGAAGAATCAGAACCCCATGTTTTCAGGACCAAATCTTCAGAAATTGGCTTCAGGTAATTAGACTTGTAGAAATGAGGAGCTGGAAGCTGGCACCAGAAAAAGATGACAAATTAATTGCCTGCAGCTGGTTTAAAAAAGCTATTGAGTTCTGGTCAGTTACTGGTCTTCAAGTTCAGATAGTTGGTAATAGTTTGTTGTGCAAATGATTGCGCTCACAGAATTATGTACATAACTTCAAAGCCTGGGCTGAGGCCTTTTTGAAAATGTGTCATTTAAATCTCAGAAAGCTTTGTATTTGGTTACAGACACAGAATTGAAAATTGCCTCTGTTCATATTCTGCTGTTCAAAAAAAAAACCAAAAAAACACCCAAACTTCTACAAAGCTTTAAAAGCGCTCACAGAGATTCACTCATCAGAAAGACCAAAACAAAATCATGAAGCACTCTGGCGCAGCCCAACTTTGTCATTTGCCAAAGCATTAAGGTTAGTTCTACACTTTTGAGATAATACCATTCTGAGGAGTAATTTCAGCTTGTGTACTGTTGTGAGTTAAGGTAGGCAGGTAAGCACCATGCAGCTTCTCACTCACTCCCCTCCAGCGGGATGGGGAAGAGAATCAGCAGGGTAAAAGTGAAAAAATGTGTGGATTGATTAGTATAGTTTATAAGTGTAGAAAAAGCTGTGCATGTAAGCAAAGTAAAACAAAGAATTAATTGACTACTTCCTGTTGCCAGGCAGATGTTTAGCCAATTCCAGGAAAGCAGGCCTTCAGCACCTGTGCTTTACACGGGAAGGCAAATGCCAAAACTCCAAATGTTTCCCCTTCCTCCTCCTTACCCCAGATTTTATTGCTGGTAATGGTTTCATTTGGTGTGGAATATCCCTTTGGTCAGTTGGACTCAGCTGGTCTGTCTGCGTTGCCTCTCACTGCTTTGTGCATTCCCAGCCTTCTCCCTGGCAGATTAGTGTCAAAACCAAAAAAGGTCTAGCTGTAGAAGCACAGTTCAGCTATAGCTAACCCATCCCACGGGTTATCAGCTGCTTTGGTCACAAGTGCAAAACTCAGCACCATGTAAACTAAATTTGACTCTATCTGAGCCTAAACCAGTGCAGTGCACGTGAGGCAAAAACCATCACTATAACAGAGTTGACTTTTTCTACTCCACCTGAGGTGGAGTAGAGTACTCAGGTGTGGTCTGACCGAAGAAAGGAAAGAGGTAATGGAGTCAGCTGTTTCACAGAATGAACAGAAACACTGGAGAAGGGGAGAGAATTGGGAAAATGAAGAAAATAGACCACAGAGCCTTTGGCATGTGATAGGAGCAAAAGTAAAATCATACTAAAATCTTATCTGTTTAGAGGATATGACTTTTTTCCAGTCAAGCTATGTTTACCTTCAACAAAAAAAGTACTTCAACAAAATTTGTATTGCTAGAGCTATTTGTATTTATTTTAGTATTTCAAACTACTGTGATTGCTTAGAAGATTTGTTTTGAGTTAATGAACCTGAAAATGCTATATAATTTATAATATAACTGACATTTTTTTAAAAAACAGATCCTACTCTTTTTGTATATAAAGCATGAAAACACTAACAAAGATACTTTTGACAAAGATACTTAATGATCACAACGCATTTGCTAGACCCAAGGATGTATCCCCACCTCTGCATTTACTTAGCATGGAGCATATTCAAGATCTGAGAAGAAGCAGAATTTAATATATCATTTTTAGTTTACATTCCATTCCTACTCTTTTGTAGATTTTCAGACAACTGTGTATTTACAGTAGGAAAGCAGAATTAGACCCCAAAATAAATGACATGAGTCATTGCCTACTTCCTGGGAATTATGGTACTTTAGCACCTTTTCTAATGAGCCTTTTATTCCTTTCTTATTTCTAAAGTTCATTCCACGTAATTTATCCTAATATAGACTGCAGTTTGTATGCAAAATGTGTACATTCTTAAAAATGTGTAGTATTTACCCTTGGGGATGTTACAGTCTATTGATCAAATCCATATTTAGGCACTTAGATTTGACTTGATAAGCCATAAGGACCCCTTTGGAGGTGTTATGGTCTGCTGTATTTAGGGACTGTTAAATATGTGGATTATTGAGACAATAAAGTGTAACAACTCCACTGGAGCTGTTCCACTTCATCATGTATATGAAGCTACTGCACATATGTACAAACTTCGCCTGATAAAAACACTTCAGGAAGTCTTTGTAGGAAAAGTCACTAGTCATGCATAATCTCCTTTGGCTGCCTACAGCTCTGCAATGGCTCCAGCATTGTATTGTTTTTTTCTAAAGGCAAGCAGTACTGGATTGTGCTACCACCAGTTTTTTACCAGCTTTTTGTCTCCCTATGGATTCAGAATTAGAGACAGAACAACTGCAGTGGCAGGAGTCACACTGTGTGCTCTGCCTGTGCAGGGTATTTCTCAGACAATCACAAAGAGAATCACCTTGTTATAAGCATCCATTTTATTAGTAATTTCTCAACTCAGTTAAAAAAATCCCCAAACACATAGTTAAGAAAATACTTTTCCAGTGCATTCTGCATTCAATTATGTTTTCTCCTTCACTAGAACTAGTCATGACCACCTTTACATTTAGAACAAGAATTAACTGGTCATAAGGGCCTTGTGGTTTTTTAATAAATCTTTATGAATATTTGGTTTAGATTTGCAGGGAGTGATCTGTTCTTCTCAGTTTTTTGTCTTTTAAGTAAAAGTTATGTTTTCCTTTTTTTCCCCTCTAGTTTCTTGTAGATGAATATTTGTACCTAGTAAATAAGAGGTCAATGTTTACATTTCAGTCTGCTGTGAGACATAACAGAAACTGTAAGCATTTTCAATTGGATCTTTATTTCTACTGGTTAAATCTTAGTTTTACTTATAATTAAAGGGTGAATACCTAATAATTAGGGGGAAAAATGGATAGCAATAACAATAGCAAATGACTAGATTTGCAAAGTTATTACTTTTATTATGGTATTATCTCGATTGCCATTGTAGCAAGTTCTGTTCTCACTGTAACTTAAGAAAGATCCTGTACTCCATAGCTTACACTTAGGTATAATGTAATTTAAGAATTTAGATTCTGTAATAGAAAATCTGAAACTGTATAGAAAGGAGAAAAAGAAAGATACTAATTTACTCAAGGAACTGTTAGTGTGGTCTCACTTTCTTGCAAGAATATAGGCAATTTATTCAACTCAGTGGGAGTGTATTCCATCTGTCTAATGAAGACTCTGATTTCTGAAAAGAGACACTGCAATTGGGAAACTGATTTTCCTGAGTACGTCATTCTGCTCAGTTGACAAACCTTTCCCTGGGGAGTTTCTGAGACGCAGAAGGACATGTTGCATAGAGACAACCTTTTTACAGATCCATCATTTTGTAACAGATAAATGACTGGTCTAAATTAGATGCCCTAGAACTGGGAGAAGTTTCAGATACAGATCCCAGCAGTGCTCATAATTCTTACAAAACTAATGTCCTTCATACTTTACTGCTCTGTTTAGTAATCTACTTGTGGCTGTACATAATATATGTAAGCTACGATATTTTTTTATATTGGGTGTTCAAAGTTAGCTTCCTAAAGCCATATTTTACCATATTTTATTCTGAAAGCCTTCATTTAAAGGAAAAAAAATATATTTAGTTCCAAAATTTTTTGAAACTACAATAATTTTACAATTTCCTTTTTAGGCTTAGGGCTTATCCTAGCTGTATGAAACATGTCTTCATTTTATATCAACTGTAATATTTCCTTAATAATTTTGAAAGGAAAATAGTGACTCAAAATTTTTTAAAGTGGCTGCAGTGCAGGAGCCTAAGTCCCACTGAAGTAACTCTGAAAATTTTACCCCAAGGCAGACAAGCAGATTTGTGGCTGTGTACACAGTAACAGTCTATTTTCAGTGGAATTCAGCAGTTTTGTATCCTTCTCTAGCACTTTTTATGATAATTTGGACCATTCAGAATTTCAGCTGATGTAATACTGCCCCCTTTTATTAGAACTGGAAAACATGCTGGACTTCAAACGTTTAGTTTTGTAGCTGGAGAAATTGTTTATTTATGCTGTTTCTTCCAGTATTTGAAATCTCATGTCAAGATAAGGTAAAGCATGACATCCATATGCATTTATAACAATAAATGGGAAGAGAAATACTAATGATTCCAAACAGCATTTTTTGAGGGTGTACTATGACTGGACTTCTTAGGCAGCATATCCCTTCAGGGAATTCCCTGCTATTTTTTCAAGATGCTCAAGGTGTTGATGATTTTGGCTTTTGTATGAATTTCTTTGTCATGTGTGCTTGCATTGGTTTTCTAAATCAGTGTATTCAGAGGATAACAGTAGGGCACAGTGAGCATTATCTTTTTTTTGTTTTGTTTTTCTATTGTGAGGTCTTATTAGCAATTAGATGCATCTGTGAATAGCTGAATGATTTTAGTATCTCTGAGACTCAGATAAGTATTGCAATGAATTTATGCTTTACAATTAGAACTTTAAATGTAAATTTAAACTTTAAATTTAACTTGATGTTAAATTCAAAGCAGAGCATCTCAGAAAAAAAAAGTTAATCCCTGTGTCTCCAACCACATCTTTTAAAGAGAAATGTTTCAGTTGTAAGCAAAGAAGGGAAAAAACTCATCCGACTTTTGATATAACTCTGAAGCCTGTAATGCTTTTGTAGATATCACAGGAAATAAAAACAGGTTTAGAAATTGTATCCATACTTAGAGAAATGTTTTATCTGATCTCTAAGTATTTAGTGAGAAAGGTGATGGAAGCTGTAACTGCACATGCATACAGGGGTCAAAAACAGCCATAACACTGGTACTCAGGTTATAAGAATTATGGGAGGAAAATACCAGTGCTAACATTAGCTCTGCAGAAGAACACAGCTCCATTATCAAGGCCAGGTTTATAATAGGAACCAGGTGCAGAAGGCTGTGGGTATGAAATCTTGTCAGATCTGTTCCTCCAACTCACGAGATAGAAATATTAAAGCTGCTCATGAATCGTTAACTTTCTGTCTGTAACATATAATGCAACCTTTAATTGATCATGCTGTGGCTCAAATACTATTTACACCTAAATATGCCTATCAATATATCTACTAATTTTTTTTTTCAGATTTACTTTTTATGCTATGTGTAGAAAGACATACAAATAATGTATTTGAAATTTGCACATTAAAAATACATGTTCGCTGAAACTGTGGAACTGACAGTGAAAAGACAAAAAGAAACAGTGCAAAATCGCTGGCATATGTAGGTCATCTAAATTTACAGATAAGTTAGCTCTGTCGCCGGCTTGCTATGCATCCAGTTTACACCTATAGAAGAATTTGCAGTGCAGACCTTTGTTTTTAAGCATTTTGCTCCATTACTTTGCTTTCCAAAATGGTCTTTATAAAATTGGTAGTTTGTACATTTCAGTTCCTATGCATTAGGTGTGCAGTTAAATGCTTAGTGCCTCAAATTATGTGGAGGCTGTTTAAAATAAAATCAAAATTCTTTTTTCTATTGATTAAATTATCCAAATCGAGTGAGAATTATGCAGTCTTTGCAAAGTATAAATCATGGAAACTTTATTGGACCATAAATTAAAAAAAAAGTTTGACCAGGCCAGTACCGATGTACATATGTAAGAAATTAAAAGGAAATGTACCTAGACATAAACAATCTATAAGAAACATTATTATTTGAATAATTATATAACCATATATATAGAGATGTATTTGTGTATATACACACACACACACTCTGCATACTGAAATAACTTCCATATTAGGTGAAGTTTTGAAGTTCTTCATGCCTTCAGTTCAATCACAAGAGCAGTTGGTAACAAAATACTATTTTCAGGAATGAAATCAGCACAAACTTTTGTTATTAAGAGCTATATTTGCCTTTGAATATTGGCTGCCAGAGGTCTTGCCACTACCTATGGTTGACAGTATGCTTTCTGAATACAGTTATGATTCCTTATTTCTATTGTCAGGGCTACTTGAATGGGTTGCCTAGCTGCAGGTTTTAGACCAAATTAATAATGGTAATGACACTGATGATGATAGTAATAATGGGGATTTGTCCCCTTTCTTCTGTTGCCTCTCCAGCTCAGGAAAAAAATGCCAAATACACTGCTTTTCACTCACGTGAGATATTTCCAGTGAAATGGATAAAAACTTTGTCCCATTTTGGTCCTCTTCCTTAAATTTTGGAGCAACAGAAAATCCCAAAGGAAAAGTATTAGATTAAAACATGTCTTAAGCAAGAATGTTGAAAAATTTGCACAAACCAACAAGGATGGTTTTTTTTCCAAAGGATGTTTTTCTACCATAAAGGATAGTGTCTTTCTGATGACTATAACAGCATAATGATCTTACCTTATATACAATACATTTCCCAAGCTACTCAGGAGAATTTACAGATATATAATGAAATTTATTCATTTTTTTTATTATGCTTCTCCACAAAACAATAAAGATAGGTTGAAAGTTATTGTTCAAACATAAATTTGTTAGGACAGGAATATATTCATTGATTTAAATTGTGGGTCAGAATGGCAGCTGCACAATCTTATCATATCACTCCCTCAATTGTCCTGAACTACAGAATACATTTGCATATTATTTCACACTTAGATACAAGCAGAGACATCCACAAAAGTTACTGCCATTCTTTTTTCCAGGATCTGTGTATTCCTCTAAGCAAATTTGCAACACCAAATGCACTGCCAATATAGCTCTCTACTGCAGTAGATAAAGTATAGCAAGGATAAATTGGGATTGCTTTCTCTGATACTTCATTACTTTCTAAAATTAAAAATGTCTCCTGTTTCTCAAGTGTCATTAGGCTGCATCAAAAGATAGGATAAATTCAAATACACTCCTTGTTGAATGTTATTTACTTATCTGCCTGTTTGTGGGATTATACACTATTTTGTGTTGGTTTAACTGTTTTGCTTCAAGCTGAAGAATAAGCATGCTAACAGGTAAAATTGTCATCTTTTATCTCACAAAGAGACTTGAGCCAATAATGCAAAACAGTATTTGCAAATGTTTGTTTGAAATCTGATTAATGGAGTTTGACCATGCTTATTCCTTCCTTTGTTTTCTTTTCACAAATATTCATGCAAACAAGTTTTTATTTCTATGGGTGTATTTACATATGAACATGGACATTTGTGCACAATTAGGCATTTGCAATTTATGCCCAAATTGCTCACCCTCTCTTAATAAGAAATGGAGGTTTTAATGCAGCACCCACTGACCAAATGAGGAATGCAGTAGCAGGGAGATCTTCCAGCCCCTGATAAAGTGTCAGTGCTAATTATAAATCTTTACATCAGCTCCCTGAACTCTGCAGCAATTTAATCTAGGGGTGCTGAAGTCCTTGCTGCACTATCCCTTACCACTGCCATCTTTTCCTATCAGTGGTATGCCAGAGGCAGATTCATTGGTTTTTCTGTGGTGTTGAAGCTTTTGGATTCAGGAGCTGAAAGACTGAAGTAAAGGCTTTTCATCACCTGGGAGGTCTTTGAGCTGAAAGAATTTTGCAGTTACCTTTTTTTTTTTTCCTTTCAGGTAATTTAAGGCAGTGTTGCAATACTTATCATTGAGTAAGGCACTGGAAACAATATCATTTGTCTTAGGTGACCAACTAGAGCATAAATCACAAGCATTTCAGTGCATAGTTCATGCATAGCTTTAAAAAGTTGGATTGTTAGAACACTGACACTCATACATGTATAGAAATTGCTGCTCCTCCAGGGGTAGCTTGGAAAGATAAGAAATACTCTATTTTTTGGATAAATTGTTCACTGCACATAGCTTGTCTATCTGTAGTCATATAACACTAACTCTTTAAACAGGTCTATCTCAATTGGAAATGTAACAGGGTAATAAATGATACTCAACATCAGATTACTCATACTAAAATCTTGTTCAAGTCATAGTAAGCTGTTATAACACTACTTAAAACCTAAAGTATGCCTAACCCACAAGCTGAAATTGCCCAGCTTACATCCTGAAAATCTACAGACAACATTAATTTCCCAGTATTTCACTTTTATGCCTGTGGCCTCTAACATGTTGCAAATGCTTCTGTAAGAAAGGCTGGAAAAACATATCAAATTTCTGTTCTATTCCATTTGCTGACATTCATTAACTGAGGGAGCACATTGACACAAGGTTTTGGAAAGACCTCCTCTCTACCTCCACCCGTTCCAAAGCAATTTATTAAACAGCCAGTAAGAGAAGTGGACACTTGTGGTTTAATGTCAGACCCGTGTTGATCAGTAGCCGGGTGCATGATTTCACTGTTATCTTGCCAAGGGCTTCATGAGAAAGAAGGCAATGGATACATCTTATCTCCCTGGCACTTTCTATACATCCTTGAGTTCAATTATGAATTAACAATTTCATTATCTGCTTCCTGTTCCGATGAACTGTCTTTTTATACGCGTAGAGATTCTTACTTACTGCATCCCACTTTCACATGCTTGTTCCCTTCTGTTTCTAAAGCATGAGAACACTCCTTGCTGTATTTTGGATGCCAGTACATTTGTATTGCATTCTATTTAGAAGGCATCACTGGGAGGATGTGCATTAGAGCTTTACACAAAGTGAGTCACTGACACATCATGTACTGTAAAACTTCTTGGTCTGTCAAAGGTTCTGCAGTTTGCCAAAATGTATTCAGCTGCCAGCTCCCTGCCAGAATTCTGTTCCTTGCCTGATGGTACTCAAGCTCTTTGAATAGTCATGAATAAGATTAGATTGTATGGCAGCACTCTTCCTCCCAAGGGATTCCCCTTTATCAAGGGATTACCTGCATGACCTTTGCATAACTCCCTTGTTTTATTCTTCAGTGTCACACTACAGATCACACTATATCATCGTAAATGTCTCATTGATGAAATGTATGTCAGCCCTTAGTTCCCATTCAGAAATAACCAAAAATCTTAGAAACACAAGGAAGATGTTTTCCTGTAAGCTTGTTCTCTACCTCTTACATGCAAGGTTTATTTTTCCTCTTTCATTGCAAGGAACAGGCTGAGTTAGAATATTCGGTTATAGACTGACGCTATATAGACCAGGATGCCTATCTAGTTCTGCACTAACCACCATGTTCTGGTATTCCAGGTTTCCATTCCATTCAGTCCAAAAGCCATAGTGTATCGGTATGTGCTCACTAGTATGGACAGGCAAAATAATGAATTGCAGTATGGGAAATTTGTATTGCGTACGTGAGTTATCCTGCAAGGGAACGTGATGAAGTGTACTACTTGCTTGGTTTATCAAGTGATTTTCCTTTATCTCCATCCATGCCATATTACTGGAGCTACCATGTGTGTTATAAGAACGTAAAGAATCCAGTTAACAGGGGAAAAAAAGCACCCTATTTCATCTTTGTGGTCTCATTAAAGTTCTCCTAATGTAAAGCTTTTGTTATGTTGAGGATGCATTTCAGCAGATGTGCCTCTCTGAATCAGGACCTGCATTACTTAATCATCCTTCAACGGTTCTGAATTTCCACTGATGCAGTATTAGGAATACTCCTAATGTGGTGCAGACTATGGTTGAGGTAGTTGAAGTCTCTATCATTCTCTTATCTCAAGAGAGAGGGAGAAATTTCCTTTCAGTGTTTGCAATGATCTACTACTTCAAGTGTCCTTTCCTTTCTTGCCTGCTGCTGCTCTTCCCTCCTGCTTAACCTCACCCTGCTTTTACTGGGACTCTTGTAGAGCCTCATGAAAACAACATCCCCATTGCTGTGTGTCCACATTAAGATGTGTCTCACATCTTAATTAGTGAATAGAATAGTACCCAATTTCCACGTTAAAATTTCCACTAACTTCTTACACTGTGAAGTGATAGTATTATTTCACCTATTTTTGTTATTTTGTAGATATGTTCTCTAGACAACTGCATTCTTGTTGCTAAATCTGCCTTGCATTTGAGTTCATAACGAAGCGAAGCGCTGTCCACTTTCCATAAGCAAAATACACAATTTATCATATGTTTGATTGGTTGAAGGATCAAAAGAATAGAGATAAAATTGAGAACTGCATTCTGAGTCAATCAGTCACATTTTTTTTCTTTAATAATTCTATTTTGTAACTGATGACAGAACTCATTTAGGATCAGACTGTTTTAGGCTATGGTTTGATACAAACTATACAAGCAGTTATAGTTCCTGAGATGAAGATCTTTAATGGATTTGAAAGGCAAGAGCTATCTCAGTTCAGCACGCTGCCTCTCCAGTACAAAGGGGTTCTCAGCAACTTAGGCTACACTTCACTGACTGCTCAAAGACATAACTATTTGAAGAATTCTGCTGTAAAAGCTGCAAAACATGGCTTTGAAAACAAAAAGTCCCCCCTCCCCTTTTATTAAACTGAAAAATTTCACTGTTTGAGTGTTATGCGTGACCCCACAAATAGCTGAACCAGAAGAGTTAAAGTATTGTGTGCTGTTTATGTTGGGGACCAGTAGATTGGCGGGTGAGGGATGGGACAGAATTTCACTGCTGCATACAGTGTCCGAGAAAATGCACTTTAAATGTAACACAGAGTAGGAAATGAGACTAGGGGAGAGCATCTCAACAGAGCAGAGGATGTGAAGATCCTATAGTTTAAATGGTGGATTTACAACCAGATAGCTCCAGAGTATATAGCTTTTTCCTTCCTTTTGGCATTATCCCTTTCAGTTCTCCCAATATATAATCATTTGAAATTCCTCTTATGTCTCTGTTTCTAAACCCTAAGAAGCAGCAAACCTGAGCCTTGCTGTTTGCATTCTTCTGATATCAAAGACTCCTATCCCACTGGGGCCCTTAGCCATAGGAGAGGTTTGAGGGAGGAGGAAGAGATGTTTTTCCTTCTCAGCTGCAGCACCAGACTGGAGGGTGGGAAGGGGAGAGGGAGCAGACATAGTTTTTAATATTCAAAATGGAGGCTGGGATGTGACTGATGCCTGAGCCTGAAGTACTGCTGTTTGTCACTGTTTTTCTTAGCTGATGTGGCAGTGGGGTTGGAGCTGGGTGGAGGTTGGTACCTGATGGTGAAGAGTGCCCATCCTCTCAGGGAGTCAGGGAGCCTTGCTCAGCCTGGTTTTGCAGTAGCCCACACCCTAGAGATACCTCTCTCTATAGAGAGAGCAGTAAAAAGATATTTTTCTTTATGTTTAAAGTCTGTGTTACAGATTTTCAAAAAGTATTTATTTATTCTTCAATTAGCTGAGCAGGAGAATTAGCTAAACAGAGATGGATTTAGAGATCAGCACAATGCAGCAAGATTAAAAAACCCTTTCCACCTGAATTAATGAATTTCAGACTGCTTTTCATAAAGTAGTTTTTCAGAAGACATCTGTGAAGCCTTGTATACAGAATTTTTAAAGGTAACTTAATGGGATGGAGAAAAGGTTTAAAATTATCTACAGGGGCTGTTGCAGGAGATATTAAATATTGATTTATCTTGGAGTAAGAATCATACTAAAGAGTGAGGCTTGTAGTCAGATCAATTTATCTGGAATACAAACTGTATGGCTGTATTTAGTACTATGTCAACATGAATCTTAAACAAGTAGATGTGAAAAGTTGGTCATTTAATCTAAATCAATTGACTTTCCATACCTTCAATTAGAAAAAATGTCTTAACCTTTCAAACTGAACTGCTCCTAAATGTTTCAGGTGGTTTGTCTTTAAAAATGCTTCATTTAGTCAGTCCTACTATATCATAACCCTCCTCTGTGCATCTTGTTGTTAATAGGAAAAAAAATCTACAGTCCAAAGCTTTTCCAAATCTTAAGTTTTTAATACTTCATACTCTCTTGAAAACCCAGTGTAAATTGTTCAAGTAATCTGGCAAATGAGACTGTAGGCAATTTTCTGCTACTTGCCACTGCTACTGCACTGCCAAGCTTTTGGTCATAATATAAAAGTTGGCTCAGATTGTTCTTAACCAACTAAAACTGATTACATTCCCTTTTCAGGCATAAATAGATACCAGTATGCCAGCTAGTGGTCCTGGCTTAAATATTTTTCAGTATGTATAAGTGTACGTAGGTCTCCAGAAGGAAATCCTTTATCCAAGTGTGACATTAGAGCAGGATGTCTCAGAAAATTAAAGTGTTACATTTGCTTTTGTTTGTACTGTTTTCTTTAAACATATTCATTAGACAAGAGCAGAGCTTTTAATGTTCCATGACTGAAAAATCCATCAAACAGATTTATGGCAGAGGCAGTGTGGCATAACAACCAGTGGACTGGCCTAATGTTCAGGAGTCCTGGGTTCAGTTCTCAGCTTAATCATTGACTTTCTGGGTAACTAGAAGATAATAATTTCCCCTCTCTGTGCCTGAAGATACTGTTACCAGTCTCATTTTAAAAATTATTTGGGTACTACTAACATGCAGTGGTAGGTATTACAACTGTCTACATATATCAGCATAAAAAGCTTGAAAATACTGATTGCTTCCCCAGAACGTTATCGTTCCCTTTCCTGTGAGACATAGCTAGAAAATATGATCACAGTTATGAAGTATACAAGTATACAAAGGAGTAAGGAAAGTAGGAGACAGGAAATTCCATCTTACTCACAGGTTGTGTTTGTCCACAGAGCAACAAAAAAATCTTTCACTGGAATGAGATGTTGGAATGTACCTTCAGTGAATCTCATGAACTTTTCCATATACTGTCAACTAGAGTGGGTGAATGAGGACAGGGGAAAAGAGAGAAAAAGTGCATTTTAAATGCAGAGAGATGTGGTAGGACCCAGCTTTTGCTTATCCTGATGATGAGGTCAAAAATAGTCTAAAGTGGGACATAAGTGGCTAAACTGTGGGTGAAACCACTACTTTGGAAACGCCCATTAAGGTGTTAAGGTATAAAAGGTATAAAGGTATAAAAGCATTTTCTAAATTGTCATTGTTGCCTTGAACTGAAGAGTACTTAATGGATATCTTCTGTGGGAAACTTGAAACAAATTTTTCTTGGTAGAAACAAAACAAGGTTTAAAAAATCATTCTTCTTTAAAAGAAAAGCTAGAGAGTGAATTTTTGCCAGTAGCATTAGCTATAGATGACTAGCAGTTTTCTCTTTGTATATTGCTGCAGATAAACCACATGATTTTTTTTTTTTTTTCCACCCAAAGGTAGTCATTTTGTGTTTAAGATGGTTTCATGTGCAATGGTTCCTGGATTCTGCATGGGAAGAAATGCATAGCCTTCAGTTATCCATTTAAAGTACTCTCTCTCTTGCATTATTTTGATTCATACTTCCTGCACGGAAGAGCTATTCCTGGGAGATGTAAAATTTCCAGGAAGTATATATTATGCCTGTATTTGCATGTCAGATGTCTCAAATGGAACCTTTATCCTACTTTATCAGAAGCTTTTTTGTTGTTTGGTTTGGTGAATGAGCAACCTGGTCTAGTGTAAGGTGTCCCTGAACATGGTGTTGGAGCTACATGATCTTTAAGCTCCCTTCCAATTCAAACCATTCTATGATTCTATGAATTTACAGTGTTCATAAATCCTTTTTGGGCTGCTTTTCCTTGAGAATAAACTTTAAAAACATAAATTATGGGAAACTTACTTATCTTTCTAATACAATCAGAACTAAGTAAATCTAGCAATTTCACTGATGCAGAGTTACCCCTTTGTCTTCAGCCAGGACATTGTTAATGCAAGGTCTTGTCCACTTGCATGGATCCTTACAGAACTGTCTTCTTGGCTTTGCATTGTTTTATTCCTAAATAAGAATAATTCTTCCTCATCCCAGAAGGCCTTCCACCTACCCATTTCAAAGGGAAAAAGGAATAATCCGTAAGAAGGAAGAAACTTCTTTTTCAGCCTGGAAAGAACTTGTTTAATTTTTATTCTCCGACTCCATGTAAACATATAAGAATTACACTCTTTGATCCTGATTTTGTAAGGTGCATTGGTCCATTCTTAATATATTCCCCTGGAGTTAAGTACTGACTATCCATGTCCTTGAGGCCTCTCCTAGATAGGAGTGAAAGTATTTGGCACCTTATAAGATTAAGGCCTATACAAGGCTGCAAGAATTTGCAACTCACTGTTTTGTTTTCTTTGTTATTGTATTTTTTCCCTATTGCATGAAGATTAAAGACAGGAGGTAGTTGAGGGGTACATTTATATTATCACAGGCATTATGTACATCATACTTGATATTGTAATCATGCAAACAGTAATCTTGCCTTCCTGACATAAACAGTAAGCAGCACTTTTTCCTGAGGCTGAAATAATCAGAGAAAAACATGGCAGTGATGGAGGTACAAGAGGCAAAACACTGCATAATGATGTTATTATCATTGTTCCATTGTCACCCATCCTTATGCCTTAGTGATATGTTCCTTTTCTCTCTGAACATAACAAAAGAGGCCCCAGTATAAACAGAGCAATGTATAAGCAGCAATGATGAAATGCAACCTTGAAAAAGTATACATAAAATTCTAAAAAAAATCAGCTTGATAAATACAGAAAAAGCCTACTTAATCTTTATATGCATAGTATGCAATTATATATTTACATCCAGCACAAGGCAAGGCATATACTTGAAAACAGTAGCATTTGGTGGGATTTTGTTAACTACCTTGATTACATTTCTAATTCTAAATATGATTATGAACATTTAAGCCCAAGTGTCTTTTGCATCACCAATTTAAACTACTTCAGGTGTCTCCCTGAACACGGGTTGGAACAGACATATCTAGAGGCTTCCGTTGCTTATAGATGTAAACAAAAGGGGTAGGTACCCCTAGTGACTCATTCACAATATCTGGGTTAGATATCTGTACTTCCAAAGCCTGGGAAGATTTACCCTAATGGAGCTACTTGAATTTACATTTACAATATATAATACTATTCGTGTTCAGAGATTGCTGTAGTAAAATGCACAAAACTCAGATTCAGATTTTTCCTGAAGTTCAGTTCTTTAATTTTAAAAACACTGGCAAATAAAGTATTTGAAATATTTGATTTTGAACATTTGTAACTACTACCCACGTATCAGGTAGAAAAAGTGCACTTACTGCTATTTGATAATTGATTATTGCGTCACATAGTCTAAGCTTATCAAAGTTTTTCCAGGATTGTTTGATAGTGTCAAAACTTTGACATGCCTATCATAAAGAACAGTTGAAATGATGGAATGAAAGTATTTAGGAGAACATCATCTATCTTTCTCTTATCTTTTATAGGTTTAAAATTAAACATATATATGTGCCTGTTTAGGTGTTTAAATTTCCACACTGCTCACAAAAGAACATCATATTTCATCTCAATATGTTTGGCCAGTGACATGTGTGTATGCCTGTCTGTGTGTGTTTTTTTGGATTTTTTAAAAGACCTTTCTTTTCCCAACTCTGTGTGGAGAGCAGCTGAATTTGCTTTGTGCTGTTGAGGTTTGCAGAACACCGCAAGGAAATTGCCATTGGTGACTTCTTTTCTGCCTTTTTTTTTTCCATTTAAAAAAAAAAAAAGAAGTTGTTGTGCTGAACCTAGAATAGTTTTGCTGGTTGTTACACTGCTGTGGCTTCTTGCTAAATCTGGGTTTTCAGCCTGTAATATATTACTAGGTGATTGAGAGAGAAGGAGATTCACAGTTTTGAGGCAAGGAACCAGATCTCTGATCTTCTGAATTCTGTTCCGATTGTAATGCACGACAGCGCTTTCAACGAAATTTAGTCACGAGCATAAAAGTCTGGGGGAACACGCAGATATACATACAGTGTCATGGCATTGTCTGAATTTGGTGAAAGTAGTTTTGTTTACTTCTATGACATTTAAGTGGCTCAGCTTTTAAATAGTTAGAATTACTTGTTGAAAATGAGGTCATAACTAATAAGGTCCATCCACCTGCTTAATTAAACTGAAATATGTATATGTATTATTATTCCTTTGTAGTATTTAGTCTACTAAGAAAAAAACAACCCTTTTTTTTTTTTGGCACATCCTTACACATTTATTCTTGTAAATAAAATGTTAAAAATTTGAATGAACATTCTGAAAATCCAAGAGTAGCTATTGAATTGCTTCCATTAGTCACTTTATAGCACAGAAAAAACCAAACCACAGTCCTGCTATTTCCTAGTAGAAGTGTACGTCAATTGTAATTTGTGTTTATTTTTGTCTGTCTCTCAAAAATGCACATGTATGTGTTTAATTAAAAGAAAGCATGGTGGGTTTTTTTAATGGTTACATTCAGATTCCTTCTAATTACAAGGTAAATAGATTTGATCTATACCATTTACCAGTTCTCCCTTAAATCTAGTGATTATAAAAGAAAATTAACTTCTCTCCCTAGAAGGCTCCCAGTTAATCATCTGTAGATGTTGGTCAGGAGGGAAGGGAGCAGAGAGGAGGGAATTTCTCTTCAACTCAACAGTTGAACAGCTTACACTCTGGAACACGAGATTTGATTGTCTTAGCATGTGTTACTACAAATGTTATTAACAGTCATAAAATTATCCAGCTCTTTTAAAAACAAGTGACAGACCAAGCTTTGGACTCTTTCTGACCTCTGGTGAATTCTACAGCTGTATTATACAGAGTGTAAAGTAGTAACTCCTTTTGTTTGCTTTTCATTTACCAGCTGTTAATTTAATTGATTGTCCCTTTGTTTTCCGAGGACTAATGACTTCTCATCAGTCTGAGGTGGAATTTCACAGTTTGTGTGATATTTTTTTTTTTATTTTTTATTTTTTTTAATCTTTTAGTTGATGTGTAATTTCACTGCGGGCTGCTGTATGATTTTGCTGCTGAAACAAAGAGTTAGTCAGAAAGGTCTCAGATACTGCCATGCATCATGCCTTTGTGCATGAATAAAAAGTTGGAAACCGCATGAAAGCAGTAGTTGGGTTACCACACAACTGGATATGCTTAAGTCTGAACGCTTCATAACTCTAACTACTGGGGAGTTGCAAACTTATAAATAACCTTGCAATTGGTTAAAATCGTATTAAAACCATATGAACAAAGACATAAAGCATTTGGTTAAGGGGGCTCAGTAAGTGCAGTAATCCTGTTGAAAGTAATCTAACCAGGGCAGATCCATAGCTTAGGAGTCCCTGCAAGCGTGGCAATAGTTACAGGGATGGCAATATTTCATGTGTAGGAGGGCATAATATCCTTCTTAGGTGGAAAGATATGCTATCTGTTCTTTTTTTTTTTTTCTGCTTTCAAAAAATATTTTTGAATTGAGACGCTTACTATTAAAAGCAAGCTTTAATGCACTGAAGTCTATATGCAATTAGTATCTACTGAGTGCTCCTGACAATCAGAAAATTCATTTAAATTCTTCTTATTTGTGTTTCGAAATCAAGATGGCTACTGCTCACACTAACTAAGCAGAAGCTCTAGGAATTCTGATCCTTAAGATCAGGCTTCCAAAATAATTAGCTGAAGAGAGTGTTTAGAAGTCGGCTATTTGCATCGACATTGATTTATCTGATGATTTTTTTTTTTTTTTTTTGCCCCTAGCCCTCTGGTTTCAAATTTTTTTCTAGACATTTTAAATTTTGATGAAATTGCAATTCTCAATTTTTTCTCCAGAACCTGGGTCTTAAAAGAAGAAAGTAACAATCACAGTTCTGTTGCTGAACAACTTTGGAGTATTTTCTGCTTGTGATGGTCTTGCATATGTCACATTGTCACATGGAAGCCAGCTGAGGCTTGCCAGTCAGGCAGAGAAATTTTAGTGTTAGTTCCCTGTTATCTGCTTTTAACCTTTTACTTTTCAGTTATGCTTTAAGATGGAAGAATATATTTAAAAGGGGACCTAGTGGCTTCTCTCTCCCCACATCTTTTCAAGCAAGCTGTTTGCTTTGAGGCACTGCAATGTAAGACAAATCTGTAGTCTGTAGCAGGGATGCTAGTCCATGCTGTATGTTCAGCATACAAAGATAGTACTGGAACAGTTTATGAACACAGGGGCCTTCCAAACCTGGAAGCAGCAGTATGTCAGGGTTAAAATTCACTAACTGCCCCTCTTTGGTTCCTGAGATCATCGAATTCAGGTATTTCACTTAAATGAAAAACTAAGTAAGGGAAGATTGTGTCAACATCATAGATGTCTGCATATGCTTCATTCTTAAAACCTGCAAATCAGTGGCTGGAAAAGATACACCTTTTATCTTGTAATATCTTAAAATATCAGCATTCCTACAATAAGTTTGCCTGCTTTGCTAATTTAATTTCTCTGGTTTCTTGGAGCAATTCCCGCTGCTATGACACTGAAAACAAGTCCTAGACATTCACCACGGTTTTGCAAAGCCAAAGGCCTTGCTTTTAATTGTAGCAATAATGCCACTATTGTATTTATCTACTTTGCCATCCAAAGAATTCCAGCAGTTGCATGCCTGCACACCAGTAGGATGATTGACATTGTTGTAATAAGGTTAATGTTTAAACTTCCCACCCGTAATAACTAAAATATCCAGAGATAAGGCTGAAAGTCAATTTGTAATTATCCCTGCTGTGCCAAGACGTTGCAAAAGATTCTAAGTGGAGGGTAATTTAACTTTTCAGTCCTAGCTGTTAAAAAGTAGTAACAAGGTGAAAAGCTTGGGACTTTTGTATCTTGACTTTCCAGGGGGCAGAAAAAAAGAGTTTTGGTTCCTCCTTATTCAAACTGGGAATGATTTTCTCTGTGTTCTACTGAAAATGCCCTTTTTATGTTTTGAATACATTAAGTTGTTTGCCTGTTGTTTACTGTCCATGGTACATGAAGGGAATACATCACAGTTAGCAAATAAGCTACTGGAGCATTTAGTATGGAATAATTCAATTGAAATACATTTCATACATAAAGGCAACATGTGATAATTATTTGAAGTCATTCTAACTAAAGCACTGTCCTCAGAAGAAATAATATCCCTTCAGTCATATGTTCTGTGGCTTCTGTGAATGACCCATATTAATTTGATTTTTTTCTAGAAACTGGCTCTTTAAATTAATGTTGGTAACTGCTTCCATGCTAGACTATTGAAATAAAGGTATTACATCATTGTCCAAACACGTCTACTTAAATAAAAGTATTTGTTTGCAAAAAATATATATATTTTAAATCTTTTACACAAAGACCAGCATGCATGCCATTTTCCATTTCAGACTAAGCATACATTTCAGATGTGGAAAAAGCAAGCATGTTGAAATAATTTGAGGCATGGGTATAGTCAGATCAGTTTTGGTAATCCAGAAGGGAGGGGTGCCCAGTGTATTATTACATTTCGTATATTATTTTTCAAGAGATGGATGCAATCAGTCATCTTCTCGCATATGGTTTGAAAAAAAATTGTCTTGCTGGCAAGTAAACTGTTATTTAAGTACACAATCCACGGTACTACAGAAACAGTTTTGCCAAACTTGTCCAAGTATTCTCACATCCTTAAAGATGGTATAAATATCATTTATGGCAAGCCGTTTACTTCAGACTATATGGAATGCCTTCCTGCTCCCCTGATCTAAGTGTCCCAGTTTGCATTATGGCCTTTATTGCTTCTGTTTGATGGAGTGATCAGTAAAAATTTAATGACACTATAAAATAATAAAAATGTCATTAATTTACCACGGATCCTGGATGCAGTGGTTGTAAAGTTACATTAATAAACAGAATATTTTTTACAACAAAAAGCATTGTTACGTGGGAACGTATAAATAACACACATAAATTTAAGAGCAATTTTACTGTTAGCACACACATTATTATGGAATAGCCAATAAGTGTATAAAACATAGTATATAAAATTTTATGAAAATATACTGTGCGCATCAAAAATTCAGCTTTTATCTAAGTGCAGAGAAAAGCCATTATTGTGTGCTTACTGTTTCATTGCTGTTCTTTCACAAGATCACAATTTTATATTTGTTTCTAGTCATTTCAAGTTTGCAGCCTTTACAGAGGTAGGGGCTTTCCTCCTTGCTTCACTGAATCACTCTTTTACCTTCCACACGTGAAGAAAGAATTGATACTTTCTGGCAGAACGTGACGGAAAAGTTGCTAATTTAATGCAAAGCTAAAAATAATGCCAAAGGGGTTGAAAGGCTTGCTTGGCGACGCTGGAAATAAGGGATAACTATCTAGCAGTCTATCTGTCATCACTGGGGCCGCTCCATCACTGACTGTGATAATATGTGAATATGATGGATGCCACAGCCTTGTGGCTCATAACATTTAACATTCATCAGCTCTCACTAACGGGGGCTTTATAATTTAAATATCTTTATTTAATATGCAACATCTACCTCATACATCATAATTTCAAAGCACTTAGAGAACCAACAGTCCTGCAAGACAGTTGAGCAGACTTTAATTTTTTCAATAACTTTTACGTTTTCTGCATGTTTGTGACTGACAACGCATAAATAAGTGCCTAATCATATCACAGAATGGAAAATTAAGATTTGGCTGTGAAGAAGCTTCTTTTTTCACTTCTTTTTCTCATTTTAAAGGAAGGATTATTTTTACTGTGTGTTCAACATATAAAGAAGCACAAAGGATCTGATTTGTGTTGGGAAGTGCTTTTGGTTTTCCAGTGCCAACTCCAGCTGATTATCTTGGTCTTGTCATGAGGAAGGGTTGTCAGTGTCATGTCTTAGACCTATTTTGTCTGAGTTTGAAACGGGAAAACTTAATGTAACTATACAGTATAAGCTCCATATCCAGCACTAAAAAACCCCAAACCAACCAACCAAAAAAAAAAAAAAAATCTGTTCAAAATTGGGATCCAAAATACTTTCTCACAGGAAAGAAAACACCTGCGCTGTCCATAGCAGTATACTTTATTACAAACTCACCAAAATTTTCTGCTAATGTTGGTTAGGGAGGCAGCAATCTATCCAGTAGTTGATGTATATGTGTGCAAATGTAATGCATGTGTAGGTAGCATATTTGTTAGTGCAGCTATGAATAACCATGTAGTTTTAATGAAGGTATGTCTTTTTCTTCATATAGGAACATGAAGTAGAGAATCAATCTTCCTCTTAATCATTCTAGGCAAACATGTACTTTTAAGGCATTTTTAGTGCCAGTACCTATTCTCTTTGGGATGAATTCCAGACAGGAACGAAGACAAATCCCAAAAAAAAGGACTTGAGCTGGGTGGGACAAGTTTCCTCTCTAATAATAAATTTCATATTAATTTGTTCTATTTTGCAGGAATGTAAGGGCATCTACTTGATAAAAACATCATTAATATTGAAGAAGAATTTTCTATTTTTTTTTAGTTTTTGAATTTGTATAAAACCAATGCAAATATTGAACATTTTTTCTATCACTATGTTGATAATTTTCAGTAAAAAAAAAGCAAAGGAATTACTTTAAAAGGCATTTCAGAGACTTAAATATAACTAGCTTTGTCAAAGCTTTTTATGAATTAGAAGGAGGGGGTTATGAAATAGCTATAAGTACATCTCCTTTGTTTGACAAGAGCAGGTATTTTTATGGCATAAGTGCTTTCATTTTACTGTTTCTGAACCTTATCATGTAATTTTCCCTTTTCTCCTTCCATGTCAAAATATTGATATTCTTTCAGAAACTTACTTTCTTCTTTTTTTTCCTTTTTTTTTTTTTTTGTGTGTGTGTGTGTGTGTGTAACTGAATATTTTCTGGTAAAATCAAAGAGAATGAATGACTAGAAAGATATTCCAAATGTGCATATTGATATGTAGCAGGGTCTGTTGATTTTTATAGCAGAAAGGTATTTCTCCTTCTCCTGAAACACATTTAAAGGCTGTTCTTTCAAGAATACTGCAGGTGCTGTATTAACATCCTTAAGAAAAAGCTTTTAGTGCAAATATTTTGGAAGAGAAAATAAATGTGCCAAAAGCTGTTTTCTTAGCACTGATCTTTGTTTTTATCTCAACTGCAAATCAGCCCTTTGCAGTGGAACACAGAATCCTTGACAAACTTATTTTTCATTCACTCTACCAGTAAAACCTATCCCATCGTGATGATTCAGGTGTATTGTTACATTGCACAACATCTTTCAGTAAAATATTGGGCCTCTAGTTTTGCAATGCCTTTCTGCAGTCACATTTTATTTACAACCCTTTCTTTTCTCTTGATTTCCTCTGTATACATAAGCTCCTTCATCAACCATGGATTTTACAGAAGAAAATAAGCAAAGAAGTTAACAAATATAAAACGCAGCTTTTTTTTTTTTTTGACAACTGGAAGGTTCTGAGGAACTTTTAGAAATGCAGTTAGTACCTGAAATGTCTCAGCTGCATGTTTTGCCAATCCACTGTCAGATTGTGCTTTCTTTTCCTCTGCAAATTAAACACAAAATAATTAAAAAAAATCCATGGCTGAAGGAATCAAAAGCATGAGGAATCAAAACAACTCCTCACTTGTCCTGGTGAGGTTTCATTGCTGAAGCATAATAATAATGGGAAAATAATCACATTCGAATGGAGTAGTTGGGGGTGGAGCAAATGAAGGAGTCAAGGCCCTCAAGTGTATTTTGTCCTTAAAAACATTACCAAGTTTCTAACCATCTTTTAGGAGAGAAACTCACAATGTTTTCTTCTTATGTCTAGTATGCACAGCACAGAACTAGGTCATTGAACAATAGACTGAACAGCAATCAGCACTCTACTTCTGCATAATGCATTAAGTATAACATGGAGAAACTGTTCATAGAGCTGAAAGCTGGTATTTCATGTCTCTAAATTCAAGCTGACATGACATTTAATATTGTTTCATAGTAATGAACAACAAGGTTTCATTCATTCACAAGTACAACATAATGCCAAGTTTAGTCTGAAGAGGTAACAACAAGGCAAGAGGGAAAACATGCTGTTCCTCCAAATGAGAATGCTAAATTAATGATAACCAGTGAACACTTTGCTACTGATACACAGTACTACAGAGACTACTATTGAGAGACAATATTACACTGTGTTTTGTAATACCCTTGTCCAGTAGTTGACTGAGGAACTGGGTTAACAAATAAAATACCTTTCAGTTTCCACTTTCTAGTTCCAGGTTTCCTATGGAGGTCTCCAGCTGCCAAAAGCTTTCTGTTTTTCTAAGAGTGGGCAGTCCTTTTTTTTTTTTTTTTTTTTTTTGGTCTTCCTAAGTTTGCTTTTCACCGAGGTACAATTTAAATTTCTATACGAAATAGTATCAGTTCTGTCCTCTAATATTCCTTTTTTCAAATACATGTCTTTGAAAATCTCTGCATAAAATTCAGACTTGTGTTTTCACAGAGGTAAGAATGCAAACTCAAATTTTATAGTGGGGAAAAAGTGCTTTTTTTCATTAAAATAACAGTGCATTTTAACACAAACTCTACTTTCCACTTCTGAATTTTCATGTTTCCCAAATGTTGATTGTCTTTTTCAGTTTAAGTTAGAAAATAAGTGGAAAGGCAAAGTGAGCAGCATCAATCAGCACTGTGTGCTGCCAAGAGTGTTTTGTATTTGCATGTACAATCGTTTATGCATTATGGCAGTGCAGATCAAAATAATCTCAAAGTTTCTGTATATGTTTCACATTTAAAGCTGATTTTCATAAATGCAAACATTCAGAATCTGTAAAAAAAAATTGTCCCTGAGCTAAAATTCTAATTAGATGCATTCATTATTTGTTCAGATTTAAAAAATAAGGCATGTATCAATGCATACACATATGCACAGGCATATAATGAGAACTATCCTATATGGAGCATTAAGACTCCTTCTGTTCTTTTCCAGGAAAGAACAAGATTTGAAAATTTAGGCCAACAGTTAACAGGGAAACCCAATGAAGATGGAAAAATTGGCCCTGGTGTCATCGATCTTACAAGGCCAGAAGATGCAGAAGGTGAGTTGCAATTTTGACCATGGGTTATTGAACACTACATCACAGAATGATATGGCTGAAACTCTGCCAGTGTCATAAGTACTGCCTATCTTACATCCCAGGGTAACGATTGATTTCTGTCTGAATTTGTGAGATTTCGGTAAGTCCATAACGGAGGGTGCAGACATTGAAAGGAATATATAGCCATTTTAGCCCTTCTGCAACACTGTTTCTCCCCCAAGCAGCTACCCATTAAGTGTTTAAATTTTAAATTATTAATAACATTTTAGGAAATATTGAGAAAATTATCTCAGGAAATATATATATGTGTGTATATATATATCTATGTATGTATATTTTCACCAGTTTTTTAGGCTTTAGCAGCTTTGAATAAGGTTAGAGCATCTTAAGAAATCTATCCACCACTACACTCAAGATAAAGCAAGTAAAATCTACTCACAGGCAGCTGTAAAATGATAATGGATAAATATTTCACATTCTCTGTATGGAAAGGTCTTTTTCATAATATCAACCTTTAGTGTGCTCATTTCGGTGAGGGTTCTATATATATGTTCTATATGTGTTCTATATATGTTAAGCCACAGGTGGAAATCAGTGTTTATCAAGACTGAGTTGAGTCTCCAGCAGGATTGCTGTGCATGTTCTGGAATTGGATGTCACTTTAGCCTGTCATACAGTAGCAGAGAACACGTAGATATACAGGAACCCTACAAGTCATGTAGTAAGCTTAATGTACTATTGAGATAGAATATTATGCTGGATTTTGCCTCCTCAATTTACTTCTGTTTGAGAGTCATTTCACTCTTTTTTAAACTGGGCAAATTGTAGTTATGGCTTGAAAAGTTTAAAACACCTCTGATCTTTGCTATTAATATCCAAACGTTTGACAGATCCAAAATCTCCTTTTTTTTTTTTTTTTTTTGATCAAAGGAATAGGACCAGTAAACTTTAGGGAGCTGTTTATTTATGAGCTTCATTAATTCATCCTTTATTGAATGTGCTTAGCCACTGTTGTATTGTCTGGAAAAAGAAAAGTAATAACAGAATGTAGGTGAAAACTTTCAGACAGGTGTTTTGCAATGATTCCTGTTTTCTAGAAAAAAAGGAATCAGGAGATGGACTTCAAAAATACTTTTTGACTAATCAGCTATTTATGAACTGCTTTATAAAAGAATTTCCATCCAGCAGCAATATCTTATACTTCAACACGTTGAAGAATATTTTTTTGTCAGTTTGAGTGAAAAGTTGCAGTGGAATACTTACAGATACACAGTTAATGGTGTAGATGACATCAGGTCTCTGATCACACTCTTGGTTTAGCTCATTTCCTTCAGTTCATCCATTCTCTTTCTAGTGTCCTTAATTTAGCATCTTGATACACCTCGTGTTAGTGACAGCCCCCCCTTGTTACTGGATAGTGCAGAGCAAAGCTTTGACATATGTAACCCAAGCTCCAGTGATGTGTGCCAGGTTAAGGACAGTGTACATGTCTTTCTAGAGCAGGTGGGGCATTTTGAGGCATGGTGCATTGCCACATTAGAAACCTGAGTTCATGAATGGATTCAGATTTCCAGAATTTGTTTAGCAGCCAAGAGATATCTCTGGAAAAGAGGTGCTGGATACATACCTCTGCTGATCTGAAAAAAAAACATTGGCAGAAGATCAAAACTGAACTGCTTATGTGTCCTTCTGGTTGCAGACAAGGTGAATTGAGATATCAGCCAGATGCAAGAAAAAGACATTCAAAATATCACCCAAGTTTTGCCCCTTGTCTATGGCAAGCTGGCTAAGAGATGACACTTCTAGCTTGACATTATTTAAAGTGGAAGACAGCAATCACAGCATCCAGGATGTGAGGCTTCTAGTATATTCATTTTTCAGTAGCTACTGGCTCAACCACTTCCCTGGGCAGTCTGTTCAAATGCTTGACAACTCTTTCAGTGAAGAACTATTTCCTTATATCCAATCTAAACCTCCCCTGGCACAACTTGAGGTCATTTCCTCTTGTCCTATCACTTGTTCCCTGTGAAAAAATACTGATCCCCACCTGGCTACAGCCTCCTTTCAGGTAGTTGAGGAAAGAGATAAGGTCTTCCCTCTGCCTCCTTTTCTCCAGGCTAAACACTCCCAGCTCCCTCAGTCGCTCCTGATCAGACTTGTGCTCTAGATCCTTTGCCAGCTTTGTTTCTCTTCTTTCACCTCTTCTAATAGTACCTGGTTGCATTTTATTGTGTTGCCACGGTCACAATACCAGCTGAATGTCAAAGGTTCCTAATAGGCACAGTCATATTCTTTGCAGACTCAGTATGTTTCACACCTTCCTTTCTGTTTTGTCATTGTTACTTTAAATCTTTTTATTTTCTTCCCAATTTTTTTTTAGATACCGTTTGAATGCAGGTTGATGTAGACATCTTTAGATAATATTTCTGTATGTTTTGTGTGTTTTTACACAAATACACAGTCAAATAGAGAATAAATATTTCTGAAGTGACATATTGGTGGTCAACTTTTGCTGCCCTGTCTTTTCTTGTCAGAAATAGATCCAGATCTCAGAGGCTCAAGTGCAGTTGTGATAGAGTGGGTGTAAGGCTATTAGATCTGCTAGGTGTCTATACTCTCATCACTAGAATTTTAGAACTTCAGAATTATGAAAGTCACTAGATTTAGAGAAGATATTAATAATTTGTAGAGGGTTCTTTTAAAGTGGTGGTGAGTGAGGGGAATAGGGATGGAGCAGTGGTGTAGCAGATTTTTTTCTGAGCTAAAGACTCCAAATTTAGTCCCACTACTGGCCATAAATTGGGGGATGCGGAGTTTGGGCTGCATTCTGATCCCCCCACTGCCCTAGACCAAAGGGGCTGTGGGAGTGTAATTCCACTCCTGCATTGGTACCTGCACACCTGCGTTTTCATAGGAAAGTGCCCAACAGGCATTTGAGATTGACCAAATCTGGGAAGTCTCCCTGATTCCCATTGTTTTGACACAGCCTTTAAGGTTCAAGTAATTTGTTATGAGACGTATCAGCAGACTTCTGTTTTAGAATACTTTTGTAATAGTATCTAGCAATGATTTTTCTATGCACCTTGCATCTTTTCTATAACATGTGGCAATGATCTGTGTTTGACAGGATCAGAGTCATGTTTTCCTGTAGTTTTAGGAGTGCTTGAAGTACTGGCTCATTGATCAGAACCTGAAGCTACATTTATTTTTTTCTTGATTCATGAATTATAAGATAAATCTTGAAATTCTTCAAACTTAGCAATTAGACAAATATGAAAACTGTAGAATAATTTTTTTTTTAATTTGTTACCCCTGCCCAGTGTGGGAAAACTTATTTTAAGATTAGTTAAAAGTAGGATTTAATTAATGGTAACTAGATGCACTTTCAGAGATGACCTAGTGTATGAAGTCTTCTTCAAAGTTTGTGTTACTCACAATGAGCTCACAGTCATCTGAATGGAGGCCTGAAAATCATTAGCAAGAGTTTTATATTAAATGTGACATAAACCAACATTTCTATTACTTCCTTAGCGCCCGGCAAGACTGAGCTAACTATATTAAAAATCATGCTCAAACTGTATTCAAAACATTGCCACTGACTGTGACACCATTGAAGAATAATCTACAAATCTTTTACTTATATCATTACCTTAAATCCCAGTTGTCAGTTGAAATATATGATACATTTTTAGCTAACAAAATTCAAAAACGTGCTTTAAGAGCCTCATAAACATTCCATGACTGATATCCAAAATTACAAGCAACAGACAATTATAGAACTAAACAAGGATGTTTGGGTTTTTTTGCCCCCCAAAATGTTATTTTAAAGGAGACTTCAGTCTTACTGTAGTTGGCTTCATGATTTTGAACATTTGAGATTGTCAGTACTGAAATACAACTACCTGGCATGGACACACCAAGGCAGCTTTGGATCTAGCTATAGTTAAAACCTCTCTTGAACGTGACTGACACACATCAACTGACCAGAGTGTATAGAGTGTAGTCAGGAGCCATAGATGAGCCCTGTTTAAATTTCAGATCAGGGAACCATGTAATACTAAGTATTTAGTATAATAAACACTAAAATATTTAGGTCTCAGTTATTGAGAATGTTGGATGATGTGAAGATGCGTTTTTGGTTCAAGTTCTAAAAAAGACTTTCCTTTCACCGATTCTCACTTTTGGGTGATAGTGCTGCTTCTTTTGAACTGAAGAGTGTGCTTGATCTTTATGGATCCTGTGCTTGTATCATGAGCTCTATGTTTATGGATCCTTCTGGTTCTGGGATTGTGGTCAAATGTTTTGGAAATTTGTAGGAAGCATGTTAAGATTTTGTTTTGTAGTAGATAGAAATATGTAGAGTAGACCTAACCTTCCTTTTGGAAATGACTGGTTTTACCTTAGCTCAGGTTGCAGTGTGGTTTCCTTCAGCCATCATATTCAGGGATTCAAATTCCATCAAGACCTGATCTTCTTTCTGTCAAAGAATTGGATATATTGAAGTGTAATTTTCTTGATTGAATCCTAGGCTCAGGGCAAAAACATCTGAATGTTATTGTTTTGCCACTACCTAACAGTGTGATTTTGAAATAACTTCTCTGTACCCTGCTTTCCTAAGTGAAAAATAGGATGTTTTGCAAAGCTAAATTAATTTTTATAAAGCATATAGAAATCTATGAAAATGCCTTATTAGTACTTCATATTTAGTTCTATGTTCATTCATATTAGTATATTTAAATCAGTGGCCTGTGAGTTAAATACTTGTCCTTAAAGCTTGCCATTTAGGGCAGTAAAAGAGTCATGAGTCCTGTTTTGATGTTTTCATTCACATTTTTCATATGGTAGATTTCTTGATTCTGTAAACCTGTTTTGTACTTGCTGCTTCTTTGTTTGATAGTACCAGTGTGTGTTAAGCATGGACCATGGTTGGGAAGATAGGTACAGGCCTGCTAGTTTAGATAGAAACACTTTTTAATAATATGGTAGGATCTATCTACTTTATCTGTATCTGTGCATTATTTTGTGCTTGTATTAGACTAATGAGATTTTTCAAAGTCTCCCAGAGGGTAATCTTTGCTATGAAACCTGGTTGTCAAGTCAGTCATTAAGAGTCCTCAGCATGGGACTGGCACCACCCCATTCTCCTTAAATGCCATCTTTAGTGCCTGTGCCCTTCCTTACCTGCTTGCTGTCTCTTACTCCAATTTGTAAAGTCCTTGAATTAAAGACTGTGGTTTTCTATATACCAAGTCACTGTTTGAGATTACATAATTTTAAGCCTTACTGGTTTGTTCCTGGTGTAGGCTGATTGCAAGTCAATTGCATGCTGGATAACTATTGGTAATTGACTCATTCCAGTAGTAAGCCCTAGCTTGATCTTATTCATTCTAGTTCAGATATGCACAGTTTTTGGTCTGAATCTGATTTTGGACCTGAACCCAGGCTTGGAGTAGCACAAGCTCACCTTATCTTTTAGAAGAATATATTTCAAATCATCAGAAAGCTTAAGAAATCAGTTCTGCAGCTTTTCAGATGATGGATTTGTTGACCAACATATAAAGTCAATGAATAGCTCCATATTTGCAGCAGTTAACACAGTCTGTCTTCCTGACACCGGAGCAGACATCATGATAAGTGCCTGAGTTTTGAAAATCTGTTGGGTAAGAAATAGATCAACGCTTTATCAAAGGAGCATCTCTACCACATGCTCAAAGCCTCAAAAATCTCCTGTATGCCCAGTAGTAAATAATTGCTTATACAAAAGGGTGAGAGTTCCTTCTTTACTTTGAAAAAGGTTGACTTTGAGCAGCTGAAGAAGCAGGTGAAAGGGAACCATACATTTGCAGGCAGATCAGTCTTGGCAGGCTGCCAACACGCTCCAAACCTGTGAGGTAACTTGTTTAACACCCTCCTATGCAGAGGTGTAAACAGCAGGTAGTACATGCATGATAAAGCATCACCTACTTTTGTGACAGAGCTTCATAAATACTGGAGGAAAGAATGCCTCTCCACTCCAGTATTTGTCGCACATAAATATTTGTAATAGTTGCTATGGCAGTCGAGAGGGGAAAGATGAAAATCAGAAAACTGTGAAAGCCGTCTGAAAACAAAGAAATGTTTCCAGAGAGAGTGCAGTAAGCTCAAGTACTGGAATTTTTAGTCATCTGAATTCTCGTTATAGGTCTTTGATTACAAAAGTAAAATCCCATAATTTTATCTTTATTATTTAAATATAAAAAAACTTCTTATCTTCATCAATTCGACCAGTTGCTAAAAGGTGGCCTTCATTAATTGCATTTGCCATTTTTAACATCTGTGAATCTGATTGTGCCTGATACTTGAGTGATATGCTTGAATTTTTCAGAATAACTCATAGCAGATCATGAATCTGGGAAAAAGTACTTAGGCCCAATATTTCAGTTGTGTTGGATGAGATTCATCCCTGGAGTAACTCAACACCTGCACATGGGATAGGAATAAGATGTCTTTAGGAACCACCCCATCACTTTTCTTATGGCAACCACTTCATGCGTCTCGTTGTTGCCAACGTCTCCATAACATTTTAGAGGGGGAACTGAAAAATCCGAGCTGGGAGTGTGTGGACTGATCTTTTCATGACATTGAAACCTCTTCCTCTCAAGACACTAATATTTAGTATATAGTAGGCTTCTCACACTCAGAATAGCAAATCTGGATGTCCTCCACAACTGTTAACTTTTGATTTTCAAATGCCTCAGGTATCTTTTTCCTACTGTTAAATATGAGTCTTTCTCATTTGGCAGTTCTAAGCTACAGTAATTGATTCTTAGAGAATAGTACCTTTATTTAAAAAAACCCTATAGTTAGAGTTTCTGATGTTGTACAATCAACCACACTTACAATGCCCTGAGTTTTACATAGGAGTGCCTATTAGCACAGTTATGGCTAAGGCCTTGTCCCAATTTCCATTATATAGTAAAACATTATTTTCAGGAATTTAAAAGGCAGCTGTAAAAAACAACCATGGGCTGCAGTTTTACACAGAAAATCTTTGACCATGAGAAAATTGTCACAAATGCTGAAAGCATCAGTCAGTTTGCATAGCTATTTTTGGGTGGACTGAGTGAAAAATTAAATATAGTAATTCAGCAGTTTAAAACAGTTTTTCACACAAATGTACAGCCACCAGGTGGAAAACACCCCATGGTCCTGATTCTTAGCTCTGTACATTTCTTGGTATTGCTCCAATATTGCAAAAGAAGCTTGAAGCTCCGTAAAATAGTGTAAAATTTCCACGCACAACTGAATTTTCAGCTGATGGAGAAAGACACCGTTATATCATGCTACATGAAGGAGGAAAGAATCTTGCTCTTCTTCCTTACCTCCATGAGCACAGGGAGGGGAGCAGAAATATGAATGCATTAAGAGAACACCATATATTCTGGCTAAGCACGAGCAATTGATACAGATTCAAACAAGCCCTCTTTGTACAACTGTCTATTTTTCTAAGTCTATACTGTGTATGATTTGTCCTCCAATAATATCAGTATCTCAGCAATAGAAAAGTGTTTAAGAGCATCTGCCTTTCTTCCATGTAGATGTGCCAAGCGTCCAAGTGTCTAGTGCAGAACTTGGTAGCAAGGGGAAAATATTTTCTTAATTTGTATGTTGATTTAATTTCACAGAATCAGTGGTCTAAAATTTTTGTGGGGTGAGCATTACAGTGTCTTCACAGATTCTGCAAATAATAAATGATTATGTTTTCAATTTAGGCAGGGGTAGCTTCACAGGAATTAAAAAAAAACAGTTTGTAAATTTTCATGAAAGACTCTATTCCATGGCAAATCCTCCCTTTTTTATTCAAACCATGTTAATGTGGTAACATACTGGGACATGGCATTGCTGTGTTTGTAAAAATATTTTCCTGATTTCACTCACAAATCCCAAATGCACAGGTGCACCATATTTTAAAGTATTAGTCTGAAGAGTTTTTCCTAATATTTATTACTACTTGTTAATTTACAGCTCCTGTTATCATGCTGCTTTTGCTTCTCTCCCCTCATGATAATTATTTACTAATTATATTATCAATTATTGTAGTATCAGCACCCCATATGAAAGGCAAGGAAAAATGGCATATGAGTATCCTAACCCTAGGTCCTTGCCATCTAATTATTGATGTGATATGACAAGTGAGAACAGCAAACATTGGATGGAAGGGATTGGTTATGTTGATACAAAGAATGATGGTACATTATTCAGAAAGTGACAAGTTACTGAAGATTGAATGTAAGAAACGGGTCACTAAAGCAGTGAGTACAACACATTAAAATCTTTTGCAAAATATTCTGCATTTCATTAATGTCAGGTAATTTGAGGGAGGTGTTTTTGTAAAGCTCTCTCCCCATTGTTAAATGTGGTTCCCTTCTACAAACCACATGGTATTTAAGCTTCTAAAAGTCATTATTTTGCTAAAAAAACATGTGAGCAAGCAAAGAAGAGTGTTCAGTCACACCTTGAACAATACATCCATCAAGCATGAAACCAGACTACCTTCTTTCTCTGTGCTGAATTCCTGTCTGTCATTTCTCCATCTTAAAAAAACCCAAAGCACTGACTGAAATATGAATGGGTAATGTCCTATGGCCCTTGTTCAGGCAGGATTTCTTTCAACAAAGAACTGTTAGGGATGACTAAAGACTAAAGAATCAATCCCTGTGTTTTAAATCAGTATCTGGATATTCTGAATGTTCTAGGTGGCACTCATGTCATAAGAAATTTGAAATTATATGAATAACAGCTCCACTGGCAGTCAAGTTGTTACTTTTATGGAAACATTTTAATGTATTAATAGATGAGTGCATCCCTCTTTTTATTGTTTTGATTTGGAATATGATTAGTATAATAACAATAATTGCTTAGCTGTTAAAAAAGCAGTTTTCCTGAAAAATAAAATAAAATAAATAGATCTTGTCAGACACCTAACAATAGTTATTACAATTATTTCTCTTGGGCTTGGCTGTTTTGTCTGTATTTTCCTTTCTGTGGTCCTCTGTTTTCCTCAACTGAGTATGAAATAAAATCAAAGGGAAACAATCTTACTGTTTGTGGGAATGTTGATTGTCGTTAGATCTGATGACTGTCAATCCCTTGCTTCTGGCATCACAACTTAGGCTGAGTAACTTTCAACTTAAATATGTTTCACATTTCTTTTCTATCAATAATATCTATGTCAGAATGGGATTGTTAGCATTTAATTAATTATCTGTGAAGGGTCTTGAAGTCTGCAAGTGGCACATGATTGAAAAATCTGATGACACTTAAACACCTCCCCAAATTTATAGAAGAGACTGTTTCTTCATCCCAATTTCTGTATAGATGTTTCATAGATCTTCATAGAGTAACGTTTTATGCTCTTATGTTAGAGCACATGTGCAGCTGTATCAGCCACCAAGAGCTTAAGTCAGGCCTTAAGCACTAATGAATTCAGTTAATTATCCATGTTATTCAAAGCATTATTGTATTGTTTTAGCTGTATTCCATGCCAAATTTCCATGAGGGTTAGTTTTGCCATAAAATGTGGTCAAGAAATCTAAACTGTTTGTGTAAGCCATCAAGCAAGTAGCTGCATTTAGCAGTTTTAATTTATTTAAATAATACAGATTTGGGCACGGCTGGCTGTGGAGCATGGATGTGCTAGTAGCTTATTCAGAAGTGTTGTTTTAGTATTTAGTACGGCCCAACTAATAATTCAGTTTTAAACACTGGTGAGTGAACTGCTACCACTGGTGGAGCTGAGAACAGTTGCTTTGTTATGACACTCAGAAGATATTTCACTATTAATTTTATCTGTAGATTTTTCGAAGGGGGAAAGATATATATGCAGGTTATGAAAATGGCTGTGAAAAACGGTGCTGTGTTTTAATTGAGATTAAGAATTTTGCTTGCATATGTAAAACAAATGTACTAAAAAAAAGTAAACTCTCTGCCACCAAAACTGAAAACAAGGCACTTTGGAAAATATATGCTGATATATAACTGGCTAGAATTTCCTTCATTTTGCAAAGCCACGAGCCACATGCATCAGCTCACCACAAAGTCATTAGGTCTTTTTAAACTCAGATGAAAAACATTAACAAATACCACAAAAGGCTTTAGTATGGCCCCTTTGTTCATTCACATATGGCAGTTTATAACTCCTGCACCACTTGGGTCGTGTGTTTGTTTAAGCTGCCTCCATCAGGCCAGCCCTGAAAGAACAAAAGACATCTTGAGTGATCCTAAGCAGGAAATGGGCTAATCTAAACATGGCTTGTGACACTATAAGTAGAATAAAAAGGGGAGGGATTGATTAGTCATTAATGTCCAATTGACTCCATATGGATGTTGCAATAATAAGGCCTTTTTCAGTGCAGTAGCGGAGTTATTGAATTAGAGGTTTATGTTTCCTCAGAGCTGACCTTAGGGAATTCCCATTTGGTTCTTCTTGTTGATGTTTTAAAGAGAATGGAGTCTCTTAACAGGAAAAATAGAAGTCTTATCATAACCAAGTGGTTGGAGCTAACTTGTGCTGCAGTATATTCCCACCTCTTAGTATTTTCTTAGCACATTTCAGAACCTTTGCAGGTGAAAATTTTAGTGGCCATTTAAATACTCTAGTATTTCATGAGTCACTCGTGGCTTTCTCAGTTTTTCTCCCCTTTCATTCACTGACATGCAGTCTGTAAGAAATGTCGGTGCTCAAATTTAGCTGAATAATATTTGCTTAGCATTTGAAATAAAAGGAATTTGACAAACAGAACATTTGTGTCACCGTGTGACCACGGGCATCCATGTCCCAAACCCAGTCATGTTTCCAAGTGGGTATTTTGCCAGTGATAACAAGACATTACTTACAATAGTTCATGGGGTACCCATTTATGTTGCCTCTCTTGCTGATAATAAAGAATGAGAAAGTCTGAATGTGGTTGGGGATGAAGAAGTAAGAGGCAGGCAAGGGGCAAAGCAGGTAAATGTTGCACTAAAACTGCTACATGTCTGATTACAGTGAAGCATTATGAGTAGTAATTTTTGCAACTTTCTCTGAAATTGAACACTGAACTTTTAAATATTGCTGTATTTTTCACAAAGGCTGCATCTGTCTGTGCACAGGTTAAGAACAGGACAGGGGACTGCCAAGCCGGTTTTTCATGCTCCCAGTTTTTATGGCATTTCCATGTTTATGAGTAACCCATCTCATGCAATAAAAGAGTGATTCCTGTTTGCATGTTTATTAGGTTCTGATCTCTGGAATGCAAGCTGCTAGCAGTGCTGGTTGTATTACCACAGACGGGGACAGATATTTTGGAGGTCGCATCAGTCTTTTCCAAAGTAGACAAATATGTCACTTCAGCTTAATGAATAACTGATGATAGGTGCTTCACTACTAACCAGTCATTTATACACTAGGAACCTAGAAAGATTGTTTTTATTTCTATGTATCCTGTCTTGGTGTATGTCCATGGGAGATGGTCTGCAGTATACTCTGTAGATAGGCAGGTTCATTATCTGAGGGGAGTCAAAAGAAACGTATCACTTCAAACCATGAATCAATGGCCATAGAGTGAAGAGTAATTAAGGGATAACAGAGTGACTGATAAAAATCTCTTTTTGCTGTCACTGCTTTTCTCTTTTTTTCCTCATCTTTTTTCTCACCTTTTTTTTTTTTCCCCCTCCATTCTATCACGTTTATTATTGTTTGTGTTCTGGTAGCTTGTAGAAGCCCATGTCTAAGGTTTAGTTGTAAATGATGTTTAAAATGGAAGGTAAAACCACATCTTGTCAAAGGCCATAGGATTAACCCTAATTTGGCCAAGATTTCAGGAAATATGATAAGAGAAGATGCCTGTCCTAAAATTCCTTTCCTTATTAAATGTAAGAAACTCAGATAGTAGGAGGAATAAACAAATAAGCAATGTAACAATTGTTATTGTATGTTTAACATTTACTTCACATGAAAATATATATCTTTCCTGTTGATCAGATTCTTTTATGTTTCTAATGTTATCTGATTAGAGAGCAGTCTCTTTAGGAACAAAAATATTTTTTTAAATTATTTTCATGAAGCTGTAACATTTTTAGATTTATTCTCTGGTGTTCTCAGTATTGCCCCTAGAGAGTAGTCTGGAATTCAGCTTCCACAAAGGGGTTGCCTGCCATATATCCACAAAAAGTGATTATTCTCCTTTAATCTGCCTTTAGCTGTAAATCATTAAAGTCACAACAAGTTGAGCAAATGCAAAGGATGTAGGAAGTGAGGCACCACACACATTCAGAAGCTAAAAGTGTCACTTTGAGAACAACCCCTGTCTTTAGGCCTAAGTATAGACTTCTTTGCCAACTAAGCCACTAGGGCAGCCAACCTCTACTGCTTTTGCAATAATTATAAATTCTGACTAAACTCTTAAATCTGGAAATCCTTCTCCCTGTGATTGCACTATGAACAGTAGCTAGAAGACAGAGCAATAGAGAGACAATTACCAACTTCCTCCTCTCATCTTGACCTTCACTGGTAGTACTTTTCCATTTTATCTGTTATTTTTTGTTTGTTATTTATTGGACTTCCCTGAAAATATTTTCAGAAAGACACCTACTTCTTTGCAATTATATATATATATTTACTTTTAAAATTTCAGGGGTCTCTTTCAGCCTCTGTCAGTACTAACTATATTATACATGGGGAAACCCCCCATACTTTGTTAAATCTGTTGAAATTGTTTATTTATGGCACAATACTGTCAAAATACCTGATTGACAGGATAAAGCACCTAAGAACAACCAGTTTGAAAGCTTGTTCTTAGGTGTTTCAACTCGTAAGACCTCACTGAGTATATGTATCATCAGCACCTCGTTTCTAAGCTAAAAAGGTACTGAGACTTTCTGGCTCCCCTACATGAACTATTTTATTGTAATGCTTCATATGCTGAATATAATTCTGTAGTTTTGAGACCATTAGAAGCCAGATTGGAGATTATATTACTTTAGTTATTTGCAGAAATTAATTTTGCAAGTGCTTTTATGATGGCCTATAGGTCACCTGTCAAATATTCCCACAGCGATCAAGCACAAAGAACAGCAACTCTTTGGCTGCTTTTTCAAGTTCTTCAAGTATGGACTTAAAGCAGGTGCAGCCAGAGTTGCTTGACCTTTTTAGGATGGTTGTAACTTATCACTCCAACTATGAGTTGTTTTCCAACATAACCTTTCTCTGAAAACAGATAATTTATGGTGGTTTTTTTCCTCCCCCCCCCCCCCATGTTTTTGTTTATTTGTTTTCATTCTATCTAAATTATATCTTTATCCCAGTAAAACTACTTTTTGCCTGCATTAGGACTTAAAAGTCAGGCCAAAATTGTGTTAGAAAGGGCTAAAGACAAACTTCTACTTAGCCATAATGAATGAGCACCTTTGGCAAAGTAAAAGATGGAGAAATATCATATGGATTCAAATATGTCTTCTTTCCTTTGCTATGAGCAGAGTAACTGAATAACAAATGACAACTTTTCCATTAGTAATAATTTATATTTTTTTGTCACCAATTTCTAAATTGCCCACATACTAGTAACACATCTTTATAGTATTATTTCAAAAGATAGAACAACCATTACATGATATATCTGACATTTCTCAAATTATATAACTCATATTGTCTCAATAAATTTGTCAGTGTTGACTTACTGTGTTTGTAACTTACTGAAGTTTCACAATATATGTCCTCTCTCAAAAGATGGTATCTTTGATATGCCTGTGGTCCAAGTCTTCTGATAACAATTCATCAACCACTCATACCCTTAATTTGGTCCTGCTTGCAGGTTACTCAACAAAACTTCTCGCTTTTTCAATAAAAAGCTGACTGCAGCCTCCTGTAAATGCAGAACACCTGTAGCATGGTACTTAGAATAGTATTAAAACAGTTTTGCATCTCACATTTGCCACAAACCTGTCTTCTTTTATGTGCATGCATTTTAGTATACAAATTGCCAAATTGGTGTCAGTTGTAAAGTAATGGCATCAGAAGCATCATAAATTACCGTGGTGATCCTCAGGAGAAGACACTGCTGTATGCGAATGAGTGTTTTGCTCTCAGGGTAATGTATGTCTTCATCTGGCCCAGTAGTCAGCATATTGCCCTGTGTTAATGGATATAGTCAGCTTGAAACTACACTACATTTCACTGCACAATAAACATGGCTGTCAACACCATATAAAACAAAATCAATTTATCCTGTATGGTCAGTGCGTTTTAAATGAAATTAATGTACTGTGGACCTGGTGGCAAACAGGTAGTGTATTAGTTATGCATCCTCTAATTTAGGCCCTTTTTTCATGTAGATGGGTTTCCTATATAGAATTTTTAAAAATGTATACATATATATATAAAATGTTTCTACTCTGAATTAAAAAATTAATTTTTGCACAACTAAAAACTTGTGAGTCAGTCACTTGAATCAATAAAACTGCAGTGTTTTACTTAGTGTAAAATATTAATCTTATATTATTTAGCAGATAAATTCGTGTTGGGAGCTGTAATAGTGTACAAAAAGAGGAGGCCTACTGCTGTGCTAATTTCTTGTATAGTATCTTGCTTTTTCAAGGTATTGGATTATATGAACAGTTTGATGAGGTCTAAGACTAAGTATGTCACCCTCTCATCGTAAACACTTTTTGCCTTTTTTTATAGCTAAAAACATATGCTATTATCACAATTGCACAAGTTTTTTTCCTGTAAAAGCATGCCTTGGTTATCTGTTTCCTCTGTTATAAGTAGTTCTACACTTCACATTCAGCTCTGTGAACTCTAAACCCCCATGAAGCTTTACTGTTTGTGGTCAAGAAACAGGTCTGGATGCATTCAGAAAAAAGTTAAGGTTGGCGTGTAAAAGCTGAATTGATGGCAAATAAAGACAGGACCCTGAGGTACATAAAGGCACAGCAGACTTGGAGCTGGAGTGCTTGTCTTCCACTCTGGAAACTCCAGGATGCTGTGCATGTACCTGTTGTTGGAGGCAGAGAGTTTTTATTACATATATGTGATCGAATGCTCCAAAGCACATCTAAAATTCAACCAAGGCAGATGCAACTTTAAAATGCTCAGCTCTAAATATAATCAGATCCATAAAACTAGCAGCACGTACCTGGTGTTCTATATAATTTATTTTGTGAAACGTTTGGCATGTACTTCAATGCTGAAGCAGCAAAGTCATCGCAAATGGCTTGTGTGAACAGGTCTACTTCAGCTGAGACTCTCAAGTATAACTTTTATGTGAGTTTTGTTGAGCATTCAGAGCATGTACCTTATGTTAAGTAAGTCTTTATCAAGTCTCCATACCTTAACTGGAGAAATACCAGTATGATTTAATTCCTCGCTCTGATGTTGGGTCATCTCAAATGGGCGAGCCTGTTCCGTTACACTGAAACCACTGTTTGGCCTGTCTTTCTCTGCCTCTCTCTCACATAAATCTGGCAGCAAAGAGGGAGAGAGCGAAAGGGGCTAAAATAACCAGAGCACTGAAAGCACTTGCATAATCCACATAATAATGTTTTGCATTCATCTTGTTTCTTCCTGCCCTGACGTTACAGGGAGTAAAGCAGTGAATGGCTCTGCCGCTAAACTACAGCAGTATTATTGTTGGCCAACAGGAGGTGCCACGGTGGCTGAAGCCCGGGTGTACCGGGACTCGCGGGGCCGCGCCAGCAGCGAGCCCCACATCAAGCGGCCGATGAACGCCTTCATGGTCTGGGCCAAGGATGAGCGCCGGAAAATCCTCCAGGCCTTCCCCGACATGCACAACTCCAACATCAGCAAAATCCTAGGTAAGTGTGAGGCGGTGGGCGGCAAGTCGTGATGGTGACTGAACCAAAACTGAGGGGTGCTCTGAGGGCTCTGCTGTAGTAGCGGCAGTTGGCACAGGTTAGGGATTCTGGGAGCTGGGAAAAGCTGAGATTATTTATATTGATAACACAGGCTAGTTCCTTCCATTTGGAAATGCAATTTACAATGGCGAGCAGTGATAGGACATGGGGGAATGGCTTCAAACTGAAAGACAGCAAGTTCAGATTAGATGTTAGGAAGAAACTCTTTGCCATGAGGGTGATGAGGCACTGGAACAGGTTTTCCAGAGAAGCTGTGGATGTCCCATCCATGGGAGTGTTCAAGGACAGGCTGGATGGGGCTTTGAGCAACCTGATGTAGTGAAAGGTGTCCCTGACCTTCCAATCCAAACTGTCCTATATGAACTTCTCTAATTTTAGGACATATTTATTTGTTCACTTAAATTGGAATTACAGAAACCTGTAAAAATGAACACTCATGGGTTCTGTTCATTTTAGTTCCCTTCTTTTTCCCTTTCTGCCCCTTCCCTAATGCTTTTTTTTCTCAACAGCAGTCACAACATGCTTTAAAACAAAAGGAACATTTTGTGAAATCTGTTGCAAAAGTGCATTCCGATAAAGGGTCTAATTTCAAGATCCCTTTAGAATGCATCTGAACTCCAAATCACCTGAATGCAAAATGGTACTTGCTAGAGTAAATAGGGAAAAAGTTAATAAAGTACAACATCAAAATGAAAAGTTTTTTTCAGACAGTGCAGTGTCAAAGAAAGAAGTCTGGCACAGTTCAAAAGAACTGTACATGCATACCTTCATACATGCAAAATGATGTTTGGTTCAAAAGTGCTACAGTGTTCGAAAAGGTAACCCCTAGAATCATGCAATTAACATACTACTTAGGTAAAAGACATCATGGTTAATATATAAATTGTATAGATCGGGACATTTGAGGAATATAACATGGATTGTATTTTGCCACTGTGCAAATAAATGGACTCCTTTTTGAGAAATTTTGATTTGCTTTTTAAGACACCTCAAGAGAATTAGAAACATACGTGAGAATGAGTGGTGAAATGTTAAAACCTGTATTTTCTTTCCGAGTCTTTGAAGTGGAAGACAGATTCCAAATGTAACTCATAATAAATAAAAGTAAAAATCAGGTTACCTCTGTAATCATTATATTGTAAACTCTTAGTTCAAATACATTCTTACCAAAGTTTGTTTCATTTTAGTTCAATCGGAGGCAAGAATACATACAAATAAATGTTACTTTGTCCTAAAACTTCCAAAATCTAACTTAGTAGTTCTCATATTTTTGTCTGCCATATAAGTAAGTTATATGAATAGCCTTTCAGTTTTGTATAAAACCTTCACTGTTTCAGTGTTGGCAGCTGTAGGGAATCTATAATATTTGTGTGCATTCTGTGAAAAAAACTATTAGGAGCATAGTAACTGTATTCATTAAAATGTAAACTTCCAGCATAAATATTTCAGAAGTGCCAGCAACTGAGTGTTTGTTAACCACGGAATTAACCTGTCAGTATCTGCTCTGCCACAAATAAGTCTATGTCCATATAATATCTGTGCAACTTTTCCAGGACAATGAGAAAAGAAACTGAAATGTTAGAACTGACACAGGGTATTGCTGGCTACGGATAATATTTATACAACTTTTCCATTTGTTGATGTATGAAAAATGTTGGTAAAAGAATAGCTTCCACCCACGTTTACCACAGCTGTAATCGTTTTATTCATCTAAAAGACACCAAAAAGCTATTTTCTGCATTTCTTCTTCCCTGTAAAAAAATATCCCGTCTCTATTCAAGTGTTTAGATAGCTCCTTATAAACAATGCAAGAGATCTGAATACTTTTTCCTCTTCCTGTGTACACTGTGTTAATTTTTTAACTTTTTTATTGGTGCAGCTTTCAATGGGAGTTTACAGTACCTGAAGTGGTGTATATAATTACAATGTGCTTTCTGTTTTACTTTTTATCTTTTTAATGTAAGTTTTTGAAATGTAACCTTCTCAGTTCAGTTCTGTGTATTTATTACATCTGGCTGGAAGGTAATATGCATAATAGGATTTAAAATATGGTGAGGTGTCAATATTATGCCAGGCCTATATCAGAAGATTAGTAAATTTAAGACTCCCAGACAGCAAGGGATTGTTCATAGTTTTGCTGAATCTATAAGGTTTGATACCTTTTTCCAGCTACATGGCAAGCTATTAATATCTCTTAGCAGGAGTGTATAAACCAAATTCTCATAAAAATATCAAAGAAGCATGTATCCCTAGGCAATGTGTTAGGCTTTTAACAGTAAAAGTATGGCTGTAGACCTTCCTTAACCATCATACTGTGCGTGGTATTACAGAGGTATGGAATTATTCACAGATTAATGCTTATATTGTAAAAAATTAAATAGTCTATTTTACAGAACAAGGCTGAGATTTTGAGACTTAACTATTGGTTTTAAGTGAACCTATTTAATGGAGATTTACATATGTTTGGTCTGCAGCAATATCTGAAAGTCAGGGTTCTTTTAAGATGTCTCAGGTTGTGAAAGCTAAAATGTGTGCAGACTGTTGTAAATCTAAATCAGTTTATTCAATTAACTTAATTAAAATTTATTATGATGAAAAGGCATGTTGAAATGTGTATGTGTAAAGCTAAATCTGTGTTACTTGAGCACTCACGAGCATTTTGTGTTAATAGGATCTCGCTGGAAGTCCATGTCAAACCAAGAGAAACAACCTTATTATGAAGAGCAGGCACGACTAAGTAAAATTCACCTAGAAAAGTATCCTAATTACAAGTACAAACCTCGACCAAAACGTACCTGCATTGTTGATGGAAAGAAATTGCGTATTGGTGAATACAAACAACTGATGAGGTCTCGAAGACAGGAGATGAGGCAGTTTTTTACCGTAGGGTGAGTACAATTGTTGTAATTGTTTTCAAAGACAGAGCGTGCTGCTTGAAACTGAATAGACTTATCTGTTTAAGTCACTGACTAATGTTGTTTAGAAGGTAAGGATTTGAACCAGTAAAACCTTATTAAAAACATAAGATGGAATATGGAGCTATCAGCTTGCCACGGAATGCTGATTGTGAGACTGATTGTGGAGTTCTTTAAAATCAAAAGAAGTTGTTTCCCATTAGCCTGAAAGGTTTGAATCATGTCTTTTGTGACTTATTAGTAAGCTAATCCATTCTGGGTTAGTAATGACTCCAGGATCATTTCCTAAATTAGGAAAAGAACAAAGAGAAAAACACAAAAGATTATTCCTGTGTAGAATAAGGAGTCAGGGAAAGGGGGAAAAGGGAGAGGAGTAATAGTTGCATTAGGAATATACATGAATATATGATATCATAGCATGAAGCTATTAGGAAACTTGCTATATCTAGAACTGTGAAAAAAATATTTAAAAAAATCAGTTTTAGGAAGACTCAGTTACTGTATAGATAGACCGGGTAGATTTACAACACAGAATATATGTCTCAAACAAATCCTGGCACAGTTTTAAAAACCTTGTGTGTGTTTTTAGGGATATTTCCTCTAGTGTTCAGAAAGAAAGAAGCTGTATGAAGGATCTACAGGCTATAGATAACAGAAGTCCAGTGAAACAACTGCACCATAACTGATTTCTCTCTCCCATTTTTTTATGAATTAATCTGTGATGCTTAGTGCTCTAACACAATGTTTCTGGTGATTTACAAAGAGTCTAAAAGCTATCTCCAGTGCCAGCCTTTCCAAATTCACAATGTTCTGCTTATTTCTCTAATCACAATAGTGTCCTTTTGTTGGATACTTCACTACCAGATAATTGACCTTGACGTCGATTATGTGCCCTCATTTTTGGCTGGGGATGCAGAACTCCTGTTGCAGTCAATTATTTTGTGGTACAGCCTGCAACAATGTGGGCTCTTTCTTCAATCAGTAAATAGAAGTGGTTTTGGTATCTTGAAATAGCCTTCCAGTCTATAGTTATGACATTGTTTTTTATTCTTCAGTCTAAGGGAAATTGTTTACTAATAGGCTTCCATCAAAATTGCACATAGAACTCTGAATAGAAATCTGAATTTATACAGCACATCACAAATTATATTCAGATTGAGGGAATGAAATTTTAGCTTGTGTCTTCCAAAGCAGATTGACAGAACAAATCACATGTAGACAAGAAATGGAAAAGAAATGCCAAAACAGCAGTCTGAATGATTTGAGAATTGTTTGCTAATTCAAAACAGTATTAAGCAGTAGCATTTTACACATTATTAGTGGTATCTAAATAAGGAGGTGAATATAGAGGATGGATTTAAGAAACTGCCAAAAGTGCCTACTTAAAGAGTGATATTTCTATTATTTATATATACATATAAAAAAAGAGCAAACTATTCAAACTACTGGTGTAACCTAAATGTGACATCTTCCTCATAGATGAAACAGAGTGATCACAAAGAACATGAAGATGGTCATCATTTTCTTGAAAGTATTTGTTCTAATTTCTATGTATACTTTCCATTCACCATGATCCATTCATGCTGAAGAAGTTTAAAGTAAGAGTAAATAACCTTTGGGCACTTATACAATGGTGCAGTGGACTTTACTGAAAACAATGACTTTTAGTTATACAAGTGATGAAAAAGGGCATAGGAAATCTAATGAATACATTCAGTAAAGGTGAAATGAGATCTACTTTGCCATTCAGTGTGAATATAGAGTTTGGTACTGAGGAATCACAGGCTGTGATTTTAGAAAATTATGTTATGCATTTCTGTGACTTCCCACTTTTGCCCCAAATTCCCCTTTTCCCTAAAGAAAAATATAAAACAAATTGATTGGAAGACACCAAGCAAAATTAGTGAAAGAACCAGACTAACGGCTTTTTTGAACTGAAACATAAAATGCAGAATCATTTGTCTCAGAAGAATAGTTTACTGAGTAATAAAAAGCAACATTTCATCCAAATCAGATTATAACTAAGTGAAACATGGTAACTGAGCCCATTAACTTCTTAAACTTACTCTTCCCTGTTTTTAACATAAATATCACATAAAACATCAGCTGGAACAGTTTTCCTAGCTGACCTCACACACCCATCATTTTTCCACTGTTTTGATGGAGCAGCATAAATCATCCTTCGGAACTGTAGACATGAGAGTTGAGATGAAGTTTCCTTCTCAAAATGAAATAGGAGACAAATGTGGGTTTTTGGATTGAATATACTCTGTGTTTACAGTAAATATTTCAGTGCAAGATAGAGAACAAAAGTATAAAATAGACTCCAATGAAATGTGCCAAGTGCTTCTTGCTGCTTGAAGTACTGCTGGTTTTTCTTTTTTTTTTAAAGAACAAACCAATTAAGTTGGGAGTGGGTATGTCAAAATGACAACAAAATGTTGTCACAGAATAAAAAGATAAATAGATGTGTTAAGAGTAAGATAAACATTCAAAACAGGTGGCTAGAGGAAAGTGTAAAAAGCAAGAAAAATTATATTTTTTTCCATATTTGCGTTTGAATTTTTCTTATACTAAATGCATGTTTATGTCTTAGGCAATCCAGTCAAGGCTAGTTCCTACCAGATTCCTTTAGGTGATCCCCTGGCTAACGGAATAATTCTACTGTGAGTGCAACTAAAACAACCCCCACCACAAACATGGAGTTTTACACTGCTTGAACTTTAATGATGCAAAAAACTCATACTGCTTACTTCGGTGAGCTGCACTCTTTCATAAACATTGGCAAGATGCAGAAACTAGCCAGGCTTTAAAATAAAATAGAGAAATAAGCTAATGAATGGCCAAGTTCTGTTCTGATTTTTGAAGAAAAGCTTCCAAAGAATTGAATGAGAGTGAAGATTTCTTGGAATAGATTGGGCAGGAAATTAATGTTTTGAGATAAATGTCACATATTTGATAGACTAGCACAAAAATCTAGGAACTGCCAAGTATTTTAAAGAAAAGAGTGGAACTTAAAATGTGCAGAGGCCTTCTATTGCATCTCTACATGAATGAATTTTGTTCCAAATGAGGCAGATAATATACTGAAATAATTCATGCTTAATGCAGAGTATATTAAAAAATTGCTGGTTTCAATCTAGTGGAAGCTGAATCTGAAGCCAGATATGTCTTTAAAATAATTGAGTTATTTTTAATAGTAAAATTATTAATGGAAGATGTGAATGATAACTTCAGCATAAGTTAATCTCTGAACAGACTTCAAGTGATTTACAATTTATCTTCAATAGTAGTTTTTTGTAATGCATAAATAAATGTGAACCAACAAATGGATCATATATAAACCATAAATTCAGACATTTTAAGTTAAGAATCTGTCTTTTGGTGCTTTGTCTTACAAAAATTATTCATCTTGCAGTCATTTTTACAGTCTAATACACTCTAAATCCAAGTAGAAGCTATATACATTTCTCTAAAAATGATGTAAGCAGTAACTTTTTTTTTTTTTTGGTGTTTTACCAGTGTAAGATGTTTAGAATAAAGCCTTTATGGTGTTTATAACTACTGTACACACATAGTCTGAATGTTGCTAGACTACGGTTTTGAATAAAGCTGTAATATTATACTCCTGTAGCTTGAACTTAAAGCAAGTACACAATGGGTGCTTTTGTGAGATTTACTGTTATTTCATTCCGTATGGGAATGCAAGTTTCAGGGGTGTGTAGCTTATAAGCGTTTTCCTTAATGCAGTCAATTTTTTCTTCAGTCATTTAAAGAGCTGTCAAAAAAATGATTGGGAAGGGGTCAGAAAACAATGGTAATTTGACATTTTAAATGTTTAGATAGTTTTGCAAAAGTCAAAAGTGGAACATTCTCCAGGAAAATCCTAAGAATATTAACACCACAAAATTGTGAGCAGGTCAATTCATCTATGAATGTTCATGTTATCTCCATTTTTATATCTACCTAACTATTTTGGGCCAAATCTTTGGCCCCAGAGTAGACAGACAGAGTAACAATTCTTGCAGAGCAGAGGCGAGTGACATCTAGTAATTGGCCACATAAGGATTTCTTTGGCAAGGAGGAGATGGTGGAGACAGTGGTGGTTTGAAGCCAGGGTATGTAGCCATGTGTCACCATTCCTCACAGATCTCAAGAGATCAGAAGATTAATGTTGGATTCTGGAAATCTTAACCAGACAGAAAACATCCTTGCTTTAACCATGTGCAACTGAGCTGAATTGTAACCTGTAGCCTGCAGTAAAGTATATTTTTATCTCTCCACTCCAAGGTTCTATAATAGGCAAAACTATAGCTAGACAATGATTAAACGTGTGGAATTTAATGTTATACCATTAACAAAAATGACTTTATGGTCAGAGTCATAGGTTAGAAACTCCAACTCTTCATTTCAGGGAGCGTAGTTGTAATTTGAATAAATTCTTTGACTTCCCCTTCCCTAGAATTTAATTGCTTAAGAAGTGATAACACTCATCTCCAGTAAACTGTGCCATCCATATAGTTTGTGATATCTTAAAATAAGGCTTTCTGGGATGAAATGTAGCAACTAGAGCGGAATTTACAGTGACAGCCTGATCAGCTCTAAATAATAACGGGTATTAAGTAAGAGGCAGGTGTCCAGTTACTGGGGGTGCCCATGTGTAAGTGCTAGCAAACTTTTGCTAGCAAACGGGTAGCAATCTGAGACCCTTTCCAATTAGGTGGTACAGTTACCACATGTTTACAGTTCCACAGTGAGATATAGGTAATTTAAAGTTATTACCCAGCCAACAGCAGGCATGCACAGCAGACGTCCGATTTTTGTTTAACATGCAAAAAAGAACTGCATTTATAAATTACAAACTCAGTAAGCCTTTAACTTCCCTGTTACACCAATCAAGTTCTTTGAATATGAGATTCCTTCTATAGTTTGTCTCGCATTTCGTGGGTTCTCAAGTAAAATATATCTCTGTAAAACTGGCTTCTTTATGCTCAGATGACCTGCTCCCTTTATACTCTGAAATGGGTGGTACTTGGACAAGTGTACTCAGTCCCACTGAAATGTGGATATGGAAAAGAGTTTTGCTGTTTTGATAAGTATTTAAAGAATGCCAGAATTTTTTAATCTGTCCTTTAGGCCTTAACACTGACAATCACTATTTTATCAAGATAACTCACAGCACTGTCTTAAACAGACACTTTTATTGTTCTTGCTGCTTGTGAAAAGGCAATTTGCTTCTGAAGAAATTCAAACTTTTTTGGATTGGAGGGGTAGAGGTGGTTATTAGTTTTCTGATAATATCGTTTGTAGCACAAGAAAGGCTTGCACTCAATCACTCTTTGAGTATATTCTACAACTGCTGTTACAGCAGTTGTGAAAACTTTTCTCAAAGCATCTTTTGGCATTAATATTTTGGTGTTCTTTGGTGAACAACTGGTGATGCTTTGTTTTGTGAATTTATTTATTCTAAGAAATACCAGAAAAAGATTAGTACCAGCAGTTGTTAGATGGGCAGATTAGAATGTATGGGCTGGTCATAACTATGTAGAAATTTTCTGTTGACCATATGAGGGTTTCTTTTTCCTTTGCTTTGAGGAAACATTCATTAATGTGAACATTTTCTGTATCTAAAAGTTGTGGAGGAGATATGTGTGGATTTTTAGCAGTAATAGTTTATACTCTTGACAACATGCAATCCTAAACCAGAAATGTTCCCATGTGAGGTAGGTGTTCAATTTTATGGATAAAGTATTGAAAGATATTTGCAGAAAATCACTTGCAAGCAAATACATTGGCTGAAAATTGTTTTCACAGAACATTTATCAGACCATTTAAAAAGTGAAAATTTACTGAAAAATCCCAAGCTGTTTGTAAATCATCTGCAAATCATCATTTGCAAACAGGAGTATAATGACTGTGTCAAATGAATTACTGCAATGTTTTTGCTTGCTGCTAGCCAGGTGTACCATACTTACACAACAGATGTTTGAATTTCTCAAGCTGTGCAGAGACTTTAAGAGTCAGGCTAGCAGTACCAGCAAAGATAGCACTATAAGCTGTTTTAGTGTTATCTTACACAGAGTGTTCGTGATTTGACTGTCTCAGTTCCCAAACTTGAAGGACTTTGGTTGCCCGGTAACTCTGTACTGTGATACTTATCAAAATTAGAGTTTGATCAATGAACAACAAATATTCAACATTTAGGGTCTTGTAAAGAAGCTTAATATTATTTTATGTATTGATTTAGCCAATTATTAAGAATTTGAGAGGTTGGTTTATGAAACGTCCTTTTGAATTTAGTACAGAATTGACACTGTGATCAAGAAGTTGCAGATTCATTAGACTATTCAATCATATCTGACACTGTTTCTCCTGCTGAAATCTATAATAGTTCGCTGGGTCAGTATTGCTCTAAAGAAGGTTGGGAACACATTGAAATGAATGACTCTTTAAATAGATTATCCAAATAGGCTTCAGACAACTTATATCCCTTCTTTTTCTCTTAGCTTTACTAAAGGTAATGATCCAGAAACAATATGAGAATATTTGTATGATTAGTTTAATATAGAAAGTACTTTATTAATTAATTAGCCTAAATGTAAGAAGTAGATTTAGGTAATATGTAGCCAATAAGGGCTTGAACATAGAACAGGTTCACCAAACTGACCTTTTCTCAGAAAAGCACTTGAATATTATTGTAAGAAGAGACATCACATCACTTAGTACAGCTGTGTGCATGCTTACAGTAAAGCTTGTGCTGAATTTCTTGCTTGGCAGTGATATAAGTCAGATTTAGTTCACGTGTGCTTCACTATGCTTATAATCACACACATGAAAAAAGACAGCATTACATCTTACAAAGTTAGATATTCTAAGGTAAGATGTGTTAAAAGTAGAAGTATTGCACCCTTAATCGAGTCTTCCCAAGAATTTGCACTGTCACAATAAATCAGATCTGAGATTGAGTCTTCAGGACCCAGTGAATTTCTGAATTTCAGTAGATTGTCTGTACCATGGAAAAAAGAACACCTGCTCTTTTTGATGAGTACTTTGCTTCAAAAACCCAAATGCTGATTCACATTATGGTTGAAATAAGCACATAAGATACATGAAAGAATCGATGTCTGGTAGTTACTTAACAGTTTACTCTCCGGTTGTCCTTAGGGAGAGAGGAGATGAACCAATACCACATAGCACCGATCTGTGAGCCCTGGAGGAATATGCGCAGCCTTTCTAGGAAATCATCTGCTTTTCTTTCATTTGGACTTGCAGAAGGTCTTCCCTCCTCTAAACACAGGAAATCACGATTCCCTTCTTGTTTTTCCTTCCAGACAACAGCCTCAAATTCCAATCACCACGGGAACGGGAGTTGTCTACCCTGGTGCTATTACCATGGCGACTACCACGCCGTCACCTCAGATGACATCAGATTGCTCGAGCACCTCTGCCAGCCCTGAGCCCAGCATCCCCGTCATCCAGAGCACTTATGGTATGAAGACAGACAGCGGAAGCCTCGCTGGAAATGAAATGATAAATGGAGAGGATGAAATAGAAATGTACGAGGACTATGAGGATGATCCCAAATCAGACTATAGTAGCGAAAACGAAGCCCATGAGGCAGTCAGTGCCAACTGAGGAGTGTTCACAGAATTAAAGTACTCAGACTCATTTGGGTTTTTTTGGGGTTTTTTTGAACAAAAGTTCTTAAAGAGCCTGCATGCATGTGTGGCTCCTACAGTTACATCAGCAGAATGGTCTTAAATGTTTCTTATCGTGTGAGACAGATTGTTTCCCTAATTTTTCATGAACTTGGGTTTTTTTTTTGTTTTGTTTTCATTTTGTTTGTTTGTTTGTTTTTTAATTTAGATGAAGACATAAATATCAGACATCAGGACTTGAAAACTTATATGAATCAATAGCTGTCTTACAAGTCTTACCTTTTGTCTTTTTCTGTTTGGATGCTGATAAAGGTTTAAGTTACTGTTTTAGATGGGGGTTTTACATTCTCACTCAGGTATGCTGTGCCAGCCTACAGGTTGTGAATGTGTTTTTATTCTGGATTATTTTAAAAAACAAAAACTGCAGATTTCATATTGTGAAACAGAACAAGTCCACAAGTGTGCACATCTGTGCATTCATAGCTTGTCTTTAAAAAATAGTCTCTGAATTCCATTTTTTTCCATATGTATAGCTGAACTTCTGATGTGCCAAACTTTTCATAACTTTTGAATCTTAACATTAAAAAAAAAAAAAGTCTTAAAGGAGACACTGTAAAGTCTTAGACAATCCTTTGGCATCTTAAAAAAAATTATATATAAACCCTAATTTTTTTCCAGAATATGGTGAAGTACTCAGGAATCTGGAGACAGGATACTCTTAAGTAGTGAACATGGTTGCCATAGTGCATGTGCCCAATTGCTTTTGCCTCTTGATGTGCCATTAGTGTGAAATTTTAAGTAAGCACAAAAGAGCGATCACCAGCTATGGACGGGCCTGTCTTAACAGTGTGAGGCCACCTCTGATTACATTCTCTATCCCTTACATTTTAACCCTTTTAACCCTTGCATTCAGTCTTAACATATTTTCTCTTAAATAATTTATTCATTCCAGAATGTCAAGGGTCCAAATACTTAATATTTATTTTTAAAAGTACAGTTGGTGGCATTACACTTACAATTCCTTGTTGATATCTTTAACAGCCCCTTCTTTCTCCTCCCCTAAATCACACAGGTATATGAAAATAAAAGTGCACCTGCTACTAAAATGAACATGACTTTTACAAATGAGAAATTCAGTTGTTCCTCTAACACTGTATGTTCAAGGAGCACTTAGAAACACTGCTATATATAGTGCAAAATAGAGTGAGTACTTTTATATGCACATAGAGTACAAATATTCCTAAAAAATGTGTTTATAGTTATAAACCTCTATACTTAGACAGCAAGGGCAGATGTTAAATCCAAATGGCAATTGGAGTCCATTGTGATGAATTTTTAGGGCCTGAGGAATCCTGCAGTGAATCATGGCTCCATACATCATGTTCCTTTTGCCACCTGAAGGAACTGTGTGATACCTTAAGTATTTATGCAGTGATTTATATGTGGGACTCTTAATGGGGGAAGGAAGGCCACACAAATATCTAATTGCAAAGCTGGGAAAATGATTCATCAAAAGTATTTATTGAATATTAGTCATGTGGGAATGTGACTTTTCAAGTGTTTGTCAAGTGCTTTGGGATCTTTGGACGTTAGGTGCTATAGAAACTAAAATTTCTATTTGTATTACTTCTAGAAACAATGCAATTACTGGAGAAAATTCTGGGGTATATATAAGAGAAAGATATTAAGAGATTGTAAATTTATTAAATTTCAAAGACAGAGGAGAAATTGCCTTTATTCTTTTCCCTTATACTCTACTCCTGTTCACAAATACATCACTGTATATATATATATGCAGATCCAATAGGCGTGATGAATAAATGTGCTCAACTCCCGCAGCTTTTATTTTGAATTGGATGTGTTCAGCACATTGGTGATAAATCCAGGCTCAGGCTGAGAGGTCTGAGTGGGCCTAGAGCAGCTCCTCTTGAAGTGTGTGGGCATCTTCCCACAGAGCTGCACTGGCTTTGTTTAGGGCCCAGACACCGAAAGAAGTCTGGTGTTAGTGCTGGCCGTCCTTGTGCTGGTATCCCGTCTTGCAGAAATTCTGAGCTGCAACAACACGATGCTCTGTGGAAGAGCAGTCATTTTCCTCATAGCCCCACTATTACCTGTTTGGTCAGAAACAGCCACTGTAGGAATCGTGTTTCAATGTGAGAGAACTACCCTCGAGACAAAGAAGATTGTTCAGTTTACAGGACAATTTATAGAGATAGTGGCATAGAAACACAATGGTCAAATTTCTCTGACCATTTTGTAATTTGGAACAAAAACCCTATATTTTTAATATTTATTTAAATGTGTTCTGAGTCCATGTCTAATAAGCAATAAGCTGGTCTAGCCATGACTTTAAAGGCATATGCTGTGTCATTAGCTGGTGAGCGTCCTCTTTAAGCTGGCTAAGGTACTGATAGAAAGTGATTTTTTGTTCTTATAATTGCTTGGGAATTTGAACTGGTTTTAATACATTCAGCTCAGATTGGGGGGAGGACATAATTATTTCCTAAAAAAAAAAATAATAAAAGACTATTTATTAATGTCTTACATAATTCTCCAGTTAGAATTATCTCTCCCTCCCCCCATGTCACTTTCTTTCTCTCTTGCTCTCTTTTTTTTTTTTCTGGTTTTGTTGCATAGGTAGAATGCTGTATTGCTAGCATTGTATTTTATGTAATTATTTTTTTGCACAAAGGCAAACATTTAGATTAGTTGGTTAATTTTTTTTTTTTTTTCATTTTATGACCATGCCAAAATAATATTCTGCAGGCTTGTGGAGAACAAAGGACTGTTCTTTAGGACTGAAACTTGATTTTGCTTGTAGTACAAAAAAAACACACACTCACAGATGTTGTTTCGTAAGTGTTATAAGCACTGGATATAAATGGTATTTTTTATCACTTCTGACTAATGTGAAACTGTTGTACGAAAACTACATGAACAAAAGTCATCTGTTTCGACTCGTGTGGGCCTGCCTCACAGTTGCCGGATTTGAGTCATTTTTATGTCTTGTTATTTCATTTATTTATGCAAAATACATGTATGTATGAACACTTTGTTTTAGCTCCAGCCCTGCCTCATTGCTGATGCTCTGTATGTTAAAGCCACATTCTTGAAAATGACTGGCTGTTCAGGAATTGCCAGCTGGTAAAAACTGCATTTACTGGCTGGGGGAGTGGGAGGAACAGATTTGAATCTGAATTGTGCCTATGAGCATGTTATTCTATTTATTAGCCGACATTGGCTCTAAAATGTCAGTAGAAATCAAGGAAGGACAATCATAAGGATAAAACCCAACATTTTTACTTTATTAATCGGAGCTCAAAACAAAGTTTTTGATGAATTTACCATCTCATTTTAGATTTTTTTTTTAAATTGTGTAAATATAACATAGGAAATAGAATTTTATTTTTTGTTCATGGATACTTAGTGAAGTATAAGTTATGTATTTACTTTTGTTCTATATCAGTGTATGTTGGTCCATATTAAATGCTGACAAGTCACTGTACCTCATGTAGATGCTGAATTTACACCCGCAGTGTGAGCGCAGTATTGTGGACCTGTAGCTGGGACAGCAAGATGCCTCACTTGTGCTCTCTCTGATTTTTAATAGCATATTCCACAAGGAGGGAATACTTTCTTCTTCTTCTTTAGAAAGTTGATCCATTAAACATGCCAAATTTCTGATACATTTTATAGGTTAACACCATCTTCTGAATCGAAGTAAAACTGAGGACATTTTATTTTTTAACAAGAATGTCATTTGGAAGTCAAAAGCATATCCATGGAAAGATTATAATGTCTGAAATGGCCCTTGCAATGCAGGCAGGACTCAATAATATACAATCTTTATGTTTTATATTAATTTAATTATGTAATTGTCATATTAGGCTATAATACCAAGGGAAATTGTTCACACAATACACGAAGAGGACTCATGGGATTGCTTTTTAAGCATTTGTGTTTGAGGCTCCTTAATAACTGACTGAAACAAATAACAACTCCATTCAGGAGCACAAATAATATAGTAATATTATTTTCTCTGTGAACAGGTAGTTTATTTAATTAACAGATACAATATATTTTCTTTTGGAAAATTATAAAATACTTATTTTCAAGAGAATAACACTCCCAAACCAGTCTGATACCAACTAGAATAGTTCACTTCATGTTTTATAAAAGTGGAAGATAAAGGTCATAATGGATACAGAACTGCTTTCCAGAGTTGAGGTTTACATGGAGAAATAACTGACCAAGTGGCCCAGTTCTGGTCTGCCTGTATGTTTGGGCATCGCCATCAAGTTTGTGAAACCACATGCTGAGAATTCACAGGGTCACAATGTGCTCCTAAACCATTGTACTCAGGTGCAGTGTGAGGCAGGGGGAGGGCAAAAGATGGGATTGCTCTGGGATGGGAATGCAAACCAAAAAGCAACATTAGCCCCAATAAATAAGATACCCTGTGCAGAGTGTGCAGCAGTCAGCTGTGGGCAGTTCCTGCTTTGAAATAAATACAAAGCAACCACCTCTCAATGCCATCTAAACCTCTCCAGGCTGGCTTTTTGGTTTTCTTTTTCGGTCATATCAAAGGCATGGCATTTCAAAATAATTTCCTAGCAAAACCTACGACAAGATTAAGACCCCATCCTCCCCCAGCAAAACACTTATCTACCTGCTTAATATTAAGCATATTAAGCCTTCCGTGGTGGTCGTGAGGACCAGTTAAAGTGTTGGTGTTAGGAGGGGAGGAACTTTGCTGAGCCAGGGCCACAGTACAAACAACTGCACTGAAGATGCAGCCAGCAGGATGTATGATAGAGTTCTTCAAGATTTTATGAGAAGTTAAGGAATGGGCTTGGACCCGTGGTGTTTTGCATGCTTTTTTAAGATTCAAGTTGGCACTTAAGCATGTTCTTTTAAAGGAATAATACTATATGACCTCATTTGATCTTTTACAAAACACTTAACTCTTTTTTCCTTTAAAAAAACTTCTCCTAACCCTTTTTAGTTTTGGTACAACCCATTAAAATCTGTGATTTTTCTCAGATCAAGCTACATTTTTTATGTACTGCAATGTCCTGCAACAGAAGAAAAAAACAATGTATATGCAAAACCATTTAGTTTTAATCCAACGCCCTTTTTTTACTACCAGACTTGTTGGAAATGGTGACAAAGAAGTATTCTGAGATTTCACACGCTGGGTAAAAAGGGGGTGGGGTGGGGTGAACTGGTCTAAAGGAAAACTTATCAAATTGGTATTTATGGCAATATGAAAGCTATAAAGCAACTTAGTGACATGGCTTGCTTTGTAATTTCCGCTTTCTAAAAACCACAAGTGAGGTCCTTGGTGCTCTTGGAGTATGGGGAATGTGCAAATATTTAACTGTTTGTATGCTGCACATTGCAGACCTGCTAGTGTGCATTCTCCGTTTGTCTTCCTTTGTCATTTGTGTTTTGCTTTCCAGAAAGCAATGTTTTTTTTTCTTGTACTCTTCTTCAGCTTGTAGCAAACTAGAATGCTTAGCATTTATGTTCATTCATTATGTATTTCCCATGTAAAAATTTTTTTATTACATTAAGACAAGCTTATAAGCTGTTACTACATAACTTATCTTACTGTAACTCTTATTTCCTGACATTGTAATTTGTTTGTGATGTATATTGTGAGATTGTACTCTATGTTAATTTAATCAGCACAATTCACTGACATGCTGGACTGACATGCTAGCTGCTGTTTCAAATTGTAAAGTTTGTGTAGAGCTGTTGGGACAACTGAGACTCTCTTGTCAAGGTACTATGCTTTGATTCCTATAGCAACACTGTGGGTGCAGTTCTTAACGGCGAGGGCTGCTTGTTGAACACCCACTGGCTAACTTAATGGGCAGGTTTTCTTTGTAGAAATTCTATATACAATGCAGGTACCTACCTGGGCCCATGGCCGGGAATTATTTGGGCGTTTAGAGGATAAACTAGTGTCTATTGCTGCTTTGAATATGTTTTAAAGTCTGAAAATGTAAATAGTTTATCAAAAAAAAAAAAATCTTGTACAGTCCAGTGTAAAGTTTTTAAATGAACTTAAAGGTTGCCATCACATCTCACACTCTCCTCTTGACACAGTAAAAAAAAAAAAAAAAGAAAAAAGATTGCTAAGGATACTGATTTTAAAAAATAAATCTGTTCTCAGATTAAAGAAGAGAATAGTTATTCTTAGCTCTGCTTCATTGCATAAACAGACTTCTTGGATTTTGTTGTGCAGTATTGACGTGAGGTAAATTAAATATTAAATAATCTTTCAGTGGTACTTTTAAGAGTCTTCTCCTCCTCTGCCTCAGTTATTAATGGAAAAGACAAAATTGAAAGACACTGTCCATATACAGTATGTTCTGGTGTACGTTGGCACCTTACCTACATGTTTCGGGTGGGAGGGATTTTTTTTAATTTCTTTTTTTTTTTTTTTTTTTTTGCACAAGGTGCTTTCCTGATATGTTAAACATGTCATCCTTGGGTGATACAGTATATGCCATGATAGGGGTTTAGACCCCTCAGGGGAGTGTCTATAAGACTGCCTATTTATGCTCATTTACCTCAAGACTGTCCTCTCTACCCTTAATCTATTCACCATCACTCCATCTTTTGTACTGCTGTTGACACTTACAAATTAAAGATAAATTTTGTTTTAAGAGATGTGCGTGTGACTTCTTCTATGCATCCCTTGTCATTCCTTTGAGATTAGTATTAGAGATTGACCATGATGAGGTGATGGACAGGAAAATGCAACTAAGCCTCCTTCAGATGGCCTCCTTTAAATGTAGAGACTGAATTTTCCAGCTCTTATGTTTTCCCCGTGCCTTTCCAGTGTATGAAGGCATTTATCAGCCTCTGAAATCCATTAACACCATATGCTGTAAAAGACATGGATGATAACTAACCTAATTTTATAATATTTGCTGAATACTGTCAATTTTGTGTGCAGGAAGTGCTGTTGGTAGCAACATAATCTCAGAAGGATTTTTATTCAGTAGAAATAAGACAAAACATTTCTCATGTTTCTTCTTTCTCTGCCTTCCCCTTTTCCTCTGCATATAACATTAAACAAACTAACCAAAGTTGACAACAAAAAAGCCTATAGTTGCCATGTTGCCATGTCTGTAAACTGCTGCTATTTGTGTATTATGATTGGCTTCTGACTTAGTAATTAGTCATGGTTCTCACTGGAAAATAATAAATTACATCGAAGCATACTGTACTGTAGCAAAACTGTAACAGAACATTTTGATTGTACATTACATCAGGTGTCAGTCAAGTTTCAGTTATTGCACAAAGCACCCTGAAACATCTAAGTAGGACAGAATCCTTTCCTCCTTGGAGAGAGCAACATACATGAAACTACTAAAAATCACGTACTGCGTTATGAATCTGTGTGATGAAATACTTGAAGGTCAAAAGTGGATGGTAAGGAAGTTGCTGACCAAAATGTGTTATAATGGATAAATACGTGAATATTGACTTGTTCAATTTAAGCTTTTGCTTCTGGGAAGTGATTACCTAGTTAGTCAGTCAGCAACACTAAAGTGATCTTGAGGAAAAGGCAGCAAAACCCCTATATTTCTGCTACACAATCAACAGCAGTTTGACCAAGTGTGGGGATGGCCATACCAAGGGTTTGAAAAACAGAACTGGACACTAGATCACTTATCAGTCCAGCTGAAGCTACTGAAGTTTGCAGTACATCTGCAATGGGGTCCAATGTTCTGTTGCTGTATTTTCATATTGCTCTGCTTAAATCAACTCCTACCATCCAAATTTTTTTTTTTCTGTGTATCCCCCTCCGTATGCTCCTTCCACTCTGCCCACTCCTTTTCATCACTGGGAACTGCAGCTGTGAATACTGATCAGTAATCTGGGACACACTGATGGCATCAGTTGGGTTATTGAACTGGTATGGTGCTCTCTCCACATTTCCAACAATCTTCTGGACAAGGTAGTGTCAGGAGCTGTCCATACCAAGAGTAGTGAATATGTTGTTCCTGGTGCCAAGGAGTAGCAAGCCTGGAACAGACAGGTGGTCTAGGTGCACAGGCATCATCTAGTGTTCTTCCCTGGAGAGCAGCACCTCTGAACAACTTGGTCATGCTGTCTTCTCTGTGCTAGTCTCGTTGCTACTCTAAATGGTCATCTTAGCCTACAAAAATTTTACTAATAATATAATGTAGGAGTCAGGTCACTTCAAGGGGAAGGTAGCACAGTACTGGATGAGTAATAAATAAGCTCCTAAGTTACCATGGTTATTTCAGTCATCACAGGAAGGCTATACTGCAACTGGAAGCCGAGACACTTTGGCACAAAATGAGTGACAGAACACAAATATGAGAATTGAGGTGCATCTGCTGCTCAGGTCCATTCTCCTTCACTCAGATGTGTTTTTCCCTTTGACTGAGCACAAACTCTGCTCATCAGCCTCAGGTTCCTTGGAAGCCATCAAGACTACTGCAGTTAGGTGTTTTGAAGATTCCAGGGTTCAGCACAAGTCTGTCTCCCCACTGGTTACTTGCACTGGGATTTTCCTGTGGTCATTAACTGCTACCACAATAGTCCAATAGCAGCAGCTCATTGGGAGGATTGGGAGGTTGGTAGGAGGGTGGAGGAGGGGAAATAATAGTAGTTGATTTATTTCTTTAATATACGGTTTATAATAGAAAATATGAGCTCCAGGTTGTGTCTCTGAGCAGTTAATGACCAGCTGGGTTAAAGGCCTTCAAATACTGCCATCGGTCATTAGCTGCCAGGAAGTATCTTTCCTGTCATCTATTATTCCTTAATTGTATCAAGACCCACTACAGTGGAAGACTGTTAAATCTGTGGATTAATTGGAATCTGACCCTTAGTAGTTCTAATAATATCAAGGCCATTACAGGGTAGCATTTGGATTCTTGACATGACAGTCCATAACAAACTTCTTCAGAGCTGTTCTGTTTTATATTAATGCCTATTGGATGATTGACACAATAAAACATAATTGCCCTGTAGAAATCACTGTTATATTAAGAACTACTTTAATTTATTTTGAGGCCACAATATTTAAAAGCTTCTCTACTTGTACTAAAACCTACTTAAGAGGTTTGTTTGCTGTTGTGGCTTATCAGCAAAGGATCACCAGATAAGAAAAAAAGGTAATTATTAGAGCTTTAAATATTCTCCTTGAATAATCAAGTTACAAAAGAAAAGCATGTTGATTATTTGGGTCTTTTTTTTTGACACTCTTCTGGATTAGCAGAATGTGTGAAGAAAAAAACAGGTAATAATTTTAAATTAATTTTCAAAAATAGAATGTAAGCTAAAACATATTAAACATGAAGTACAAAACCCCCTGATTCTTGCATTACTTCTACATTATCCAGCTTTAATTTTATGAATAAGATACCTCACACTTCAGACACATGACTAAGCTTCTTTTTAAGTCAGGCCACACAGGATTATATTTGGAAATTAGGAAATAGAAATATTTTGCTGTGATCCACAGCCATGCAGCAGGACTCTAGCCTGCAAGACCCTACAGTCACCAAGTGGAAAGGTATTTCTGCCACCAAGACCCCATAATAACTAATAATTTCTTCCTTGATACTGTATGTTCACAACTAATTAATCACAAATAACTTACAAACTGTCTTACTGGATAAGATTACTAGTCTGCCCAGCCCAGTTGTTTCATGTTCAGCAGTTTCAACAGGAGATAGCAGCTAATGAGACCATCTGAGCCTGGCCAACATCTGTGTCTCATTCTCGTGTTCCTCAGCATTTACAGTAATTGTGTTGGGCTATTAATGGGTGCAACCCTTTCCTAGTCAGGAACACAGTGTGGTATTTTGGTAGATGAAGTGACTGAGGGTAAATTAACAATTACGTTTGCAGCCCAATCTTTCATTGAAGGGCCTTCGGAAGGAGTTTTGCAACAGCCCTATTTATTCTTTTTAATGGAAGGAAATCAGAGAAAACAGTCAGTCTACATTCAACTGAATTGCCAAGTCCACCATATAATCCAAAATGTTTAAGATGCTAAACTTCTCCCAGTTTTTGCAGGACCTGGTTAAAGTTTAACAGACTTAATTCAAAAGATCTGGAGATCATTGATTTTAATGATCAAATTATTCAATCACAATGAAATATCTTTTATTTGAACATCAGGAAATATGCACTTGATTGCAGACTTAGTTAATTCCACTAGAATAGCTGCAGCTGCTGGAAAACCAAAGGCTAAGTTTTGGAGTGGGAAAAAGAAATCCCTCAAAATCCACCCACCTACCCAAAAGGAAATGCAAGTCTTTTGCCACATGTTGAGAGATCATGCACAGAAAAGGGGGTTTTGGAAATACCTTTAGGTACAAACTACCTATTTTGAAGAGTGTGACTGTAGAGACTAGCAAGATCTTCTAGTTTTGACAACTACGATATGGGTTGAAAAAAAAATGGGAAATAGTCAGTGTGTATGATCTTATACACAGCTTCTCCTGTGAATGAACCTGCAAAATCCCCCTAACACTGAAGTGATTTTGTGTAACACTGGCTACAGGAGGGAAGTATTAGATATGTGTAATACTTTAGAAAAGATTAATGGCTCTTTTATACTATGATAGATTGCTTAATGCTCATTTGCCACACCTGCAAATTGTCGGTTATTTAAGGTGGACTTCTAAAATTAAAAAAAATATTATAACTATTAGAAATTACCAGCTCTTCCCACGCCTCCGTGGGGAAGACTGTTGTAGTTGGTCATTACTGCCCAGTTCTTAGTCCAACCTATGGCAGCAGGGATAAGGGCAGTGGCTGCTGGCATCCCATCATATGCTGGATGAGGGCTGTCACACCTCCAGACCTTCACTGTGTGACTCCCTGCTCATCACTCTTCCCTCTGGGCATTCATTCTGTCCTCTCCACCTTGTCCTCCCACAGGGCAGTGACAGCAGAAGAACAAGAGGCAAATACAGCTCTCCATCCCCTCTTGGCGTTTCCAGTCTCCCTGAGATGGACTCAGCGATGGGTTTATTTTGATTTGAGGGGAAGCAGGCAATGGTTAGAGAATTTACTCCATCACATCTGCTGTGGGTGTTGGTGCTGGGTGGCTGGAGCTGTGAGCAGCCTCCTGGGAGGGGCTGCAGAGGGATTATGTCACTGGGAAGGAGTTTGAGGAGTGCAGATAAAATGTTGTGACCCTCATGGTGCTGCTGGAAGCATAAGTGCCTTCAAAAAGACCTAAGAAGGGATATAGGAAAACTTAATTTTTCTTTCTTATGTAATTCAGTAGTCAAAAGATGTGAACAGTCAGAGGAAATTTGATCCCTCAACCTGCAACTTTAAATTTTGACCCAATCTCCATTTTTTCCTACTTCAGTCTTTGCTGCTGAGGAATTTGTTTTGAATATATCTGCCCGCCTTCAGTGAGAGTTACAGGCTAACAGTGATACGGTCTGAACTGGATAACTGTGAGTCCTGCCCTTAAGGCTCCACCACACAATTGATTCTTTTTGGACTGTGAGCTGATGCAAAGGACCTGATGGGCTAAGTACCCCCAGATGACTTGAATTTCTGATCTTCACCTGCCACTGGGTGAGGAGAGGTCAGAGTTACTTGAGAATGTGAGGGTACTGTGTGATAATTTGTACTGGTTTTTCCTCTCTTTCTAACAGTGGAAGCAAAAAGCAGAGGTTTTGAGTATATTCTTATGTTTCCTTCACAGGGTTCTCTAATATTTAATGGAGAAAAAACAAAAGGAAAGGAGATCTCTGGTGTAACTGAGCAGTGTAAGTTGGTAGGCACAGGGCATTTGGGAAGTGCTAAGGATGTGATGAAGGATATAGAAGAGCTCACTAGCACTGTCTTTTGATAATTTATGGGAGTGGAATTACAAAAATATATTGTTTGGTCAACACCTTGTGGAATAAAGGACAGTGAATGATTTTAAATTATCTAGTTGATCTTTTTCAGGTAACAGGTTGCTTCTCTGAAATTCTGAGTATATCCTGCTCCCACTCATGTCACAGGAAACGGACAGTTCGTTCAGCACTTGGCAATAAGTGCACAGTATTTTTTAGATACGATCTTAGGATTTTTGTTAGATGTTGTGTGTCTCAGACAATGATTCCTAAAGTTACCTTCCTTCATTAATCCCTCCCTAAAAATCCTTATACTGATCATGCTTAGAGGCAGTACATGTTTCTTTTAAAATATTTTGATTTTTATACTGCAAGGAGTTTGTGATTGAATTGCAAAAGGAATGGATCAGACAGTTTGCAGTCTTAAGATGTCTGTAAGAATCGCAGGTTGTGAAGGACTTCAAATTGGTTCAGTTATTTATTCATTTTTAAGGGGGTGAAATAGTGGATTTCCACAACAATAAGCCCATGTATGGAAACAGTCTGTTTCCTTATTCCCCAAACTTCAAAGACAATGAAGTTCTGAAATGAACATAAAGCACTCTGAAATAATGAGAAGAAAAATCGTGTTCTTTTTCTCTTTTCAAAATGTTATTCCCATGTGAGGGATAAAAGTAAGCATTAAATAGCTCATATAGAAAACCACCACATTTGCTACCTCTTCTTAAAGCTTTGTGCAAAACATGCATCTCAGCTGCATTCAGAATCTTAGAGTAATCACTAAAGCTTTTTAAAAATTTCGAATTTTCTGTCTTGATATTTGCTTATCTTCTCTCACACACTTGCTTTTAATGTCTGAACACTTAAAATTCAGGCATCATAGATCATACTTTCTACCTCTCCTCATTTACCTCCGACAGCTTAACCTGCAATTTATTGTGAGGATTGCACCTATAAGTAAAACAGGATCAGACCTTAATTTGATCTGCTATTTATCCGTTGTGTTAATTGTAGCCACAGGGTTGTATTAAGAAAGTCAAAAAGTACCACTTGTAACTACAGAGTGGCTCTCACCTTTTAAATGGAAAAACACTCATTTTCTAGAAGAAATAGGAAAAAAGTGGTTATGAGCTAAATGAAGAAGGCAGAAGGGTTTCTGTTTTCCCATTTTTAATGTAATTAATATAATATTGGCACCCAAAATGTAGCTATCTGGGTGCCAGTCTGTTCCTAGCTTTTAGTGCTGTTGGTGGGAACAGATGTGTAATTTCTCACACAGTTTTGTTTGTTTGTTTGTTTTAAACTGCAAATGGGGTTCTTGTTAGGCTAATGGATGTTGGGATTTTTACCTCATATTAATCAGGTGTTTAATCTTCTTGTATTTCTGAATGCATTCTTCTTATGTTTGCCTTTTTTTTTTTTTCCCCCCCAAGAAGGGAGACAATTGTTTTTACAGCACAAATGACTGGAAAAAAAAATTTGAAAATTTGCTAAGAGAAATTCTAGTCCTATGACAGCCACCACAGTGGTAAATTCGTGGTGCTTCAGAAGGCTTTGACTGAGGAATCTGTCTTATGTTCCATGTAGGCCACTGAAAATAAGGCACCGAGCTTGAGAATAGTAAATTAATGGGAAAAATCCCAACTTAAATGTCTTTCAAGGCAGACTTGAAAACAAAGATATATAAATACCACTGAAATGCAATAGGTTTAAAAGTACCTAATTCTCTTAGGCCCCTTTGAAAATCCTAGCTTTCAGATGGTTGAAGTTTTTGGAAAATGAACAATAAACACTTTCAGTTTTCAGCTTTTGGGAGTGGTTTTCCCTAGCTGGCAATGTTTTTTACTTCCTTTCACAGAGAACAAAACTATCTTGCATACTGACTGCTTGATGATTTTAGAGAGTCAGCTTAAGCCTTAGACTTTCCATATTGCAAAATCAAAAAATTCTGGTAAATTATTAGTCTATCAATAATGACTTGATGCACACTACTGTAAAATGTGATGGAATACAAGAAATGGGAACTTATTCTCACTTTTTTTTTTCCACAAAATGTCATTTTTGTCTGTGGTTCCTTTTATAGTTTCCTTAAGGACAAACATGCCAGCTGATCAATGGACAATGTGACTGCTAGAGACGCACTGGAATGAGAACTATTGCTGCGTTTGCCTTTCTACCCCATGAAACATTATTTTAGCAGGACTCCCCCTCAAATTATTGCAAAAGTGAGGTTGTCATTAACTTACTCTGTCTTTCAGCCCTACATTTTCAATATGAAAAATCTGATTAGAAAGTTGTGGACAATGAATGAACAAGCTTGCTTGCGCCACCAGTGGCTTGGCAGTGTCTCCTACCTTGACTTCACTAAAGTCAGCTGCCATAGCAGCTCCAAGACAGGACCAAATACCTGCCTAGTTCTCAAACAGTGGAAAAGAGCATGGCTTGAATTGGTACTGACTGCCAGCAGTATAGGCCTTAACTTTACCTTGATGTTTCTGGGGTTTGCTACTTGGTGTTGAGATGGCACTGCAGACCTGGTATGTGAAAGTACAGGTAAACTCAAGATGTCCCTGCCCTGTTACATTGACAGAGAGCTTTCCAGGAAGGATAAACCCCCCTCAATCTGTCTGTGGATTGTCCAGATGGATGTGAGTGAGGAAGAAGTCACCTGGGGAGCCAAACTGTTACCACAGGTGTCTCAAATTTCTGTTTAACGAGGATCCACCCTCCTTGAAAACCTCCACTGATCCACACAAGGGTCTCATACACACAAACATGTTAAGAAGGATTTATGCTTCCTTTTTTTTTTTTTTTTTCTATAAAAGAGGTAAAACTCAGCTTTTTGCTCTTATGGAAGGAGAACTAACATCTGCAAGGCTAGAAGGCTTGGCAGCAACAGTTGCATATCCTTGCACTGCGGTTTCTGAGATGACAGCAACCTAGGTGAGCTCTCTGTCCTATTGATCAGTTTGTTAGATATGTCAATATAAAGAAAGAGTTAATGTAAACTTCTGCTCTTAATAATATGTCCATCTGGTTATTAGAATTCCTTTTCTCAGTAAATTGATTTATTGGGTTGTTTTATTCTGCTTTCTTCATAATAGATCATAATCATGTCTGTTTCTTTTATTACTCCTTGCTTACTAGAAATACATGTGAAAGTAGGGTATTTTTCAAAGTCTTGAAGAATTTCAATGTAGTTTGGAACTGAATTTACCCAAAGACACGGTCCTTTGATTTTAAACACAAAGGTAATAGTATTTCTGCTAGTATGTGTTGTGGGGGTGAAGTTCTATGCAACTCATAATCAAATGCAGGAGAAGTTTGTATTTAATATTAAAAGGAGATTTTCCAGCATGAAAGCCAGTGGCAGATGGAGTTTGGTGACTAATGGCCTTTGAAAATTTCCTTTATTTTGGAGCTTATGAGGTTAAAAATTATGCCTGTAATACTAGCTGCGGAAATAATTTGTTTTGTTTTAGTGAGTTGTGAATACTTTCAAGAAAACTTGTGGTTTGCACTCCTACTTTTGTCTAGCTTCCAGCAGATACTGATGAATCCTTCTTTACTGAGTAGAAACTAAGGCTCAGGTCAATAATTCTAGCCTTGCTAAAATCCCTGTGTGATCTGAAGCAGAATTCCTGAAGCTGAACTATTTCCCTAAAATGCTGTTTCTAACCAACTGTATGCCTTGTTAACTTAGTTTGCTGTTGTGCAGCATCCTCCACCCATTTATTTTCCCCCTCTTTTGATCTGGGTGGGGGGCAAAACTGCAATGGGGCAAGATATGTAAAGTCTAGAGGTGTAAGTGAAGCCAGATTTCCTTGTGCCAGTGTCATGGGAGGGCAGCTTTCCTGGGTCCTTGTGTTGCACCATCCATTAAAGAGAAAACGGAAAAAATGGATAGGGTGGCAGTCTGCAGAAAACAATGCTGGGAACCTTCAAGATTATCACAGTTTGTCTGTTTTGGTTATGTGCTTGTGAATACATTGGATGCTTGATATAATTATGCCCTCCTTACCATGGCTAGAGCCAAATCAGCAATTCTCAGAGATCTCCAATGACATCTCATTTTCCTGGGTACAGAATTTCTATCCTTTCAAAAAACAACAGAGAGCTTACCCAGTTTTCTGGAAGGATATGTTATTGATGTGGTAATGTTATTTAATGTTAGTGGCAACTGCAGCAGTATGTGATTAGTCTGTTTCTCAAATATAAAGGTTACTTAAATTGAGAAATAAGTAAAAACGAAGGCTGCAGCTACCATTAGCTCTTATACCAGACTGGGTAAAGACATACCTAAAGAATATGCAGTTTCAGTCCCCTGCTGTCAATGGACAGATGTTAATGACCATTTTATAAAACCCTGAATTCCCTACCCCTTCCTGCTGGCCAAAAAAGGCACTGGCATCAAGGATGTGTTATATCGAGTACTTGTTTTTGAACCCAAGTGCTGAGCAGCCTGTCTGGTACTGTATTACATAATATGCTGTTCCAGACTACAGTCCACACAATGTGCATGTTGTACTAAAGATCCTTGAAAGAATATGTGTGGGTTTTCTTTTTAAATATCACCTACAGGTATATGGTGTTTCTGGAGCCATGCTTCGATGTCGGCACACAGAACAGTGCTGTGCTGTACAATACCATGTTGTTTTCTGCATGACAGTTATAGAGTCCCTCTTGCTACCCTACATATGATTGAGCTGATTCTTGATTAGAGATCAGAAGGGGATTTTTGGCAAGGGTGTAATAGCAGAAATCTGAAGAAAGCTTGCCTTTTGGAGACCTAGCTTTACGTGGACTATAAATGTATTTTAGCTGTCTTTTTTTGGACCTTGTTCTCTCTCTACATTTATCTAGCAACAATAAAAAACTTTTATGATGCTTTGTATTCTGAATCAGTCGATGTGGTACAAGGGAGTCTCTTTCTGCTGTTGTTTGTATATAGAATTTATGGTCACATTGCCATACAATTACAGAGCACCAATGAATTGAGTGACAAATAAGAGACATGTGACTATAAAGAAGAGGAAGACAAAAATTAATACCTATTCTTTAACTCTGCCTATCCACTCTATTCCCCATTCTGGTTTGCTGAATGGTTTAATTTGGAATGATATTTTTAATGCTTACAGCCCAAAGGTGTGCTTTTGTTTTGGTTTGATTTTTTTTTTTTCTTTCAGGAAGAAAATTGATTCCTTATGTTCCATACATTAAGTTTCCTTAAAGTTTTTTTCAACATGCATAAAATTACAGATCTCTGGAGAGACTGAAATACCATATTGCACAATGTAATACCGCACCCAATCTCTTGTTTCTCCTCTTTGCTGCCAAACCTTAAAAAAAATCATAACATAGCATTAATACATCTACGGGTACTGGTTTTCCATGTTTGATACAAAGTGAAAATATAATGAGTGACCAGGCATAAAAATACGTGATGTCTGTTTGTGGTGGATAAGTACAGTTCTGGGGAATAAGGCCTTGCCTCTGCTGCAGAGTCAGAATGGAGGAGAGATTTGGGGTGTGAGGACTAATTTTTACAGTTCCAGCCCATGTGTGACTCAGGAACTACACTACAGATTCTAGATAGTGAACTAGCACCCTTGAGAGAATTGAAAAGATGACATGAAATTTTACAGTTGAAGCAGATTTTAAAGGGTTGTAAATGGTACCTAATATAAATCAAAGGATAGGAAAAGATATAATTCCCAAGTCATCTCTCTGTACTGTAAACTTGGAGCATAATATTATGTTCGAATATATGAATGTTTGCAAACCAATGTGAAAGAACATCAGGTTTGTGGACTACTGTGTATTTTTCTCTATTTGCTTGATTTGCGTTGTTAAAACAAAATGCCTTTTCTGAAGGCCAGTTGTGGAGCAGACTGTGTAAAGGTCTCCTTGACAAGTCGTTCCCAAGGAAGCAGGAAGCTTGTCTCCAGCTACATATCTGAGAGGAGGTGCTAAGTGTATTAAAAGGATATTGTGATTTGTAGCTCAGATAGATGGATACCAACTCTGCTCTGAAAAAGTCATTTACTCTGTTATTGCACCCTCCCACTATATTATTCATACTGTCTTTTCTACTCCCACTTAAAAATGTTTCTTTCTGACTTTTCCTTGTTTCAAGCTCTCCATCCATTCCTGCTAACCTCTCACATCCTGCATGCAGCTCTTACTGGCAGTTCTGAGCTCCATGGTCTCGCTTTTCTCTCTTACCTCTCCAGGACTTTACTTTTTCTTATTGTGTCTGTTCTGGTTCTCCTTTCTCCTCATCACTTCCTTCTAGTATTTCCTGTCTCCACCTTCACTTTGCATGGACTGTATCAAGTCAGCTAGCTGGGTGTGTACATGGAACATTTGAGAAAACCAGAATAAGGCAGAGGAACATAAGCAAAAGTAGTAGTTGTACAGGTAGTAGCAGAAGTAGTCTATATGTAGTTGTTTAAAGAGGGACTTGTGTTTCCAGTACTTATGATGGGGAAAAAAAAAAAAAAAAGAATGGGGAGAGTAGAGTATTAAGAACTGTGTTCCGGTGAGCTCCTGTTCATTTTGAATCCTGTCAGCAGGGGATCCTGCTACAAGAACAGTAAGTTATTATTTACCTTGTTTTATATCCATTGAATATAACACAATTTTTACAGAAAAATCCGTTGTGACTTCTCCCTTCTCCTTCCTCTCTCACAAAACAATTTGAAGAAGGGATGGGGCAGCAAATATTTAAGAAACCTTTTAAGAAGTCCTTTTTACTTCTTTTCATCAAGCTTCTCCCTGTTCTCCTGCCAGCATGTGCAGTAAGTTCCTGTCCCTGAGAGTTTGCACCAAAACCACAGTTTGAACGAGGCTGCACATAATAGGCGTCTCTGTTAGTTCCCGCCAACTGAAGCTCCCAGCAGTGGATGGAAAATCAGACATACACCACTGCACAATAAATCTTATTGTAATTCACTCAGTTAGCATCACCGCGAACAGGCCTTGAAAAATGTGTCGTGTGTGCTTGAAATCATACTTGTGCTCCTGCCATTAAAGAGTGAAAAAAAACCCCTCGTAAAAAAAAGTTTCATTTACTTTTTTGTTATAAAATACTTTTTACTGGTGCCAGCTGGAAGGAAAATGACCCAGTTAGATCTCAAAATTATGATGTAGCTTTAAGTGCTATGTTTAGATTAACTGCCAAAATGTTAGTATAAAGTGGTAGGTGTTTGTGCTGCAGATAATAACTAATGTACTGTTGGTCAAGATAGGCCACTGTTCTGTTATTATTGTATGGATCTTATGACTAAACATTGGAGCAAACCTAGTGGAACAACAATATTTTACTGTGCCTGGAATACTAGCTTGTCAGAACTTAATTGGGGTGCCAAAAATCTAATGAATCAGATGGGGAAGATGTCTTTTTGTTTTTCCTGTGTACTGATATTTCTGATTTGTACTCCTATCTGTGAAGTGAACTGTATTTATCTCATGTATTTCCTGGCAAGTACTGTCTCAAATACAGTTAGATCCCTCTGATTGTTAAACTATTATGGTCTTGCAAAGACAGTAAAAACATCTTCAGTTTCTTTTTTTTTTTTCCCCCTATGCTTGTGAGACTGGGTTAAATGTGTTGTATATTTTAAAGGACCTGGCTTACAAGGAAAAATCAAGGTTAAAAGCACTTCAGAACTCAAGTTGTGCTGATGTGTATGACCTTTGGGCCCAGAATTAGCTATTTTTACTCTGTTGATATAAAACATTAACCTCAGTCAAATGCTTCTTGCAAGAAATGAAAACAAAACTGTGATGTTTAAATACACAATCTAGATGTACCTACACCAGTTGCCATGAAAAAATCAACATTTGCTAACAGACACCACATGGTGGATTCTGTGGTACTGCAGCTTTTCCTTTGAAAAGGAGGGGAAGTACCTGTGTGAGAGGAAACATCTGAAAAATCTTGAACGTATGTGAGCTCCTAAACAAGCTTCTGTTGTCATCAGTGCTTGCTTCTGATTTTCCCAAGTCCCTTATCTCTTCTCTTCTGCTATATCTAGGAAATAACCATGACTAGATGATGCTCAGTAATGTTAGGTACTTGCCTAGTCCCTGCTCGTGACTCCTATTTTACTACCATGTAGAGAAATTTGGTAAACTATATTAGATGTTGTATTGGATTTTGTTTCGTGGTTTTTTTTTTTTTTTTTTTTTGTTTAACTGTTTGTTTGTTTTAATGAGGGAGAAATTAGGTTGAACAAAAACAAGAAATACTTGCACATGTATCTTTGTCTAGTTCTGTCTTAGAACTGAGCTGATCTTGGTGTTGTGTTTGATCTTGATTTTCATAGCAGATAGGGCTTCTAAATACCCCTCAGGACTATTTTCAGAGAGGGTAGTTTAGAATAACCTCTAACTCTTGTCTAGTCCTGGGCTTCACCTCGCAGCAGATTTTCAGGGGACATGTAAATAGCAATGCTGACTGGCGACTTGCTGAAAATGCTGCACCTTCGAAAGCTTCATCATACACCATTTTAAAGGAAAAGCATATTGTTGAACAACATAATCAGGATAAATTTTGTATTCAGAATGTACATTTAACTTGCATAGTTCTTCAAAAATTAACTTTCAAATGACTTGTCTGGTGTTTATGTGAAGTCCAGTAAAAAAGTTCTGCAGCTATAGTACACAATTGAGAGAGGTGACTGAAGGGTTAATATTTATGCTTTACTTCAACAGAAGTTAGTAAGATACTTTGTTTTAATGTCTGTGGTTTTAGGAATGGGTAGGGAATACCTGGTGATGTTTCAAATGGTAGAAGTACTGTAATTCAAATAATGCTGTTATATTGACCTTTTAACAGTAATGCTTTCTTTAACATTCAGAATGACCAAAAATTTATGGAAAATCATCTGGCTGCCAAATTAAAAGAACAGTGGGACTCTTCACTGAGTCACATTATTATGAATAGAGCTTGGTATAAAATAGGTATGATTAAAGATAAAGGTTAAAACTTCATATCATTAGTCATAGCTACTAAAAGACAACTGTCCTGAAGACTATTTTACTTTGTTAGAGTACTAACATTTCTAGGCTAAGTTTTGAGTATTCTGAATTAGGAATGCTCTACACAACAGTGAATTCAGGAAGACCTATAATATATATCTAATGTGTTTTCCTTCTCCACTCAATCAAACATTAAATACACTTCAAGTTTTATTGCAGGTTCTCCTGCTTGAATTCATTGAACAAAAACTTAACATCATACCAGGAAGTGATCAGTGGAATGCTTTAGAAAGTGAACACTGTTTTTTTTTTTTTTTTTTTAATTTACCACTCCAATTAGAACGTTCAATAAGAAAATACTTTTAATTAAAATATAGATGCTAAAAATATGGCATTACTCTTTTTCAAACTAAGATGCTTGGAAAACTAGACAGTGCTTGGAAATATAAAAGTTTCTATCACTTTTTCTGAAAGCTGTGGCTGAAATATTTGTGTAGATGTACAGCAGTGAACAACAGGGACAGTACCACCAGCTGGCACAGGGACTGAATGGTTAGAGTGAAATAGTATAAGGTTATTTAAGCATTTTCCCTACAGAATTTCATCGTAGGAGAGGACCTAGCATAGTGACTAATAGGCCAACACAGGAATTCTAAGCACACCTTTGAACTACTTCCAGAAACACAATAGAATGCGAGTCCTTTGGATTTTTGTGTTGGCAGCTGAAGTCCTGGTTCCCAAACTGCAAAGCATCTATCCTCCTTGTTTCTATTGGTATCAGCTCTCAGAAGCAGGTCTGAGTTGATGCTGGCATACTTCCATCACTATGCTGGGTTTTAAGTATGTGGTATAAGATGGGGACAGCTTTTGTTCAGTCTAACCTGAAGGTTAGCTTCTTAATTGAAAGACTGAGTTTTTGTGTTTATATTTGCTGTCCAGGAGCTATAAGAGGAAACCTCAACAATCAAAGTTCAATTCTGTTTGGTATTTACTTGTTTTTCTTAGTAATGTGAACCTTCCTGAAGAATTAAAAACAAATTTTTTTTTTGTCTGATAATTGTCGTAGTTTGATACCGTACTTTTTCTAAGTGTTGCAGAAATTGCCATGCAAAACCGTGCCTATTAATAACTCTAGGTTTGCTGAGATGGGAATGGCATCCAGTTCTGCTGAGAAGCAGCTGAGTATCTGGGAGTTTGAGACACATACGTATTTTTCTTTTTCTAAGAGAATGTGTAGTAACCAGAAGAAAGGGCGTGGGTTAGTAATTATATAAGTGCAAGTACCCTCTGTTGGCAAGATCCGTGCTCTGGTGAACGCCACGTATTCTGCAAAAGTCCTTTGTAGACAACACACAATGTTTCCATTAACTGCAGCAGTATTAGAATCTGTACCATAAATAACAACACTGTGAGTTCATCTCGTGTGCTCACAGCATATAGGATAACCATGGGGGGAAAAAAGTCATTAAGGAAATGCTGTGTAGAGTGGCAGCTAAAGCAAGCTACAACTATAACTGCATTCTTTATAGTCTATGGACAGAACAGGTAGTTATATTCTACCAAAAGTGAAGCTAAATAATTATGTCAGAGTTTGTCTTTTATTTCTGGGCAGCAAAGCAGTCCAAGCCAAAACATTGTGCCTGAACAATCTTCAGCTTTAGGATTATTTAAAATCCAAACTTCATTCATAACTGAAATGCCTCCAGGTCCTAATTGTGCAGAGTTGAACTCCTTTCAAACTTTAATATTTATCTTGCTAATAGGTAAATTGTAATGATAATTTACCTCAATTGCTGACATGCTTGCTATTTTCAAGTATTCCACATAGTTTTCCTAGGATAATGGAAACATGTTTTAGATGGCCACTGATGCTCAGGTGTCCTTAAAATTAAATACTGAAAATTGGGTTTCACTATGTATTGCTATGGATGAGTAAAGGGATGCTGTGGTCACTGATGAGGGATGCTGCTTGGTTTTAAACTGAAAGAAGCTGTATGCTGCCTGTCTACTCCAGTTGCTGGACAGTTGAAACTTTACAGCCTGAATCCTACACCTTACAAAGCCACAAGATTGCTGCAGGAACTGAACAGTTTAATTGTTCATTTACAGACCTAGGAACCTGCTTTGAGTCTCCTGCCTTACATGTTTTACACAACATCATGTACTGGGGATTCTGTTATGTTCTACTACTAGTTTCAGTTTTAGGAGGTGCATGTTGTCTTGAGTTCCATGCTGTGCTGATTAAGCTGCATACTTCATTAATCAAGCTGCAAAGTTAAGTAGGTGAAATTTAATAGACTCTACTAATCAAGGTGCATTCTTTGTTGAGCAAGCTGAATATTTTAAATATACAGGGGTTTTATGTACTCTGTTAACTGTCTTGGAAGCCTCTTATTGCCTACATACACAGCTAGCAAAAAGCCACCAGGAGCTGTTCCATTACTGACAATGGAAGGAATGTGAGCTTTTGCTTTGATACTTGTTCCACTGGAGCTTAGGGAAGAAGTAATCAAAATTAGCCCTAGTGAGCAAATGACACTATTTCTCTTTGATAAGTCTCATTGGATTACACTGGAACACATTCCTAACATAGCAGTTCCCACCAATAGCAAGAGCGCATGTGTTCCATATGACTCTTGCACCTCAATTTGTCTGCAGGTTTCTCATAGAAGTAACTGATCTTAAAGGCCCTCTCGTGATGAATATTGTCCTCATTCAGATAATTTAATTTTAAGTCCTAACTCTTTCTTCAGTGCATCTCAGTCATGTCTCTAAAGTGACTGGCAAAGGTAGAAGAATGGTGGTTTTGTTTCGTCCCCTCTTGCCGATAGCAGATAGAGCATATTGGGAAATGTGTGAAGCAGTGGAGGGAAAACAGTTCCTGCAGAGAGTTTAGTAGCAGCATCTTTCAACACTAGGACTGCACAAGTTACACAGAACCAATATAAGAAACAATGCATTCTAAGTAGTTTAGGGAATAATGATCAAGTGTGTAATTAAGAGGACAAAATTAAGCATATAGACAGGGAGTGAAGCTGAAAGTGGGAGATGGGGAAAGAGAATATACTGAGTATAAAAATAATTTCAAAAATTTCTACTCTGCATTTACATGTTATAATAAGGACCTGTAGATAACCTGTTTGTGTTGCCTGTTCATGTGTTCTAGCTTTAGTGGTCTTCTGGGTCTATTCTGCAGGTGAATTCTTGTTCTGTTTGCAAAATGCTGATGGATTCTTTTGCATGTATTGCAGGAAAGAACAGATTCCTTTAGTTTGAGTTAATCCTCCTTCTGCCATTTTGTTTGCTTCACCCTGTGAATTTTAACACAGGAACAGTTGTCTCCAACAGTACGCAGTGACATCATTCACTGAGGAAAGATTTTGGTCTTTGTGTTTCAGCAGCTTAAAGAGTGGCATGTGAGAAATATTGGCTGTTTGAAAAAGTGTTTGTGATTCCTGGTGTCCGTATGGAACTAGAGTAAAGTAAAATTCTCAGTCAATAAAGGTTTTCTGACCTTGAACAAAAAAAAAAGAAAAAGAGAACTAAGATCAGTGTACAAACAGACCTCCTTGCAGATGACCTCAATATAGACTGCTATTGGAAAAAAAAGCAGTTGTGCAGAAAGGTTAGAGGATTAGTTTCAATTATTTCGGAAATATCTTTTGCTTTTTTTCAGTCTACATGGAGTGCAGCTCACTCAGCTTCAATTCACCAACTTGTTTTATATTATTATGTTTATGTCTGTTAGTTTTTGACTTATATGCTTTGGATCTAATCACTGGCATAATTTGATCTTAAGGTCATCAGTAACTGAGTAAGTCTGGTTGCTTACTGTGGAGGAATAAAAACTGTCTCAAGGGACATAAGACTGTCATACTCTTTGACTCAGAGTGATTACTGAACATTATCTTCTTGTCATATTTTATCTAATCTTTATCCTTTTGGTGGGTGTATGCAGGGAGAGATGAGGGATGTGTAATTGTAAGGAAAGTATAACTGCAGCTTCTAAATACTTAGTTAATGTGTGCTGTCAAACTGCTGACTTTCCAGGCTGTCGACATAATGGTTTCCAGACAAGAAAAGTTTTCAGTTTGTTTGTCAACTGAATTATTGAGATGTCCTCTAGCTTTACAGTGAATCAGTAAAATACCATATTACGCTGTAAGAACAACCAAGTACCATAAATCATTAAATTTAAATTGTACTTTTTCAACATTAGTAAACAGAATACAGTAGAAAGCAATGACTATGCTGTATTGGTTTTGGGGTTTTTGTTGGGTTATTCTGTTTGTTTGTTTGTTTTTATTTGTTCACCAGTTTGTTTGCTCAAATTAGGATTCCATGTTAGTGAGAAATAACTAGTTAGTGAGATATACCATAACTTTAAAATTTTTGTTGGTGACCAATGCTGAACATAATGTGCTACCAGCTCTGTAGAGCTAGGACTTCTTTTTGGGTACATACAGCATAGGTATACATAGTGTACAAAATAGGGATCTGACCCAAAACTGAACTGAACTTGAATCTTCAACAGGTGTTAGAACAAGTGGATCAGTTGCATAAGACAACTAGATACAGATTTAACTTGTTCTTTCTCTCTTTAGGCTTTCAAAGTAGGAATTTCTATTGTGTGATTTTTTTTTTTCTTCTTTTTCTAAAGACTAAATGCCCATGGGAATTTAGTTTGAAAACTGTTAGAAGTAAAGTTTGATTCCTAGGATGCGTCACAAATTGAAACTGCAAAGGATAAAAATGTCCATTGCATACCACACAGTGTCAGTGTAAAACCTTAAAGAGTAAGTAAATTCCAGAAGATGTAAATTCCACTCAGTAGTGTGCAGGTTGATTACGGCTCAACATCTACATAGGCTCTTTAATTAAGAGTAAAGGTCAATAGGTTAAATAAGTAACTTAATCAGAAAATTATGCAGAAGTGCCACAAATCAAACGCATTATTCAACCCTTGAGATCGATACGGTATGCAAATCGATCAGTAAAGTATATACTGTATGACTTCAAGTACTGAAACATGCAGCGGGATATTGCAAACACAATAGTTCAGAGTTTGTTTCAGTTGGCAGCTCAACAGTTATTTATTTATTTTTCAGTTGCTGCTTTCCTGTGTCATGCATGGTGTTTGATTCCCAGGTTTCAGCTCATCTTGAGAGTTGTGTAAAGCTGTGCACAAAGTTTAGAGTGAGTAAGGAAGAGATTTCAAAGCATGTGTGATGTTGTATAACCACCCAAGTTGTGTTTTATAACCACCAAAGTTGTGTAAAGGGCAGGAAAGGCAACAAGGCTTCCTTAACTACTAAGCTAAGGTGTAGGCCCTCTAGAATATCGAAGCAGCAGGGTCCAAATTCTCTTTGCTGTGGTTTGCTTGGCACAAGGAAGAGGTTACTGATTTATGGCTCCCTCATTCCCCTAGTGCCAGCCCTGATCCGCACCACAGAATAGAGAACTGCTTTTGCTTATGAAAATTGAGGAAAACCAAAGTGCAGCATGTTCCAACCACAAACCTTCTCTTGTCCCTGCTTATTTGACAGGACATGGGAAGTTCAGCATGTGCAGGTTGGTATCATTCCTGGTACCTCTATGCCCAGATCCATTTGATTTCTTTTTCTCTTGGACTTACTTTGCTGTTTGTTGGAGTCTTGTTCTGCTCTTGTTCCAGAACAGGTGACTGTTGTATATAAGAGCCCAGACAAGTATTGTTTGTACCATGTTGCAGGAGAAGGCCATGACAACAGTTTGGAGTGTTGTCTGGGTGTGGACAAACCCATGCTGTTCTGAAGGATTGTTGATTGGAATCACATTGAATGATTTTAAATGCATTCCACAATCAGATATTTGTAAGTACTAGATTTCCAACCAGCAGGATCAATTTTTATGATTTGATGGGATGCAGTAGGTTTTTAGTGCAAAGAAATCCATTATCAAATCAGAAATACATTGAGATCAGACTTTCAGTACCCTTTCAGATCAGCAGAAAACACAGGGACACAGCATATCTGAAAAGAAACCACCAACAAACCAACCCAGGAATGGGAATAATTTGACTGTCTTCACAGCAAATGTGCAGATTGACTGCATTTAGTTGGAACCGTGTTCACACAGTGTAGTCTTTTTTAACTTTTCCACATAGTTTCTGGAAGTATACAGGGTTGTTATGGGAGTAAGGCAGATGGAAATCACCTCCTTGTGTAATCACAGTATGATGGGCTCCTTGGCAAAGGAGCCAAGATTTCCTGCCCGTTAGCACAAATACAAAAGTCACTAGCATTTAGCAGTGGAAGTGATAGACACTCTTCTGCCAAGTGGCATTCTATTGTGTCTCTCTCCTCTTTCCTTTCCATTTCTTTTGTTTGACTGAAAAAGTCATGACTGAATGTATTCCAAGCTGATGCATTGTTGCTAAGCCACATTGTGGGAGGATACAACTCAGTAATACAATATTACGAAGAAAGAGGGTACTGGAACTACTTTTTTAAAAAACATTTTCCCCCGATTTACAGAAATGACATTTCTGTGCTTATCTTTCTCTCCTTTTGCCCATTTCTGTTCTTTCAGTATCATTTTTTTGTTTGTTTGTTTTCAGGTTGTGTGGTCTCTTATATTGCTGCTATTTCTTCTATGTTTTGTTTAAATTATTGGTAGATTAACCAGGTAGAATAATTTCTGAGACTATTTTGGCAGGTTCTCAATTAAGTTTGTTTCTAGAAATCTGAGCTTGAAATAGCATTTTTAGTTGTAGGCTATGTCTGTATTTATAGTAAGATTTCTGCTTAGTAAATTAATCGTGTTATCACATTTTACCAATATTATTATTATTTCTGCTGGGGGGAGAAGCTGCATTGTTACTGATCTTTTAGGATGTTTCCAAGACAAAAGTCTCAGACTCTGAGGTTTGAACTGGAACTTTCCAGTTTTTATGCAAAGGGTCAAAATTCCACCCACATCTCTCCTTGGAAGCATCTTCCAGAGAAGTGGGAGGTTTCAGTATGAAGGAAACTTTGCAATTGATTACTGGATTTCAGCAGCTGTCTTGTACAATTGTATTCTGTTTGTTAGAGCGCTTTGCCTGCAAACACCATTTGTGATTTAGCTTTGTGACCTTGGGCGTTTGCCATATACCTTATTTAAAAAACCTAAACAAAATAAACAAACAAAAAAAAGATACATCATCCCAAGAAGTTTCCAGTAAGCAGACAGATGAAAGTAAATGAGAAAAGGGGACTATTCCAAATTAGACAGAGAACCGAAATCATATAAAATGAATTGAATGTGCTATACTCAATACATATAATATCTCTTAGTCAAATAAAATTTAACTTAAAAAAACCTTCAAGTACAGATGACTGGGAAACTAGTACATCACTGAGCTTGGTTTAATAGACTGTGATTGGAATACTGGATGAATGCTTCTGGTCTGGCCTTTAATGTGTGGTGTTACTGAACTTCTAGCTGACATTCAAGCTGTTTCCCCAATGTCTGTGTGAGCTGCAGTTGTACCCTTTCAGATACTGTAAACAGAGTGTTGGTTCACTAAACAGTGAATTAGTCTAAAGGACTTGGTTGGGGAAATAGGTTCTTCTGTCTGCTGTTACTGCTTTACTTCCTACTTTCCTTCAGTTCTCTAATCCTGGAGGCAAGAAACTTTCTTTCTCCCTCCTTGTTGTTTCTCTCCCTCTTTTCAGTTTTTTATTGTAGTCTGTGAATATCTCAGAATGAGATTTGATGTCAATCTTAGAAACTAGTCAGGAGAAATGCATATTGAGTATATTTCTAATCTCACAATTTCTAGTTCGACATCATGATTTGTCACTATCTGGGTTAAGCTTTCTAAATGTTTGTGTTTTGAAATGCTCAATTCCATTGATGATGCACTAAAATTCATAGCAGAATTTCTCAGCATTGGAGAGATGGAGCTTCCTCCAATATCTATCTACCTGCACATTAAGACACTGGCAAAATGTGTAAGAACTTTTGTAGCAGAACCTGCTTGTCATTCCCTACCCAGTCTTGATATACCTAAAACAAGGTGTGTGTGGCTCAAGAGTCTCTTGGAAAATCTTTTCTTGAAGAAACAATGATTTTTCAAGATTAAAGGAAAATCCAAGACTAGGTGATTCTTCAATTTTTCTATGGCTTTACTGCATATGTTTGGTGGAGCTCAAGTGGTGTTAGCAGTTGAGTAGAATGACATATATATCTGCTTTCACAGTCTAGTGGAATTCACCCAAACCTACTCCTAGTGTCACCTTCAGAATCTCTTCCCTGTATAAAAGCTTATAGTTAAATTCTTGTGTAAGTTATAGCATATTTTTTGTCATACATTTGTTGCTTATTAGCTTTGCTAGTTAAGAGAAAGGGAGTTGGAGTAGAGCGTCACTTTGCCATCTTAGCATATGACTCTTGCTGATCTGCAGGCCTCAGGAATGACCAGCTAAGGTGCATAATTTTTCTAGGCTCCCCCTCTTTGGATGTGCATGCATTCATATACAGGTAGTGAGTTTGTGTGATGCTTTTTTCATGTAAAATACTTTCATTCCTTGTAAAATGTTTTCATTCTTTGTATGGTCCCTTCTTTCACATAATTTTTTTTCCTTGTTGATTCTTAACACATAAATCTTCCTTTTTTTTTGTATAGCCATGTTTTAAAGTCATAATGTTCTTGCTTTGCTGTGGGTTCCATAGACTGCATTGTGTTGGTTTTCATTACCAATAGAAGGTAGAATCAATAAACCTCTATGTCATTCAGTTCTACATATAATTTTATTAGAAAGATGTGTGGAAGGAACTGCATCTCCAGGCTGAAAATGTTCTATTTAAAAGTTTGCACCTGGACAATGAATAGAACTAATATTTTAATGGATGACATTTATAATGTTTAACCAGTCTAACTGATGTTTCTGTTACTAATCTAAATTCTAAAGCCCAGCAGAAGAATGCAAGTGTGTTACATTATGTAAATGATGTATAGGGTTCACATTGTCATGAAAAAACCCTGAAATAGATATTGAATTGCTAACCCCATGGCAAGGATCACTGCTGTCCTTCAGTTCTATAACATAGTTGCTAACAGGAACAGTTCATATGCCTCTAAGCACTACAATGACTTCTTAACTCTTCCAATGCATGAATCCTCTACTGAACAGAAATAAAAATCCTTTGGTATTTCAAAGTTCCTATTTTTTAAAAAGGAAAAGTAGCACATTTTTGTAAATCTGTGAGGGCTTTATGGTTATTAAGCTAATACACCCTTGGCTATTTGGTCATATTAGTAAACTGAAAAATGCAATAAGAACATGAATGTGTTATCATAGCTGATCTGCAATACTTCAGGTGTGTGAGATACAGTATATCTCGTTATTATTTAGCCCCCTGAGGTATACTAGGGTCTTCACAGAAAACACAATCCTTGATAAATAGCAAGTGATTATCATCTCAAGCTCTGGTCTCACAATTTGCTATAGGAGCAGTACTTCCATCTGTGCAGAGCCTTATCTGCTGTAAGGTTTCAGCTGTATAAAGAGCTGTCTGCAGGAGGATGCCTGGCTTCAATAGTTCCTTGTTCTCTCGTAGATCCCTATCTGGGTAGAGCTGCTTCTGTGCTCAGGGCCTGCGACTGAACCATGACACAATTGGCAAACATTGTTTTGTAAAGGGATCTGGGAGTTGCTGCAGGGAGATGGGCACATGCACATTCTGCATCCCCCCCTGTCACTGCTAAAAAGGAATAGTGGAGTTTTTTGTCACAATCAGCTTGAGTTTCATGTTTGAAGACACAGTGTACTGTACTTAATGAGGACCCATGTAATCAGGACACCTGCATTCCCGGTATGTTGCCCAGGGAACCAATTTACCCTAATGACAGTGAATGACATTTACTGCTGCTTAGACTAGTGCTTAATTTAAACAATAGTGCACTAGCAATATTTAACTTAATGGGGATGTATTGGGTTTATGCCAGTGGGTTAAGTCATGTTTAACTAGGTGTTAAATAGGTAATAATAGAATAATACTTTGACTTATGTAAGGCCAATATATTCTACCTGAGAATCTGTAAATGTTAAAGAAATATTAAGGTATCATGATTCAGAGTATTTGTTTTGAAAGGGAAATAAATGTTTCTCATTTTCCAGAGTCTGTCCACTCTGTCCTCAGTTTGACAATCAGACAGTAGTATATTGGTACTAGCTCTTGATGGACTTGTAAGCAAAGTACTTAATTCCTTCCTGGGGTAGATTTTGGCCCCTTACTTGAATTTCATAGTTCTCTCTTCATTATCTCAGTTATGCAACAAACTTCCCTTTTTTCAATTAAATAAAAAGCTCTTGAAATAGTGTAAATCTGCAACATGACATTGTTCTCCACAAACAGTGAGAACCAGATGAACACATAAAAATGTTTGTATAATATGTAGTTATAGAATGAGTTATTTGGCTTTGTTCAACTTCCAGCATCATAAAGGAAACTTCAGAGTCCAATGACAGTGGGCCACAGGTCAATAACTAAAGATGATTTAGAAGTCAGAAACATGATTTTTCGTTGCATTACTTCATTGTAATTCCTGGATTTAACTCTACCATACATGCCATCATGAAGGCTACTATGCACAACAAGAAGCTAATTTCACAATGTTGATATCCAGATCCGTGCAAAATTATAGGCTATTTTATCCTAAAGACTTGGACTTGTTAGATGTGCTGTGTCCTGTCTGTAAGCCCAGCTGTAAGCTTCCCTGCATGTGTCATTTCAATTGCCTGCATATCAAGGAATCGAGACTCAGCTCTTGCAGTCCAGCTGCTTAGTCTGGACTGTAGCTGCTAAAGCAGACCTGTGATAAGCATCTGAAAGAGTTAAGAAGGGTAAAAACACAGGCAGAAACATGATTGTTAAGAGAGGATCTTTAGTAGCTCAAGTGTTCTAGAAGAGAAAAAGCCAGCATGGAAAGGTACAGAATCCTAAAAGGGAAAGGAGAGTCAGGAAACTGGAGTCAGAGTCTGTAGAGCTGATAGAAGGTGTCAACCTCAACCATGTCTACAATGCCTTCTGGAGAGCTCAGGCAGCAGATCACTGCTGGGCTGGCCTGGGAAAACTGTACTGCTGCATTATTGGCTTCATAGCTTGCTAATTCCTCACTATCTTTTGTATGTGCTTAACCATTAAATAATTGCATATCGTGCTTTCAGTGTCTCTTTGTGCTTGGCTAATGTTCAAACAAGTGAGATCTGGCTTCAAAACATCAACCACCTCCAGTTTATCCATATTTTATCTCAATAGCACTATCTGAGTTCTGGAAAACCTGTGGAATTGACTGGAACACTTGTGTGAAAAAGGCTTGTGTTGAAATCTGATTTCATTCAGGGTTGTTCCTTCATACCTCTATAAATGCTACTCTTAGATTACTGTGGCAGTGCTGTATTTTACTGGAATTAGGGATCTTTCCATCATGGCTTTAGAATCATAGAATCATTAAGGTTGGAAAAGACCTCCAAGATCATCAAGTACAGCCTTTGACCAAACTCTCCCAGGTCAACTAAACCATAACAATAAATGCCACATTCAGTTATTTCTTGAACATTTCCAGGGATTGTGATTCCATCACTGGGCAGGCCATCCCAATATTTAACTACATTTTCAGTGAAGCAATTCTTCTTAATGTCCAACCTGAACTTCATCTGGCACAGCCAGAGGCCACTTCTTTTTGTCTTCATTCTCTTCTTTCTGCTAGCATTAATCAATGTGATTAAAAGTTAGTATCCTGCCTGAGGATATTAGGACCAGAAGTGACTTGGATGCTGAATTTTCTTTCTATTTAACCAAAATATGAATGACAAGTGTGTGTATGTGTATACATATATATATATAAAAAAAATATTTGTAGACATAAGAATGTTACACATTTATGTCTAAATGTATAACCATAACTATATTTCCATATAAATATATACTTATACATATAAATATATATGAAGATATAAAATTCATATCATCATGGCTAGGCTTTGTGAACGAAGATTTGAGAAGGGCTCTACCCATGCTTGCTACAAGCACGCTGATGGCTAATAAAATTCATATAAATATATCTAAAATACCTAAATGTACTGAAATACAAAGAAAAAGTTAGAGATACTTAAAACTCTGTTTACACCAAAATATGGTTATGTCAATCTCTTGGAACATTGGAGCAAGTATTTTATATATGGAAGTTTTGCTTTCTAAAGGATACGTTATCTGATTATACTCTGCCTTAATTTTGGAAAACAGACTCCTTGACTGTTAGACTGTAGGGGCTTTGTACCTTTTCAAATAGAGATAAAGCCTCTTGCAGGTATTTGTAGTGAGACAAATTTGGACTATGTGTCAGAAAATTACTTTCTTTTTCATAGTTATTATCAAAAGTTTTTCCAGAGTGGATATGGATTATAATGTAGGTGCAGCTAACAAAAATTTATTGTATTATGAAGAAAGTTTTGGAAAAATGAGCAATAGAGCTTTGTACTTTTAGTGGAAGCAAAGTGTACCAGAAAACTCAGTCTTACCACGTTTGTCAGATTTGTATGTGGTTTGGCTTTTTCCTCCCTCATAATATCATGTAAGGATGGGAGAAGTTGCATCATTTATTTTCTGCAGATTTTAGATGTATCATTTGTTTTGTTGTTTAGTTTTGGGTTTTTTGTTTGTTTGTTTTTTAATGTCTTGATAAATACCTTTAGGGAATGTGCTTAAAGGTAGTTCATATTTTGTGAAAGGGGACAAAACAGCTACTATGTTTTGTTGTGTTTTGGAGTGTAAATTGCTAAGGTATTTTGCCAATCCTAGTTACTTTCTTATACTAAAAAAAAGCCTTGGACTGGGAGCAAGAAATGTCTAACCTCAAACTAAAAGGACTGAACATCTCCTGGACAAGAATTCCATTGACTTTAATGAGTGGAAGCTAAATCACCAGATTTGGAAAATGTATTTACTTTATACTCTGTTCTGTCTATGCCCAAACAAATAGCAGGTCCATATAGGCAAACCTGGAAGAAATCAGCTGAAAGGGAATTCTTCCTTTCACAGGCGGAAACCAGCACAGCCTGTCAGAAGATGAACTAGTTAAACAACTTGTGATCTGGGATAGTGTGTTCCTTACATGACAGGATAACAATGAGAACCAAACATCCTTGCAGTGATGGATCCAAGACTGTTTCCTCAGTGCCTTCTGTCATACATCAATTTGCTTGTATCAACCAGTATTACCAGAGTCCTTGTTCTTTCATGATGTGATGCTTATCCATGATTAAAACCAGAAATTTGTGTGGGAATAGTTAATGCACCTGGGTTTGACTGGTTCAAACACAAAAGAAGTACATTTTAATCTGTATGGAATCTAGTGCAGCAATAACCATTTTGCACAAATGTACAAGAAGAAAAGATCAGTTAAGGCCAAGAGGGCTGAGAGTTTGGTAATCAAACAGGATATGAAGACACTGGTTACACCTTTTAAATAAAGTGATACATTTGCCTTTGGAGGAAAGTAGGCGATGTTAAGGCTCTGACAGAACTTTGATATAAGCATCGCTAGTCTGCTTTAGTTCATGACATTGTATCTGTAGGGGTATATACCCAATGCTTAATAGATAATGTAAATATTATATACACATGCATAATATAATATATGAAATCAGGTTGTTCAAATTACCGAGGTATTACTCTGCTTTCTATTGCTGGTAAAATCCTTGCAAGAATTCTTTTGAAGAGATTCATACTCGCTATAGCGAGTATTTTCTACCTGAAAGCCAGTGTGGTTTCCGAGCCAACAGACATGGTATCTGTTCTCAGGCAACTGCAAGAGAAGTGTAGGGAACAGAACAAAGGACTCTATGTAACCTTCGTTGATCTCACCAAGGCTTTTGATACTGTGAGCAGAAAAGGTCTGTGGCAGATTTTGGAACGTTTAGGCTGTCCCCCCAAGTTCCTTAAAATGATCATCTCACTTCACGAGGACCAGTCTGGTCAAGTCAGATATGGCAATGCACTTTCTGAACCCTTTCCAATAGCCAATGGTGTGAAGCAAGGCTGCGTTCTCGCACCAACTTTATTCACAGTCTTCTTCAGCATGATGCTCCAAAGGGCCACGGCAGACCTCGATGATGAAAACGGTGTCTACATTCGATATTGTACTGATGGGAGCCTGTTCAACCTAAGGTGACTGAAGGCCCACACTAAGACCTTAAATCATCTTGTCCGTGAGCTGCTTTACGCTGATGATGCCGCCCTCGTCACCCACACAGAAGTAGCTCTGCAGCGTCTAACATCCTGCTTTGCAGAGGCTGCTGAGCTTTTTGGGCTGGAACTCAGCTTGAAGAAAACAGAAGTCTTCTATCAGACTGCACCTCAGGAAGTCTCCCATCATCCCCATATCACCATTGGTGAAACAGAGCTCAAATCAGTCCAGCAGTTTAATTACCTGGGAAGCATCATCTCCTCAGACGGTAAGAGTGATGCAGAAATAGACAACAGGTTAGCAAAGGCATACAGAGCTTTTGGTAAATTCCGTGAAAGAGTCTGGCGAAACAAACACCTGAAGAAAAGTACAAAGATCAGGGTTTACACAGCCGTTGTACTGTCTACTCTTTTGTATGGGTCCGAATCATGGGTCATTTACCGGCACCACTTGCGTCTCTTAGAACGCTTCCATCAGCGCTGCCTCCGTACAATCCTAAACATCCACTGGACTGACTATGTGACCAACACGTCTGTCCTTGAACAGGCAGCAGTCACGAGCATTGAGGCCATGCTGCTGAGAACACAGCTGTGCTGGGCAGGGCACGTCTCCAGGATGCAGGACTGCTGCCTCCCTAAGATCGTGCTCTATGGGGAACTTGCCACTGGCTACCACAAAGAGGAGATACAAGGACTGCCTGAAACAATCCCTCAGCCTTGACCATATTGATCACCACCACTGGTCTACTCTGGCCTCCAATCGAGAGGCCTGGAGACAACTATCTTTAACGCTGCTGCTGCATTTGAGAACACACGCAGGATCACTCTCGAGGAGAAAAGACAATGCAGAAAGAATCGCGTCTCGTCGATATCACCTGGGGAGTCTTTCTGCTGTGCCTTCTGCAACTGGACTTGTCTATCTCGCATTGACCTTTTTAGCCATCAGCGCGCTTGTAGCAAGCGTGGGTAGAGCCCTTCTCAAATCTTTGTTTGTGAAGCCCAGCCATGATCATGATGATGAATAGATAACATAAATATTATATACACATGCATAATATAATACCTTATGCATGCATATAAAATATAATAATATTTTTATAATTTATATTATTAAATACAATAAACGTCGTGTATAAATAAATAAATAAAATAGATAATTTTTGAGGATGACTTTCTGCTCAAAACGGCTTTGTTGAAAGCAATAACTGTAGCTGTACCAGCAAACAACTTTGCAATTTGTCTGAATTAATATATTAGCACTGAGTGTGACTACTCCCTTACTCCTTAAAAGGATTTCTTCATTTGTCCAGAAATAGCATTTCATATCTTTCCCCTGAAGTTTTATTATTATTCTCCTTTAAGGTTTGACATATGAGGAGTTTAGTGAGAAGACGTTTGTTGTATCAAATTATACATCAGAGCTCAATAAGGCTGAGAGTATAGAATCAGTCACTATTCTACTGAGTGACAGGACAGGTATGGTTGTTATTTCATGAGATCTTTCTATTTGTTTGGATGAAAAAGTTTAAAGGAGTGTTATGGCTCACCTTGTTGATTAATGGTAGTTTTTTTTCTGGGGGTCAGAAGTCAGTGGTTAGTGTTGTAGAAGGTTAAAGGTCTGTTTGAGTTTTCTTTTCCACGAACTGAAAAAACTGTGTTTGTAGATGAATATAAAAGGAAAACCTCTTTGTATTATAGCACATAATTTAATAAGTCATAGCATAACTTTCATTCACGAGAATGGTGGTTCTGCTAAAATCAACAGTAAGGTTCCCATTGCCAGTACAAGCTATCATGTACTATTTTGTCATAGGAAGAGGAGTTGACAAGAGTTAGCTTGTAGTTTTAATGAATTTGTATGGGTCTCAATATGGGAACTGTGTGACAGGTTCAGGGTTTGTGCTAATAACAAGAAAAACTGGAGAGAGTAGGAGATGGAGGGGATGGAAAGAAACATGTAACTAAGCAGTGAGATCATGTTCTCTCATGTTTTTTAAGGCAAAGAATTGAGGAAGAAAAGACAAAAGTGAATATGGAATGATGTTTGCTCTGTTTTGAGTGGTAAGGACATACCAATCTTGGTTATTCTTATCAGGTTCGTTTCTGACCAGCTGTTTTCCTTGCACTTTTGAGAAAGAAGTCTTGTAATGGAAGCACTCATGATAATAAAGCTATGCAATTGATTTCAAATATGGCCCTGATCCACACTGTTCTGAAGTAAAATTATTCTTTTAATTGTCTCTGGTGATTGTTGGACTGAGCTGAAAAGGAAGAAAGAAAATTCACAAAACTGTAAAGATTATCTTTGAAGATTTTTTTTCAACTGTTTTAACATAACAGGGAGACCTTCCTGATAGTGCAGGGGGAGGGGGAAATTCTATCTAATCTAACAATCATACAAAGAGCACTTATTCTTTAAGAAAATCCTGACATGAGATGCGATAAAAAACGAAGAGTAGGAAAAGGGGTAAAGCTGAATACATAGTATAAAGAAAAATAGTTTTCTTCAAGAAAAGCTGAACATAAAGGAACTTGGAGCTAGTATTCATGGTAGAGAATTTTTGGTTAAAAAGATTGACATTTTAATAAACTGATCTTAATTAACAGTACTTTGAAATTCTGAGTTGTACGCTCCCTATCTCAAAACACTAGAACCAGTGGCTTTTTAAATAATTTGCTGCTTGTGGGTGATCTCTTTTTGAAACAAACCCAGACCCTCCAGTCACAATTTATTTTTTATTTCAAAAATGATTTTTACTAGCAAATTTTGCTTTGGTTCAAGAGAATTATAAATCATTATTACACAGCCAGACACTTCAAACATTTTGTAAGAGCTTTGTGACCAATGAAGCATCAAAGGCAATGCTGAAATCCATGATTACAGCATGGGTGCACGTCCATTCATTAATACATTAAAGTTCAGGACTCTAATGTTATTAATAGGATTTCTAGAATGTGGTGTATTTTTCTCTTAGAAAAGGTGGATCTTCCTGTCACACAAAGCAAGAAGATTGTTCTTCATTAATGTCAATTTATGGAAACTTTATTTTGTAGACAATTTAGGGCTGAAGAACTGAGATTTCTTAGGAGCTTTTGGTGATTGTTTATTCACGACAAACAGATGTAGCTTTTATTTCCTTTTCTATCTCCACCATGCTGTATTGTTGGTAATATGCACAGGGAAGGAGGGAAGACAGGCAATTATCTATGGATACTTTTCTTGACTCTTTCATTTCTGACACTATATTATATTATATGAATCTTTATTTAGCTCTTACTATAATAAGCTCTGGGAGACTTAGGCAGTATGGAACAGTATATTTTTGAATGTATGTTCAGACATGAGATGGCCCTGCCATGTTCAGATCTCTGTTGTATTAGACACCACACAAATCCATAGTAAGTGATGGTCATTGTCTTTCAGCATTTGCAACCTATGTAAATGAGTAAAAGAACAGAAGAAATTAATTGTTACCCAGATTTTACTGCTGGGGAACAAAGACTCAGAAAGATTGAATGATTTGTTTAATTTGAGCATCAAGTCTGTGCTAGATCTGGGAAGTGACTTCCTTTTCTCTCAAGATCCCACCTAGTTACTTCTTTCTTCTCAAATTAAATGCCCATGAATGTGAAAAAAAAAAGAACCAATGTGCATCAAAATTCAAAGCACACTATTATCCTGTTTTGAGTTTTGTGAAATTCCTGGTTAGTTATTGGAATTTTTGCTGTTATATGATATTTGAGTAAATATAAGAGATGCACTATTTTTGTGCCAACACAAACCTGCTGTTATCAGTGGTTTTCCCAGGGACCTGGGCAAGTTTTGAAAGTTGTGAGGTGCTCTCTCAACAGAAATCAATGTTCTGTTCTCCTTTTGCAGTAATGGTTTAACAGGTGCAGGCATTTTTCAAAACTAACTTCTTCCTACTAGCAGAAACTCCCCTTCTTCTAAGCAGAGGAAGTTTCTTAGGTTTCAGTTAATTACTTTCTTTCATTGTAGTTTCTTTCTTGCTTCTGACTAACATCCAAGAAAATATTTTTAAATTGATTTTTATTTTTTTCTTCTGGTGTTCTTTTCCTAGTTGTTATGTTGTGATACCACTTCTCTCTGGAAAGAGAGCTTCAGCCAAAAGCTCAGACTTCAAAGATCTGCAGCCACTACAACTCTTTCCTGTATACAGAGCAAACATTGTATACATATATCACTCCTTTTGCTCCTGAATTTTTTAACAGGTATGGGAGTAAGAAAACTAAGAAATGGTGTAGGAAAGGGGCATATGAATTGTTGAGTTAGATGGCCTGCATTGCTTGCTGAGGAGACCTGATCTCGTCCTGACTTGGAAGATGTTCTCCAGTGTTGTGCAGCCTGTTGCCTGAACCAGAATGCCTTGCTGAGTAGCTCACCCTCAGGCAAATGGCCATGGCAGCCAAGGTGTTGCTCTGTGGGTTCTGGGCAACTCTAAATTTAGGTCATATTTGTTTTTTGATGTTGACAACCCCTTTTTACAGCCAAGTATTGACCATAGAACTCTTCCATTGTGCACAGTCCCTTAGCAATGGAACGACTATTCTCCAGGAGAAATGGCAGTGATTAGGAAGAGTTGTGACCTGAAATCAATGTGTTGGAACAAATGTTCAGTTTTGTCAACAGCTCTGAAGTTAAAAGGGTTTTGGCCAGTGCCAGCTTGGCTGATATTTGTTTCAGTAAGGAGAGGGCTCAGGAGGTTATGTCTAACCTGGGACCATTTCTCCCTTTAGATATACTTTTCTCATGCATAAGGTAGGCTAGAGCTGGTTGATAAAGTAATGGCAGAGATAGCTTGCATTCTTGTTATATTCCTGATATCCTTTTCCCCTGGAAAAGGGAAGCAGGAGAAGCACCCTGTTTAGGCTGTTTTGCTCCATTTCTGATGCAGTGCCCTGCAAATTAGGGAAAAGCCTATTGCAAGAACACATGCTTTATGCTAACTGAAATATAAAATGAGTTCTAATACTTTTCCTTTGAGTCCTACAGGAGGCTTGAAATTTACTTGCAGAGGAAGAGGCTTTGATCCACATATTTTCATAAGTATTCATAAAGATACAGAATTAGAAGCTCCCCTTTATTCCCTTTTTCATGTGTGCTGGTTTTGAAACACATTTGAAGCTGTGGAATTGATTGAACTTCCAGTGAAGCTTCTTTCCAGAGATGAGCTAGACTAAAATGCAGGGTATCACAGGAAGCAAAAAGGTCTCAGAGTGCTATTCCTCTCCATGCTCAGCTGGAGCAGTAGAGTATGGGGGAATATTGAGATTTACAGACTCCACTCTTGCTCTCTTGAACTACCTCCATAAGTATCAGGGCTTTCATGTAAGCATTTCAGCCTCTTTCTGCTAACTTGCACGTGAAAAAAGGACTGACTCTTCATTGTTTTTTACCCCAAAACTTGGCAAAGAAGTGATAGAATAAGACCTTGTTTACTGGTTGTATTTCTTGTACGTACACATGAATTTTTCATGCTTGTATACAAGAAAATGGTAAACCAGGGTTTTACCTGTAGGTTATAAGTTTACTATTTAGGTTGAATAACCAAATCTGAGAGCAGATCATCTTAGTTTTCTGAGATATCTGATTCTTCAATTTTATGGTTTTTTCCTATTCACTTTACAGAGCTAATCAAAACCGTGTGAAAACTTATCCCCTAAAATACAGCACACCTTTTCAGCTACCTCTATTTCTAGTTTCTAAAACTTACTTAGAACAGAAGTTGTTATTGGAAATAATTCAAACTTCAGAATAGGCAGTTCTAAGTCAAATACCTAGATTTAAGAATGTTTCAAATCTCAAGCAGACAAATACAGAGAAAACAAGGAGTAAGGAATGTCATAATAACAAAGGAAGTCTAACCACATCAATGTAGAATGTGAATGTTATCTGACTGTGCTGACTTGGTTCCTTAAAATAGAATGAATGGGGTATTGTGCCTCAAAATCTCTTCTTCTAATATTCTGTTTACTCTGCTGTACATCTGGCATTTTATCCTCCTTAAGATATTATTTCTGGAATTAATATCCATTGTATTAAACAGATGTAACGAAATATGCTGTACTTCAAATCTTCTATGTCAGATTCTTAGAGCTTTGCCAGAAATTTCTGGTGACACCCTCAGTAATCACTTAGCCTCTTAAAACAACTCATCTTTCTGTTAGATGAGAATATTATATTCAGAAACTCGTAAGGTTGATGTGGAGATTATTACGACATAAAGTAAATGCCATAATACCATGCAAGTACTTTAAATAGGTGTTAGGGCTTTCCTGAGAGTTATCACCGTTTTCCTATCTCTCACTTTCTACCTAGACAATTAAAGAGAAAATGAGGCACTATTAAATGTCACGTGCAGCTAATCTGCAGTACAGTCAATGGCACATCTCCTGACTTTGGCCCTGTTTCTTTATCCTTTCAGGGCCTCTTTCCACTTGCAGAAGCACAGAAGTCCCTCATGTTTACTTGTTTGTTTTCATTTGTTTTGTTTTTTCCTGAACCAATAAAATATTTAATCACAATAACCATGTTTATTAGAGGCAAACAGAACAGTAAGCTATGTTTAAAAAGGAAATGCACAAAACCACTGTGAACAAATCTTAGTCCCAGGTGTTTCCTTGATGCCAGCCATGAAAGCTGTAGAAGTATTCATTATAAACTATCAGTTCTGCCGAGATCAAGGGTAGATTCCTGGAGTGAGCAGCACAAAAGACAAAATGAAAGGATCTCCTCCTCTGTTACAGATAGTTCTACATATACATATGTATATACTGTGCATGTATGTTTGTGCATATGCATGTGTAGGTTTATACAGTCTATATAAATCAGTAGTGCTATCATCTTCAATTGAAAATATTCACAAAAGTGGGCTCTTTGAAATGTGAATATCAAAAGAATTGTTTTCTCCATTGTGAGGTTCCCAGAATAAAATAACTGAAGGGAAAATTTGACCAACCCACTCAAGTTAGTGTCTGTTTGAACATGCAGTCTTTATTCTCCACTGAATATACCAAGCCTTTTGTTAGTATTCAGGTTCTATTTCTTAAATATGTGATGAGTGAACATCTGAGGGGCTGGAAAATACACACCACACCCAGAAGCACAGACACCCCAGCCCCAGCAAGAACTTCAGTGTGTCATCTCTAAGGTGCACTTGGAAACTGCTCCTGGAATTAATAGTCAGGGCCACTAAATAATAAGTACCTGGTATGAGGGTGTTTGATTTTATACCTTTCAGTTCTGATCACATGGTCTTTACTCTTCATTCCAAGACCTAGTAAAGCAGGAATTCAGCCCAGGAAACAAGGCAGTATTTTCTGCTTTCATTAACACACAGACTTTAACAGTCAAAGTGACTGCTTGGAGTTTTGGAAAACTAGCCTGCACAGTCTTCTTGCATCAGACTACTTCATATTGACTGTCCTGAAAAAGAATACACTACCTTGTGTTTATCACTAGGTTAATGTGATACAATTCCTTGTATGTGTATTGGAATAGACCTTAAAAATCATTTAGTTTCAAACCCCCTGTCATGGACTGGGGCACCTTCCACTGGACCAAATTGCTCAAAGCCCTATCCTGCCTGGCCTTGAATACCTTCAGGGATGGAGCATCCATAACTTCTCTGGCAACATGCTCTAATGCCTCCCTACCCTCCTAATATCTGATCTAAACCTTCTCTCTTTCAGTTTAAAGCCATTCCACCTTGTCCTGTCCCTCAGTCTGCTGGCCACATGTCTTTTGATGCAGCTCAGGATGCAGTTTGCTTTCTGGACTGCCAGTGCGCACTGTTGGCTTATGTCCAGCTTTTGATCCACCAGCCCCCCCAAGTCCTTCCCTACAGGACTGCTCTGCATGAGTTAATCTCCCAGTCTGTACTCATGTTTGGGATTGCCCTGACCCTGGTACAGCACCTTGCACTTGGACGTGTTGAATCTTGTTTGTTTCCCATAGGCCCACTTCTCAAGTTTGTTCAGGTCCTTCTGAATGGCATCCGTTCCTTCTGCTGTGTTAATAGCACTACTCATCTTCCTGTCATCTTTAAATTTGCTGAGAATGTCCTCAATCCCACTGTCTGTGTCATTGATAAAGATATTAAAGAGTACAAGTTCCAGATAAAAGCCTGGGGAACGCCACTCGTCACCAGCCTCCACCTGGATATAGAGTCATTGACCACGACTCTTGGCTCCATCCATCTAACCAATCCCTTATCCGCTGCGTAGTCCGTGTCTCTCCAATATGGAGATAAGGATGTTGTGTATGACCATGTCAAATGCTTTTCAGAAGTCTAGGTGGATGATATCAGTTGGTCTTCCCTTGTCATCTCTTGTCATCACCTCATCAGAGATGGCTGCCAGATTGGTCAGGGACAATTTGCCCTTAGTGAAGCAAGTCAGTGCATCTTTGCATGACCATGTGTGACTATGCTGCAAGCTGGATTGGTCCTCAGTTAAAGAAGAAAACAAAGCAAATGTCCCATTTCCATCTTAATCAACCTATTCTAAGCAAGATCTTTTCAGTGACCTAGTTTACTGAGCAATTGTAATGGTACCAGTGATGGCTGGTAACTGAGGGTGAGGGAAGAGGAATTTGTGTGTGGAGATTTTTGTTTGTTTGCTTGGGATTTTTCTGTGAGCTCTGAAACAAATGCAATACAGAACTATTTAGTTAGTGCCACACAGGCAATGTGATCTCCCTGTTAGTGTGTTTTGTACCAGACTAGCTCCAGATGCTTTTGTTGATGAGAATGGTGTGTAAAAATCAGGAAGACTGATTTCTCAGTGCCTTGCCTAATGTTTTCACATGGGCCACAAAGTGGTTGCGCAGCAGTGTCATTCTTATCCAAGCTAAAAAAGAGAGTTGCCTTCCCATTAAGTGTCACAGAGCACCATGCCCCTAAAACTTTCATAAGATTAGAAGAGCAGCAACAATTCTGATTTTAAAATGAGAAAAATATTCGTGAGGAGGTGACCAATCCTTCAGCTTACATTGTTTAGTTTATATTGTTTGCCTTATGTTCTGTTTTATGGTATCTGCCTCATTTGCTTACTGCCTAGGCCCTCTGATGTTACGCAGTGTAGTAATTCATAACCATTTATTTATATTAATAATTTGGGAGTTTCAGTCTAAGTCAAGATGGGACCTCTCTTTGACTTGCTCAGGATGAGTTTTCACATAGTGGAATAGGATTCTAAGTAACTTTGTGCTTGTGATCGTGAACACATAACAATTTGTGCAGAACCATGAGCTTCTTGGAACAGTTTTTTGCATTATAGCTTCCAGAGGAGAAACCAGCATTTGAAAATGTGGAGGGATAAACAGCAGATGAGAGCAGCAAGGTGAATGCCAACTTACAACTGAAAATTTATTATTATATTAGTGTTTGTAATATGTTACTGTTTGTGTAAAGCACACAGGAGAACTGTCAGTGCTTTTAGAATAGTGGAAATTATGGTCCAGCACCGGTTGCAATGAATGGTGTAGAAATTTAGAGAACGAGGGAGGCGAGTAATTGAGCTTTCACAGCTTAAGGAATTGCTGCTAATTGTTTGTGTGTGTACTTCTAACTGACTGTAATTCGAAGGTAAGTGGTTTTACATATTAGAATGCCATGGTTCAAACTAGCAGCTTGTTTAAAATAATCTACTTTCCTTTGCAGTAGCAGTGAATTGGAAGTGTATTGTGATCCATTAATATAGTTCAGTTAGTAAGTGGAAAATTGTTGAGCTATGCTAACTCTAGTTTGCAGTTGTCTGTCCATACCTTAATTTACCACTTTGTTGGTCACTCATTCTTTACATCATGTTTCTTCTCATCAGGTTTTGGGAATAATTACTCCCTACAAAGAAGCACTCTGTTAAGAAACATTTTAAGAAAAGAATTTCTAGGCTTGATTTCAGGCAGTTGCACTATTCATCAGCATTGAACATCTCAGTATAGAAATCTGGCTGGCAGCACAGTGTAGTAAAAACACAATTCAAACATGATTATTACAGTTAAAGTGTGATGATAGCATCTGTGAAAATGTAACCAACCAATCAAGGAACATGCAGAATTGAAGTGAACAGTTGCACTGGCAATAGAGACTAGTGTTCATAAATCATCTAGCAGCCTAAGTATAGACAAAGCTGAGGATCGGAAAAGCTTCCCAAGTGCATGTGGGAGTCTCCATTTTCCCTTTCTGCTCTCCTGTCACCTTCTCCATTACTGGCTGCTAAGGCAGTAAAATTTTTCCTCTGGGTTTGTTGTGACAACATCTCAGAGAGTTTACAAAATGATTTTTGGTGTGAATCTTGTCACCTTGCTTGACAATTTTCTTGCCTCTTTATAGTGTACTGTGGGGTAATGTAAACTATATTTGAGTGTTTCTCACTTTTGAGAACATGTGCCTCAAGGGGTATGTAAAGGCAGGGGATGGGAAAAAAAAAATTAAATGAAAGGCACAGCAGCCTGACCGGGAGCTGTGGGTGGGAGGAGGGAGGCAGCATTACTTCCTTAAACTTTCTTTGGATCTAAACATGGCCTGGGAGCTGCTGAACACTGTCAGAATGCATCATTAATGACAGCATGTGATAGAAAACTAATTTTTTTCTACAAAGCAATTTTTTAAAAAATAATTTTACTAAACTACATTTGCTGAAAGATGCAACACGAGGGAACTTCAGGACAGTACAAGTTTTCTAATTTATAGTACTGGGGGGGGAATGGTGGCAATGTCATGTATTTGTGTTGTTTAAACCTGTAGCTTGGCTCTACCTGTGCCACAGTTCTCCTTCATTATGAGAATTTTTTGCCCATTTCTCATTACACCAGAGCCATCAGCGTTGTTTGAGGCTGCTCTGCTATGGAGATAAACTACATAGAATAAAGATGGTGGATACCTAAGCTCATGTTCTGGCCCTATGCTGTCCTAGGTGCAAATTACTTTCAGTAGTGGTTTTTCTCCATTAAAAAAAAAAAAAAAAGATGAGTCTGAGCAGGAATTTACATCTTGTTTTAGTCAGGAGAGCTGAGGAAGGTATTTGAGAGGTGGAGATTTTAGAAAGGAATTACTTTATGAAGAGACACTGATGGTTCTGCAAGAAGGACCCAGTGAATACAGATTATAAATTTATTTGAGTAAAAGTGGTTTGTAAGTCTATTTTGAGTAGATTAATTAAGAATAAATTTCGATTCTGGATTGTGGGTTGTTTTTTCTCAGGATATTGATTAACCAAATTTGAAGACTTGAATCTTTTGTGATGGCTAAAACAAAATTATGATAGTCTAAATTCCAAAATTCCCTGGAACGGAGTATTTTTTGACTAGCATGAGAGTTAACTGACTTGTACAGTAATAGAGAATTCAACACAAATAAAATAGATGAAAGATATTTGATAAAATAAACCCCTTGAATGAAATGAGAATCGTAGCCATATAAATAAATGTGGAAATACAATGTATCTAAAATCAACACCTATCTGTGAGGTTGTATTTACTAGTATACCTTGAAACAAATCTAAAGGAATACCTAAATTTTATTTGTTTAAATTAGAGAATGCTGTACTTCGTTATAACCACAATTCTGCAGTAAGATCTGTGGCCAAAGCCTTTTACCTACAGCTGATAGATTGTGAATGCTTTTTTTTCCTAGTTGATGTAAATTACTGGCTGCTTCCCAAGGGCTGGGACTCTGAACATCCTTCTTACATATATTTACAAACAACACAGATGTAAGATGTACCAATTGAATTCTTAGTAAGGCTTCTGCACTTTTCCAAAATTCTTGCTCACATGTGTACTGTAAATTAAAGGTGATCTCAGATACTGTCGTTTCCACATGAGGTGGAAAGCATTGGTTAGTACTTGTAGATGGAGCAACTATATGGTAAGGTGCACATCTTGAAACAGAAGAGTTTGTCTGGAACTTTTTCATCTTTATCCCTTTTCAATGTAAGTTCCGCTCCTAAGGAAAGTTTAAATACCCTTAATTAAGTCATCAGAAAGTGAGCCATTTTTAAGACAAGAACTGTACTTGTTGTGTTATTAGTTTCAGTATAGTTCAAGCCCTGTGTTCTTTAAGAGAAGGAAGGAAGCATCTCCAGAGGAACATAATGAATTCTGAGCCCTGGCCCTGCCTGGGAAAATTCCAGCAAAACTCAATTTTGGGGAAGCTGGCAGGTAGTTCTGTAGTGCTCTTTGTATCCTTCAAGTTCATTGTTACGGCTGTGCCAGATTTATAGATGTCTAGAGGGGCAGATGTACCAGAATGGAGAAGAGAAAAGTAAATGAAATGTGGTGGTGCACTGCTCCATATCAGAAGAAATTTCCTCACTGTAGATCACACCATCCAAAAATCTCACTGTAAAACGTTGCTTCTGTCTTGCCTGCATACATGAATATCCCCGAAGATATTTACAGCACTGTAGACACTATAGTCTGGTGTTGCTGTCCTGAAATTTTTGGTGGATCTCAGGTTACACATTAAGCTTTTAAATACTGAGGTTCACCTTAAAATATTAAGAAGTGTAGGCCATAGGGTTATTCTAAAAGAACAGAAGGATAAAAAAGTATTTTTTTCTGTGTATGAATAAGGGTACAGATCTAGTTATCTTTCAGATAGGGAAACACACTCATTTTGTTGTTATTAAGAAGTAGAGCTAAAGATACTCAAGTAAGTGGGTAAAAATGAAATACCTCCTGGGAAACAAAATGCATAGTTAAAAATAAATTAATTGTGGAAAGTTCTCCAAAAGCAGCTTTTCAAGTTTATGGCAGAGAACAAATCTGTATCCTAAAAAAGAATAAACTCAGCAATTGTATGCACTTTTTACGTCTCTCATGTAAAACCTGGCAAACAGATTATTTGTTGGCTTAGTAGATTAGACATGAGGGCTTCTGTAAATTAAAAACAAAAGCAGCTTTGGAATGTATTTCACTGTCTCAGTTGGAAAACAAAGATCTCTTTCCCTCAACCCCTTCTTTTCCTTAGGATAATTAAAAATAAAAAAGTGTGCAGAGCCATATAAATAAAACAAGGGCTGGGATGAAAAAAAAAAGAAAATCTTCCTTCAAAGAGATGTCAGCAATCACAGTTTTCATTTGTCTGTGCCAAGAAATGTGCTTATATGTAGGTCTGAATGTAGTTTATTCTTGACTATTTATGGAAGTTATGCTCTTAGAGACCTTAATATGTAATAAAAAAAGAAAAATCCTTAATTAAAATCTGTTTTAAATGATGCTTAACTTAAAAGCTTTCAAACACTCCTCTAAGCATTACACAATGTTCCACTGTCTTCCTTTTCTAGTATTTGTTACCGGTACAAATACATTCAAGTTTATACTCTAATTATATAGGATTTTATTGTAATTTAGTTCAAGAAAGTGTGAATGCATTCTTCATGGGCAAAATATGTTACTTTGAATTTCTGAAAAAACCCTTTGGCTATACAACTTCTCCTGAAGTTTGTAACCTAAAAGAGAGCACAGTCTGTAGTATAAAACATGAAACACATTTAAAATACAGCTCACTGTTAAAAATAATTCAAGGAAAGTAAAAGCACACAGGCCAGGAGTGTGAGTGCCTGAGGACAGCACAGAATTGTGCCTTGGCATATTATGCAATTACTCACTTTTTTTTATTAAGTGCAAAATTTAGAAATTGCCATCACAAAATACGTATTCTGACCAGGAGCTACAAGAATAACTCCTTAAGAGATGCTTGCCTAACACAAACGTTTCCTGATTGTACTGAATTCATTTGTCAGTGCTTATTCTTTCCCTTCGATTTTGTGGTAGCTTCTTTCTGTCTTTTTCCACCTCTTTATTTCTCCTCTCATATTTAATTTTGGGCTGAGTCCTGTCAGACTTGGATAGTGGGAGGGTGAGAAGACAAAGGAAATATAAGGTTCCCAGGGATCAGTCTTTGCGTAGTCACAGACGCAGCTCAAAACTACCTTCCTTTTCCAGAAATTGCAGAATTTCCCTTCTACTGGGCTGCATTCACGTTGAGAAGTAGATGTGTAGGGAAGAAGAATAACTCAAGTGACACTGTCCCCCTGGAAGCCATGTGTTATAGGCGCATCCCAGCCCACATTTCCGTCTTGTGACCAGTGATGACTGAACATGTGTGTTTTCCTAAAAAACCTCTGAGAGGATGCTTCTGTGGGACATCAGATGCATTGCTGTGCTGCTTTTGTTACCCGATGATTTTCAGAATTTACGTACAGTTCTCAAGATAATTCAAATTAGTTTGAAACTCATTTACTGCTTTTGGAAAAGTGGAATACCGTGTGGGGAAAATTAAGTCTTCTAAAGGCATGAGGAAATGTAAGGGATACAAATTAACAATTTGTTGGCACCTACATAGGTTTCATGTGTGGCACCATTATTTCCTCCCACTTTTTCAGGATTTTATATAGAGTACAACCAAAAATCAAGACTTTAGGATGTTGTATGAGGAATGCAGAATCAATTTTTGAATAAGCAATTGGGGAATATCTTGTGCAGTTTTGGCTAATGGAATTATCTGGCCAGTTATCAGGCATGTTCCATTCAAGACAGTAATTCTCAAGGATATTCTTGATTTTGATTGAATGTTTTTTTATCTGTGAACACTACAGTCTTTATGTCAAAACTAATACTCATTTTCACTTCTGGGCCAACTGGCAGATCCAAATACAAATATTACTAATTGGCTGCTCATAAGCCTTTCTAGCAATTAATTCAGTTATAAATGATTCAGACCTTTCTGTAACCCAAATAAGATTCATGCTTGGTTTATTTTTCACAGATTTGTTTCATGCTAGAAAAGGATTTGTAATAAACCATTATTAAGAATGGGGAAAATTAGATGGTTTATTTGATAGTCCTCATTACCTCTTCTGCAGTGTGGGAGACAGATAAATTGTAACCTTTATTGTAAAGCTGTTTCTTTTTTTTATAAAAACACAAAAAATGTAGTTCTGTAATTTCCAACTTCTGTACAGGATATTCTGTCAGCAACTTAGAAACTCAAAGAAAATATTAGAAAAGAAGTTACCCATAAAAGAGGAACGATTTTAACTCTGACCATTGGTACAATAATGACGCATTTCTGTAGTAAAAAATCTTTGTTTCACATAAGATAATGATGCACTTATACATTTGTGTGCTTTTATTAGTTTTCCAGGTAAATGTTTTGTTATCTACACCACTGAATTTTGTAATTGCAAGTAATTACGTGTTCATTTCTTCATTGCATTTCTGTATGGTGATGAACATGTGAAATAGGGCCTCTAAGGAAACTCAGTCCCTGTGGATCCTGTGACAATCTTTGTAAACCCTGAGACATTTCATCCTAGTATTCCAGTCAGATTTACAAGCGATTACATTTGCTTGTCTAAGCTGCCTTGCAGTCAGTGATAGCACAGTGTTATTTCTCTTTTTCCAGTTTTAAACTATTCACTGTTGAACTAGATAGCTGCATTCAAACTCTGTGGCATCCACGTTCTGGAGATGGTTTGCCCCTGGTTAATCCAGGGACCACCAATTCCTCTTTGGTGTCTAAATGATATTTGGCACCAATTTGGCTACTATCTGAAAATTCTTCTAGTCTCTGTAGCATGGCATTTTTGGCTGCTATTTGCTCCCGTTATTTATTATGAATCAAATTCAGAACCCATTAATACTGGAATCTCAATTATCACACATTTATTCACCTATAAAATTTTTAATGATTGTCAGAAATTGCATGGTCAGCTGGACATACCACCAACTGCTCAGAAGCACAATAAGACTAGATGAAACTGAAAAGGAGTAGCATCTGTAGGCTGGCAAAAATATCTGTGCAAGTCTGTGAAGCAGTGGAAGTCACACAAGTATCTGTGTTGTCCTCTCATGTGAAAAGGCACAGAATAATGATGGCAGAAACAAAGATTGCTGTTTACTTTAGCCATTATTCTTGCTGTAACTTTGACAAAGTTGCAACAGGGTCTTTTCTAGTTCAAGGACTGCCACATCAATCATTACTAGAAGAGGAATTATTCTGCATTCAACTTCAAAGAAAATGCTTGGAAATGTTCTCTATCATCTTCTGAGGGAATTGCAGGACTTGAAGGACTTCTGGTTACTATTCTAAAGAACATAAATGAATACAGTCAATCATAATTGGAGATGAAGGGGAAATGTCTTAGGGAATCTATTCTTTACCTCTTTCCTTTATATGTTTTTACTTTGTGTTTGTGTTTTTTGAAGGCATAGCACATTGGTCTAGGTACAATTTTCTAGTCATCCCAGAGCATCTTTTGTCATCTTACATCCTCTGTGTTATTTTGACTCACTCTTCCGTGGCTGAAGGGGAAAACCAGCTTCTGACAAACAGACTTAATCTTTCAAGTTACCAAATAATATGGTTTTTAATTTTAATAATTTTAATAATTTTACTTATACAGTAAAGTCTGTACATAGTTGATCTTAGAATGTGAATGGCTTCACTGAATTCAGATCTTTCCCCAAACCCCCAAATCCGATATTTTAAGGACAATGATATAACAAGCAGAGTGTCAGGGTCTTATATTCCCTTGCCTAATAATTAATTTTCTTGTAGACTGTGAATGAAGGACCACAGTTCAGGGACAGACTAGCCATGTGAAAGGAAAGACAGGCGTCAGTGAGGTGTCTTATTCAAGTGACCTGCTCCATACATGAAGTAACACTATTAAACAGAGGTCAATTAGTAAGTTGTCCAGTAGACACAGGGTTCTATGCCTTCCATGTCCTCCACATGATTTTGCCCATCATGTCCACAGGGCACTGGATCTTGCTCTTGCTGGGTGAGATTCTTCAGCGTTGTGTCCCATTAATAGTGCAACATCAGCTGCATTTACTGCTTAGTGTCTTGTGTTCCCTCTTTTAATTTGATGTGGTTTTATTAAATAAAACATATTTTAAATGGATGTCATCAGCTTGAGGATATGGTACTGTAGGCAATTGAGAGAGGAGAGGATTATGCATAGTGTTTTATTCCACTGTATTTTATTTCTCCTATATGATAACCAGGAGAATAAAAGGGCACTGCAGAAGCAGAGTTGACATCAAAAAACCTAGTGCAGCTCTGTTGCAATGCCTAGAGTTATACCAAACTAGTGTGAAAGCCAAATCAAGACAACATGCAGTAAATATAAAGTTAAATAATTTCCATTTGCTTCCTTGTATTTACTTATTTCAAGGATATTTACAGAATCAACTTGTTGAATGAATATCTGACTCAAAGCGTATGGAGCTATGACAACTAGGTCCAACCTTACTTGGTTTGCTAAATTCTGAGACAATAGATAGGTTTGATAGAGTGGAAATGAAAGTTCATGCCCATTTCTGCACAGGCAGTTTGAAAGAAAAAAAAAAAAAGAAATAAAAGTCTTTTTTTCGAGAGCAATAAATTTCTATGTCTGTCTTGGGTTGTGAATTCCCCTCAGAAGATTTGAGACGAAAATGTTACTGCGATTATAGAAATCTCAGTAGCTTAACTAGACTGCTTCTCTTCCAAAATGCTAACAGATAGTGGAGCAGACTATGGGTTTATGTCTTGCCAAGGGCCTTTTTTCATGCCAGAACTGTATTTTTTTTCCCAAGATAAAAGTCTTTAAAAGCTTTTCAGTGCTACAAACTTCTTTTCAGACATGCATAACTGATCAGTTTGCTTGTCCAGAAATGGTGAAAGGGATAGGATCTCAAGACAAAGATTAGTCCTAGGTTGGAGAAAATATTTATGGCTCTACTGTAAGTCTCTGGCTCACAAGTGTTTGAAAAGTAAAAGCTGGCATAGCCTAACTACCATATAACAACAGCAAAGTAGTAATTCCCTGTTTAACTCCCAAATATACCTATGTTGTCAGTGCTTTTACAGATGAAGTAAAGGTATTTCTAAACTTATGATTGAGCCTGTGTGGCACCTTTTGCTTACCTAAACCAGGACAATGCACATCTGGGCAAGTGTTGTCTTGTTTTGTTTTGTTTTTTTCTCCAAAGCACAACTGTTCCCTCCCTGGCTTATATATAAAAGTACTGTGACACAATTTTGCACCTCTTATTTAAACATAGTTTTATGAGCTGAACTCTAAATGCTCACTGTCTGAATTGTCAGGATAGTTAAGGTGATTAGCAAGCTTCTTAGATTGAAAAGTGGCCTATTTCAGGTACTGCCAGTACTCTGCCAAATGTTTGTTCATTGTTATTTTCCCCTCCCCCTTTCATTTTTCATAGAAACAGAGAATCATAGAATTGTTTGGATTGAATAAAGACCATCTAGTTCCAAACCTCCTGCCATGGGCAAGGACACGTTCCACTAGACCAGGTTGGTCAGAGCTCCATCCAACCTGGCCTTGAACACTTTCTGGGAAGGAATGCTGCATTTTCCTTTGATGATGACTAAAACAATGTCAGATTGCATATGCTTGCCCAAATCTTTGGAATTGATTATTACTAGAATTTTTGAACAAATAAATCTGAGTTAATTAGTCCATCTGCGATAATCAGCTCTATTCTTCTATAACAAACAACTTTGCCTGATCACACTATCATGGAAAATAGAAATGGGAACAGTTGTATATTAACACAACTGACGTGAGCCCTGGTTTTGCTTACATCCAGTACTTGTGATCTTTTTGACTTGCTTCATGTGTTTAATCATGTTTGATTGTGTCTATCTACAAAGTTTGTTGGGTACACCCTCTATTGTGATTTTTACTGTTGTGGCAGTATGTAAGTCAGTGGTGGGTTTATTGATCTAAATAAATTATGTCTCAGATGTATCTCTGTTTCCTATAAACCAGCACATCTTTATCAAGCTCATTCATGTGGCTGCATTTTTTGGTGTTTCACATTCCTTACTCTAAGTATTTCTGCTATATAAAAATATTTATGTAAGTCAATTAGATAGTCTGAGATCATAGAACACGTTGCCAAAATACTACCTGTGTCCCAGGTTCTTTGTAACACATCCAGCTGCCATGCATGTATGTGCATTACTGGAATCTCTCATAAAGATAATTATTTTTAGGGATGACTAAAACTCAAAAGTTGTAGAACTGTGATTGTGTGGCCGGAACAGGGTTAGGAACCTTGCAGGACATAATCATAAGAATGACAGCTCTGGTTAATGGCAAGGATTTGTCTAGCCTAGTAGCCTTCACTGAACAGTGGTAAAATAGAATAAGAACAGGAGAAACATTTATGATATTTCTAACCTATCTTTCTCCTAACCTCTGTTTTTCAGCTCATTGTCCTCATGTTTTATGTTTGCTTAGTAACTTTCAATGTACTTGATTTTTTAAATGTAAGGTGCTTATGTGCCCTTATTTGAAAAACATTCGACCAATCTGCCATTCACTGCATGAATAACCACCATTTGTTTTGTTTTTAAATTTATGATGTTGTAACTCATGACGTTGTAACCTTATCATGCTATCTTCTAAGTATTATGTCTTTCAAGCTGAAGAGTCCTAATGCAACTGTCTATAGGGAAGGAAGTTCTAAAATACCCCTTCTTGAGACCAGGAGCCAAATGGCTCATTGTAATTGAGGAATACGTAAATGAAATTATATGGTGGAGCAATAATATTTTAAACATAGTCACTTGTCTTTTCCTGATAGTTCATGTAATTGTAGAAAAACTTAGCTTGGTAGGTACATCTGTAGCCATTCAATCCAACCTTCTGACCAGGGTTGGACTAACTTCAAAGTTAGATAAGACTGTTCAGGGCTTTCTTCATCTGAGTTGTCAAACTTTCCTGAGACAAAGATTCCACAAGCACTCTGGGTGCCTGTCCCAACACTGCATTATTCTTTTTTTATTCATATTTAACATTAATTTCTATCACAGAACCTTTTAAACTATTGCATCTCATCCTTTTGCCCTGGAAAGAGTTTGAATCCATCTTCTCCATGATCTGTTTTTGGGTAATGAAAGACTGCAATTATATCCTGCCCTAACCTTCTCTTCAGCATCTTCTGTACCCTTTGCTCCAACTCCTAACTGTATTAAGGCCTTTCTTCTAGACTCTCAAGGGTTTGTTAACCTCTCTCATACTAGAGTGTCAAAAACTGGACACAGTACTCCAGATGTGGAGTTGCTTCTGCAGACCAGTACGTGGCTGAACTCATCTAAATGTGCCCCCCAATTTGCTTTCTGCATAGCTGGTTTCTAGTAAAATTGTTCCCAGGCTATATTTTTGCATGGGGTCCTTCAATCTCATGAGGCTCATGTTGACCCATTCCTTGAGCTTTTTGATGTGTCCCTGAATGTCATAGAATCATAGAATCATAGAATAGATTGGGTTGGAAAAGACCTCCAAGATCATCAAGTCCAACCCCTGTTCCAACTCTAATTACTATATCATGGCACTAAGGGCCATGTCCAATCTCTTTTTAAAAACTTCCAGGGATGGTGAATCCACCACCTCTCTGGGCAGGCCGTTCCAGTGCCTGATCACCCTCTCTGTAAAGAATTTCTTCCTAACATCTAACCTAAACTACCCCTGGTAGAGTTTGAGCTTGTCCTGTTGTTGGTTGCCTGGGAGAAGAGACCAACCCCCACCTGGCTATAACCTCCCTTCAGGCAGTTGAAGAGAGTGATGAGGTCACCTCTAAACCTTCTCTTCTCTAGACTAAACAACCCCATCTCCCTCAGCCTCTCCTCATAGGACTTGTGCTCAAGTCCCTTCACCAGCCTGGTTGCTCTTCTCTGGACCCGCTCCAGCACCTCAATATCCTTCCTGAACTGAGGGGCCCAGAGCTGAACACAATACTCCAGGTGTGGCCTCACCAGTGCTGAGTACAGGGGAAGGATCACTGCCCTGCTCCTGCTGGCCACACTGTTCTTGATGCAGGCCAGGATGCCATTGGCCTTCTTGGCCACCTGGGCACACTGCTGGCTCATGTTCAGCTTCCTGTCAATCAGCACCCCCAGGTCCCTTTCCACCTGGCTGCTCTCCAGCCACTCTGTCCCCAGCCTGTAGCGCTGCAGGGGTTGTTGTGGCCAAAGTGCAGGACCCGGTACTTGGACTTGTTGAACTTCATTCCATTGGAGTCAGCCCAACTCTCCAGTCTATCCAGATCCCTCTGCAGAGCCCTCCTGCCTTCTGGTAGGTTGACACTCCCTCCCAACTTGGTGTCATCAGCAAATTTGCTGATGATGGACTCAATCCCTCATCTAGGTCATCGATAAAGATGTTAAACAGGACTGGGCCCAGCACTGATCCCTGGGGGACACCACTGGTGACCGGCCGCCAGCTGGATGCAGCCCCGTTCACCAGCACTCTCTGGGCCCGGCCCTCCAGCCAGTTCTTAACCCAGCAGAGAGTGCCCCTGTCCAAGCCATGGGCTGCCAGCTTTTCCAGGAGTAATGTCAGCCCTGCCTTCCAGTATCCAACTGCTCCCCACAGTGTGGTGTCCCCTGTGAAGCTGGTGAGAGTATGCTCTGTGTTGGAGTTAGTGACTGATGGCTCTGCTACACCGTATAGCCCGAAAAAGTAGCCAGTGAGGAATGTTCACTGTGATCAACTGCTGTTAAGTCTTTGAAATACTGACCGCTACCCTTTCAGCTCCAAGATTCCTGACCTTTCATTTCCTTTTCATGACCACGACTGAGCTAATGTTTAAATAACTCTGCTCACTGTAACTTCTCAGACTTTCAGCTGAGTGCTTGTAGCCAGTTTACAATCCTGCATCTTACGTTTGGCTGCCAGTCTTAACTCTGCATGGCATGGAATTTTTAATTGTTGAATTTTTAACATGTTAGAACTTTGAAAACTTCTACCTTCAGTTTATGAAGTTAAAACTTTTTAATAACTTGCAACATGAAAAACTTCTGAGCAATTGAAAATGAAAGCTGGTTCAACATGGGGATTTTGGATTTCTGTGGCTTAAATGTTAGATTGGATCTGACATTGTATATGTTTGTGGACTTTTGAATCCTCATGGGATCACCCAGTTGTTTTCATATATTCCTAAAATTCTGTTGTAAACAAGTATAGAACCAACCTTGGACCCTTCTGCATTTTCTAGTGGGAGTGCTACTGAGCAATGTCTACCAAATCACAGCATGCAACATCAGCTATTTCTGGCTTTCAGTCAGCTACCAGACAAGTATGCCTTGAACTGATGCACAACTGAAAAACATTTCTAATTGGTTAACTACCTGCCTATTTGCTTGGTTTTGTTGTTATTTTCTTTAAATTGTGTTGGGGAGATGCCAAAACATCTGTAAAGCTTTATTTTAAATTTAAAAGCTTTATTACTCTGGTGTCAAGGACCTTCTGTGCTTGCTTTTCTCCAACACTCAAGCCACTGAGCACTGGTCACGTGAATCCTGATAGAAAGCAAATGTTAACTTTTCATGCTTGAGTACCTACTGACAGCTAACATTAAACTTGTAAGCACATGTATTTGCACTGGAAGTGGTATCTGCTGTATGAGAGGGAACACTGCTTAACATTGTAAGGTAATGTTCCTCAGATCTCCTTGCCAGAACATGAGAGTGGAGACTATTAAATAAGATCTGAAATATCCCTTCTTAGCCATGACTGCTCACACACATAGTGTGATGACCATGATTGTGACAGAAAATTACAGGCTAATGCATGCACTGTTCTCTGTGTGTATATGCAGCATATATAAAATATGAATGAAAGCAAAGAGACAGTTTCCCTGAAGCCTTTTGCCAGACTCCCAGCACAGAAGCTGTTAACATAAGCTGTCAACCGGAACAGCCTTTCACCAGCCTGAGAACTGAGCCTTGTTATTCCTGTGTTCTGTTCCAAGCAGATCCTTTTCTGGAGTCATGAATCAAACCAAATCATATTATTTATTCCACTCCAGTTTATGGGAAATCAGTACAGCACCCCTTGAAACAGCGAAACCAGTATCTTCCCAGAAAGTTTAGAGATTTGGTCATGGTGGAACACTGTGATTCCTTTTGAACAGGACACCAACATGGCCTGTCTACTTAAAAGTGTAGCAACAGCTGATCAAATTAAAACTTGGGGTAAGATTTTTCTTTTTCTGTGTAAGATATTTTTATTTCTATTTTACTAGCAGTGCAGTAGGATTACTGCCAAGCCAAATCCCTTTCTCATCAGTTTATTTACTAGATTTTTAGTTCTGTTTGAGGGTTAACATAGATTGTTTTACAAAATACATTAAGTCTTGGCATTCAGTCCTGCTCTGTGGAAAATCCTGCAAGCCTTCTTAGAGAGCTTGATGACATCGCACTCTTTTTGGCATGGTATTTGCTATTGTTTTTTTCTTGTCCATACTCTACCTTTTTGAAGAACAGGATGCCCATCTTTGACTTATGACTTCAGATCTTAGTGATATAAACTCACAGATTTAACAAATTCCTGCATGTTTTGTTTTGCTTATCCAGAGGCCAATGCCTAGGTTTTCATCTAGTCAGCTATATTCTTAGTTAAGAACAGGTTTCTTTAACAAGAAGATTCTCAAAATGAACAAAATGGATTTTTTTTTTTTTGTGAAAGGCGTTATTTTCCTAGATTTCAGATTTTTAACCATCAAGTATTTGTATGTTTTTAGCCAGTTACTAAACATTTTAGTGTGACCCAATATTTCTGGCCTTGATATGCTTTATGTGATTTACTTACAAGATAAACTTTTGCATTGATGATTCCTCTGAAGTTATCAGCTCTGGAATGAAGTATAGCATGGTCGATTTTACTAATCTTCTCTATTGAAACACAAGCTAGCATATCAAACCTTGTAAATATGTGTTGAAAAAGTGTTGTGAAAGGAGGTTGTGGGTGACATTCAAAATGTTTTCAGTTTTCAACACAGGTAGAGAACAGAGCCTCTTTGTTCATTGTATAATTCGGCAATCATATAATTTGTGCGATTTGGCAATGGCATAAGATACATGTACACCATAGGATTAACATGCTGACTTCACATTAGATTTTTAACTATATGAATATACTTTATTTTAACCAAGCTGGAAACTATGAAGTTGCAACAAGATTTATTTCTCCATATAACTATATGATTCTGCACTAATTCTTCAAGTAAAAGACCACAGCCCTCTGCTATGTTCTAATTGACTAAGAACATTATGAACATGTTACCTAGAGTCTTCTAGAATGTACTGAATTGAGCACAATTCTGTGATGTGATAGCTGTGGGAAGGTGAAGATGTCTGATACCTTGATGTAGCAATGCAAAACCTAAGCAGAGAACTACTGCAGTTGTGAAATATTTGCTGGATGGTGCAGTTTCTTGTGGCACTGGCAGTCTCAACTTCACTTACCTGAATCACAGAGAAACTTGTTGTACTGACAGGTGATGCTCAAGACAAAAGATCTTCTGTCTTTCTCATTGCTTGCAACAAAACTTTTTCCCATCTCTTCTGGTAGCTAACAAAATTCTTTTAGATAACATTTTTTGGAATACAATTTAGGGGTGTATAATTATTAGGAATTTCTACAATTATGTAATCTAATTTCATATCCTATTAGGATTTATCAAGCTGGAGGTAATAACAAGAAGGAAGCCGTTTAATACAGAGAAAAAGGCAAAATAATTAGGGAATAATCTTATGAAAATGAAAATTTACTTAACCAAGGTTGAACTAAAATTGGAAGAACTTAAATATGTCTAGACTAGGGGAACTAGGTATTCTTCAGTGTAGAACGCTGAAAGAAATAAAGCAGTGGATTTTTTTTCAAAGGCTTTTAATATAACTGTGAATGGCACGAGATGGCAGGAGAATAACAAATACAGTATTTAAGATAGTGGTGAAAGTTCTTGGAGCATCTACAGATCTCTAAGACTTCTATGCTGGTATCCACAAATATTTAAGGAAAGATAAAAATATAATTAGATGGGACAGAATCAGGCTAATCTTCCATCTTTCTCAGTGATCTTAACTGATTTTGCAGACTAAAAAATCCCAACACTGGTAGATCTAATCTTATTGGAATTTGCATTTGATAAGGTGTAAGATGGAGAACTATTACAGAAGCTGTGATTGTGTATCAAAATTGTGAGACCAGTAGACACCACGGGAAATAATAGAAAATATCAATTTGTATGAAAGCTAAAATCACCAGTCTGGGCAACAACCTTACCTAATGGTATACTACCAGATCTTTGCTCTAAGAGCAGGCTCTTTTACAGCTACATGCAGCAAAGCTTACTCATGAGTGTGGCCCACCTATTTTGCAGAGACAATTTGACAGGTGTATTAATAGTCTGTCAACTCTTTGCTCTAGTTTGGTGCCCCAAAGTACATAAAAAACTAGTTAAATTTCCCGTTTGATTTGGCTGCCACTCTGTAGCTGAAGGGTTTTCACAGGGGACAAAACTGAGTAGCTGGTAAGAATGATTTCTTCTCCTGTTCTACCACCCCTGTCCCTTTGAACACCGAGGCAAACAGAAGGACAGGTCTTCACACACCTGAGCTTTCTGGGCACATGTGAATTCCTGTCCACTGTACCTTAGTTGCCAGGAAAAGGAAATTCAGGCATACCATCCACAAAGAAGCCTTCCTCTGGGACCTGTGTCACAACATATTTCTGCTGCTCTCTTCTGGGACAGTCTTTATTCTTGATCCAGATGCATAGTTCATGGGGTATCCTGAGAAAATTGACTTTCTTACTAGGCTACATGATAGTAGTTTTCTGTTCCTGAATTGCTAGCATGGAAAATATGTGGAGTTTATCTCTGATTCTTGTATATCAGCAGATCATTTACCTTTATTACACAGTTATCTGTTGCCTCATAGGGTACCTAGGTCATCTTCTAGATCACCAGAATGGTGCAAAGGCCAACACTGTGAGACCAAGTCTTCCTTTTTTAATTCATTTTCTTTTCTTCCTCTGACTTGTACCACAAGGGCATTTTGCATACATTTTGCTCTTGTAGGAGGTTTCATGGATAATTGCATAAAATTTCCTCTGGTGTCTCTAAAAGCTTGGTAACCAAAGGCTTTTCTAGCTGTCACTCATCTGACACTGGGACCATGTGTCAATCACTTTGTAAATGCAACTGTTCTGAACACAGCTGCCCTCACCGGACCTGTTGTGTCACAACCTTATTATCTGGCCATTTTCTGTATACTGACAAATTTTGTTTAGTACTTTCACAGTCGCATTAAGTTTGATGTTGTAATTTCTTGATGGAATACAACCCTGTCTCTGAATTTAAAGCTGTAAAAAAAAAAATCTACTGCTACAAGTAAAATATTACTTCCTAAATAAAAGCATAGCCAAGTGTACTGTTAAGATATTTAGAAGGTTTTTAAATTGTATCCACTTTTAAAAATACTTTTGTGTATTCTATTTTTTTAAATTTCATAGGTTAATACACAATTTTTTCCTGGCTTGACATTGATATAAATGTTCTCTTTTACCCCTCTCTACAGAGGGCAGTTAATTTTGTTGCTTGATACTTAGAACAGATATTAACTCTGAATAGGACATTGTTTCCCAGCCAGATCAGTAGCTACCTCGTAGGCTTTTTTCAGTATTAGCTCAGGATTGGCAACAATACAACAGTAAAAGAGGTAAAAGTTTGAGTGTTCCTAGAGATTTTTTAGTTTTAATCCAGTAGCAAACATTGTTAATTTCTTCCTTGTCAGATTTTCCATCCCTTTCTCATAACTATTTGTAGTTTTCTGCCTCTAACTTTATTTTAATGAGAATGGCAGCTCTAAATTCCTTCTGATCACTTTTATTTCTTGCTGGTTCTAAATAAGGATATTCCCAGTCTGTATTAATCTCACTTGGAAATGTTTAATCAACTGATCTTAAAGAGGCTGAGTCCTCTTATGCTGCCTGCTATCACTTTGGCTCTTTTGCATTTCTAGGGTCAACTGTGTTAGAATATCCTCTGTTTGCACTATTCAAACAAAGAACATTTTAAATTCAGGCTTTCTCCCATGAGACTAGTGAGTTTCCACTATTTTGTTCTGTTGAATGCTACTTAAAAGGGGAACAAAAGGAGAAAATATGTAATTTGTATATTGATTTACTACAAAGGAGACAAATACCTTGATTTCTTTGCTCCCTTCCATTTTTCTTTTCTTTCTCAAGATGCTTTGCCATTTCTCCCTCTCTTTTCCCCTCTCCTTTCTTTTTTTCCCCTGTCTTTCTTCTTTCTAATTTCTCTTTTCTCCTTGTTTGAGCTGCCAGGCTGAATGAGGAAACAATTACAGGATGTTGGCTTTAAAAGTGTCTGGCTTTGCCAAATAAGTTTATCTTTTTTTTTTTTTTTTTTTTTCTTCATTGTGGCTTTAAACATACTAAACTCAAAGCCAAGTTACTAACCTAAAACTGATGGTAACTCCAATTTTTTGCATTAGGCTTACAATAAACTTAGATAGTTTTTCCACAGTCCCTTCGCCAGTGATTAGTTTGGAAGATAGTATGTTTTGAATTTGCTGAGAGATCTACTGCTCTTAGCTCAGCTTTAGTACTTTTAAAAAGCAATCAATAATGCCCATTTTGTAATAAGCAAAATTTATGAACTGACGAGCAAAATGTAATTATGGTGGATATTCTGTACAAGAAAAAAGAAGTGATCTTAAAGGCATCTCAGCATTCTGTTTGCACTCATTTTCATTCATATAAATGATTAAGTGGTTCTGTGCTGAAACGTTTCTCTCTCAAGGGTTAACATAAGTCTGGAAAGTTTGTTGCCAAAGATTTCTATAATGAAGCCAATGATTATTTGTATTAATTTCTCATTGTTACCTACAGACTAAATTTTTCACAGTATTATTTTCATGACTAAGGCCCTAACTCAGCAGCAACTTAAACACCTTTTATTTTTGTTCACTGGGGAAGGTACTCTAGAAATGTGCAAATTCATAACAAAAGTGAATCCTCTAACAAATGCCTGAGCTGACTTTGCAGTATATGAAACTGTTTCCCTTTTTCTTCATTCTGCTGAAAAATGGCTTCTTCTTGAATGAGCCATGAAAAGATCATTCAAAAACTATGATATAGGTCCTGATCCAAAGCTCAGGTTAGTAAAAAGTCACCTACTGAATTCAGTAGGCTTTGGGTCAAACTTAAAAATGTAGATGTTAATTTTCATTTAGAGCTGGATCAAAGTTATGCTTTGTCCATGATGTTTAGCAATTTGTTGAAATAATATGAAGTTAAATAAACATTCTGTCTTTTAATAATCAGAAGCTGTAGTGGATTTTAGTACAAATTAATCAGTTCAGGCAGTTTAGGTAAGGTCTACCTAGTTTTGAAATGAACACATTTTGACACCCTTCAGCTGCTTTTGGAAATCAACTTATGACTCTACTTTCCATCTTTATGATTTTAGCTGCACAAACTCTTGCCAAAGGATCCCCCAAACTAGGTACTAAAAATAAACAAACCAAAAGCCTTTCAGGTAGGTGAGTCTTAATGTCTCCATATATTTAGAAAAATATACATCTAACTAACTACAGTAGATAGATCATCAGATGGGGCCTCCAGCTGTGCCCAATATGTAATTAAACTTGTAATGGACTATTACTTATTGGAAAACATGGACCAGCTCTGGTAGAGGAGAGAAACCTTCATGATGGCCTTCTTCAGTAATAAACTGAGAGATACGTGCACATAAAGCTCTATGGACCTCTATGAAACTTTATTTGTGGCTGAACAGATCAGTCAGCACAAATCTTTTCTCAGGATTGAGACCTAAGTCCTACAGTGGAGAGGATGTAAGAAGATGAAAGGGGAACTCTAAGCCTCCTTCAGATACACTTCTCAGTGCAGCAGAGCAGCACAATGACAGCTATTGTTATGCTAGATGCAAATTCCAGCTGCAAACATTACATTGGTTTTCCTGCAGCTTAAAAAAAAAGAAGCCTTCCAGATACCCGTATTTCATTTGTGGGAAGTAGAATAATGATGCTGTCAGCTACTGGGCAGAAGACAATTTATATACTGTGTGTGAAACTTACTTTTCAATAAATCAGGCCTAGAGATGCTTATGTGGATTTGACTTGTGAGATTAGCAAACAGCATATATTGCATAAGCTTATATCAAAGAACAATATAAATGTTTTTATTATTACTTTTCAACCAAGTAGATTATCTGAAATTGGTACTAGTCACTAGGTCTCATTTTAAGTTTATTTAGATTTTATTGTGAAGAGGAAAACTAAGGGGTTAGAACCAAACGCTGACCTTAGTACAGTTTCAGCAGGCTTATCCTGAGTTCCTTGATAAAATATTTCATTGGGAAACCTGCATGCCTGTCTCAGTTCAGTAAAAGTACTTGCTCATTTAAGCCTTGTCTTTGGATGGGAATGTGGCTGTTGAGTTCCATTATCCATATATCTGTATATTAGAATGGACTGCAAAGCTGGTAGCCTGAGCCTGGGAAGATGGTTCAGATATTTGAGGCTTGTTCTCTTTATAGTATGTCTAACAAGAAAAACCAAAGATAGTCTTCAAAACAGGCTGATTGGCAGCTTTACAAACCTTTATTTTCTTGTCATAGAAAAAAAAAAACAAACCCACCAAATTTTGGAGTCCTACTTATTCTAAAACACCGTGAATTCTTTTCTTGTTATCTTCCTCCATCTCAAGGTCCTCCCAGGGATATGAACCAAACCAGACATGTACATCTTACAGTGAAGCTCTGAGGTTCTCGAAGGCATCACACTTGCCTGCTGGCATTGCCTGTGTTACTATGATGTTAAGGCAGAAATCACGAGACTTATCTTGAGATCCTCCTGCGACTTCAGTTTCTTTTCAGGCTGTGTAGTCTATTTATGTCAGTTCTAGAGGAGTGATAGTAGTAGTAGTAATAAGCACTTTAGAAATGCAAGATAGATCCACAAATAAGCATTCATGCTAGAAAGCATTTTGTCTGCTGGAAAGAGAAGGGTAATCAGTGTTTCCAATGAGCCCAATTTCCACTTTAAAAATCTGAATTTCACTCTTGCAGACTGTGTTTTCTCAGTTAGAAACCTCTGTTTGGTTCTGTATTATTGAACTTCATGACATGATAGCAATTAGAAGACACTTAACTGAGATAGAGGAAACAGTATGCTATTGAAACCTTTTCTTAAAAAAAATAAAAAAAGAAAGGAAAAGGACAATTTTCAATATTGAAGTGATTAGAACCTGTCCTTTTGTGTTGTTGTTTGCAAGCTGACATAAATGACAGGACAAAAGAGGTATACACGGAAAGAAGATGAAAATTCAGAACAGATGCCAGGTAGCATTTTTCATGCTGAATGTGCACAGTGGCCAACCAGGTAAGGCAAAAGCATTTTCCCATTTAGGAAGTAATTAGATGGCCCATCGTGGACAAAATGGCTTTCCAAATTTCCCTTTTCTCTAATTTCCTTACATTGTCATTATACTCCAACTACTATTGACTTTTCTCAAATGGGGGAGTTTCATCATCATCTGAACATGAACCTAGTTCTTACAGCAGTGGATGAACTGTTAACTGCTAAGTGAAAAGCTAATTAGCTAGATGTTATCCTGTCAATACTATATCATCCTGTTATGTTGAAGGTCTAGAAATGCAGACCTCCACTGAAGTTCAGAGTTTCTGAAAATTTTCATCAGTTACAAAAATAAAACTTGGAGAAAATCAGAGTGACTGAAAACATCTTACAGAGTCTGAATATTTTAAGGGATAAAAATGCTACACAAAAATGGATCTAGGAAGTAACTTGACCCATCCCAAGCTCCCATAATTTCAGTGCTAAATGATGTCACCAATATTCTCAATTTAAAGCTATTTATGTGATAAAGAAATAAAGGAACTTGATTTTCAAATTTGTGGAAATACCTTAGTGAAGTTGCTTCTGGCTTGCTTCTAAATACGGATTCTAGCATTAGTAATAAAAATTTAAAATGTCTTAATTAACAATGACCATTTTAGACATATAATTATGAATATTTAAAAAGTCAATGGTGCTGAAATATAGTAGCTCTGAGAAGAATTCCACACTGAAGGTGTTCTGAAGAGAATGATTATTTTCATTTATCAAGGAATTCAGCCTTCAATCAAACAAAATGCTTGAGGAAATAAAGCTAATTTTTAATGACATATGGAGGTAATGTCAGTCACAGCACAGAGCAAGTGAAATTTTGTTGACTTTGGAATGGGTACAGGACTTGCTTAAGTTAAAGTCAGCTAGGGAGCTAAAATTGAAGGATGATACTCTGCCTTCATTCCTGGCTGTTCTCCCACTGTACTCCCCTCAACAGAACTTAATGGTGCACACAGTGATTTGAATTAACACTGGCCATCAGTCCTGAACTGGAATTTCATTACTTTCTGATGACATAAGTGACTCCTATCCTCTGTTTTCCAGGATTAATTCTCTGAGGTGTAAGTGAATGAAGGGTGACCAACAACTCCAAAGTAGGATCATAAGAGTGTCAACAACTCTTCCCCATCTAAAAAATTCAACCACTCCTTTCTACATATATGAAGAAACATTGACTTAGACCCAAACTTTTTGTCTGGACTCTGCAGACACTTTTGGAGAGTGAGGGGAGAACATTGCTTCATAGGAATAAGACTTTTACTAAATTTTTCCTCCCTTCCTGTAGGTGCAACAGAAAAGAAAGGACCAGAAAGAAGTATTTATACTGCATACATCCATATTAATTAAAAAATTACTTTTCACTATCTTGAAGTCTTTAGAGAATCTCATCCCACTCTATGGATGAGAGAACTTTTTAGTTCTTTCACCTCCACAGTACTGAAAATATCAATTTCCTGCCTTCCTTCTCAACACTTTCTAACCTTAACTGTCATACTCAAGGCTGTTCTTCACCTGCTTTGCATGACTTTGACATTATTTGCAGGTACAGATTCAAAACAAGAGTTAGCATTTCAGGTATTTGGATTCAAATGCCAGAAGTTGTAAGGTGAGCTTAAAATTATGCATTTTTATTTGGATGGACTGTTTGCATTCCTTCCTATATGCTTTCTTCATTTTATGCTGGTTAATTAACTTTTGGCTGTGTCTTCAAGGCTTTGAAATATATGTTCTTCTAAAAAAATAGGGAAAAAAGGATTCTTGTAAAATTATGTGTTCAAGAAACTTTTTAAAGTAAAAGGTTGGTGGAGTTCACCTTACTTAATATAACTTAAATTCAATAACTAGTTTTGAACCCTGCAGTTGACAGAGGCAGAAACATCACTAATGGGTGCCATACTCCATAGCAGGGTGGGCTAAATGGACAATTAGCAGGGTCTGGGCAGTTTCCTTTTGTACATCTATAGCTAGGCTACAGTGTCTCTCTTCAGAAATACTGAACATCTACCCAAAATTGAGATTTTGCAGTGTCATGTAATGAAATTAACTGAAGATTACTTTACATGTGTTGTTTTCAATCTATACCTTATATCTTCAGTGTTAGAAATTCTTAGTGTTTTAACTTCTCTGATTCAGTTTTGGAGAACTTATTCTTAAACTAAAACAATATATCCAAGTCTTCATTCTTGTCTTTACAGGGTTACGGTCTGATGTAAAAAGTTTCTGTTTAGTGGTCATTTTGGCATGCGTATTTCGCAATATTTCTGTTTGAAAAAAGTCTGAAAATTTCATGAACCAACTCTAATACTGAGCCATATTAGTATTTTAGTTAATGCAATATATCATATGAAGTATAACACGAGCACCAAGATCCTGTAAAATCAAAGAAAAACAAAACCTTATCAAACCAAGTACTGAAAACATTTAGTACTGTAACGTGCAGTCAGCAAGCAAGCCTTTTCAAAAAATTTTATTTCAGTAATATTAGGGAAGACAAATTTCCCCTTAATTTTCTTGGGTTTACCTCTAAGATACAAAGTTTGTGGACTTATTCATATAGTTAAGGTTAACCTTCCAGGTGTTTGCAGAACAGGGATGTTAATTTGGTAATAATATGTACTGCAGAAGAAAAAGTGTTGTGGGGGAGAAGGGGTCTGGTGAGGGATAAAATGCATTGTGTTAAAATGGGAACTGAATGAAAATCCAGGTTTTGTCATAGATAATTTCTTAGTGTCATGGGGATTCTAGCATTTCTATACCTTGCTTTTTTTGCCTTCAAGGTAATGGTGATGGTAAATTTGAAAATATATTTTCAAATTGAGAGGAAGCAGCTACATATATACCAAGTACTATTACTAATAAGATAATTATATTGTGTCAATTGGCATAGTTGTGTCCCGTTCCTGTATCATTATTAGCTCCAACTATTCCAAGAGGAAGTGTTAAGTACAATACTACAAAATGGAGCTCTTTTGAGCATATTTTCTTTATGTTTATGTCCCACTGAAAGTAATAACTGGTCCTTTTGAAATATAAGGCACTATTTCCGTTTCCAGTGCTGAAAGCACTAAATAAATAAAAAAAAAACCCAAACAACTTGTGTGGGTCATTTATCTTTTCTTCCACTTGCTTTGTTAATGTATACAGCAATGGAGAATTTTAAGAGATTATTTTGATGCGATGTTAAGAGCAAATTATCTTAATTCAGTCCAATTTATACATGAGAATAACTGGCTCAAAGCAGTCCTATGATCAGTGTGGCTATGACTACCTTAAATACAGTCACTGAATATTACATCTACAGATAACAGTCTTGCAGGATTAATTGTTATACAGGGTTGTTTGTTTTGTTTTGTTTTGTTTTTTAGTTGATTCTAAAAGGTCAGAATTTTAAAATGATACTTTTATTTAAATGTAGGGTGAAGATTTAAGTAGAAATCACTCTAAGGTAACTTTTTAAAGAGCAGACTAATGCAGTATTATGTTTTATAGTGCAATAAAATTATGTGCTGAAATTATGCTCATAAATGCAGGCAAATGTAAACCAAGCTATTAGTTATGTTTTCTCAGATAAAAGTGATTAGCATAGCTATCAAACTCTTCTCCCATTTGAATAACAGAATTATGTCTGAAATCTAAGGCGTGTTTGCTAAAGCTGAGTCTTAAAAAGAAATGTAAATCCAGCTATCAATGTTGTATTTGAAAGTGAATGAAATGGTCTTCCCATCATTCTACTAACAACTAAGAGCAGAGAAACATGACCCAAATTGCAGTGAAAAACATCAATATGAAATGTGCCTGAAATACTGTTTTGGAAGTCATTCTTAGCACTTCATCATAATCTCCTTACTGCTGATCAGACTTATTTAAAAACCATTGTGGTTAGTTTAAACATAAGAGTGATGAAAGAGTCTTTTAGCAGCAGCTACTAGCAACAGTGAGACAAAGTTTCATGTATAATTCATGAAGTATGTGGTCATCTACTAGCAAATTAATTTCCATTTGACAGGTATAGTTCTGGTAGTGTCCTCTCAGGAAGGCACATGGTATATAATTAAATTCTGAGCGGAAAAAATTAAATGCTGATTACTTCACAAACAATTTCAAGGCTTGAATACTGTTACCTGCCTATATTGAATCAAACTAAATTATTTTGACAATGTAGATGTATGAGTTTATTTTCTCAACCCAGTATCCAATTTTTTTCTAATGCCTAAGGGTTAAAATTGCTACTGTCTCTACCTGTGACATTCCTTTAATTCTAATGTGGATTGGTCACAGGCAACATGTAGTATTTGAGATGCAAACTACTGCCCAGATGACCAGTGTTTCCTTTGAATCTTCCTTGCCTCTCTCCTTTACATCCTTAAATTTGGTTAATCTCTGTAATTTGATGGACATTTGCTACACTGAAGAAAGACTACAGATGGCCAACTATGGTGATCATAAGGATTTCTTCTTATTCTTTGCAATAAAATCTATTACAATAAGAAATTGTCTATGAAATAAAATATTATGAAGGTTTTCAAGCAGTCAGAGAATGAAGAACACTTACAGATAAGGTTTGCACATAATATTGTTGAACAGGAATTTTGTTAATTTCCTACCATGCTCCCCATGCCTGGAGGTATTCAGGGCCAGTCTGGATGGGGCTTTGAACAACCTGGTCTAGATGATCTTTAAGGTCCCTTCCAACCCAAATCATTCTATGATTCTGTGTTTAGACCTTGGAATGCAATGTGAGGTTTAGCTTGTGCTGGCAACTGCAGTGCAAAGACTTAAGGACATGTTGGCATATGCTGGAGTCTGTCACTGCCTGCACTCTCCTTTGCCTATCCAGCTTCCATTAAGTTAGCAGAGATGCATTACCATGTCTTAAAATTTACCTTTCTATATATGGAATTTTTGCCTGTTACTGCAATGCTGGATAAACAGTTAGACTTCTGTAGGACATTTTCTATATGTTGGCGCACTACTATTTATCAGTTAAATGTATTTCAATTTATGCTATTCCTTCAAGATCCTTTTCTAGAGAGATTGAGGTATAACAGAAAAAGTGCAGTGAAGGATTCCTGTACAGTGTACTGATAACAATAGCCTTTCAGTAAGGCAGACTAAGACAGTTTATTGAGAAAGAAAATTAATTTATAGGTAATTTGAAAATGTGGTAAGAGTAAACCTTAAACAATTCAGTTGATAAATATGTGCTTAGATGTAGGTGGTGTATACACCACCTATGTAACATTGATGCATATAAATATTTCACAAAGATAAGACTAATAAGTCAAAGAAGGACTTAAAAACATTTAATGTGGCACTTTCTCACAGGTATATAATGGGAATTTATTTGCAGGTAAAGCAGTTGGTACATTCACAGGCTCTGTAGTTTTCTGTAGTGAGTGAACAGATCTCCTACATTCCCTACTGACACTTTTCTAAAGAGACTTCCATGTCAAAATATAGAAAATGTACCAGAAAAGTACCAGCAGTACCATCATTTTATCCTCTTCCCCTCTCTTTCCTGAGAAGCTGTGCAAGGAATTGGCTGACTTTTCATTTAAGCTCAATAATAAGTGTTCTGGCTCAAGCATTTGTTCTTATGTCAGGCTCTTCTTACTAAATAAATGAGCTCTTGCTATGGCTATAATATAAATTCATGATGAGAGATACAGTTTAGGGTATTAACCAAGTTGTAGTTAATGAATAGAATTGTAGGAAAAGTTCAGTTGAAGGGACCTTCTAAGTCAACTAGTCTGAACTTGCTCTCCCTTTCCACTCAAAGCAAGGGCGACTGAAGTTAGAACATGGTGGTGCAGGTCATACTCAGTCAAGTTTGGAAGCAAGAGTTACGAGGAAGCTGTTAGTAGAAATTGCCTGCTGTTGGATTTGTTTGGTTTTGTGCCAACAAGAAAAATATCTAAAATTAGCCGATGCAGAATACTGGATTTGATAACTCACACAATTCCTCTGGTTTGAATGCTATGAAGAGGAGATTGATTTTATATTATCACTGCTGGGATTTATGGAACACTGTTTTGCATTACATTCTTTCCTTTTCACAGTTGTATCAATGAGAAGTTGTTTTATGATCTCAGAAGAGGCTGGTGATTAGACAGGAAAGAACTGAGTTTTAAAAATGCAGGGAAAGGTACAAAAAGAATAATCAGAGCTGGCAAAAAATGGCATAAACTAAGCTGTAAGATAAAGAATCTACAGATACAGGGAAAAATGATATATCCAGGTTTAACAAGACTAAAAAATTTGAGTTAAACTGCTTGAGCATGAGACCATCATCACTAAGATTAACGGTGTGGAGTTGTAGCAACTGCCATGTCAATACTGTATTAAATTTAGTTTTTAAGTTTAAAGCACAAAAATTCTATAAAGGAGCACATTCCATGTGGTAAATTTGAGTTCATGCCATCTTCAATTTTGTAAGACCTACTGGACAACAATTATACCTAGTAAATACTATCAGGTGGCCAAAATGTGAGGCACAATATTGCATGTGCTGTAAAATCTGTCATGCTGCAATGTCTGTTAAACACAAGCTGAAAGAACAGTATAAACTGCCAGTAAATACAAAATGAAAAGAAAACAAACACTGCAGTGCATGACTTCCTGTGGGATTTGATATTAATCCCCACTTATGAGGAGTAGTCTGTACAACATATTTTCCCTAGGGGACTAGTGTGTTATCCAGCTAATCCTTATTCAAGGCATATGATTTGTATCCGGCAAGAAATCATACATTTTTTTTCAATTAACTCCAAATATACAATATTGATAATAAAATCTGTGTGATTACATTAAAAAAAAAACCCTAGGAAAACAAACTGAATATGCACATTCTGCTGTGCAGTGGTCAGTGCTATAGCCTTGGAAGTGTAATTTTACACATCTGATTGTCTTCTTTATAATGTCTGTTTGGATTCAGTTAATCTCCTTTATGTTTTCATTAATTTCTTATTCTGTTGTTCTTTTTTTTTTTTTTGGATACAAATCACAGATTATTTTCATCAGTTCTCTAGCTGTGTCCTAGTGATTGATGTGCTGTTTGTGCTGGTTTTGAACTGTCCTGTGTTTACCACTTGAACAGTTTTTTCAGATTCAGATTCTTCTGCCTGATATGTTCTTCATGCCTTGGTGACAGCTACCTTCCCAATCCTAAGAAAGAGAAAAATTTAAAAGCTTGGAAGACAACAGTCTGCAGGTTGTCATATAAAAGACACTGGCAAAGCACCTTAGGTCAAGACTAGATACTTTAAACCTGTTTGTTCCTTTCCTGTTTGAATAGAACAATATTTAATAGCAACTAAATCTAACCTAATTTTGATAATGTGAATACAGTAACTGTTGGATGGACCTTTAAAAAGAGAAACATTTCAGTCCCCTGCGAGCAAAAAGAAGTGAAGTCCACTGTTCTAATGGTTTGATGCCACAAAGTAGATTGGACAGGCTTGGCTGAAATGTTAGCCAGTGTTCAGTGCTTTCAAAAAAGTCCTGTGCTCGTGAGATGGGAGAATGGCCTGTGTCAGAAAATACATAATTTCCTAAGCTAAGTCTGGATGTACATTTAGGCACTTGTACATTTTTAGTTTGTACAAAAAATACTTCATTTACTTTTCTTCTTTTGAGACTGACTGGAAGACAAAAAATGCCAGATGTTACATATTTGTTACTTCTCATAGCAACATGTATGTGGTACGTATGCAGCAAATATTCCAAAGACTGAATCTTGGCATGGGACTACTAGCATGCTAAATATAGAAATTACATTGTTCAGACTTTTATTTCAAGAGTTCAAATTTGGTATGTTGCTGCACATTTAAATACACATAAAGAGGTGGAAAGGATACAGAGATATTTTAAGTTTCCCCCAAATGTTATTTCTTTAAGCAACATTTTCTATGCAGCTGGCAGCTCTTTATTTCCACTGAGATGAGAAAACTTGCCAGAAAATCCTTCCTTGCTAACGAGACATAGACTGAGTTTGTTAATTTATTTGAAATACACAGATTATCAATTTACATTTTCTACAGAACAGTTTTAACACAGTAAGGGTAGATAAGGGTGAATGACTTCAGAAAAGATGAACACCTTTGGCTTCTTAGAATCACACAGGACCTTTCAAAAATCTCTTGGGACTGTAGAGAATTTAGCAGCGTATTGCAATTGTTGTGTACTGAGAGTTATAGCCTCAGATCTGAGAAGAACTTACTGGGTGAACTTGATGTGCACACCTGTTAGCTTCCACATATGTGTTAAGATTAATGCTGGGGTTATGTCTTTGATTTATTGGGTAGGAGCATAATTTCTTCTGTATGGGTTTCAGCAGTGCTGGAAAGAGAATATTTTAACTTTGTAGCCTAAGATTTTCTCACATTTGTCTAAAATGTGGGCTTGTTCTTTTCAAATCTCCTACTAGTGATAGAATTTTAGACCCTGAAACCAGTGATTTACTCAGTTAATTTTGGGAAGATGCCAGAGAAGCTACTGAGTTCACAAACTTCACTTTCTAACTGTTCCCAAGACTGAACTACTACAATAGCTTTGCTGTTAGCACTGTGCTGGGGCTTCAGCTCAATGTTTGCTGAGTCAGAAGTACCACAACCTAATTGGTCTTTCTGCTGCTGCATGTAACAGTCAATTCATAGCGATCCCATTTACTTATTGTTCATAACTTCCAATAGAAACATGCAAAGACATTGAGATGATCCTGCTTTCTTATCGTTAAATAGGTCAAGTTCTTACAGGGTAGTAAAATCTGCTTATACCATGCATCACACTTTTATTAACTTGGGTAGGATATCAATTCAGTGTTAGGTCTGAAAAATGTTCCACGCCTTTAGCAGTTCTGTAAACATAAAATTCTTAATTGGCTCAGGAAGCCCATAAATTCAGTAAAAACAGGGAAAGTATGTGTATGTCTACCAGTTGGGTTACTATTAGTTGATGGGTTTGTTCCCAGAGTGCTGGAAACAGTGTCATGAAATAATTTTTGTCTCTCTCCAGGCATCCAACTTGTATGTTAAACTTTGTTGTAGAAACACCTCACTTCCTTTAAGTTGCTTTCACACGTTTGATGAAGGTAGAAGGACAAGGTGAGGAAACAAAAGAAAAGACATTTACTGTCCATTCTGAGCAGCAAACTGCTAGTTAGGGTTTCGTTTCAAAACTGGAAATTTTATTGTAGATAATGAGTTAATCAATGGCATCAGCAATGTTATTTGCTTTTCCAAGTACATAAGTAAGAAATGTTTCTTATATGTTATGTGCCACAGTTGTTAGTTCTAAATACTTTTAAAACACTTAATTCCTTGGATGATTTAACAACCTATACAACAGTCCAAATGCCTAAAAAGGAAACCCAGTTTGTTCTCCACACAGCATCTCTATAATGAAATAGAAACTAGTAGATGGAAATTCTGAGGACATGAGATTCTTGCCAATATGAGGTTGGACTCATGCTGATGGTTAACTTGCTGAACACCAGGAACGTAAGAAGAGCCAAGACTATTTCCTCTCTTTTACTGTGTAGTAAAACTCCATCAGAAAATTCAAGGAGTACCTTTTGAATACTTAAATTTGGTTTGTGATCAGCAGATTATCTTATATGATCCAAAAGATTTTCATCCTTATAGCTGCCAGATGTAGGTTGAAAAAGAATGATCTCTGTGATATTGCTGTCTTCTACATATGAAATTTAATTTAGTTAGAAACAAGCATAAAAATTGTCAGTAAATTTTTTTTTTTGGCACTTACTGATTTGACTACCAATAGACAAGTTCAGTTCAATGTCTCATAAATTTCAGGTGCCTGAATGTACTTAAAAATTAACTCAATATATGGTTCCCTAAGGTACAGCTATTGTCATAATTTCTCCTTACTCTATCAGTAGAAACTTGAGCTCAGTAAAGTGTTTATTGTGTGTAAGCCACATAATAAATACATACATGGGAGCTACCTAATGGAGCCAATTTTAAGAATCCATATGAGTAATTGAAAAGCTGATAACTCTGGTTATCTGGTCCCAGTGCATACTGAAAATCTTAAGAATGCAGAAAGAGTTGCTTTTAAGCACAGTTTTGTCAAAGTAATGCTGACCACTGTAGTGGAATCCTAACAAATTGAAATCATCTGGGTTCACTGGCAGAAGCCAAAAAACTGACTTTATATTGCTTTTTCCAACAGAGAAACCAGACCACAACACTGGACCATGTGGGTGGCCTCGCCCACTTACACATATGACACTTCTGGACGTGGAATGGCTATGAAATCACTAACTGATTTACCCTATGTATAAAACAGCTAGTTTGTCTTCGTGCCTTAATATGTTGCGACAAGACATCTTTATGGCTAAGGTTCTCAAATTCAAGACAAGGAAAATTTGACAATTGCACAATTGCTTTTCTTCACATGCAGAGCTAAGTATCAGTGGAATTCACTAACAAAGCACTTAGATGCAGGCTGTGTATAAAGATGTAGATAGGTATGCTTCTTAATGACTAACTAGTGCACTTGAACTGTGTTTTCCAGAAAAGCCATTTTCACTTGTATTCTAGGTATAAGTTATTTGAAGAGTTAGGTCAATCAATTAGATAAACTGAATAAAGTTTGCTTTGCAGCTTTTCAAGCTATGTAGGTATCCTTGTTACAAAGATGGGAAGGAATAAAGCTACATATCTAATTTTTCATTACTATAAATACAGGCTGTTTAAACTTATGTTAAAATAACTAGAAACATAAATTGTCCCATTGTCTTAGTTTAATACTTACAGTCTAAAGAATACATTAAATTATACCTGAGACTCAAGTGAGCATCATTCTCTAGTTGACCAAGAGGTACACAAATTGGTCTAAGAATTCATTAGGGAGTTGACCTTGCCTGTTTCCTGAGCTATGATGGCTCGGTTTGTCTGTCAAACAAAAGCCTGTGGTTTCTGAATACGTCTAATGAGAAAAAATTAAATCCTTCACTGACTTCAGTAACAAAATTGTCATCAGTTTCAACAGGGCATTCAGGGAGGTGAATAAAGACAAGATTTCACCAGGAGTAGTTAGTATATGCTTTGAAGAATATGTGATGAGTAAGAGTATCCATTCATACTGAATGCTTTTAAAGGATAATCATTCAAGCAGGAAAAAAAATGTTGGAGTGTTAAAAGCAGTAGGTAACATTTAAAAAAGTTTCCTTCTTCCTAGAAATTCTAACTAACTTTCTATTTATATTACAATCCCATGAAATGACTCCAATGTCATAAAGCAACCTGAAACCCACTGAGCTTTCAGTAGTACACAATGAAATCCTGTTTCTTGTTCCTCAGACCATCATAATATAATTTGCCAAATCTATGCGCTATTATTTCTAATCAAATACTCATCTGATGAACATGAATATTACTGAAATTTGCATTAACGTTTTGATAGAGTGTCTTTTTTTTTTTTCCCCCCCACTTTTTGGCTTTTGAGAATGGATGTTTTCATGCATTTGTCCTGCAGCTGTGACACAATGCTTCTGTCTATTGGTATTTGCGTGCAAAACGTGCAGCAAGAAATTGATGGATGACACGTGTGCCCAATAACAGCAAAAAAGGAGGGAAAAAAGTAGGATAAAACAAACTTCTCCACCCTAGTAAGAGATTTAAATCATAGCTGCCTCAGGAGAGAATTGTTTCCTCCTTCAGTAGCAGTCTAAACTCTTGAACATAGTGCAGCCAAGACATATCCTCAGAAACAGTGACTGAGCGTTAAACAGTGTTACATCTCTTTTATGAGAAACATTCTCTGAAAAGCTTGCATAAACAAGAAGCACACATGTTCAACTAAACTATTTTTTGGCCCTCTCACAGTATTTGTTGACTCATTTGGATTTTTGCATGCATGTAACTCTTTAAGTTCCGTGCTCCTTACACTGTAGGCAGGTTTTGATTTTTCTTTCTCAATCATCTACGGTTCATGAATTTCCAGAATGAGCTTATGCCAAAGTTGTAGTGTGTCAATGGTTGCCATTAAAATGTTAATGCATGATAGTTGTTCTCACAAAATTTTTATAAATTTATTAAAAGCTAAATTTCACTCTATGTTAATATGTATACTAATATTATTAGTATTAGCAATGATAAAAGTATTTGTTGCATAATTAGGGCTGAGATTACAACTAGACTTAACATTGCATCCCTTTATACACTTAGAGGAGGAATTAAATTTCCCAAACACATTCCCTCCCAAAACCCCAGTCAGTGTTTGCCAGATGTCAACAGCAGCAGGCAGGGATTCTGGAAACTTAGAGCCTGTTCTCAGAAGTGCCAGTCTGATGCACAGTTTGGTCTAACTCCTTCTCTCCCTTTTGGTTTCCTTGATATCTCTTGCTTTCTTTGCCTTGTCAGTGAAATTTTTTCAGAGTGGTTTGTTAACAGAATATGTTCAGACGGTATATATTGCATCTGGGTCCCAATCTTCATTTGGGTCCTTAAGTGTTACCGCTTTAAGTCTTTGTTTCTCAAACGCCTTTGTGCATGTGTGGAACAGTAGAAGTGAGAATGCTGCCTCTCCATCATTTTTATGGTCTTTTCTTTTATGGTATTCTCATCAAAACTTAATCAAGCTATGCTTTTAATCAGTCGTTATTTGTCTTGGTCTTTTTGGATGTCTAACTTGAGATACGGTTCTTTCATCTGCTGAGAGATGCACAGTTGCAAGTGATTGAGTGATATATAGCAATAAATAGTCTAAATTAGGTACTTGGAACCTCATATTTAGAACTGAAGAAGAGTTTTAATTTCTGTTTTCCATCTTTAAGATTTGATAATACTTCTTAAAACTATGGAGGTGTATTTATGTGAAATCCTGGCATATTCTTATAATAAATTTCACTTAAAACTCCATAAAGGAAGACATATATTTTTTTTCAAAACACAGTTTGGACAATACGCAGTATAATCAGAGGCAGTATACTGAACAAAAGGACAAAAGAAAATTTGGCTGCATCAATAAACTTTCGTATCCTTAGATGTAGGATCTTGCAGAAAATTGACAAGTGAAGTTTTAAGTAAAAGGCTGAATTAAGTTTATGCAGGCAACTTTCATTCTGTGATTTATAGCTTTGAGGTCTTGAATTTTGACCCCTAGCAATACTCTTCTAACACAGTTACTTAGAATACAAATCTCAAACAATATGAAATCCTCTGCTTCTGATTATTATGTTCAGAAAATAGTAAAACATATCCGTTCCTGAAGAAGGAGGCCAAGTATATTTGCAACATTCTAGATTATTTATTTTTAAATATTTCTTTTTCCGTTGCTATTTTTGTGTTCAATTTTCTAGGAGGATGTATATAAGTAGAGCAGAATTTCAGAGCCTGGAGTGGCAATTCAAGTAACGATAGCTTTTTGAACTGTACTGTTGTTACACATCTGAGTGCCTGTCCCAAGCCTCTGAGGATTCAGTGACACCTTAGGCAATCTTGTATTTAAATGCACCAATCTGCCACATGTGCAGACAAAACTTTTCAGTACCTGCTCTAAATATCTCTTAGGTTGCAAGTTTCTGATCCAGCACCACACATTGCTGTGAGACTTGTCACAGTGAGAGTGAGAAGAGCTTAGACCTTACTGCCTCATAGGCAGTAAGCACTGCAGAAAGAGTGGCCCGACTAAGTGGCTGGGTAGGGAACAGTGTTCTTGTCTCATGGTCCTATAGAGGTCCTTCTACCTCTCCTCCTTGTTCCAGGGCAAATAGTGGTCCTGGATTCATTCCAGTAGTGGTCAGCAGAGAAAAGTTCCATTCTGATGACTCATCAGTCCTAAATGAGCTCAAACAGGATGTTTATTGACATTAAGGTAAATCAGATGATGAATATGAAAATTCTGTGCAACATGAAAGTGATATAAATTAGATATGAATACATTTAGTCAAAGTTCTGAAAGAGCCTTCAGCAAGCAGGCAGCAGACCTATTTGAAAATTATGGCAGAGTTTGTGAGAGAGAATGACTTTTTATCAAAAGTATTTTGTTCTCTTGTTGCATTTAACAATCGTAATTTATAGTCATTCTTTCACTTGGTTTACATCATTTTATATAATTACTTAATTTTTTTTTTAATATAAGTGTCTGTGTGGGAAATATGAAGAATATGAATCATGTATGACCGTCACTTTAGTCCAGAGTGATTCATCATTTGTGAACATGTATGTATTGACATCTTGCATAAAGAAATCAGGAACAAGTATTTGGCAGATATTCTATACAGGCTAATATCTTGCTAGATCCTGTTTTTCTAACCAAGTTAAAAACATTTTAGGGGTGGGAATATGTACCTAAAACAGAATTTAAAGCAATTCATCACTTGTTCAACTTGAAAATAAAGACAGCATGATTTTGTTGTGCTGTTACTTGAAAAAGCTTTTCCTTTGCTCACAAAGCAAACATTTTCCATAGAGGTTTAAAACTACTAAAAAGAGATTCTTTAGAACTGATCCACATTTCATACTGATGACTTCATATCACTTAATTGTAACTAATAGCACTAGAACTATTTCCAACAAATTTACACTGGCAGAAAAACAGGAAACAATGGAGATATAACCAGTGCCTCTGAAAATGAATACTGCTCTGCTCTATCTAACAAACTGTTATTGGAGTTAGACTTCGAAAGTCCTGTTCCTGCAAGCTCTTCTCTTTCCTTTTTTCTCATTTCATCAGCAGCTCCCCAGAACAAGGACTGAGACCTAAGTGTCTATGTGTGTTCCTGACATGTCCAACACAGCTACTGCTATCAAGAGTCGTGTGCCTTGGGGATGCAACTTTTTATTAACTACAGGCAGCTTTCTTAAATACTTTGACTAAAATATGACTAAAGAGGTATATTGGCAATTTTGCTTTTGTTTCTATTTAATGAAGAAAAAAAAAAAGGAAGGGAAAAAATGTTTTGCTGAATTGCATGACTTCATGGACCATATTTCACGTTCCTCATTGAAATGTGGTCAAAATAATCTTGTACTTAACCGGTTCCAAACCTTCAAACAGCAATATGTTTGGCTTTTTTTTTTTTTTCATATGTCAGCTTAAAAGATGGGTGATTTTTTTTTCTTGGTCTGCATTTATCAAATACTTACATATACTAAACATTCATTAATTAATATGAGCACTGTAATTCATATAAAACAATTATAGCATTTAGAGTTTTTAGAGGAGTTACTATTGCTGCCTTAGCCCTTTTAAAAAATATACTCCCCAAAGGACAAAATGTGATCTATTAATATGTATGCATTATTACTTTTTTGCAACTCTGACTGCTGATGTCTCTGAATATGGAAACATTTATAGGTTATAGACGGTCTGTTAGTCGACTTGCAATTCTAAGTGCAATATTTTCTAAAACCTAAAAAGCATTATTAATTACCCTCTGTCTGTATTAGAGAGTATAATATATTTTCTTCTGGAGATTTCACATTTCTTGTGATCCTGCAATAGCAATACTTGAACTTGTTAGGTTATTTAGAATAATTGGCAACACAGGGATAAAAATTTCTGGTTGACTGCTAATTGCACAAATTAATAAAAATAATTCATCTTACATCACTCTAGCCTTTAAGCAGATTTCATAGTTTTTTGGAATCCAGCAGTTCTGAGATTATGCATTCACAGCAGAAAGAGTTTACCTTCTTGCAATTGAAGGGTAGAATATTTATGCACAAAGGCTTGTAAAAGGAAAAATTGAGCTGATTCAATAATGTATGCATTCCTCCCAAACTAGAATGAGGTATTTTTAATTTATTTTCTATTCTGTGCTTTATTCAAAAGTATCTTGTGTCCTAGCTATTTAATTGGGTTGATAAAAAACGTTTGTTACGCAGGTCTGGAATTGCAGGGAAGTGATTGGCTCCTTTTAAACATATTAAGTGTAGTCAGTTTGCTTTTTATAAATGAAATAAAAGAACTACTTAAAAAATTTTCAATTCTTCTCCATGATCAGTCTATTGTCACATGCATTTGGCATTCATTATATGTTAGCCCCAGGCGCCTCCAGTCTTGTACTCAGGCCAGCAGTAATTTGGTTTATAGAGATCATATGGCAGGGAAACAGACCTTGAAAGACAGAACTCTAAGAAGCATATTTGATGAATTTCCTATGATTTGAGTCTGGGTTTATTCTTTCCTGTTGTGGAGCAGACACCCTACAGCACACGCGCTGAGGCCCGATGCGCCTGAGCAAGGGGCCAATTAAATGACAATATGCACACTGTTTTTTTGTACATCTCGGGTTGCATTTCCTATCAGAGAGAGGGAAGGGATGATGGGAGGGGGAGGAGAGGAAGAAAAAGGGGGGCCTTGTAAAGGATCCAAATATGGGCAGGAAACCACACCGAGTGAAGGTTGCCTTTGTCATTAACAATTAATGTAACCACGAATGCTGGAAAAAAATATGCTGCGGCTGCTAGTGGCGGTGGCACAGCCAGTGCAGCACATCTTCTGCCTACCCTTCTTCCCAGCAAGGCTGGCATCTTGGTGCAGCCTCTGCTGCTCTAGCAGATGAACCAGCAACTATTTAACTCTTATACCCAAATGGATCCCAATCCTTATCTGAGTGTGCCTAACTGGTAGTAGAAGTGGGACAAATGGATCTCGGAAATTTCTGTGGTCACCTGGTTTTCTACCGTTACCTTTTATACTCTTGGTCTACCTACTTGAGATTTTATAGGCTGTAGTGCGACCTAATGCTCTTGGATGACATGGGAGATGTTTTCATATAAGTCACTGAATGCTAAACTATGCCTGAGCTTAGTGGTGAGGCTGGATTTTGATACCCTTTCTTGTAATGAACACCATTTTGGGCACTGACATTGATGGGATGCCATAAGTAGGAAGCTACAAACCATGAGGAGTGAATAGATATAAGCGTAAACCTAAACAGGCATTTATACTTCCTACTCAGGTCTTTGGGTGCAACCTTTACACCCAAGCAACAGCAGAAGCACATGCACATGTGCACACACATAGGGAAAATTTCATTCTGGGTTTTATTTCGTTTAAAGGTCTTAATTTCTTTGATGATGTCCAGAGACCGTCCAGGTCCCTTTGGGAGTTTTTTTTGATTGATTTTAATTCCTTTTCCCCTCCTCACTTCTCCTTTCCTCTCTCTTTCTGTTCTTTTCCCCCACCCCCCAACTTTTTCTAGTAGTTTATAAATGCCACTTTTCATTAATGTGACCAAAATGTCATCAAGTAGTTTAATGCTCTTTAATGTCCTTGTATCGTTTACGTTTTTTGAACAGTGTGGAAATGAATCCCATCTGTGGATTTGCTAACATCAAAAAAGTTTGACAGGCTATTTAGACGTGCTACTTCAAGTTGCATTAGCATGTACAATGTCAGAGAGGCAGGAGCCAGTGTGAGGCCATACTGCGCCACCTCACTCTTGACCCCTTCTATAACTGCTCTGAACGTGGCAGATCACTTACCTCAGAAAATGAAAGTCAATTGTGAAGTATCTTGGCCTGGACAGGAGCCCAGAGGCCCCAGGAAAAGTGTGAAGCCTAAATAAAAAAAGGCAGAGTCTTTCTGCTTAAAAAAAAAAAAAAAAAAAAGAAAGAAAACAAAATCAAACCCATCTTCTCTTCCTTGCTGGTGCCAGAAGTTTCTTTTACCATCAGCTGGGGAAGTGGACATGCTCTAACATTGTCTGATGTTGCATTTTTCACTTGTAATAGGGTCTTTTATTTTTCTTATGGATGGGCAAATTCTTCCAAAGTAATCTAGTTACATTTTTTCAGGCTAATTTTTTTATTTGTTTGTTTTTACGTATTGACCAGCAAAATAAAATGTTTTCTAAAAGAGGTGATGTGCCATCTTATTATGGACTGTTCACATTTCTGAAAGGACTTAGTATACTCTTTCTTCAGCACTGAGATTTTTTGAGGTGATTATTTGAAGTACCCCCTCTGCAATACTCTCTGTAAGTTAATACATATCAGGAAAGTATAATTTCTTATTTTTCAACCCATATTTCTGTTAATGTCTCATAATCAAGGCTCATGGATTTAACTTACTCTTTAGTATGGGTGCATTTTGCACTTCTTTGGCTTTGTGCCATGAGAGTGATATGCCTCCCTTTTAAGGCATTACTGTAAAAAGAGATGTGGCTTTTTATTTCAGGAAAACAAAAGCTTCTGTTCTTCCTGAGACACAGGGAACAGCAGAGTGCATTTTAACTGTTAATCATTATGGATAAATGGATAATAATCTCCACCTCTGAGTGCACTAGGATTTACTTGCTAGTTTTTTAAAGCCTCCCCCCATAGTGAATTTGCATATGCAAATATAATTTAATTTTAAGTAGGAATGTAAATAAATAACCTTGTATAGTGGCATCAAGTTTTCAAAACCAAGGTAATCTTTTATGAGCATGAAATAAAAATGCCTTTAGGGCAATTATTATAAGTGCACAAGTCCTTTACTCTTTAGAAATCGGGTTTGTGTGAGACAACATACAATTGTGCTGCTAGTTGTGTCACACTGAAGGAGTAAAACACAAAGTATGGAAACAGTAAACAATGCACTTTATTTTATTCTTTAAATTGGTAGGATTGTGATGATTTCACTAAAGGCAAGATGAAATTGGCACCATTTCGTGCCCTGATCTAAGCACTATTTACAAATAGTAGGATTCAAACATGAAAGAGGAGACAATCAAGGTTACATTTATATTCATTTAGCAAACACATGCATTTGAGATTCAGTGCTAATTGTTTGATCTTGTGGGTTTTATGATAAATGTGGATAAGCAGGATGGACTCTATTAGCTTTTTCAAATGAATTTCAGGCAAAAGAATCTCATGGATTTTCCTTAGACGTTTCACAAGAAAAAAGGAAAGAAGGAAAGAAACCCTAAAGTTTATTTTGGAAGCATTTTCCAAGTGGCAAAATCCAATCTTTTCACTCATGGTGCTTCATATTTCCTTACTATTTTGAAATCTGAAACAAAGCTTTACATCTATTCAGTCCAGGAAGAATAAACCATGCAGTCACAAAGCTCTAGTTCTATAAGAAAGCCGTGAGGCTTCACTGAAAACGTAGTAGCCAAGATAATGGGTCTGCTATTAGATGGAGAATTTATGTTTTTTGTAAGCACACACACAAAACTCATGTATAGAGAGCAGAGAGATTCCTCTGAAAAACTAATGTATCCATGAAGAAACCTCAAAAATCACCACTGGGCCAAAAATTTGTCAAAGCTTCAGTGTAGGAGAAGTTGTTCTCAATCACAGTTAGAATCAATGAAGTGCTCATGTCTTTCCAAATGTGCTTTGGGGATTTTGGAATAATTTAGCTGGATACTTGCAGTTGAGTGGGGCACTGAGTACAGGGCCTGAAACAGCATGCTGCTCACTTCAGGTTATTTCTGATATCATACAAGGTCTTGCTTTCTGTTGTTAATTACAGCACAGCTAGTGGATATGAAATTATATCCCCTTGAATACCATGGGGTGAGAAGTGTGTGTGCAGCCATTAATATTCATTAAAAGTAAGATCAGAATGGGACCTTGAATATGTCCTTTGCTGTGGACCAGATCACAGATCCAGCCTCAAGGTTGGATCGATTACACTTTGGGCAGTAAGTTAGCAGAAGTGACATCTAAGTTTTCTGATCATAATGAAGTGAAAAGATGAGCTGAGATGAACCCAGGTAGATAAATAGGAAAATTTTCTGTTTATAAATTTAAAATTAAATGGGAATACACTGGTCATAGTGCAGATGAAGGTAAGTCATTTACAGAGAAGAAACTATGTAACAAACCCCAGAGATAGGGCATTTGACTGTATTTCTCTTTGGATATATAAAACTGAACTGTAATTGCCAACAGTTACTAGCTATCTAAACTATATGTCTATGAACAAAAAAAAAAAAAAAAAAAAAGAGAAAAAGCTTCTACCAAAGTTAGAAAGAATTGCTTTTATACTTGTGCAAAACTTTGATGGAAATGAAGAAAAATAGTAATATTTCTAGCATTTTTAGATTATAACTTGAACTTTTGTGATGAATGAGCTTGCTGACAGTTAAATATTATGGAGGAAAAAAAATTTACAAATGATTACACTTTTCTCATTTGAAAGTTCCTATTAAAAGTATTCAGTAAGACGGTTGTTTATTGAAAAGCATTCAATTTTAAACAGAATATTGTTTAATCAAAAGCTTCTCATTAGATTCCATACAGCACTTGATTTTAAGCCCAGCTCTATTCTATTAAAACAGAAAATGTGAAGATAGCATGCCTTTCCTCCTTCTTCTTAGGCTACTGACAGTAGTGTGCCATGTAGCACAAACTAGAGCCGCTTCCGAATAGTTCATGCAGGTAAATTCATCTGTACTGGATTAAGGGACTGTTATGGGAGAAAATTCAGCAGCACTTTGCCTTTATCTCTGATATGTGGCAAATTTTGGGGACTTTTGTGGCAGTTGAACAGGGACAGAAAAGTAGTTTCAAGACCTGTTTTAATGCTATCTCCTAGCAATATTGGAGATAGTAGGAGGAAGCTGCAGGAAAATGGAATTGGTGTTCTTCTCTTCAGGTTTTGTTTCTGAGAATACAAACAATCCTTTTTGTATCAATTGATGGGGCTTTAGATGGTTCCTACTACTGCAGGGTGCAGTCTGTATACCTACAGTGAATATTTTAAAGAAATGTTTCCTTGAACATAAAGTGAAATACTCTTAACCAAATAATTTTTTTAATTTGTTTTGGGAAATCCATAACATGTATTTTGTTGCAGAAAAATGTTGAGGAAAAATAACTAAATTTATTCTTTTTACTGCATAATAGTGAATGTTTTTTGATAGGTCTATAACTGTCATCTTCCTTCCCTTCCCGCACCTAAGCTTATGACTTTTTTAATTTTTCATACAGTCAGCAAAATATCGTTCTAGGTGTGAATGCCCAGTATGGTATATAACAATGAGCCTATATAAATGAACTGTAATCCTAGAATAATCAGGATTTATTTGTGAATAAAGAGGTCAGCAACTGTCTGACCTTAATTCTTTGACCATTATTACTTGATGAACAGGATTGGTTATAAAGCTGGTTAGTAGGCTAATATGGCTGTAGTTGTAAGAAGAACAAGACAGTGAAGGCTCAGAGGGTGTGAGAAGCAAAGGTAAGCAGCTCAGTCTGTCAGCTGCTTCTCCTACCACTTCAGCATAAAAACAAACAAACAGAAAACAAAACCAAAGAAAACCTTCGAGTACTTTCCAATATTGTACATAATGTTACAGTGTTGATCTTTTTATTATTTTTGTTTAAACAATTAAACTATCATGGATCCCTGTTAGGCTTATTCCTTTTTAAAATTATTTGAATTATACATATTCTGTATACTTGGGAGAACAGGTAATATTTTTTTTTCTGTGATGACATAAAACCCATATTGACTTGTCACATCATTGCAACACTAAAGCATTCTTCATATTATGTTATGCTTTAAAATATTTATACTGTTTCATTTAAACTAATTAATCTGTTATGTGACCCTATCATTCTTCCCCTGTACTCAGCACTGGTGAGGCCACACCTGGAGTACTGTGTTCAGTTCTGGGCCCCTCAGTTCAGGAAGGATGTTGAGGTGCTGGAGCAGGTCCAGAGAAGAGCAACCAGGCTGGTGAAGGGACTTGAGCACAAGTCCTATGAGGAGAGGCTGAGGGAGCTGGTGTTGTTTAGCCTGGAGAAGAGAAGGCTCAGGGGTGACCTCACCACTCTCTACAACTACCTGAGATGAGGTTGTAGCCAGGTGGGGGTCGGTCTCCTCCCAGGCAGCTCTCAGTAAGACAAGAGGGCACAGTCTCAAGCTCTACCAGGGGAGGTTTAGGTTGGATACTAGGAAGAAATTCTTTACAGAGAGGGTAATCAGGTATTGGAATGGGCTGCCCAGGGAAGTGATAGATTCACCATCCCTGGAGGTTTTTTTAAGATGAGACTGGATGTGGCACTGAGTGCCATAGTCTAGTAACTGTGGTGGTAGTGGATCAAGGGTTGGACTCAATGATCTTAAAGGTCCTTTCCAACCTGGCTGACTCTATGATCATATGATCATGACATTTACTTGGTAGAGACAAGATGGGACATGTGTGAATGTTGCTTGAAACCCATTTCAATAGATCTTTTTTTGAAAGTAAAACACAAAAGACACCCAGACCTAAGTGAGGCTATGTAGAACATTAATTTAAGTGCCTCCCCTCACCCTCACACATGGATGTGCAGTAAGTATTTAACCCAGAAGGGATCCATACAGCATTGACTTTTCACTCCTTGCAGGTCCACAAAATAGTGCTATACAAAATATTTGAGACTTACAGTTAAAGACTGACAGATTTTTTATGTATATGTATCCATGCATCGTGAAAAGAGACTAGATCATAAGTATCTCTATAAATATCTCTGAATATCTCATATGGGGTCAACTGGGGTCATCCAGGAGTCATTTGGGGTCACCTGGGCTCACCCTGGGGTCACCTGGCATCATCCAGAAGTCACTTGGGGTCATCTAGGGGTCACCTGCTGTCACCTGGGGGTCACCTGGAGTTACTCAGGTATCTTTGGGGACAACTGGGGTCATCCAGAGGTCGCTTTGGGTCATCCTGAGGTCACTTTGGGTCACCCAGGGCTCACCTGGGGTATTTGGGGTAACCCAGGGGTCACTAGGGTCATTCACAGGTCACCTGGGGTCATTTGGGTTCAGCTGGTGGTCATTTGGGGTCACCCAGGGGTCACCTGATGTCATTCACAGTCACCTGAGTCCACCTGGGGTCATCCAGGGGTCACTTGGGGTCATCCTGAGGTCATTTAGGGTCATCTGGGGTCACTAGGGGTCACTCAGGTGTCTTTTGGGAACAACTGGAGTCATCCAGAGGTCACTTGGGGTCATCCTGGGGTCATTTGGGGTCACTTGGGATCATTCAGGGGTCACCTGGTGTCATTTGGGGTCAGGGGAGAGCCACCATAATATAACCTTTTAATTTTATTTGTTTTATATAAGGGTCTCATGACACAAAGTTGCCATAACTGTAGATTCTTAGATGGTCCTGAACACTTTAGTATCAAGGGTCACAGCAATTCTGAGTGGACAAAACCTGTTGGAACTCAGCCAAATTTTGCTGGAATACTCACTGAACAGGCATCTTTTAGCCCAGCTGGCAAAATACCTTTCTGATGAAAATATGAACATCTTTGACATTTTAGCAAGATATAGTACTATTTAGGAAGTGCAACAGTATCTTAAGGGGAATTGGATTCATATTGAAAGATACCCTTGAGGTCTTAAAATGCATTGGTTCTTATTTTGATTTATACACTCTAATAAAGCTGTCTGCATTTTGGCTTCCCTTTTTAGCAAAACTGTAAGAATCTCTCTGAACTGGTTTGAAATCTTTCTGGATTGGAGATTCTCTCTCAGTCCCAGTAGGGGTAGTAGTCTGTGATTCATAACATACGCCTAGTTGGAGTCTCCTATTCCTATTTGGACTTGTCAGTTTACCTGAATAGTTTTCTTTCTTGTAAAATGCCATAAAAAGTCACTTGATTTACTGAATTCTTGACAGGATTCCATGGCTAGTATTAGATTTCCTCTCTAAAACACAACTGCAGTTGTAAAATTGACTAAAGAAGAAGTTGGTTATTGTGAACAGAAATGTCTAATGCATGAAGAGCATCCAAAAATACACCCCTGAAGCTCATAGCATTTGATCTGAACTGTGCTTTAGGTAAGAGGGAGCGTGTCTTTTCTGTCATCTCTGCCTGGGACCCACTGGCTATTAATCTTGAAATCAATGCCAAAAATCCCAATGACTGCAACAAAAAACAGGCTACCCCATATTTTATAAAAGAAGCTAACATGCATAGCAGAAAGTTGGCTAAATTCTCCATATTCTAGTAAGGCAAAATTTCCAGTAATGAAATGATAAATCCAAACAACTCTGCACTTCCAAAGTCTGAAATGCCTGTTTGCCTTTTCCTTCATTTGTGGCTATTTCCAGTGGATAAGAAGGTCTCAGAAACTCAAGGTTTTACTTCATTTTAGATGACAGCATTTCTCTTTCTCTTAGGACTGTGACTATATAGTATGATACCATTTCAACAGCCTTTCCTCTTCCCATGGTTTCTTTCTTTTTAAGAGGAAGGGAATATGCATCCTTGTATTATAGAAATAATTACAGTTCCATCAGTGAAACTATAAATTTACTAGCCTTGTGCAACCAGAATATTAACACTACTATAAAAACATGCAGATATCTCTATCTATATATGAGTTTAACTGCTTGGAAAACTTTGGAATAAATATGAGGCTTCCCCCGCCCTTCCAGTAGCATGATGTGAGTGCTGCTACAGTGCTAGTTTTGTTTCAGTACAAGACCTGTACTGTAAGCCTTTGGTGGCTGAAAGGTAAATTACATTCATGCAAAACAAAACTGATGAACTACTGAAAGCTGTAGCTGCTGAAATAAATTCCTGTGTGCTGAATTTATGGGAACTATGCACTGTGTACACCACAGTACATTCACTTGCAGATTCAACTTTCAAATGACTTTCATTACCACAATAAGTAGGAATATTGTGAGAACAAGGTCCACCAGTGATGAGTATGAAGGCATAATTTTGTTGTTGGAAATATATACTCATCAGCATCTATTAAACCTTGCGTGGATCAAGGAGCATTGCTTGTGTGTTTATTTTCATTTGCTATTCATTACCGACATAGAAGTAATACCAGGGCCTGAAGGCTCAGTTTAAGAGGTACCTTACTGTGTTAACACTGTATTAACAGACTTCATCTTGAAGTTTAGGGCCTCCAGCACAAGATTTCCTCCTGGAGTCTGTTTTGTCCTTTGTGAATGTACTTGTTTCCTCAACAGCAGCATCTCCTGCTTATATTCTGTATGGTTCAGCTTATTACAGGGTCCTGTTACTGAGGGAGACTGGAAAAAGGGAGACTAAAGAATGGGTGCTGTTTGTCTTTCTCTGCATTATAGAAAATTCTGGTATTTGGATAGCAGAACAGGAAGATGGTAATTCTGTTTTCTCAAGATTTGTGCTGAATTTTGGGTCACTGTCTTGCCTAAAATTGTTCAATATGATGCTAAAGTGTGTTTGTTGTACTTCTCACAGCAAATAATAGGAAAAACAGCCACTATTAGTCTTCCAGATCACATCCATCTAATACAGTTGTCTCACATGGCATTTCTTATTTCATATTCTAAAAGCAGTGAGTCCTGAAGAGGATACAAATACTAATGGATGAGATATAATTGTTAAAGTGAAGATATTTCAGATATGAATTTCTGCACACTTGACTGGAAAAATATAGACTGCAGAACAGTGAAGACAGGTTTAAATTTGAATCTAATCCCTGTTACACAGAAGGAAGTTTTCTTTACCAGTGGACACCCATTAAGTGAACACAATCGTTCTCAGTTGCACTGTCAGCCCCCAAAAACAAAAAGGATTTTTGTTTTGATTATTTTTAAATTTTAATGACAAATCCTTTCCTTTCTTCACATTAAAAAATAAAGGCTGTGCTGGAGTCCCATTAAGGGACTGCTTTACATCCTGGTTCTCTGAGGCACTTACATTGTTTAAATTTTAATTTATAGTCTGAAATTTTTATTTAAAACAGTACTTATAAACAAAAAAGTGTTTCTCATAGTCTATGGCTTCTACTCTTGCAAAATCTTCTAAGCTTTTACCTGTCCCAGTGTATTCTCTGCCAACTCCCAAAGGCATGTTTTCCCTTCCTTTGGCCTCCCCTAGTCAGTGCTGCAGTGCTGTGGGAAAGCTCTCTGCTTAATGCCTTCCCATGGTATTTTGACAAGGAGTGGAATACATGAAAAGACAGAAGATTACATTCACCTTTGGTGTAATGACATGGAAGGCAATTCAAATGGCAGTCAATGAGGCAGCATCACAGATAAATTAATTTCATGCAACATACTGTTTTAGGAAATTTCTGACATGGATGTAAAGTTGGGAGAAGGGACTATAACCAATGCTTTATTCTGCGAGTCTCCACCTCTCTTCTGCTGCAAAGTATGATTTTCTTCATAATTAGAAAATATTTGTAGAATAATTTTTTGATCTGTGATTTATTCATTGCAATTTTCTAGCCTGGGTGAATCAATATCTAAGCTGTTTTGAGTAAAGAAATGGGTCAGACCTTACAATTCTGTTTCCTAACCAGATGCAAAAAAAAAAATCTCATGCTCATCATCATTGTGCAAAGATCTCTGACATCACAGTTAGATTAACACTGCTCAAAAAAACACTTAAACACAAATTAAGTTTAATTTAGTACTCAAGATGAGTTTAGCTGAAAGAGATGAGAGTCCATATGACTTACCAAAGAACTGGATGCTTCTCTCTTGATTCCTGTTCAGACACCTCAGTGAAATCTAGCTCTGACTACTGCAGTCTTAAGCTACAGATCTCAAGCTGTGGGGTAGCTGTGGATTCTGTAGCTGGGTGGAGAGCAGTATTACATACACAGTATTGTCCAGAGGATCCCATACTAGATTTCAGCATCTCCTGCTCACTTCCCTGTCTCTCATTTTGCAATAGAAACACTGTAAGGAGATAGACCTCACACATTCCTTGCTCTCTGCTTACATACCTCTTGCTTATTCCTAGTGCCAAATGGGATGTAGTTACTGAGAAAAAATAGATCAAATAGTTTAAAAATATTTCAAATTAAACATGAACCTGCATTATTTCCTTCTGTTTTTACAAAGGAGATTCTCTAGCTACAGAACTTTCAAAACTACTTTGCTTAAGAAATATATAGTGTAACTTCTCTGAAGGGTCTTGTTATTTCCTTTATTTTTTTTTTTTTTGTAGTTCAGTGTCTTCCAGAGTTTTGGTATGTTTTATATATGTGGTTCTCCCTTTATTTTATACAGAAGAAATTCTTTACTCTGAGGATAGTTAAGGTACTGGAACAGCTTGTTCAGAGAAGTTGTGGATGCCCCCATTCCTTGGAGTGTTCAAGGCCAGGTTAGATGGGGCTCTGAGCAAACTGGTCTAGTAGAAGGTGTCCCTGCCCATGGCACGGGGGTTGGAACTAGTTGATCTTTAAGGTCCCTTCCAACCCAAACCATTCTATGATTCTATCATTTTTGCAGGGAGTCTTCTTTAGAGAACCTGCAGTAAATAGATATGTTCCTGTCCAGCAGATACCTGTCTGGATGACTAACACCTTAAAAACAAACCCCCAAACCAAAACCTATGCTTGAATTAGAGACATCAGGTTAGATTTGAAGATTGCAGATGGCTTTCCTGTATATCTACCATTCTATTATGTGACATTGCTTAATATAGATGGGATAAAAATTCTTAGTGCATTGTTATTGTTTTTCAAGTTTAATGGAGTCTAAAGGCTACATTTGTGTAATGATTAGAAAATAGATTATATTTCATAGAAACTGTGTTATTCAGAAAAAGGGTTCTAAGGAATGTGCAAGTCTTACATTATATTAATGTTAAAAAGAGGAAAAAATCCAAATTAATACAGATGTTCTCATTTCTCTTTTATGTTTTGGGGTCTAACTGTTGGATGGCTCAGCACACACATACCACTAGCACTGAATACTTAGAGCTTGTAACTGCAGGGAAGTAGTTCCTTTTATTTATTTAAGGATCCCTGAGTGGGTCAACAACAGGTATGTCCTTGAGCTAAGCATGTGGAAGGTGAGTAGGATCAGTGGAAGACTGAGCTGAAATTTCCTGAGAATGGGTTGAGCACACAGGCAACATATTGCTTTCGTCCTGTCCTGTTGCCATTTATGATACTGAGTATTTATCACTTTGTAATATTTGCATCACTTTCTCTCCATAATAAAACACTTCAGAACTAACAGAATAATTTTAAAACTATCCATGTATTCTTTCTGCTCTAAATCAAAACATGTCTGTGATATAGTACCAAAACCATGAAGGCCATAGGAAAAACTGAAGATGGTTTTAAAAAAAGAATTGACACAAAACTTTACTCAAAAAATGGTTTGGAAGTAAATGACGTGCCTTGCTAGGATTCTTCACACTCTTCTCCTGTTCCACTATAAATGACAGAACCATCAATAATTCACTAATCACCTCAGTGATTAGAATCTCCCATCTGCTGAAACAAGTGTGATGCTTGGGGTTTAATGGAATGCAAGAGAAAGAATTTGTTCCTCTACCTTCTCCTTTCTTAACTTTCTAGGAAAAAGGGCCAGCAGAGGAAGCTATTGAGAGTTCAAGGACTTGTGCTCTTCTGAACAATTTGAACAGCCTAGATTTCCCCAATGCCTTTCCCATATGGGGTAATATTTTTCTCCTTCCAGTGTTTGTTCTCTCAAGGATGAATGTATGATCAAAGTTTTACGGATTTTACACTGTAATAAGTTGCTCAAAAATAATCATGATAGGTTTAGCTGTCTTTAAAAAATCAGTATGTTTATCTGATGAGGTACAGTTCAACCGTTCACTGATTTCTGGCAAAATGTAGCATAAGTTAATATGCTATCCATAGTGAGGTGAAAAACATTGACAACTAAGAAATTGTGTTAATCCACAGCCAACAATATAGACAATCGACTGGAAATAAAGAGAAATACAAACAGATGTAATGTTATTACATCTTGTTAATAACTTAGGACTATACTGTTGTCTATTTTCAGCACATAAATTTTCCAAATATATAATTCGTGATGCTCTGCTCTCTACTGACCTGTATCCTCTACTTCTGTTCACTCTAATTGGCACTTACAGGTCTGAGCCCTTAAAACTGGCACAAAAAATGAATTAATGTGATGGGGTTTAAGCTTCTGGACTTATCATGGTTTAATTACAAGAATAAATTAATTTTGAATATTTTTATATCCTTAAAAAAATTCTTACTTTAAGAACCAAAAATGGGTGATCATTCCATTCTCATTACATCCCCAAAATTGCCATGAGAAATAAAATAATTAATATCTGTACTTATTCTTTATCATTAGTCCTTGTCCTAAGAATGGATTAATGAGAATATTCAATGAGAGTCAGAACATCCTGGCATTCACTTCTGTGAAAACTCATTCTTGTGTCAAAGACAATAATGAGGACTGAAAGAAGTGTACAATTAATTCACAGCAACCTTACAGTTATAGTGAGAAAATAGTACATCATTCCAGACTGATAACCAAGATCAGCATGAGAGAAAATGAAGAACGAATACAAGAAGACTGAAGGAAGAGCATTTTAAGTCTGAATTATAAAGCCTTTGCTTGATGGTGTGTAATTTTAAAATCCACATTAGTTTTTATTGACTACAGTTTTCACTCCATTAGAAGTCTTTTTTTCACCTCTCCATCCCAGATGTTCCTTCAGAACTGAGCAATTATCTAGCAAACCTGTTTTTCTCACCTCTCCCAGGTAAGAGGCTGTCAAGAAACAAAAGATGAAACTACTTTTTGCATTCCACAAGAAAGGCTAAGAAATAAGAATACTGCAAAACCAAATGACCTTTGGAGAAATTTCCTTCATATCTATGGTTTTGAAACAAATACAAACTGCTTTTGGCCCAGTATATACCTTTTAGGAGTTCTTTGCTGCAGTGATTAAACCATTTAGTATGTTAGGGCTATGGTCTAGTTGACATGGTGATGTTTGGTCAAAGGTTCGACTTGGTGACCTTGAAGATCTTTTCTAACCTTAATGGTTCTGGGTTTCTGTTAAGGGTGTTCATTTTCTCAGCTATTCACAGAACAAAATAAATGACAGCAGCTCATGTAAGTATGGACAGCTTGGATGGGCAAAGCCATGAGGAGGAAGACCCACTGACATTGGAGGAGACGACTACACAACTGATTAGTTCAATGATTTCCTAAAGCCTTGTGGGTATTATTTCAGATCAGTGTCCTCACAGTTGTGTAAGTGTTGCTTGCTTTGAATGACAGCTACTGATATACAATAATATATAGTAGCAAGAAATTAAATGAGCACATCTCCTTGAAAAATGTTTAAAATGGGTGCTTTGCTTTTGATTAATAATTAACGTTGCTTAGTTTCTGTAGGCTTAAAAGAATTATTATAGCAGCACTCCTGCTCCATTATACTTCAGGTAGTATCAGGTTTTTCATTATTAAGCCCTGTATTTTTAGTTTGTTTGGTAATGTGGCTATAAAATTTGATTCCAGACGTGAACTTGCCAAGAAAAGATCTCAGCTTAGCAGAGACTTAAAAAAATTATTTTAATTTTTAAATAGTTCAGCTATTTGATGGTTAGCAGGGGGAATGGAAGCCTGGGATAACTCCTCACAGAGATGGAGCTAGTGATCAGAGCATGCCCTTCTCACTGAATGCCATGCTTTTTGTTGTTTATTTCCTGTCACAAAAAAATGCTGCTGGAAGATAAGTAGAGAAAGTTGTAGTGAGAAATGTGACAAAGAAGAATAGACTTCTTACCTTTAATGAGAGTAGTTATTAACATGGTGCTAATAACCCCAAGGCTATGGTGTTTGTTTCCTGTGTGGGCCACTCACTTAAGAGGTGGACTCGATGATCCTTGTGGGTCTCTTCCAACTCAGAATATTCTGTAATTCTGAATATCTGGTTCAATATTAGAATAAGGCAATTCTTAATGTATTCTTCTTTATAGCTTTATACGGTGTGGGGGTCAGAGCTGAATTTAAATTGAGGTAAAAGGTATGAGATAGAAAAAGTCTGGGGGAGGGTGAAAATGTTTTTCGTGCTGCAGTGGCAAAATATGAACCATCACTAAGAAACGTAGCATCCAGTGAGAAGATAAGAAACAGTGAACACAAACTGAAATACAAAAACTTATAATTAATTCTAAGGAAAAAAGCTCTGATTGTGAGGGTGGTCAGACACTGATACTGGTTACCTAGGGAGGATGAGGAGACTCTACCCTTAGAGAAATTTAAGGCCCAACTGGACATGATCCTGGTCAGCCTTCTGTACCTGACCCTGCTTTGAGCAGAGGAGTTGGATTAAAGAATCTGCAGAGGTGCTTTTCCACCTCAGTTGTTCTATGCTTCTTTGATAGTAATATTACTATTAATAAATGGATCTGGAGCAAGATTAAGACTTTGGTGCTTTCTCAGCTTTACATTGATTTCTGCCTGGTGGAACAGCCTGAGTGAGGGTAAAGGTGCATATATCTCAGGGGATGGTTATGCCTCTAAAACTGGTTGTGATGACAACCCTCCTGTGTTAACTATTCAAGTAATACAGAGACACTTTTCAGTTTCATATGATAGGCTGTCTTTGAAAAGCCTTTGAAAGCCTTAACCTTGCTTCATTTTTTTTTTTTTTTCATTCTCAGATAGTTCTAGTGGATCTTTCCTTGAAGTGAGAAGGAGGCTGCAAGAGAAGGCAAGTATTTCACAGAGGTATGGGCTAGGCAGTTTAGAGATTTTCTACACTTTTCTTCCTGTAACAAATCCCAAAGGGCTGCAGAATACCGAAGGTGTAACAAACAAGTGAGAGAGAGGACTGAGCTCAGATTTGAATCCTACTGCTAGAATTGTTCATGCATTGAACATTGCCCTGTCAATGGCTAAAATGAAGAAATAACCCTAAGAAAATAGTCTAGCTATGAGCTACGGCTCCAGAGAGTTGAGGTTTAGTACACCCTTTACCAACAGTGTTCTTCATACTATTAACTGCAGAAATGCTGATTCTTTCATATCGTTCCATGTACCAAGGAGCTGACATCACAGAGAGCCACCATTCAGCATGAACTGCTGCTTCCTGAAGAGTATTTTCTTTTCTTGGCATTAAAGAACCCCACAAGGACTACTTGGCCAGCGATGACCGGCAGCTTCATGTTCTGAACCAGGAACTTTACAAAGATCTCTACCTTGACAGAACCCTAGCAAAGAAACCTGACGAAGAACTCAATCTGACATAAAGATGCAAGAGATGTTACTATGCTAGAAAAAATTAAGAAAACAAAATCTTTGCTTAGGATATCAGCAAGGAAAATGTGTAGTGATGAATTAGTTACCTCACATTGGTGAGCTGTCCCCTTGGGCTGACATAGGGAGCAGAAGGGACCATGAAGGAGACCAGCTTGCTTGCAGAGGTTTGAGACTTTTCTATTACTGTGGTGTCATTGCAATAAATGAAAGAGATAGCTCAGGGTAACTTCCCCTTCCCCCCTCCCTCTTTCCCCTTTTTCAATTCTGGAGCAACACACATACACACACAGAGCAGTGTTGCAAGTAAGGTTTTGTGTGTCTGTGCATTAAAATGATACATTTAATTAATGAAGACACCTTGGGGCTTGAGTCTCATCTTGAAATCACAGTATAAAAAATTAAATACGTGTATAATGTGTGTGAATGCTTGCCACTTTAAAAGGAGACAGTGAAATATCAACTGCATGCACACCAAAGAAATAATTTTTAAAATTACTGTGATCATACAGTGTGCACTATGACTGGTATAAAAAGAAAAAAAGGAAGAAAAGAAAAGGAGCTTTGTGGAGGTTTTAACTGTGAAATACTCAGTACAAGCTTCTCCTCATGGTTTTCCTTGCATGCATACATGGTTTGTCGAAGTGAGAACTGTTTCATTGTGTGCTTGTGCATTGTTTAGCTCAAAAAAAAACCCACACGAAGAAAGTACGTAGGGCATCTCTGTTCTGCTTTAAGGTATGTCAAATTGTAAGTAACAATTGACATCCCTAAAACCAAGTTACATTTAATAAGGCAATCACAGAGCGAATCACAAAGTTAATTTAGGATTGTAACTTCTCTTTATATTGTAACACAATTCTTGCAGGTACTTTGCTAGCTTGGAGAATTCATATCACATTTAGGATCCAAGCTCTCTATGCAATGTAAGAACTGAGTTAAGTTACAAAGAGTAAAATTCATAAAGACAGGCATTCACTTGCAAGAGTAAGAAGAGGAAGGTGGACAAAATTGGCCAGACCAGTTAATGTAAAATAACAAGGAAGGCTTCAGTCCTGCCCCTTGAACAGAAGTTCCTAACTCTACAGTTCGGTACTTTGATTGGAATATAATTATGTCAGGAAGGCAGTAAGGGAACAGTGTTTACTCACCTAGCAATAAAAGGACTATTTAATTTTGCAGCAGTAATTATTTATTAAAGTGAAGCAGATCCTGGTTATTTTTTCTACATCCCCAACTAGATGACCTAAACCAGTGGGTAATAGAATCCTTATTTCATATTTTCTTAGGCTCATTTGTTGTAGAATATGTAGTAAAAACCATGTGTTCTTTGAGCTGTTGCAAGTTACCTTGTTGTATAGAGATCAAAGCCTGGATGGCAACATTTGGAGTCTCACCTACAGTGAGTAGGTTCATGATAAAACACTTTTCAGCTATCATGCTACTTTCTAGCAGGGAAAACCAAGCCTACCTAAGTGTAATTTTGGATTGCTGAGGCTGTATATTTGTCAAGGAAAAGACTTTTTCCATGCTTTCCTCCTTTCACAGTATTATTGCAGATTCTTCCATTGTATGTGTATAGTTGCTCTTCAAATGACACCAGAATGAAGTCTCTCATCCTAACAGGAAAAACTGTAACACATTTAACTGTGTGCAGTAAGAGAGACTCTCATCTTAAAAGTCTGGTTCCAAGGTAGGAAATATATCAGTGGATTGCCTTTTATGCAATCCACTGAAGCCAAAGAACTGATGTTGGGACTGAGTTATCCATATGGATACAATTCAACACTCTCCTAGTTGCTGTCATAGGAAGTGAACACAAAGATGTACTCTGCTAAAAAAAAAAATCTCCTGCATCCCTGCTCTGTGAAGTGTCTTTGTGAGAGACATTTTTTTTTGGATGTAACAATGAATTCTATGAGTGGGAGCTGTGAGTCTGAATGCATGTTGCTAGTTTCACATGTACTGAACACAAATATCTGTGCTAGAGTCCTTCTGGGAACAGACTTACAACAGAAAAAGAATAACTCCTTTTGTGGAAGGAAAAACATTGTCTACTGTCAATGTCATTACAAATAAAAAATCAAATTTTGTTAAATTTTTTATTTCAGTTTATTGCATTTTCTTCAGTTAGTGGCATTCTGGTGAACGTGACGAAAACCTTGCCTCCTGCAAGAGCACGTGTGTGAACCATAACTGAAACCCATTTCTTTTCAAAGTTTTTGGAAGTCTGAATGTTCGTACAACTGAATAGTTTGGCACAATCTCCAGTGTGAACACACATGAAAATACTAGCTAATACTATCAAAATGTGACATTTTGTTGTTTCTGTTTTTATTTATAGATCCTGCCTGTTTTGCAGCTGTTCTTTGTTATACAAGCTGACTAGAAACTGAAGAAAAAACATGAGGAAGAACAGAATAACAGTACTGTCTTAACCTGCTTATTTGATTTTTCAAGTTCCCTACATCAACCCTTGGAGAAAGTGTATGTCTTTCTAGTACAAATCCGGGCCAAGAGTACTTCCAGGTAACATTAGTCCTATTAATAGACTGATGTTAGTTACAGAAGTCAAAATCCATCAAGCTTCTGTTATTTCTGACTGGTCTTATTGTATGTATCAACCCCAAACCTTAAAACTCAATATTTTCAAATTTACAAATACAATATTGCTGGAAGTAGTGGAAGTGGGGAGAGGTAATTGGCTCAACACAGAAGTGCTTGGAGAATAAAAAAATTCTAATGAGGAGTTCTTACATGGTAACTAAATTTTTTTGTATGGGATTTTAAAGGACAGAACTTCCTACTTGTCTTATCTTGTGCTATAAAACACCATAGCTCTAGATGGGAATTAAGGTTTTTTTCCACAGTCCTGTCAGCTGGGCCATACAAGTGTTGATCCTTATTAGATAAAACCAAAAAATATGAGAATTGTTGCCCATAAAATATCAGTATTTCTTATCACCCTCATAGTGTATTGGTACCAATTCCTAAGATAATCAACCTGTGCCATCTGAATGGGAGCTATCCTGTTATTCAAATGCACCTGCTCAACATTCACACTACAAAGGGAAATTACTGGAGCCTTTCAAGCAAATTATTAGAAACTTTTGCATGAGGGCAGCAGGGGTGGGGGATGAGATTGAGTGGGCAGCTTGAATTCAGCACAGTCTGCAATGTACAAGTCTGTGGTCTTCAAGACAATACCTGGTTCAGTATTCTAAATTACTAGATAGGAAATAATTTCCTTTTTCTTCATTAAATTTGGATCCTCGTGGTTAATTAAATTTGGACTAGTGGTTTATGAAATATTGAAGAAGATACCTGTACTTTCATAGCTATCACAGAAGCTTGGGGTGGAGCTCTCCAAATGAATGGGTTTTAAAATGATGAAATTTTGGTTCTTTGCAAATCCACTTGAAAACCACTATCAATGACATTCAAAGAGCATTCAAATCCTACTGAATGCCATCATAGTTTGTGGTTCTGAGATGTCCATTATACTTCCAACTACTGGATTGTTTGGTGCTTTTTTTCCCAGGCAGAGACTGCCATGATGAGTGGTGTTTTGAAGACAGTGTAGGAAACATTTCACTGTGCTGTCTGGGCAAAATGGATTTCTTACACTGGGCAAAATGTCTTGCTAAGGAGACAGACACTGAAACTTTAAAATTCCTTTTCTCCCTTTTTGGAAAGACATCAAGCTGTGGACTACAAAATGTTTGGACTGGGTGGTTGTGACATGGCTAATAATATTTGCAGCAGTACCCAGAAATTCAAATGAGAGTGAAAGTCCCTAATTTTGTACACGGTACTTATAGTAAGAGAGAGTTCCTGCTCAGATACACTAGAATAAGCAGAGAGCAACACAAAGTGGGTAAAGGAAGCACTAAGTTATTAGCCCAAATTTTAGGATAAGAAATTTCTCAACAGATAAAGTGTGTGGCAGACCTGGGAACCAAAGCCAACACAGTGCATCAATCACAAGTCAACTGTTCTGATTTTAAGAGAAGGAATTATATGAGTAACCTCCTAGAGCTTCAAATAAGTATCAGATTATAATTTCATCTTTAAGTTTCTTATTCAAACCAAACCCCAATTCCAAACCTCTTGAGGGTCTCTCAACACTGCTAACACACTCATCAGTGCACATTCCAAACACCATGTGTATTTAACAGACAATAGTGATTGTTGTGGTGGGAGGCAAAATATGCAGTGGGCTGCAGTAGCAGGGATTATATCCTATATATTTTTAATATAATGTATGGCTCATGTTTCAAATACTGATTATAATTAAAATTATGCTATAAAATATGACTTTAATATTTGCATCCAATCTAATGCCTTCATTTGTTTTATAGTTTCATGTGAAACAATTCTATGCAAAAGATGTTTTGTCAGCTGAAGTTTAGCAACTGTTATTATTGATTATAGCCTTGATGGAAACTTCTCAGCAGTTTACAATATTTAGTTAGGGCATTTGAAGAGACCTAAAGGATTATTATAAAGAAACTAAGCTAGGTTTGGCAAAGAGCCTTTCTTTTGTCTCTGAAACTTTCTGCAGTAAATTTAGAACAGAAGAGCAGTTCTCTGGAGTAAAAATATATGTATTGCTGGCTACAAGTGTATGTTTGCTGCTTCACAATTTTAGAATTAGATGATGGACTTATTTAGTAGACATTGGATAGTAAAAAGTAAAACCCCTAATTTAAAACATTCCACATTACCACATTCCAAGAAAAACATGGACCGGTGAACAAAACCAGCAGTATTGTAATAAGAAAACAACTAGGTGCATTTTTTCCAAAACCTAAACCCCAAAATATAAATGTATGAGTTACTGGCTAAAAAATGCTATGTTCATGTCTCAGTTTCTTCATGAACTTAAAAAAACCAACCTAGACTTGAAAAAATTAAAACGTATGATCTAAGTCTCCAGGTCAAGGTTTAGAGCACTGTTCTAATTTTATAAAAATTTTTTTGAACCTTAATGTTGTTGGTATTTTTTTAATTTAAAAATATGCTTTTTTGTTTGTAAGTGATTTATCATTGCAACATTTTTTTAATATAAAGATAAGAAACTTTTGGTAATTTTTAAAAGGAATTATGATAATTAATGTGAGCAAAGGATTTCTATCATATTCTGTGTGCTGGCTTTTTATCTAATCTAGGGAAGGGGTCACTTTTGACAGAAGCTACAGCAGACAACTGCAGATTTCTGCATCAGCTCAATTTGAGTTTTACTTTATCATATCTGTAATAATGCTTGGAAGTGAGAATGGAAGATTGTAGGAAGATCAAAGGGAGAGAAAACTTGAGCCAGATTCTTGAATCCTCACTCTTATGAAGAGTGCTAAAGCTGCTTTGCTTTGACCTTCTAAAGAGTCTTGCAGAACAAGAGAATCTGTACCTGTTCAAGAAGGCACAGATGAGGCGAAGACAGAATGGACATAACTTCAGAGGTACTTGTTCATAGAATATTGTTCCTGAATATGGATAAAAACCATTGTGAGGAAGGCAGGGCATGTGCATATGCAAGAAGAGAAATCTGAGATGAGATTTCCTCTTCCTGGACATCAATCTGTTGCCTTGTGTGGTTCACTCTCTGTTGAATATTTAAGAGAATATTTGTGAGAGAAGCTGGATAAAAGCAGTCAATAGCTGTGTGAATGACAGGCATGGATGTTGGTAGAAGGATGTAGCACTCTTGAATGCTGTTGAATCTAAAAGGCTGTACACGACTGCTGTGACTTTGGCAGGAAAATGTTCTCTCCTCCTAAACTCATGCAGCAAAATTGTGCTCAAGTGACTTATAAACACCTCTGTCCCACAGAAGTCCATATCTCTGAATAAGAATCAGCTCCTTTCTAACCATCAATTTCTCTTATGCCTAATCTTTCTTGCTTTATCCACGTGGAAGAAATAGAAGAGGATTGGACTTCCAGCCCCTTGTTGGTGTATCTATATGATTCTATTGGTATGTTCTAATCTCTAATATTTCAGTCAGTCACTTCCCTGTGATAACACAGTTCCAGATTTCATATTTAGTTGTCTTCCAATAATCACCCATATCTCATAAGGGCAGAAGATTAGTTTTAAATATAATTAGCTTTGAAAGGGTGATGGGGATCCTGGATCCTGGGCTTGCTCAGCTGTTTGAGCTCTTGCTCTTTATGGATACATCAGTATTAATCAGAAGGACACTGCCTGTAAAATATAATCATATTTGTGATTACATCTTTTATCTGCCTTTTGAAATCTAGGCAAAAGGCAGCCTCTTTACAATGCTCGGTGCTTTGTACAACTCCATGACGGACCAGAAAATAGCACCAAAATGTGGTGTGTCAAATGCATCTCCCTTAGGAGGGTTGGTGTGACTACTCCATTATGTGTCCTGACCTTCATTGCCTGAAGGATGAATTTTGTTCTTGAATCTCTTTCTTTTGACCTCTGCCTTCCCATTTTGCTTTGAAGTGCCATAAACAGCTGTTTAAATAACTAGTGTGCATTGGTTTATTGTATTTGCTGAGATATGCAGACAGAAGATAGATCTTTAATACATGATTAGAAATACATGACTTAAACTATAGCCCTGAGAGGTAAGAAATATTGTTTGATGAATGATATATATGTTTAGAAAATATGGGATCCAATTCCAACTTAACCATAGATTTTGTATGTAATAATGGGATGAATCACTTAAGTTCTTACTTCACCTGATGCTCCTAAACTGCTTGGGAATGCACACAGCATGTTGCTATTATTCAAAGTAGTCTAAACTCAAAAATCTTCTCCTGAACGTCCACAGAGGCAGATTGCTTACTCTGCCACTGTGAGCTTTTCCGTGTTGGAGCTTACTTTTGGGAACACGTAGCATTAGTTCAACAAGGCAGTGGAACACATGAAAAGTAGGTCACAGGTACTGTGGTGGATAATAAGGATGCTTCTTGGAGTTTGAGTTTCTAAGCTGGGTGTCTAAAGTCTTGAGGGTTTGAAACAAATTTGTATCTAAAGAAAGTCCATATATGCACTGGAGTTATTATTACTGTAGAACCCAAGACTGGCATACAGAAATGAAGTGTGAGTTCATACTTACAGGTTTACTGAACTACTGTCTATATTAAAAGTTTTCTCTTCTAGCCTTTATCTTCTCCTTTTTTTTTTTTTTTTCCTGTTCTCTTTTCACCTTAATTTATAAGTGCTCTATTTGCCTTCCATTTCTCATTTTCCTTTCACTGGCTTCTAAGTAGGCAATGGAACAGGGTAGGCTGTTTTCGTTTGCATCAGTGTTTCTAATATCTGATGTTCAGTTCTTTCAAATTAGGCAAAACTTGTTACAACCAAAAAGTGGAAGAATCTTAAAATCAGCAGACACACAGAGTATTGTTATGAGATCTGCATCTGTGGTTGATATCCTGCTAAGTGATACAATTATTCCATGCAGTTGCCGGGAAAATTGAAGTGTAAAGCACACCCACCAAAAGGCTTAAGGCGTTGTGCAGGATAAAACCATTTTGAAATATGTACCACACTAAAGGACTAACCTCTAAAGAGAAAAAGAAATTCAATCCATGGAGTCCAAATGAGGGGAAAGTCTGTATAAGAAAAAAGTAATAAGCGTGAAGCCAATAAAATACATTTTTGGTTGTGGCCTAAGAAATTGTTATGCTTATTGCATTACAATTGAATAAAATAAGAAGTCGGGTTATTGTCTGAATGATAAATCCTTTGTGAGGTATTGAAGTTCACTGCACATTATTCCTGTGTTTTCCCTCACATAACTGTGCTATGATTTTGTGAGTTACAAGCAAAATGTGCACCTCAAGTCACGCACTCTTAAAAAAATCAGCAATATAATCTATTTAGAGAAGGCCTGAAGCATTTTCAGAACAAGTGCATCATTTTTAAAGTTTTTCCATGGGGAATTACTTATAAAAATATGTATCTTTTGGGATTTGTACCAGGATATTTCTTAATTATTGCTGACATGCCCCCCATAACACCATGAGCTCCCTCAAAGGGCAGGAAAAGAGAATCGGTCTTCCCTAATCACCAAGGATAAACTAAATAAATTTAGCAACTACCTCATACTATTGAGGCAACAAATTGATGCATTCAGAGTTCCCTAGTGTATAAATGTATAAAAACTAACAGGAAAAAATAGTGCTGCATGTTGTCAGGATGAAACCTCAGGGTTTTTTTAGGGCACTTTTTAGAGCTACCCACTGGCTCAGAAACCTGAAAGTCAAGTGTAACCAAAGATTGTCTAGTCAGTCAGTGAAATTATTTGTATCACAGAGGTAGCTGAAGTGACTTGGAGGTGTAGTAAATGAAGCCTTTAAGGATTCAGGATGAGGGCAAGTCCTGAACATATTTAATATTTAGACTAGAATTTTAAAAACATGAGTTATCTTGTTATTTTGGGCATTTTAAAAATAAAGATTAAAACCTAAGGGTTTCCACAAAGAATTGGTATAGAGCATCCATTCAGGGTGCTATATATCATCTTGAGCCTTGTACATCCCCCCTGAACAGCCAACCTACATCAAATGCAGTACGACATAAAAGTTGGGTCTCTATGAGTATTTTTCTTCTGATTTTCCTCATCCATTGATTTGTGTTGAGTTTTCCAGGTTTGAATAAACTCAGTACTTAAAAGAAGTTTTCTAGCATGATTCTATATTTTTATACCCTGATAGTATGACAGCTTTGTGGGGTCCCAGTGGGCACTGAGGTTACATTGTACTATTTGCTTTATAAATTTTTAAAGAGACAAAGCCACTCCAGGTTGTCCCTTGCTATTAAAACTGTACTTGGGTATGAGAGGGAAGAAACATAACCATGTGCTTCACATGTAATATATCAAACCCATCCATCAACACCAGCTCACTTGAATCTTGTCTGAGATTGAAGTCTTGTGTTTTGCAGAAAAGGGCTTGAAACCAGATGAGTTTTATGACAAATGTTTCTCACAATTTTAGATGTAACCCTTGTGGATTTATTTATATTTTTACCCCAGAGAATGTTTAGATTCTTACAGAACTGGGCACTCATTTCCAACAGACCTTATTTAAAGCTGTGAGTCTTGCATCTGACTAGAGTCCAGTGACCCTTGCAAACAGGGTTTTAGTACAGAAGGAGATACTTAAAATCACTGTCAAATTACACACAGTCCTTCGCAGTCACACATACTAGTAGAAAAGGAATCTCTGTGATTGTTTTCTAGTGAAAATGATGAAAATTTAAAGAAATAATTTTTAAAAATTGTCCTTTTTCTATACAGAGATGTGTAAAAAAATTATAATCAGTGTGTTTATATTCTTCCAGGATTACTTAATCTAGTGAATTGCTTTAAATAAAGTATTTTTAAATTTTAATTATCCAGTGCTTCAGCAAAGAAGTGAAGGAGGCTGAATGAGAACCCTGATGTGTTGCAACATCTAACTTTTGCAGGTCAAAGTTTAAATCTGTTATATTGTTGTAAAGCACAGAGACTGAGACACCATAACCACCCTCTGTATACTTTTGATCCTTCTTATTTTGTCTTACCAGTCTTTAGGAGCTGTCTAAATACTAGAGTTTTTTTCAGGTATATTTTAATGTTCTTTGGAATAGGCTTGAAAAATATTTAAGGCTAACAACTCCACAGGAAAAATTGAATCTAATTTACTGTTTCAGCTCCAAAACTCTTTTAAATTACAGTTTAGTTGTCTGCTTACCCTAGAGCCAACCACAGCTCACAGCATCCAGATTGTTGTCCAATCAACATGTTCAGTTAAAAAGTCCTTAAGTAAGGCCTGGTCAGGCCAAACCCAGAAAACCACCCTCAGGTCATGATTTCTTTCATTAAAAAGGTTAATCAGAGCTAGTTGTTACAATATTCAGTCTTTTTTAATTGATGCCCAACTTGGTCTCCATAAACATTCCATAACTCAAATATGGGAGGAAGGTGCCCTGGGGATTCTTGGGATTTGTGTGATGGGGTAGGTTTGTAAATAGCTTCGCAAACCTGTGCCTGGATAGCTTTCTTCTGTGGATCTTCAAGAATATAAGAACATCACCACAAGTTGATGCAGGCATAAATATCTGCTCAGATTGCAAAATAGGTTGATTTGAGGTCTAAGGGTTGAATTTTCTAAATTTGATTTCTAGTTTTCTTATTCAAGCAATGTGTGTACTGTTTCACATACATATACATATATATATATCTGAGGGAATAATACATAGTAAAGGCAAACTTAAATATAATATTTTAAAGTTATTTAAAAAAGAATAGACCCTTTTCAACTCTGAAAAACATGACCTTTAATTCTCTTCTAATTCTGAATTAAAGAAGGAACAACTTTCAACTACTAAAGTATTTAAACCCATTTCTAAAAAAGAAAAAAGACAAAAGGAAAGGAGAGGCAGTTATCTAAGGCTGTTTATATCATAAAAGATTTTTATGCCTTGCAAAAGCTAACTTGCAAGTTTTTACTCAAGATTTTTAGCAATTTTTAAAACTTTTTCAAAATATTGTCATCACAGATATCCCTGACATCAAAAGCATCCACTGTCACCAGAGTAATTTGAATCAAGACAACTGACGTTTATCACCAAATGCACACTTCTATAGAATATATATAAAGGCTCCTGGACTCTGATTAAGCAACAGTTGCTCTACAACCAGACCACAAATCAGCTGAACCCCAGTAACAGTCATGCCTTTTCTTATTTTAGCAAACATGTTCAGCCTTCAAACAACACAAACAGTGCAGCAAGATAAATGAACCATTTTTGCAAAACAACTATGTTTGATATAATGCTTAAAAGTTCTTCCTGAATTTAGTGGAATTAAAAAACATTAGTGCTATTCAGTATTTAGGGTCTTATTTACAAGTTAAGCCATCCGGTTTAACAAAATCAAATGGTTATTTTTCTGGTATCTCCCTGAATGATCTTCAGTGTTACCTATGTTTGGCTTTTATCTTTTTGTAAATTCACTTTCCTAATAATTTGATCTCATGTTCAATATTTTGATTTCATAAACTCTTTGTTCAGTCCAGTAGTATAATCTCACTTTTCATTTAAGTAAGTAAAAATTTTTTTGACTGAGCAACCTTGTTACATGTTGTCATGAAACAGAGCAAAATGTCCCCAAGGGGAAGGCTGTCTCCATTCTGGGAATCTTAAGCAGCAGCCTTAGAAAGGAATTCTCGTTCCTTTAAGGATTTTTTTCCTTTTCTTTCTTTCTTTTGTGGTTTTTTTTTTTTTTCCTAAAAAACACACTATGTAAATGTATTTCAGGAAACAAATAATCTTACAATCCCCAAAAGGTCCCAGGGCTTATGCTACTGTTTCATATCACACGAGGCTGTTAGGCCCACTGCCAGTGTTAATCCATTCCATATTAGAAATCTAAAACCTCTCAGATGTATTAGGCAGCCGCTCTGTGCTGGAAATTGGCTTAATTCCTGATAGTCATCCCCCTGCACTTCTTCAGTGGGGGGAAGACTGAGCTTTTTAAGAACTTGACATTGGAAACTGCTGAGATTTTTGGTGACTTTGGTGACTTTTGGGAAGTTTCACTAAAGCTGTTACTGAATCCGTGTTCTTGGCATCCAGAACGTAGCGGTCACTACTGGAAAACTGAAGGTCTTATGCCACAGAGTCAGAACATCCTATATTTGCCAACATATACCACAGTTATTTCCTTTCCTAAGCCTGTGGAAATAGACACAACTGATAATTGTTAGCAAATGTCACATGCTGTATTATTTGCAGGGAGGCTTATATAATTAATGAGCAGACCAGAGATACTGATGTTCATTGCATTATTGTTACTTTGAAACACCTCAGCAGCTTTTTGCCTTTTTTTTTTTTTAATCTATCTTTATGAAGCTCTGAAAATGATGTCACAACACCATCAACATATATAGTAACCAGTGATTTTTTTGTTCTCTGAAATTCACAGAGGAAAAGTAATGTCTACTGATTTAGATAGATGAAGCAAACATTTAATTTTAAAATACAAATGGATGCTAACAAATGTTAGCCAGTCTCTTGTTTGATATCCCTGTTTAGTGTATTCATGCTTTAAATTGGCTGCAACACAAGAAAAAAACCCAAGTTTTTATTTAAACAGGAGTATCAGAATATCACAGCCCTAAAGTACAAAGACAATGAAAGAATCCATTCCAAGGGCTAGCTGCAATTCCAGAACTTTTTTCCCTAAAGTTCCCTTCATGCCAGAGGTGCATGCAAGCTATTTTATCCTCCACATCATCAGCCAAACAACTTGAAAAGCAGTTGCCATTTTTAGATAATTAATACTCTAAATCAATTCATGTTTGTTTTTATCTGGGTGTCCATTACACAATCTGTTGCTGTTATCCAACACAACAGCTGGGTATAATTTACTTCTGGCTTATCTGGCAGCTTACAGGCATAGAATTTAAAGTCACAAATTCTTCAAAAGTATTAGAAAACAGTTAACATGAAAGTAACTCCTTTCAGCAAAGAGTTCTGTTTTCTCTGAGTTGTGTTGGACATTTTACACCTTTTTTACCCAATCTGGGAACACCTGTACTAGCCTGTATCATTTGCAGGGTAGTAAAGTGGCGTGAGATGATATCAACAGTATTTACCCAGCTAACAGCTTAATAGGATAATGCCAAGATTTTGGGAACATGTGTGAGTGTGCTTAAAAAAGGTGTTTGGCTGACAGAGCTGTAGACTTGTAAACCACGAAGTCGCAAGTGTGACTTCAGTAAGGTCAAAATGAGGAAATGCTGTTAGGTGCTGCTCTGCTTAAAGGAATTTACTGTGTCTTAGTTAAGATGGGGATGAGGAGTTGTAAAATGGGAGATGACTTGGAAATAGGTATTAAAGTCTGCCTAAGACCATCTGTAAATCCGGTCTGAAGATGTTGTGCTGTAAGTGGAAGGCACAGCAAAGCCCTTTGACAGCCACTTGAAGAGGACTGTGACGGGAGTGATGAAAAGCAAGCACTTTACATTTGTGGTCATTACACCTTATTCCACGTGGATGTGTTCCAAGTTTCTGTGCATCCTACCACTGACCAATGGCACAGACTCAGACACACGATGTTGTTGACAACTTTAACACACATGAAATACAATATGCTTCTGGTTGGCCTATTTGTACCTGACATGACGTGCAGCACTATTGGCCATGAAGCCCGATTGCCATGTGAAGTTTTGAGGGCCAAGGCTCAAAAAGCAAAGAGGAACACTGGTACAAAATTTCTAATCAGCAATGATGAAAAAAGATCTGTCTCATTCAAAACAAGAGAGGGAGAAGTTAATTCAAAAGAAATGCTCTGTACTTATAAATATTATAAACGAATATACCCAAATATTAGCAAAGCACATTTTTCAAAAGAAACTTATGTGCATGCAATGAAAAATGTTTATATTTAAAAGTTGCTGCAGAAGATTTTTGTTTTGTAAAACACATTTCTTAAAAAGAGAACATGGCACATAAACACAAACATACATATACACACATCTGCACACACATACTTCCCAAACCCGTAAGATGTCTGTTTGAAAGATGTCAATTCTTTTCAGTGACTTAAAGTTTCTTCAAGGCAGAAAACTATGGAAGATACAGTATAGCTGAACATCTGTCTTGTCATGTAGGCAGATATTAGGATTAAATTAACTAGAAATGAATAGAATGATATATGACAGGGTGCAGATGTCCCAGCCACAGTGTGATAATTTCATTGCAAAACTATGTAATGAATTCCATACATTACAGAAACACAAATATACCACTTTAGGTAATTGTGATGAAAAGGTATAATATGGAATGGATAAACAGATGGTGTACCCAAAGGCATTTTTCGTTTACTCGTTGCTCTCTAGTAATTTTGAAATTACTTTTTTTGGTTTGCTGTTTGTCTATTATTACGTCCTTTTCCTTCTTTTTAATTTTTTTTCTTCTTCTGAATCTGGATTTCATGAAGAGCATTAAGGGCCATTTTGCATGTCTGCTCCTGATAGATTGGTTAGCTCCTATTTTCTTCTGTAAACTGCACATAGCTGAGCTAGATCTAAAGCCAACATTTCCGTGACTTCAGCACAAATTGGATTGATTCTAGTAGCCTTTTGGCTTTATGTATTTTCTAAATTGGCACATGCTGCATCTGTGCTACTTGAATTAGCAGAGCCGTTCATACTTTACCACAGATTATTAGCAAATTTTCCTTTATTACTTGCAAATGGGTACTTTGGATAGCATGTGAGATTCACTTGAGGCCTAACTGTTTCCAATAGGTATATTAAAATGTGATTATAGGGGGATATATTTTATGATATGATTATCTGACCATCCCGAAAAATAAAACACCCTTTTACATCTGTCAACAGGTGTTTTTAAGTGATATAAATAGTCAAATCTGCAACATGTCTTTCCATCACTGGTCTCATTTGGAGAGTACAGTCAGCTCTTGACTTCTTCAATGTTCGAAGGTGAACAGCAGGGAGACCAGTAACTGAGGTGTTATATGTAGAAACCTAAAACCTACTCCCTGCACCCTGCCTGTGCTCGGAGTCTGGACTGAGGCCCATTTGAAAATACAGAATTTTAGTTCTGCTGTTAACTGCATATTAATTAGCTAATGTCTCATTGACCTAAAAAGTAATATCAAAATATTTTCAAATGCAGTTGAGATTAGGAAAAAAAATCTAAAATAAACTACGATTTCTTTTTCACTGTTCTTATCTTGATTTTTCTTCCAGTATCACAGCAATAATATCTGAAGCATTGGTGTTCACTTGCAATAAAGAGCTTCTGAGGTTATCATCACCTTCAGCTTCAATTCAGCATTTAATCAGCCTCAGAAGATATTTATTGCCTTGTATTCTCCAACGCCATGAACGTTCCCTCTTAATTATTAACCATGTTTCTAATTTTAGATCCATTTGTTAAGAAAAAAGTCTTCAGTAATTGAAACAAAACAGGCGAGTGTTGTCAGCTGATTTTATTTCTTTCCTAAAGCAAATCAGTGACTAAATATGGCAGTATTTTTATTACCACCAGTACAAACACATGCAAGCACCCTACATATTTCAATCACTTCTACAGCGGTTGGTTTTATTGCCAGTTTTAATCGCTTTAATTCAATACAGTTTATATAGAGGTTTGATGAAGGTGCTAGTACCAAGTTCAAGTTTCACTACATTAAAATGTTAACACACTGGTTACTGAATTTTGACTTTATACCTGCTTGTTTCAGTTTCAGATTCAATGTTACTATTTTCTATTTCTTAAGCTTTCAGATGAAGTGAATCTATTTAGAGGCATATGTTTTTAAATATGGAGATAGCACAGTTCATTTTCTCATGATGAAAGCATATTTTGGATAATCATTTTTTTCCAGGCAGATGCCCAGTTTATCTCACTTAAATCAACTGTTTCTGACTGGACCAATTCCTGGATGAGTTAATTGAGCATGGCTAAACCCAAAATGCTGGACTAATCCAAGGAAATAGGAAGAGGTGATGACTATGAAGATTCTCAGCTTTCAGTAAAGGTGTTTAGTTGTTTACTTATATTCTCACAACAGAAGGAATGTAACAAACTCAGCCCACTGGAAATAATTCTGGATAATCTCACTCCATTACTTTCAGTGAAATTGAGTCTGCTCACTCTACCCTTGTGAACCAACATCTCAGGGAAAAAAGAAGGTAATAGCTCATTCATGCAGTACAAAATAAGTGACAGAAGGAAAGGCAGACTGAAAGCTGTATGTCTTTAGTTTTTAATTTATATTAGTCGTCCACCATTAATGTATTAGTTTCTCAATAGCTACATTCAGCACAGGAAATCAGTGTATTGGCAGTGCTGTTCATTAGTACCAGGCTGTCTTGCACACATCACAGCTGTTCATTCACGTTCACTTTTCAGACTTGGAAATTTTAGTTTGGTGAGTATATATATATATCATTTGACGCGCTTTCCCTCCACACCTCCAACAGAACCCTCTTCTGAGAAACACATTCTAAAATCAGATTCTTGGGTATCTTAGCTATGTAAGAGGGTAACTTTCTGTTCTGAGTGCTTTGCATATACTCATCTATCATTTTCTGTGATATAGTTCGTAGGCAGACAGCCCATGGGACCAGGCATAGAAACCTATCACCATTGTAGCATGAAGCTGAGTCAGGGCAGGTTTAGACTGAATATCAGGAAATTTTTTTTCACCCTGAGAGCAGCTGAGCACTGGAACAGGCTCCCCAGGGAAGTGGTCGCAGCACTAAGCTTGACAGAGTTCAAAAAGTGTTTGGACAATGGTCCCAGGCACATGGTGTGATTCTTGGGGTGTCCTGTGCGGGGCCAGAAGCTGGACTTGATAATCCTTGTGGGTCCCTTTCAACTCAGCATATTCTATGATTCTATCATAAAGAAATAGTAAGACGAGCTCTAGATCTGACAGCTGGACTTTTTATGGGTCATAAACTGTATTATGAATATTTTTGCTAATTATTAATTTTAAATGTGCAAAATTATAGTATTTTGAGTTCTTTAATAACTATAACGGAGATAATAATAACTGATACAGTTCTTTTGGTTGCCAGTTGTTCAGCGTTTCTGAAGGGTTTCTTCATTTGAATGTGAAATAACTGAAAAATGCTTCTTGTTCCAGATCTTTTGCTAGATCATCAGTTACCATAATTCTGGACAGTTATCCACCTGCAAACTGATAATCTCAGTTGAAATTACCTAGTGTCATTACTGATGTGCCATAGTGATGCAGCTGTAATTAATTCATACAGCATCAGGGAAGAATTTGGTTCCTCTCTCTAATGCAATAAGCAATTAAAGACTTTTGCAACTGTTCTGATGCCTGTGAACAAAATGTGATGACAAACTGCTAACTGCATTAATGGACACAAACACATTTACAACCTTCAAATGGATCCTTTTGCTCTCTGACAGGAGGAAACAGTAACTGCTAGATAGTGTATACTGTTCTTCCCAGGCCTCTTATCCATTTAGTTTTGAAGCACAGTCATAGAACAATATGACTGAAAAGTTCACACCTTTTTCGTGCAGTAGTAAGCCAATGGTCAAAAAAATTCACTCAGGCTATGGGAATCAAGAAATGCTCTCAGGTGTCTGACAGCTACTGTAAGTACAATAATATACCTGAAATTATAATTCCACCACTCTCTGTAAACTTTCCATCTTTCTAAGGGTGACATGTTAATTTTCAGTTTAAGAAAGCCCCAACAAATTTTGATTTTTTTCTTTCAGAAAACAAAAATTACTCAAAAGCCACCAGTCTGCTACTTGTAGGCAAGTTCACAGAAGCAATGAGCATTGTTTGCACTGAAGAAAAATTCTGAAAAACTTTTACAGCTATTTCACAGACCTACTACAGAGTGAATGCTTCCACTATAGGATGGTTCTGCTGATAGAAAAGTATTGCCAATAGCAATCCTGCTTGCAACCACTTCTTGCAGGATGGTTTCGAATTGCACAATAGTATTCTTCCTGTCTGCTAACCTCAGTTTGTAATTTTGACATTTCAAGAGATTTTTTTTTTTTTCAAATGACTACAGATAAATCCTTATTAAAAAGCAGAAGCAAAAACCGTGGAAACAAAAGTCCTTAGCACCTCACTCTGACCCTAAGCCTTCCCTCTCAAAAAAACCCATCAATCCTCTCCTAATACTTTGGTAAGCACAAGTGCAAGGAATAGGCTTACAGTTTATGCAGTCTGGTTTTTTCTGAACAAGACAGCTCTACTGGAGAAGGAATCAAGAAAGTGCTGATGTTGAGGAGGAAGGAAAAAAAAAATAGCCAGGGAGTCATTCTGAGGTGTGATGGCCTGTTGGGTCATTTGAGGTTATCAGCTAAACTAGTTAGTGGAATCACACCCAGAGTGAAAAACAGAGAAGAATAATGCTTATGTGCAAATCCAAACCCCATTTTTTTCCTGTTTGTTTTTGTTTGCAAACACTGAGACACTTGAGCTGACTTCTAAGGCTATTAATAGAGTTAAAAAGAAATCTAGAGATTCTGGGTTTTAAATTTTACATATTTCCTATGTGGCTATTTACTCTCAGTACTCACTTTTCTGATTTTAATGAAGATAGGCTGCAAAGTGGATTTGTCACCGTGAATGAGACTAACACAGCTTGGCCTTTAGAAAGGAACTTCTTCCTGACTTCTTCCATTCATAAACTAGACTGGTCAGTCTGTTGCATGTTAGCTGCTTATCTATTTGTTCCTGGTCTGGATTTGCAACCTAATAACATTTGTGATTGTTCATAAGTCATTAATGAATGCAATAAAACTGGGTAGTAACTACCCTTAGCTATTTGTAGTAAATTCTTCATAGATCTCTACATGGCAGTCACTTGTGTAGAAGACCAAGTGCCTCCTAAGATTCAGTAAAAAAAATATATTCCTAAAGGTGGGTAGGGGCACACACTGTCAAAAAGGAAACAGTTTTCAGTGGTCACAATGAGTGGTGATACTCAGAAATAAACATGTTCCCACTTTTAGCAGGGTGAGACGTATTCAGGAATCAAGATCTAGGTCAGACACTACTGAATGCAATATCAAATATTCTAGATTACAGAAGAACACTAAATCTTTTTGCTGTTCTGAGGGAAATGTAATAGCACCACTTACCACATTTCTTCATTTCTTCTCTCACTTTCCTCTTCTCACCATCACTGGAAATCCAACAATGCACATTTCAGTTAAAATGTTGAGGAAATCAGTAGGATTTTCCCGTCACAAATTACAGTATTGATCAAACATCTCTGTGTGACAAAAGCTTTCCAGACAGGTTAAGTCTTACTCCTTAAATCTGCACGTTGTAGCACTAGCAAATTCAGTGTGATGATTTCTGTCATGAATGTTATGCATGGATTAGAGCAACTGACTTGTAGCACCTGCCCTACGTGGTTTGGGCTGGCTCACCTGTTACAATGGGGACAGGCGTTAATATCTGTCAGCTGTGAGACATTTTCACTGTGATATGTCAGCTCGCTATCAAGTAGAATTTGTGAGTACTCACTAATGCTAAAACTATAGTCCAATGAATTTTTAATATGCTATTAAGTCCATGGGTACATACTCACCCCCTTTCCAGCAATATAGCAAGACAAATTTTATTTCCAATTACTGTATTACAGCAAAATTTGTAGTCATGCAGTGTGTCATTTTGGCAAAATGATAGTAATAGTGTATGGATGTTTAAACTTTATTTTTTTGCAGCCTTGATTTATTTACGCAAGTGAGATATCATTCATGAATTTTAATCAAAAAATTGGGTTTACAAAATATCAATGCATCTACAGTCACCAGTAAGTCCTGTTAGCTGAAGCTAGGCTATGAAAAGAGTTAATGTCTAATATTTGTAAGCTCTGTTGAGTTTGTGTCTCATCTGAGGCATTGTTGCATAAAATGCATTTCATGTTTTGAAAAAAAAAATTATGACTTCAGTTATGCAGACTAGGGGGACCATAGGGAATATTGTGATTTCTAATGTTTCTGGTAAGAATGCTTCTCAGCAAATGTGCTGAAATACATTGCTACAAGTCTTTATTCATTTATTTATTGTGCTGCAGTTCTCTAAAAAGGAAAACACTTATTCTATAGTGAAATCATATGTAGATCTAATCACAGATTAAATTTAAATAATTTATATGTAAAATAAATTTACCTAATAGTATAGGAATTCAGTTAGCTATATGGCAGCTTTACTGGTATTCTGAAGCTCTTCCTATGTAGGGGAAAAAAACTGCCAAACTGCAAAGCAGCAGTGAACACAGTCTGAGCTTTTTATTATTTTTATTATACAGGATATACTCTCAGTTTAGGAGCCCTAGTTTGGAATGCAGAATTGTGTCTCAGTAGGTGTGTTTTACCTCTTTTAGATACCCAGCCTCACAGAGACATGAGCTGATCCATTAGGTAATTAGACCTGCTCTGCATTGGTGTTATCAAAAGAAGTCTTTCAGCTCATTTTTAAGAGACTTGGGTGGGGATATTAGGATCAGAATCTGAGCTATGTGTACGCAGCAGCCTTCAGGTTGTACATTTGGTGAAAGGCCTTGAATGGTTCTGGGCACTTGAGAAATAGTAATCACTGCATATCATCTGTGAATGGATACAGGTGTGTGCAGTAAGAGTGTGTGTGTCTGAATAAAGTGGGGAAAATGGTTGATACCAAATGACAGTAGTGTCTAGAGGACAAGAGAGGAACTGCAGGACACTCATTCCCAAACTTTTGTTACTCCTCCCTTTTCACTTGACAGCACTGCCTGGTGGGATTTCAACCTGGAAACCTCGGTGTCAGTGATGAACTCTGTAAAATGTGCAGGCTTTAATGAAAGAATGAGTGGATTGTGCTAGTGGAATCATCATAAGATCAATGTTTAAAATGTTATTGTAAAAATATTGGTATCCTAATGCTGTTAAATTTAACCTCCCTGTGAGATTAACTGGAGGTCTTTGTTAATTGTCCAAACTGGTATTAACTGAAAACCAGATAAAAACAAGCTTTGAGATAGGTCCACCATGTTAAGAGATGGATTTCTTTTAAAATACTGTATTGTGAACAAAAGATTTTGTTCTGTAAAGAATTGTATATATCTAATAAAATGCTGCTTTATTATATTATCAAGGTATTATCATATCTTGATAATATGTGTGTCTTTCATAGGACATGGTTACTTTTATTGGAGAGTCCACTTATATTCCTTGCTTTTTTGATCTTCAACTTAAAAAAGTTGAAACGACCACTCTCCAAGAATCATAAAATCCCTAACAATAAATTAAAGAAATAAGATAATGATTAAATTGTAAAGAGGAATTCTAAATGTTTAGGTGTAGTAAATGAGTATTTACAGTAAAAAACAAACAAACAAAACCCCCACAAACTTGAAAAGCTGTAGATTTGACTAACATTTTCTCTTTAATTATTGTCTTACTATATCATTGTCTTACTGCAATGATTCTGTGAATGGAGATAAGGATGATATGACGTAAAGGTTCTTGTCCCTGTATTAGAGGTCCATATTTAACCATTCATGTTACTGAGACAGAATAGGAACCCTCCCAAACTCATAATTTTTAAAATTTTTTTTTTAGTTCAATGAAGCTGAGAATTTTTTTTCTGAAAGTACAAAATCTGTACATCAAAAGGCTATTGACTTGCATGGGATTGAGAGACAACTCTAAGTAAAGGACAAAAATGGAAGGTACTGTGGGGCAACAATTACCACCAACTCGAGATGTCCTTTTCATATTACGTAAAATATGGTTTGCATTGTTTGGCTTTCTTCATAACCAGGGACTGATAAAATCTGAGCAAGCCTTCAGACTGATCCATCAGCACATATATGTGCCCCAATAAAGTGAACGAAGGAAACAACCTACCTTGTATAAACTCATGTTTCCATCATTTATTCAACTATATACCGCCTCTTTGACTCTTGAAGGATAAGGAAACATCAGAAACCCAGACGTAATTTGATGATACACTGAATCTGGACAATAAGAGGAAAGGGAAGCAGATGAAAGAAATACACTGTAGGAAGATGGCAATAAAAACAAAAAGGTAATACAAACAATAACATCCACAAGTAAGGCACGTGGTGTTCAGTAAAACATCCCCTTTAGAATAATGAAATTGAGAAGAAAGAAAACGTAAAAAAATCTTGTAACGTGGAGCATGGAAACTGCAGAGAGAGAGAGAAGACAATGCAATGTCTATTTACTCTCCAGTGACCTTGTAAACTCTAAAGATGGTTACATGGGAACGAGTTACCTGGTTCCTTTCATCCTGTTTTGTTTGTTTGGTTTTTTTTAATAGCTTCTAGGTTGGCAGAAGTTTTACAGAGACATGAAGGCAGGACTCGCTCTGTTTCCAGCTTCTCCTGAGGGCCCAACCTAATCTGTGTTTCTACACTTTCAATTTGCAGGCTCTTTTTGACTGTACAGACCTATTCCTATGCAGCAGGAGATGGTAATACTTGAGTATATGCTTTCTCCAGGGCACCAGGAATTGAAAGCCCTTGCTGCACTCATAAGGTCCAGTCAGGATCCTGTTCCAGGTTCAAAGAAGCCACAGCAGCAGAAATGGAATGAAACACTTAGCTCTGAAATGAGACTAGTATTAAAGATGCAGCAATACTACCTTCAATACCAGGAAAATCAACTAGTAACAGCAGTAAAGGCATAACTGTTTAATAATGACTCACACAAAAGCAGTGGTGTACGAACTATTCTAACGAAATGTGATTGGTGTGACCTTTTCTAAATAGCATTTGAGTCAAGAGATACAGGACTCTGACTTTTGGAGAAAGTCCGATAAGTAACTGAACTATCAGTGTTCAGACAAGCATGAAATGAGGCAAATTATAACATGGCTATGAATTCTAGCATGGCTACAGCTGTGGATGTTCCTAAAGCACATTTTGCCTTGCATTTCTATAATACTTGAGTAACTTCAAACACATTTTCCTGTATATTTCTAATGTTCAGTTTATTTAAGCAGCATCAAAGATCAAACCCAGAGATGCTATTATGTAGAGGGGTTCATTTACTCTTCCCAGTGCCTATAACCAGCATCTAACTGATGGGAATTCCTCCCCAGTTTATTCTCTCCAGAGAAGAATTATGAAATTTGACTCAGGTTTTTTTATGATAAAAAGATAGAAATAATATTTTTTTTAAAAGTGTATGATCCACTCCATACACATGCTAGAAGATACTCAAAGAGGTCTCTGCACTTCTGCAGAATTAACAACTCTGGCATAACTCACTGTAGTTCCTAACTCCTCCTACATACGCTGACATCGTACCACCACCTCCACTGCTAGCTTTCCTCCTGTGAACAGAGAAGAAAGTGATCCAGGAAAATGGGCTAAAAATCAGCTTAAAAATGTGTCATCTTCTCCATGCTACCAGGGACCACATCTGTTTCCTGCTGACCCTCCTTGAGGTGTAAGCCCTTTCCTCTCTTCTTTAGGATCCTCCCAAGTCCAATGGCAAGGACTTGGTAGCTAAGGACATGAGGCTGTGGTCTGGGATGTGCTGTGGGTAGGAAGTTCTTAAAGCAGTGAGGCTCCTCTGCAAGCTCCAAAAAATTACTTTGGCTTGGCCCAGGCTGTCTTGAGGAAGTGGTCACATACAACAAAACAAGGCCATTGGCATAACTCGTCTCCAATCTCCTAAAGTCTTCCCGTGCCGACCCTGGAAATTAAGACATCAGTAAAGATAAGAAAAAAAAAGGTTTTCTTTTTTTTTTTGCGTGTTTGTGTGTGTGTGTGTGTGTGTGTGTGTGTGTGTGTGAGTATGTGTGATGGATTATATTCGGGAAGGTGAGAAAAAGTTTGCAATAATTATGGTGAAAACAACAATATACTGTACTGAAGTACACTGCAGTACATGCATGAAGCAGTGAGGAAAAACATTCAGTTTAATCCCTAAGTATCCTAAAATATTTCCTGCATTGACATGAGGTGCTTCTTTTTTCACCCGAAGTTATGTAAAATCATGTAACCTGTTGAACATGACTTTCTTCTGCCCTTGGGCTAAGTCACACGCTTTCTCTTAGAACAGCATTCAGATTTCATTCCCTAGAATGTGCATAATGTGCAAACAAGCCGAGACAGAGGCTGTTCTGGTTTTGGCTCATTATAGACGTGTGTGGATGTGTAAATATATGCATTTTTTATTGGACACATAAAAGAGTGCAAACACCAATGCTAGAAGGAACAATGAGAAACTTTTAAATGGGGCAGGGAGAGAATCCAAGAATGCAGGCATCATTCAACAGGTCACTGCAAACCACCTAGCATGCAAATAAAAGATGGTGATTTGATACATACTTCTGTTTTCCTGGCAAAATGTCAGTTTGTGACTCAGCACCCTAAAATGAGGAATGAAATGTAATATAATATTGAGAATTTTGTTGTTGTTAAAAGAATAGTAACAACATCTTTAAAAGAAATGAGGTGGTTGTTTTCTTCCTGCTGCGAATGACAGAATCCATTTCAGGAATAATTCTGATACCAATAGTTTCACTAAGAAAACTCAGAAGAAGCATCAGCTTCTGCAGGATAAAAGTAAACTAGGTCAGAAAGAACGCGTTGCAAACACATCTGGTGTTAATACCTTAATTTAAATGGCATTACATGAAACGTGCACAGGACCTATGAATAGATCCTCATGTTAGGTAACTAAAACAATGCAGATGCCAATACCCAGTGACAGAAGTATAATTTTTACATAAACATGTATGTGTGCACTTTTATAAAAGCTAACACATATACATAGCCTATAGACAGGAACACACACACACAAACACTCCATGAGTGTGCAACATGTAAATGTACCTGTCAGGTAGCACACACTCCTTAGCCATGATTAAGCATAAATGTACTAAAGACATTTCCTATGACATTTATCACAAACTGAGACTACATTAAATTTTTAAATGTCCATTCAGTATTTTACACCAGCCATGAGGAATCTACTAAAAGCTGCAGACAGACCACTACAATTTAGAATTTTCTTCCTGTTACCTCTATTACAAATGTCTTTGCTCCTGGAAGAGCTGCCAAAATATTAAACCAGCCCAAAGGAAGTTGCTAGGATGTCGTCTTTAGATGGGAACATATAGAGTTCCTATAGTATGTTTCTTTCAAAAAGAAAGAAACCATTTTAAATTTTACACTTTGAGAATTCCCAACACCTTTGGGAGATTGAAGAATAATAAAAATAAATATATATCAGAAAAAAAAATTCTGCTTGGATATTTGTCTTCACAGGGATTTGGTTTACTTTCACTCTATGTTTCCTGGTAGATAACAGGGAGAAAAACAGCAGTCCAGAAGCAGCAGCAGCTGCAGCAACAAAAAGGTCATGAAAAGTAAGTGCTATGCAAATAAAGGAAATAAAACAAACAGATCATTTAAAGCATAAAAGAAATAAAAGAAACATCCATAAATCAACATGCTTGGGAAAGACAATTAAAATAAAGGGCAGTTTGAAACAAATCAAAATGTCATCAAAACAAAAAATGGCAAAACCATAAAAAACTAATAAAATAAACAGTAATTGGAAGAAACTGCAAAATAAAAATAAAATTGAACTAACAGAAGCAACAGGTGACTGCTCATGTTACACTAAAGACTGAGTGGAGGCAGAAGCTTTTGCATTTCCCCAAGAGATGGGAATGCTGTTGGACCACCAGCCCTAGCTTGTGAAACTATAAGAAGAAGTAATCAACCCATCTCAAAGTTTTATTCCAAACATGTTTGAATTTTCTGGCAGCCTGGATGCAAAGCTGAAGCCTGTTTCTTCCATTATTTGGTTGGCTACAAAATTAAAAAGAAGCAAATTAATCCACCAACATCCCTTGCCCCAAAGCCAAAACTGTTGATTTAAACATCTCAGAAGCCAACAACCAACCAAACTTCTGTATGTGTCTTTTGTGAGTGAAGTCAGATTTCAAGTCTGGACTCAAACAAGGATATTGGAATTGCTCTGCTTGTGCTGTGGAGTGAGTTCAGGTTCAGCTGCTTCTAGGAGGCCTGCAGAAGGCAGGATGGGACACAAAGCTCTATGAGACAGCACCAAGATGATAACATAAGCAACATGAGGTGTGCATGGAGAGAAGAAAATAATCAGCTAACAAATGACTGAACAGCTAGGATTTCACTTCTAACTAGACACCAGCTCCTAAAGCAGAAAATCAAAAAATTAATGTGGTACGTCTGGCTTACTAGTTATGACAAGAGAATGACAAAGAAACAGTTGTGGCCAAAATGTTTGAAATAAGGTTAAACTGATAACAGGCCAAAGAAAGGGCCTTAGTTGTGCAATACAGAGATGGAGGAGAGGGGCTGCTGATACAATGCATTCCTCTGCAATAGCCTAAATCAAACGGTAACTTTTGCAAAAATTGCAGAGCTGTGTTTGATGTCCTGTCAGCACCAATGTGAGTAGCTGCACAGTGCCTGCCTGGAGTTTCCCTGGCACGTCCTTCCAGCTGGGCCAGTTGCTGTGCCTGCCTTTCACACCTGGTGGGCTGCAGGGCTGCGTTTGTGTCTGAGTGAGGGGCTCTGGTGAGGTGCATCCTGCACTAATATTTGTTAGACACTTCCACTGGCTGTGTAACACCTGTGTTGTGGGCTGAGCAGTCAATGCAACCATTCCACACCAGTGTAAAGAATCGAGGAAAAGAGACCCAGGACTACAGTTGCAATAAGTTGCAGATATGGAGTAACTTCCTAACCGCAGAAATAGATAAATAAAGTAACCGAACAGTACATGTTCATCAAGCCTACTGGAAACCCAACACCCTGCTTCAGCAGTTTATTTTGCCTTTTTTTTTTTTTTTTAATATATTTGTTCTTAAACGGCCCCTAAACCCACGCTGTGCAGTAATTTATACAAATATTCACAGGCAACTCTGCACTCAGTATATATAATTTTATTGTTTTGACTTAAAAGTCACAGGACTGAATTAAAAATGCATGGGTGGCACTTTGCCATACTGCACCTAGAGAACAAGAGGCTGTCAGCCTGAGCTCTGTGCCAACAGGTTGCTGTGTACTAGACTAAACTGAACAGCAATAAGTCTACACAGCAGAGCTTTGCTGAAAGATGTGATCACACCTCCTAATGTGACTCCATGGCTCTGTTACTTACAGCTAAATTACATTATTATGACTTCATTGTTGAATCCCAATTCTCCTAATTATAGCCTAGAGATCTATTATTTGATTTTGTAACACCAAGTGCTTCTTTTCTAAATCATGTAATCTCTTGTAGCTTATTAATGTCAGGTTTGTGCACACGCAGGGACTTGGTTGTTTGCCAGGCAGAATCAAATTTTCAAATTTTCACTGTGTTATGTTGCAGGGGTTTGCTTGTTACAATCTAATTATATTGGCACTGAAAGCAAATTTATATTATAAAGCACTTTAACTCTTTCACGGAAACATATTTGCATATGTAAGTGTCTCGCCATTGGTTTATTAGCTTTTTCATTGGGAAATTTTTATGGGATTGTGTGGAAAAGAATAATAATTCTGAAACCCTTAACTATTTCTTTTCCTTTGAAAATGTGAAGGTTTTAATTTAAAGTGATGCTCATTGTAATAAATCTGAGAGTGAAATGCAAGTAGGTGCCACACATGGAACTGGCTTTAAGCTTCTTAATGACAAAAGCGGAAAAATGGAAATATATTGTTTTATTAAATTGCATAAATTTTAAAACGCCATTCTAAATTGAGACTCTATTTCCCCAGTATAAAACTGTCTGACAGGTGGTTTGGATTTTATTTACATAATTCCTAATAATGATAAGTGTATTTGGTTACAAGTAGGGTATTTTATAGTATAAGCTAGCTTTAAAGCTTTAAGTCCCAATATTATGCATGTCATTAGCTTCTGCTGAATTAAATGAAAGTTTAAGGGACTCGTGATCCTCCAAACTCAGGGAGTGAGCAAGAGTGAAATAAAAGACTACATTTCTCATGACTATTTTCCCCTTATAAGAGAGTTGGGGCCATGAGTGGTCTTAAAGCTCTCTTTAAACTACCTGTTTTTGTAATGCATTTTCAGGGCTGCGCCCTGGTCTGCTGCTCCCGTAACATAAACGACAGGCTGCTGGTTTACTTTCCTTCTCTTCTGGTGTACCTGTGAGTGGCTCCTGAAAGGAATGGATCTGCACCATCCCGCTCTCCTGGCTGCTCCCTGTCAACAGGCTTACGTGTCTTTTACATGAGGTCAAATGACTGTGGCTACGTTGTAAGTCATACAACTGCCAGTTTGGTAATTTTATTGTTTTTTCATTTCCCCCTGCCCTCCTCACACCACTCTCAATCTGATCACTCATTTGGACTGAATTGCTGTGCAGTCAGCTGGGGCTGATGGAGAGAGGGGAGAGCAGGGCTGCTGCTCCCAGCAAGAGCTTACAGCTACACTGGGTTAGGTACGAAACTGTACCCCAAACTGCACTCTACTTGCCTGTCTCCTCCAGCAGCTAACCTATAATGTCAGCCTCCTTTCCCTGCTTTTGACACTCAGCATTTTGTTCATTCTGAATTACAGATTTCCACCATACAGAACAAAATGTTCCATAGGGGATAATTCTGCCTAGTATGTGATATCTCTCTCTCTTTTCCATCACAGAAGAAAAAGAATGGATCAGCACTCAGGGAAAAGCCTAGGACTGAGAAGTTTGGGGAAGATTTTGTCATTCAACATATATTTATAACAGGCTTAGTAGAATAGGCCACAACCTTTGCTGCTGTAGTCAGATGTTTGCATGCTAAAATGAATATGGGATTATGATGGAAAAAACATACATAGACAGAGTTGCCACTACAAGTTAATGGGTTGCATGACTTACTGCCAACATAACAGTCTGCCCCTCTTGCCCTACATAGCTAAGCCAGGAAGTTTAGTCCACAGAGTCCAACAGAACTTTTTGCATTGACTTCAGTGGGCTCTATTTCTGCATGGTCCAGGTAGCTAATGAGTGTGGTAACCTACATAGTATTCTTTGATGAATATCAGCAAATGCTGACTATGATATATGAAATGGGAATTATGTATTACTCAGAAACAGTTAAAGAGTGCTGTGTTACTGTGTATTTCTCTTTTACAGGGAGAAGCCCCCCCCTCCATTTTCTTCTTTCCAGATGCAATTGAAAGAGACTGACCTCATATAATGGAAACTTTGCTAACAAGCTCATCCTCCTGTCGTTTGAAGAAGATCCCTGTCTTTAGTTCTGTACTCCTTGCTAGATTTTCCATTTATTTCTCCAGTCCATGGCCATCAGACCAAATAGCAGTTGACATCTGTTTATGCAGTTAGTGCTCTTACTGAATCAAATCCAATGTCAGTTCTATTCAGTGAATAATAAAGTGTAGCTTTCAATGCCTATTAAAAACACCCTATTGGTGGGCTTCCCTGCTGAAGAAATGCGTAAAGTCCATGGTCAGATTTAATGGGTTGGTTTATATGTGGATCACCTTACACTGCACGTCAGTACTTTTAATATTTACAAGGATTATCATCTCTGTTCCAAGTAAGGAAAGGTGCAGGAACAACTACTATTTTTGTATAGTAAGGTGGCTTTTCTATATATTTTGACTTTGCAAAATTCTCCAGGATCACTAACAAAATTAGTAACAGTCAAGTGAATAGTAAGAATAAAAAGAGATTTCCATGAGAAAGTAAGATTCTAAGGGTAAAATGGGTATGAAGATACAGAGGAAAAAAATGGGAATTTTATGTATTTTAAAGCAAATGTTAATACTACAGTTTCAGGAGTTTTTACCTCTTTGAGCTGATCCCTGTAAAATTCAGGCCTCCTGTTAAAGTTCATCTGAATCTGTTAAAATGAGAATTGCAATTAGAATTTCAATACAAGTGACATAGAGATCTTCTGAGTTTCCCACACAGTAAGTTTATGCACTTATACTAGACCCATATTACTATGCAATATAAGTACTATGTAATTTAAAAGAGCATCTCTTGTGTCTTCTGTGCTGTAAGTATCAGAGATTTGACCAAGGAAAGCCAATAGTACATGGTAAAGAAGTGATGAAAAGCAATTACACAGCAGATTACCCTTCTGTATGGCTGTTTACTAGGAAATACTGATCTGTAGTCACTTAATGTAATTTGCAGCAAATCATTGATCAAATATATGGATACATCTGAGAGTCCCTCTATTGTGCTGTTAAAGCAGCATATTCAATAGTTTTATGTAGCTGACTAACAAGGGGGTGAGGTTTTAACACAAAAGAAGCTCCAAGCTTACATTTTCCTTGTGGTAGATTCACAGGATTATGGTCAAATAATGTATTTCTTGATTACACAGTTAGGGAGCAATCACCTACCACGTTTATCCAGTTTATCTTCCTAGTCAAGTCACACTGTAATTGAAAATTTTGAATGAAAGTTGGTGAAACTGCTGGAGAAGTCACTGTGACAGTTTTGATTCTGAACTTTATGTCAATCTTACTAGCTGCTCCCACAACAGTTTCCTTTTGCTACAAATACGAATGAACATTCTTCTTTTGGATTTTTTTTTCAGCACAGTTGATACTGTAGAGGTTTGTACTTTGCTTTGCATTCTTTTTAGGTGAGCTGTGTATGTATATCCTGGCCTAAGCATATACACTGATACACTTCATTTCCTGGAAGCAGCACAGATCAATGATACAACTTGCTGATAAAGCTGCAGATGTTTGACAAACTTCATAATAGAAGTAAGGTCTCCTACACCCTAGAGCTGTAGTTTCAGTGTTGCTTTCTTAGAATTTATAAATATGTATTGGATTTCTATCCATTAGTGTTTTGTCTCAAAACTGGTGCTGTTTCAGCTGGATTTAATGCATGTGCACTCATGCACTTTTTCCTGAGAATATACTTAATACATAATCAATTATTAAATAGGAGGGTGTGAAGAAATTGAACTAAAAGGAGACACCCATACAAACCTGGTTTTTGTTGGCTTCATGACTCATTAGTGAACCTTACTCAGTGCTTCTATTGTACCGAGTGCCTCATAATGAAACACACAGGGTTAATGGCCGTAGTGCAGTGGGTTTAAGTGAAACCACAGCAGGTGTGTGCCTTAACGAGGTGTTAATGGGGAGACAGGTGCATGTAAATATGGAGCAGCAAGGCACAGGAATGGCCAGGTGAGAGGGCAGAGCAGTGTGACCACAAAGTGCTCTAAGAGCAGTTTCAGAGTTAAGTGCTAATTGTGATGTGGTCTTTGATACTCTCAAGTCAAACCTAGAAGACTTTATCTGTAGTAAAACATTCTGTGTTGTTACGCCTTTAATGGAAGAGGCTGACAATAGGAAAACTCCAAAGATAACCATTAATTCTTTAAGCATTTGGCTAAATGACTTTTCCTAGGAAATACTGTGGAAAGTTTTCCCCAGATTAATCACTGGTTCCTAACTTGGTGCATGAGGCTTGGGCACACAGGCATGCATAAGGGGGTCATATCTCCACCTGCCTTGTATAGAAAGCATTTATTACATTCCTTGTAGAAAAAAACCCAACACCAAAAACCAACAGATATTGATAGCAAGAGCCCTACACTGTTGAGTGAAGTAGAAATACAAAAGGCTAGAACCAAGCAACCTCAAGTACCTATCTTGAGTGCCAAGGAGAGGCAAAGCTTCTCAGATAAAATCTGTGTCTTAAAGAAGGAATTGATTCACATGTTCTCAAATGGCAAGAAACAGCATTTTTGAGGCAGATAATAGCTCACAATGTAGGAAGCAATTGTCAGGGGTGGCCATACTACAGCAGTTTCAGAACAGGTGTCCATGATAGACACACTCTAGAAAAACACTTACCTGAACCTAAAAAGTTGAAGCCCTTCTTCAGCAAATTAAATTGTTAGTCTTTTCTCCTAAAACTGTTTATGACCTCTTGTATTACTATGCTGGGAGACTAGTCCCCTTAACTTTCATTTTACTACCTTTTTCATTTGGTTTTGCAAACAAAAATAAAAAAGTGTTATTGTTGATGGTATCATCGCTGTGTCATGTTAACAGCTGAAGGACGAATAATTCACACACCAGAATTCTCTGGGCTAACGCTGCCACAGAAATCACTAACTCCTGGCTAACTTCTTATGGTGGAATCTGCTATTGAAACTCTTTTTTAGCCCTGGAGATAGAGGCTTCCTTTTCAACAGCAGAATAAAAAGTAGAGATCTGATTCTGGGGACTAATGGCCCCAAGAAGGATGTTTTCTTGATGCTGTGAAAAGCCATCCTGTTGCCTGTTATACTCTGTTTGCAGTACACATTAACAATGTTTTGGTCAAATCAAAATAGATTCCTTTGGAAGATTCACGATGACCAAAATCCTTAGAAAAAGGTGGGTTTATTAACTCTTTTCTCTTAATACATTTCTGTGACTTTCATCTCCCTCTTAGTTGTGAAAAAGGAGTATAGGATAAGTCAGCTCCAAATGTCATCCTCAGGGTATTTCTTTAGGCTCCTGATATAAGCAGCATTGGCTCAGATTACTCAATTACTTGCTGGCACTCTGAAGGTGCCTAAAGAAATAACATGAATATATTGCTGGAATTTGCATTAAATGTGAAGGGGTAGTAAAAAAATCTGGATTCTTTGACCTCTTTGTGGTTTTTATTAAAAAAAATAGGTAACTAGGATCTCTTGTGTTAGAACAGCTGTATGCTTTAAAAAAAGCTCCTAAAATTTATTTACTTTTTAAAATGCCTTTATTTATGACTTTTCATGGTTGAAAATTAAAATAGTCTACTTCCATTAAATTACACTGAGAAAAAAATTAAACAGGAGAAAGAGAAAGTTTAATGACACTGCCTGAGTCTCATGGAGAAAAGAAAAAATATGCTAATCTTGGAAGATTGCATGTTACTCTTTAAGGTAATCTTTTGAGCTGTCCATTTTTTTCAGTTTGTAAGGCAAGCTGACAGGCACTTTGGACAACTTATCATGACACTGTGTGCCATAAATGTGATGCAGTGCTTCATAAATGTGATAAAGTACTTCCAAAACAACTGTTGGCTTTTAAAGGCATCCTGCTTCTCTAAAAGGAAGATATTTACTGCAAGTGCAGTTTGTAGAGATTCTCAGCTAATTTCCTACCTACCCATCTTTAATATGTTTGTGAATTCAGAAGATATTCGTAATTGTAAGTATCTATGAGATTACTCTATTTTAAACCAAGCTTGACAGCACAATAGAATCCAATAAAAGAAAGGAACGATTGTAAAAGTGATGCTTGTACAGAAAGACAACTTGAATACAAATAAGACTAAAAAAATAATTGACAAAGAAACTGAAACATAAAAAACCTGTATTTCTGTACTACATCCTCTCCCCATCATCATCTCAGAAACCAAACATAGAAGTACTATTGTTATAATAAGAGGGGTTGTAATGAAAACTGAACTGTATAGAAGTTATGATAGAAAAAAGCTGCTTTCCATTAGATTGATACATTAATAGTCTCTAAAAGATGACATATATTAAATTTTCCAAACTGCTTAAAACTCTTTCCCACTGTTGGTGCTACATAAAGAAATTCTATTCTGTCAAAACAAAATACACTTCCAACTTGATGTTCATCTGTAAATTCAAATTTCTCAGCAGATTGAAAAAAATCCAGCTACATCCAAGCTTACACTGGAAAAGATCAAGTGATACTTACAGGATGTAAATCCAATCAACATAAGGGCCTCCCACTGTTGCTATGATATACCAGATGACCCACAGGTAATACTAGTACATGAAACGTTCTAATGTGAGAAAAGTAAATTTACAAAAGTAAATTATGTCTGATTACAGAAATGTATTCACCACTAGAGCTGAAAACAAAAGAAAAATGTACCCAAAATCTACTATATTTGTGTTTTCCAGGTATAGTCTAAAGTAAGACATTGCCCCTTGGTAAAACCCTTGGCAGCTGGAAAGGGCAGTTACACTGCATTTTAAACTGTTACATCTATATATCTTCAGCTACCATCACAAGAAGAATTTAGGAATGGAAATACCTGCCTCTTGAAACACTACTGAAAGTTGTTTAATGGATGTTTTTTGACTGAGCTTGGTTAAGAAGTTGTCATTCCACTCTCCGCTCCGTGCTTCCTTCACGTTACTGTGGTACTGTGTCTGCACAGCTGTACATGGTTGAACTCGAGCAGACTGAACTTATCCACGTTTATAAAATCTTTGTTTCTTTCAGTGATTTCCAGAAGCAACTAGCAGAATAAGCAGGGAAAGAGATGAATGGCACAGACCATATTGATACCAGGGCTTTATCTTCAACAACAGCTCTGTTCTGCAAACTGTCTGCTGTGACAATTCAGGGAATTCATCCAAAGGCATCAGTTTGTTAGTCTAGTTAAAAACCTTTCAAAAAAGACTTGAAATAAGGTGATGGTAAAAATCCATCTGTTGCTAAAAATACTATCCTGGAGGTAAATGTTGAATCCCAAGAGAGACAAAAAGTATTATCACAACAACCGGACAAATATCTGTTATGCTGATACTCAAAAGGCAAGAGTAATAAGGGACAAAGTGAAACATTATAGGATAATGAAATGCTGTGCCAGAGATGAACACATCACAGGGTAACCACACTTATCAAGAATGGTACAGTTTAAGGTGGGAGAAGCAGGGGGAAATTAAAAGAATTTCAATATATACCAAGAATTAGTGTACTTTTCCTGTAGTCCTGGAAGGATAACAATACAGACAAAACAGAAAAAAGGCCTATTTTCATGATGATCATGGATTACTTAAGCTGAAGGAGAACAATAACATCACTTATCGGAGCAGGGAGAATTATGGTAACAGGGATGGCAAAAGTGGGTGGCGATGAGTTTTAATTACCCTAGCAAAAAAGCATGTCAGAAGCAGATCACTTTGGCACATAGTACAGACATATTTCAGAAGGTGGAGTCGCAGAAGATCAACAATTGAGACTTGATTCTAACTAATGAGGAGTGCCTGGTCAAACATGAACACGACAGTAAACCGAAAGAGTTCATGATATGCAAGAAAAAAAGGTGGTGGGACAGGACAACAGACCAACTCAGGAACTGGTAGATAGTCTTTTGTGAATAAATTGTATGAAAAATAGGACCTCAGAGAAAGGGATAGTTATGCCATTAAATATTACAGGCACAGTAGACTTCAGTGTTTCAATGGAGGAAACAAGAGGAAACGTAACAAAGCAATATAGAAGCTTCAGGACCTTTATAGTATAAGTCAAAAGAAAATAAAGACTAACAAAATGGAAACAGGGTTGACTAAAGATGTGTATAAAGAAATAGATTGACATGTAAGGCTTACATCAAAAAACTTGAAGTAAAAAATTACATATCAGTATCAAAACAAATAAAAGGTGATTAGGATGAAAAAGGTTGATTCATGACAAATGAAGAAAGAAAAAAGGAAGCATCCATTACTGAACATGAAAAAAAAAAAAAAAGTTGGTGTCATAGAATAGACCAAGGTATTTTCTGCCCTTTTTAATTTATTCTTCATCAAAAACTTTAGCTGTACAGCCAAGATTATTCATTTTAATATCGGGTGATGTGCAGAGTGGGAAACGCATGAGTTAAAATGTGTTTGGATGAGTTAGATGCATTCCAGCCAGCAGGACCTGATAGAAAATTCACCTTAGAGTTATTTTAAAGCAAGTCAGGGCAAATTCTAAACCAGAAATTATTATTTTTAATAATATGGAAGGGCTGGGGAAAGTCCCACAGGACTGGAAAAAGCAAACACAGTAACTGTCTCTTTAAAAGAGGGGAAAAAGGACCTTCCAGGCTTTTAGAAAGGCATCTGTACCAAAAAGCTGGGAAAACATAATATGTCCTAAACTAAATACACAGAAATCAATATTTGGTTCTGAAAATTACACTTGAAATTACTGAATACATAATTTTTCTCAGTACATTCACAGCTGTAATTTGATTGGTGGAATATAATTTACAAGAGTGGTGACCAGCAGAATTTAAGAAGCTTGAGGTGTATTCCCTTTCAGATGCAGGACTGAGTTTGAACACATTGGTCCTGGAGGCAGGCTGAGGAGTTTGGGATTACAGCAGGAGAAGATGCATGTCCTTCCATTGGGGGGATCTCTTTCAAGCTGGCACAACATGATTAACTGCAAGACTCAGAATGTTTTTATTTTTACGAATTTATTTTTCCCTGCCACAAGATACAAACTAGTACGTATAGTTAGAAAAACATGTTTAATTTTGCTCTGCATAAACTCCCATTTAGAAGGAAAATGTTTTTCAAATAAAGTTCTTTAAATGTTTTGTGCAACATCTGGACTCTTTTTTTTTTTTTTGTACAAAGGATCTGAGAGGAATTTAGAATCCCAGACTCCTTGTGGTTCTCACATCTTCATAAGAAGGCAGCATAGTAGAATGTACTTGCTGTTGGGAACTGACACTTCACAATTAATAAGGAAGGCAAACATCTCCTACTAAGAACAGGTTTAATCCTGTGGTGCCTAGGAGTTTTGCCTGAGGGTCTTTCTGAAGAGGACTGTGAATTGTATGCAAGATGGGGAAGAGTTTTAAAAGATTGTTTCCTCCTCTCGTCCCCTAGCACGGGATCTGACCCTGTTCATTCTGGCATGGCCTCTGTCAGGATGCACATGCAACATTCACACCGGGCAGTGGTGGCACAATTTTGTCAGAGCCACCCTCCTACTGTCACCATCCAGACAGATACAGCACAAAGGAGAAGCTCATACACACAACGTGTTCTGAAAAATGCAGATTATGTTCTTCAGACTATTTAGAGGATTTAAAAATGCAGTATTATTTAGTCTCTTAATTTTATCACAACTCCTAAAATTTTTTTGTTGCTTCCTTGGAAGTTCTGATTTCTGGAGTCATGTGATGATATAAAATTCTAATCTTTGTTAAAAGAAAAAGTATGTTTTAAGCTCTTCCAAAGAAGAGATGGAAAACATAAACTGTAAGGATTCAAAACAAAAAGAGGCAAGAACCAACACTTTTTACTATTTCTTCTAATACTTTGGAGTTAATCTTACCATTTTTTATGGACTAGTTCAACTAGAATATTGTCTTGAGCTTTCTCTACGTGCTGTATGCTTATTCTCTGTGGTTTAAAAATCACAGTGGCTTTGAACATAAATGAATTCTAGTCCAGGGCTATAGAAGAAAATAAAGTTTCAAGACTTTTCAGGAATACCTAAATATGTACGTGCCCATATCCCATTGAAGGTCAGTGGCAGCTAGGTGTTTAACTCTTGTAAGCTCTTTTGTAAATCTTACCTGAAATCTGTTTTTTTAGGAAAGCATTTTGCTTGTTGAGCTAAAGGACCAGAATCGACTCTTACACAGTATGTTCCTTATAATTACTCACAATGGGAGACTGCACTGACAGCCAACTCTGGGAGGTATTTCTAAGTCTCTGATTTCTAACATTCTTCACTTTCTCACCCTACGGTATGAACAGGCTGCCTTATATTGCTGACAATTTATGTTTTCTCTCTATCACCCACCTACGTAACATCTATGTTGAGCAGTTACGTTTACACTAATAGCCCCTGAGAATCAATTACCATAAGAAGATCTGTTTCTTTACACTTCAACTGATGAATCAGTCATAGGTTAAAACAAGAGGAGGTAGAAAGCCAGTATGTCTGCACAGATTTTTTTTTTTTTAAACCCTTTACTTAAAAATACTCTGGATAGAGTTTGGTTTTTTTTTTTCTCCCTGTTGTGTGCATACTTGATATTATTTTACTGGTCTTTAAAATCTACTTTCAAAAATGAATCGAGCAAAAAAACCACTCAGGACTAACTGGATATTTTATGCACTCTACTACTGTGTAGTATCCTTTTGCAGCAGAATGCAGGCTGTTTAGTTGGCACTCCCTGGTGGAAGGAAGCATGATAGCAAACTGAGATTGACTCCAGGCCTGAACTAATCTTATAAATATGTCACTATGAGAAGAACAGAAATAAGCCTCTCAGATCCCAGCCACCCATGATTGCTTACCAGCCCCGGGTGGAGTTCTTCCATGGAAACTTTGTCCATCCCTCTCACACAGAGAGAGGTTTGTGGGCTTGTTGATGACTTCTCCCTCTTTCTAAAAGAGCTCTTGGTGATAAAGCTCTGCAAAAATGAGTCTTTTCTACCTTTTCCAAAGGTCCTTCAGAAATGTGGAACTGTCACCTGTACAGAATCAGATGTCAGTCCTCATTTGTCTTTCATAGGCCAAGGTAAAATGGCTTAAAGAATCTTACTCAGATTACTAGAATAGATCTCAGATGGCCTAAGTTCCTCAATACCTGTGGGGTTTTTTTTAACCTTTTCATATATTTAGAAATAGTCTTGTTTAGAAATACCTTCTCTTTTTCATTGCTGACCAAATTTTCACCAATGGTCTCTTTTAAAAGACACATTTATTTCCCATCAGGTTTTTAGCATTTGTGTTAATTTCCAGAATTGTTCATGCTTTGGCTATAATGGTCTGAGTTGCAAAGCAGTCTACACAGAGAAATCTCAGGGAGAACCTCTTGACAGTGGGTACCTCTCCAGTGGTCTTTCTCTGCTACCTGTAATTTCCTATAACAAAGGAAAGTCCAAGCCCCAGGTTTTGTCACCTAAGTGGTGCCTTTCCAGTAGAAAATGTACAGATGAACACTTATCACATTCTACTGTGAGCAAAGAGCCTCCTTTCAGAAACTAATGAAAGAACCTGGATATTCATTGACAGTGTGATCCTTTTAACCAAATAGTGCCTTGCTAACCTGTGATTATATATATACAATGGTAAAAGAGGCACTGGATGATATATTGATGTAGATATCAAGAAATACTGGCAAAAGGTTTCCTAAGCACAGGCAAAATTAGCAAGAAATCATGTGTAAATGGAATTTAAATGCCAACCTGAAAGCTCTTGAGATCTTCCTAATTCTGAAATTCATAGTGAGGAATTTATATAAAACTACCAAAGGAATCCCTTTTTTGGATCAAATCCATTTCAATTTAATTAAACATCCTGAAAAAGATATTTTGTAAAAGAAAAATATTTTTCAAGTTAATGCAAGGCAACATTGATATGTATAATTTCCATCTGAGAAGTATAAAAACCATATGACTGCTGTTCATAGTTACAGTCTCAAGCAATTTCCCAATTATAGCTCCTTATTTAAGAAGTGAAAAGACTTTATTTTTGAACCACTTGTTTCTTTTCTTATACTTTACTATCAGTTTAAATTTTAAAAAAAAAAAGTTTCACAGTCAACATTTAGCCTCAGTTTCATGTATATAAGCCTGGTATACTGATGTATGGAAGATATACAAATCAAATCCCCCTTGCAATGCAGCCACAGTTTTAAAAAGAATTTGACAAATATCTGAGTCACCAAAGTCAGTAACATCTTTGACTTAAAGCACTTGCAGGACACATCTGCTAAGGCAAGAGATTGGCTTTTTATATAAACACTTTTTGGAGTGGAACCACAATGCAAATAACTCCAAAGAAAGCAGGGAGACAACCTAACATGAATTAATGTCTTGCAGAGCCAAAAGTTTATGGCAGCAGGAACCAAACTACAACTATAAACAGGCTTTCAGGCAGCACTGTGCACAACTGAGGCAGGGGAGGTGTGGCTGGTTTGTTACTTAAGAAACTTCAATTCCAGCTTCCTGCCGGCCTTCCTGTATTGATGGAATGTCCTGGGCAGCAGTACTGGGATTCTGCTTAGGTACTCCTGGGAAAGGTACATCTCTGCAGCTGTCACACCACATTAAGTGAACTGTATTTTATTCCTAAATCAATCAGAAGAGAGGCAATGCTAGGGTACCATACAGTGATTTAGCAAGATGTTATCCTCCACTTTGCAACACTGGAAGGAATCTCTACTATACTTTTAACTCTATTTACACTATATTTAACAGTATTTATATTGTTAACCCAATTTTCAAGAGAAAAAGCTTTCAATATTTATGTTTTCACCACAAACAAACCCTTATTTACCTGTCTTTTCTGGTACTAATGATAGTCTTAATTAATTACAGGCAAATACCAACTATGTCTCCATTGTAAGGATTTTGGCCTCCACAAGTGGCTGTTTTCTCTTACATTCCATGCACATGGTCCAAAGTCCATAGAGTCAATTGGATTTCGTCAAGTGTGTTTTGGCTGGGGTCCTGCATGCCTAGGTTATTTAGCATTCACTGTTAGTAAAATTGCATCTCTGCTATCATTCCTGTACTCCATCGTTCCTCCATAGAATTATTCACTAAACTATTCAATTATTTGTAGGTATTTCTTATCTTTTCATGTGGAAAAGATATACACTGAATTAGCATTGAATTAGCTGACATTTACATTTGCTTAGTGATCACACATGGCAATTTCCTTGCAGTAACATGTTTAACTGGGGTAACTTGACTGTGTATCTGACCCTTGGCTTTTCTCATTGTTACTAGCAATCTGATCTCTTCAAAATTGTCATATATTTGCAGGGCAGGTCTACTTTCCTTTGATCTCAACACTCACACGTATCTCAGGTAAACTAGTGAAATTTAGTCCTCAGGGTCACTAATTCCACAGCTTTTCATAAACTGCAGGAAATTTCACCTTGGTCCAGTTCCTGCTCCTTCACCATTTTGCTGATACCCATGCTTGAGTTAAGGCAGAATATTTTAAAGTAACATAAATAAATGAGAAAATGACACTACATCAGTCTAAATGTTGCTAACAGGAGTTCAGAAATGGCACAGAACAAATAGGGAAAATATTATATATGTAAATCATTTGTGAAATCAAGTTAAAATTAATGACAAACAAAATTGAGTTCCCTTTGTGGTTGATTTCCATTTAGCTGCACCCAACAATAAAATAGTTATCAAAGAAAGCTACCAATTAGATTTTAATTCAAAACATTTCCAGAAAAACAGTTTCCAAATCTCAATTGATATCTCTCCAGCAACCTCCTAATTGCAGCAAGTTGGTGGTAAAGGAAAAAAAAAAAAAAAAAAGCTTTAAATGAAAAAGATGTATTCCGTCTGCTGGATCATGCAGTATCCTTTTCTTAATTATTCCCAGAATTTCCCCTGTACATGAGCTTCCGCTGAAGATTATATATAGACAGATAGATAGGTCTGTGTTGTCTGCGTGCGTGCATGCGCGCACACACATGGATGTGTGCTGAGGGAAGGAGACAGGAAATATTGCTGCTTCAAAATCTGAGGAATTTATCCAATGTTTTAGTGCTTTCTTCATCAAGTGTACTGTTGGACAAAGGTTAAAAAGATCACAGAGTTCAGAGCTGGGGAATTTTTTCCGTTTAGTTTTACCCGTCACACAAGTAGTGTGCCTTCTTGAAAGGGTCTTTAGCATAATCAGGACCTCAGGATCACCTATAATAAGACTTTCCAGAGCCTGTCTGATGTGATCTTTCAATATCCAAACACAGAATGAAATATGTTACCTTGCTCAGGAAGGGCTGCAAAAATTAATTCTTCCCCCACTTACCTGCCTGAGGTAGACAGACCATCCCATAATTCTGCCTTCATCTAATGTTACACCATAGTCTTCTGAACCCTCTCAGTCTAGTCCTTGCCATTTTCCTCTGTGCATGGTTGAAGCCTGTGCATGGTCCTAAAAACCAAGAGACACGACAATGAAATGTCTGAAGCCTGTTCTGCCTGGTAAGAATATGCAGAACATGACAAGAGATGGAAAAACTTAAAAATATTATTTAACTTTTATGTTTCAACCAGGAACTTCCAAGCAGATGATCACTGATGTCTCCAACGCGTGTGAAATCAACACTAGAGTATTCAGGAAGCACTAAAGATATCCGAGCACCTTCCACACTGAAAGACCAGAACATTATTTTTTATTACATGTCAATAAGCAACAGACAATGTCTTTCTTACCTCTAGCTTTCCTGCTTGGAAATCATGTAAGCCATTAACCACATTGCATCCTTCTGGATTTTTAAACATTGTGATGGATAAGCAAACTGAGGATCAGGCAAAGGTTATAAGAGGACAGTGCTGAGCATCCTTTGCAAGGGAGGACTAGAGGTGGAAATCAGCATGCAAGGAGTATAACAGATATTTATCAGCTGACGGTGTTATAAAACCAGATTTTTTTTTCCCACAGTTCATGAATACTTTCAAGCATAATCTCAGTAACATAAGTCAATGCACCTCCTGGCATGTTTGAATCTGATAGGAGCCCTGGAGTAGCTGGTTCCATTTATGTTCTTGGCAGCTACAGTTTCAGGGAGATGGAGGTTTCCAAGAGACTGCTGTAATGGTCCTGATGAAAATTATCCATTTTTGATGTAACTTATAGCAGAAACTAAGAAGAAATTGGCTCTGCAGATCCCTCTATCTCTTCTGGGCCCAGACAGGACAAACTCGATGAAATAATTTGGGGATTTTTATTATTTTAAATGTTTCCTTGGCTCCCCTAAAGCTGTTAGGTTTAAAAGAGAAACATATTTGGGTGGATTATGATCTCAAAGATTCTATTTTATGGTAGGGCATATTTTAGGGTCTTCTCACAGGCAACTAGCAATAAGACAAGTGGAAATGGCCTCAAGCTTCACAAGGGGAGGTTCAGTTTTGACATCAGGAAGACTTTTTTCACTGAAAAGATACTTAAGCATTGGCATGGGCTGTCCAGGGAGGTTGTAGAGTCATCATTGCTGGAGGTGTTCTAGAATGACAGGACATGGCACTTAGTGCTGTGGTCCAGTCGATGTGATGTTCGGTCAAAAGTTGTACTTGGTGATCTTACTGGTCTTTTCCAACCATAATGATTATATGATTCTATGTAATGATGTATATATGGGTTTAAAGGATGTTACTATGATCAGTTCCTATATAAACACATCTGAAAAAACAGTTGAGGGATGCCTGGGATACTATGCCTCTGTAGACAAAAGAATTATTGGGAAAACATAGCAGTAAACCAATAAACTTTGGACATGTTCTTTTTACCACAATATACCCACTCTACTTTCATTTCAATTCAAGTGTTTTGATCAGAACTGCCTTTGTTTCAGTGAATGTGATAAATAAGGAGCCAAAGAAATGCTTGAGCCCTGATCAAGAGCGAAGGTTGTTAATTCTCAACTGAAACTAAACTTAGCAGCTATTGTCATAGTCACACATAAAACAAATGAGAGGTGGAGCTGCCTCTAATAAATATTTTCTGTTTTTCATCAGAGAAATGTGGTCTGAATAATAGTTCTGACAAAGACCAGCATCTCTAAGATCAAGACTGCAACACATACCAACAGGCCAGAGGGGGGAAATATCTCAGCTAAAGACCAAAGAGAAAACCCCCTTGTAGCTGTGATTATCAGTCAGCCGGGGAACTGCTCCCTGGAAGGTTATTGAGGCTCACTGTCCCACCCCCATACTATTACACTATATCTACAAGAAAGACACGGAAGTCACACACCAGTACCCACAGACATCCGCAAATGTTGACTTCATTAAAATCATATTGTGCCTTTTTTTTTTTTCTGTCAGTTTTTTATCTGTAGGAAAGTGTCCTCTCCGGATGTTTTCTTCCCCCATTTCCCTCTTAAAGATGCTGAGGACTTGGCCTCTTTCTTCCTGTGGGTAATTGAAAAAAAAAAAACCCACAAAAAAGGTCATCATTTGATCCCTGCTTTGTCTCTTACTATAGTAAAATGATCTTCCTTTATATCACACTTTTATATGCTCAACAGCTATGCTTGACAGTTAGTAATAAAACTTAAGTCATAATCTGCTTTCAGTTAGAAGAATCGTCTTGAAACCCTTTGGTATTCTTGTCAAAAATAATAATTGCTCATTGTCAACATTAACCTCGTTGAGTCTGCAGATCCATCATTACCATTGCTCAACTTAACAAAAATCACTACCTAAAAATGGATGAATCACTGCTACTGCTATATCTTACTAGAAATTCTTCTAGTAGTGGTTCATGGTAACTAGTTAACTGGGAATGGTTCAAATAAGTTCTTATAAAATGTTAGTCAGAGTAAAACTATACAGGCTTTGACAGAATTATAATAATTCATAAAAATCTGCACTTATTAAGCAGTGTCACACATAGTATCAATACTAAAACCCACACAAGTTTTTTCTCTTAATTTTTTTAACCAGAAAGTGAACTTGTATCAGATACAGTATTTATGCCAAAGGAGATAACACTTGAGATAATCATCTTTTCTGGTTCAGTACCTTTTAGGTGATAATCTCTTCACTTGAATATTTTAAGGTTATCAGAGCTACACAAAGAAAGTTGGAGACATAATAGAAGAGACTAGTATGTGATTAATAAGATCAGCCTAGAAATAAAAAAAAAAATTAAACCCAAATTTTCTAAGCAATTAGAAATCTAACTAGATGTCCATTTAGATAAGGAAGAAAGCACAACACACTTCAAGGTAAAAATTCTGGCCCCAAATTCAAAAAACAACCAGTTCTGAATGCTTTCTCAGTAAAACAACCTGAAAAGACAGTAGTTCTGTGGGGGGCATAAAACGACCAACCAACCAAACACAAACTAAGCTGTAAAAGTTGCTCATCAAATTTCAATTCAAGATTTACAGTAAAACTACTTCACTTCTTGACTCCATTTCCTTTATAGTGGGTAAACTGAAAGGAAAAACTGGTACTTCTGCCCAGGCATTTTCATTAGGACCCAAGAAGTAACTGACTATAAGAAAAATGTTTCTCTTAGAATCATCTGAGGCTCCATGACTTGCCTTGCTACCTATTTCAAACACTTCTTTGAGTTCCCAGTTATATTAGTGGAACTACATGTAAAAACAGTTATCAGGATTGTGTAAGAGATCACAATGTAACATAATATTAATCCTAAATATGTTTATAATTCTAGAATGTAATTAGTCTAAAAATAGTTGTGCTTAGCATGGAAGTATGAGATTCATAATGAAAATCACAATACTCATCTATTGTTTCTGACCCATAGTAATCGTTAAAGTGTGAGAATTTGATTGGGGTTAACATGTGAAATTAAAGATTCTGTGTGTAATGATGCTAGAAACACTTATGGTGTTATAAAATATCACTTTAAGCTTGTATTTTCCTAACTGGAGAGGTGCTAGAGCAGTGAAGAAACCAGTAATTTTTGTTGATGACAAACAGTGACAAAAATGTGAAGATTTCGTTAATGTATCAAGATTGGCTAAAGACATGGTTTCAGATTTTATTCAGTCATTGAATGCAACAGCAAAACATGACCTGAGAAAGTGCATTTTAAATCTCACTTTGATCAAAACAGCAGCGTTGCATCTTATCCAAACCCATTCCACACAGATAGTGTAATTTAACTAGAGAGATATAGAAAGAATGTGTATGATGATCTCAACAGCCTGTTCACCTTACTGTATCCAATGCATGTCCTAAAAACAGTAATGCAAAAGTTGTAGCTACTGTGAGCTCAGCACCAAGGTGCAGTGATTCACACAGTAGCCACGTGTGCCTTTTCACTCTGTGGACTGGTTCTGATGCCACAGACAAGCCAACACACAGTGGTGCCTATACTAAAAAAGTCCTGCCTCTCAGTGAAAACAGCAGTGTGAACAAGATCCGTTTGAAACAGCCACCTATACCTTTTCTTACGGCTCATCTGACAGATTCCTGATAAGTTCAAATAAGGGAACAGTACCTATGGTTGCCCTTCACATGGCTTGGAAGGTTTTAGGCTTCCAATTAAGTTGTCTTGTTTCAACATTTACTGCATTGTCCAAAAGCCTGTGAATGCAAATTGCTATAATTAAGTCACTCTTTCACAACTAGTACAGAAGCACGACACTAGCATTCTTGGTCACATCAGATTTCCCAAAGGACAGTGCTCTTTACGTGCTGGAAGGGGAAAATAATAATTCTGCGAATACTAACAGCCAGTATTTGCCAACATTTCCATCCACATACATCTGACATTCAGAGTAGGCAGAAGATTTTAAGCATCGTAAGTCACAAGCAATTTTGTCTGTGGACTGCGGGTGGGCTAGGACAGTGCTGCTTGCAAGCTATTGAGCTATTGTCATCTTATTGCCTACAAGGACAAAGCTGCTGTAGCCCTTACCTTACTTCTATAACTGTGTAGTTTTCACATCTGGGTAAAAAAAGAATAAAATTTAATTTGTATTTCCCTCACACTTGAAAGTCCTGCTGCTGTGATCTGCTACCTTCTTGTGACATGTGAGTATCTCCAAGTACCACTGAGAGTTTTGTCTATCTAAAGATCCAGTCAATACGTAGAGAGTTTTACAGGGCAGCTGATTTGCATATTTTTGACTTCTAGAAATGATTTGCTCATAAAAACCCTACAATCAGAAGACCTGCTGCCTGGGGTATGAGTGTTGACTACGTTTTATATCTGTCTATACGGCATTATGAATAGAGTGACAAGATTCCAGTGTAAAGAGCTGAGCTGAAACACAGTTCAATTACTATAAGCCTAGAGACCTTTACATACAGATAGATGTTTGTACTTGGAAAAAATTGAGAAGGTTTAGTTGTCCATGAATACATAACCAAAGGTTCCTTCTATGTTTCTGTGAGGTACTTCCAGCCTGTAAAAGCATTGAAAAGCCAGCAGTCAAACAGGCCCCTACTTAATTACTCTTGGCTTTCAAAAATACATTTTGATCCATAACAATAATTTTTTAACAGTATCTGGTAGACTTACAATACAATGGTAGTTTCACTAATTTTCAGTTTGTTTGAAAATAAAAGATAAGTGTCTCTGATAAGGGTGTCTCCATTATAATGAACCCCAAAGCTGATATTGCAAAGGCAACAAGTGGTGATACAACTAATGGCACCAGTTGCACCACAAAATTATATTCAAACTACATGTGAAGGGAATCAGTGTAGTTTTACAGTTAACATTAAATTGCTGATAAATTCCTGTCCTGCTGCCCATGCCCTGCCCTCTTAGCATTGGTTGGTGTGTCAAACTTTCCTATTTCACATGCAGCAAAGCTATGCGGACGTACAGCACATGCACTTAGAAGCACAACTCCTCAGGGTATTGACCCTTCTATGTTCCTCTTTTTAGATCTGAAAGACAACCAGAAGTGTTGACAGCCTGGACAGACATACACTCATCAGGGGTCACTACTACTCAGAGGAATGCTGTTCAGTTTCTGTATGTTCTTGTTATTCTGGTTCCTGAATGCTGCTTCCTATGCTGCACTAGAGGAATCAGTGCAATTCAGTGAGTGTGCAATCACAAAGTACCACTGTCTCTAAGGTCAGTTTACAGGTTAAAATGACTTTAGAGACTTTTGTGATAGGTCAGGTATGATTTCCTGTTTTTTGAGGAAGCAAAATGCTTATCTTGTTAAACTCACATTCACATTCCAAACATCACAGGAAGGCTATTGCAGCAGCCAGCTCCATGTAAACTTTTCTCTGTTTCAGAGGTGAACTGCATTCATGGTTTTAATGTAGTGTGGCCTGGTTTTTTTGTGTGTGTGTGTGTGTGTTTTTTTGTTTGTGGTTTTTTTGTGTGTGTGTGTTTTTGTTTTGTTTTGTGGGTTTGTTTGTTTGTTTGTTTTCTGGTTTTTTTTTAAATTTATTTTCTGTATGCTTAGAAGTGGACAGACTAGACCCTGCCTTCAAAGGGAACTTCAGAATCACAAAATATCCTGACAACCACCAAGACTTGTACTCAGTCTAGCCAAAGGCAATGTGCCCCCAAAAACTCAAAGAAAGCTGTATTCAGCAAACAAAAACCACATTCAATTCACTTCACAGAGCATTTAGTCTTGATTTGGTTAGTGCAAATGTTATTTGTGTCAGTCTTCTGTCTTTAGGTAAGAAAAAGGTCAGCCTGGCATGATTTCCTTACATTTTTTTAAGAGGGACTGTCTGTGTGTACAGTATTGCCTGTGGAAATAACAGAAAATATGAAGTTAGATGATAAAATTATATAAAGACTAAGAAAATATATCAACTTTCATGTTAAATCTTCTGTTATTGAATTAGTAACAAGTGACTAATGTTTTTGCATCAACTTACCACAGCTCCGAAAAGGTGCCTAGGTTACAAAGTATGTCTGGACCTGGATAGAGCTTCCTCTTGAATTTTGAACCAACCCCCACTGAACAGTGGAGTCTCCCTCTCTCCAATCATCACTGCTTATGAATAAGGTCTTATGTTTTTCCTGCTGTTGTGTGCTAACTGTCCTGCCCCTTCCTACTCTCCAAACCCATATGAAAGACTAAATCCTTTGGGTAAGGGAACCTTTTCTATTAAACTTGTGCTGAACTTTGTTAAAGTGACTGAGATTTTTGAGGTGTGTGCTTGCACTATAATCTCATTTAGTTTTATTCCTCTATTATTCTTGCATTTGCTTTTAAATACTGAAAGGCTTTTGTTGGGAACAGACTTGGACATAAGCTTAAGTTTTATTATATCTCCTTTCTCTTTTCTTGAGTTACTAATAGGTGAGATTGGGGAGGCGCTAAATAATACAAAACCACTCATTACTCTCACAATGACAGATTTGCAGTTCACCTTTTATGCTGGTTTTGGCTGGGGTAGACTAAATTTTCTTCATTTAGCTAGTACAGGGCTGTGTTTTGGATTTGCACTGAAAACAGGGTTGACAATATGAAGATCTTTTCATTCTTGCTGAGCAATATTTACACAAAGTCAAGGCCTTTTCTACCTCTCTTACCACCCTCCAGCGAGGAGGCTGAGGGTGCACAAGAAGCTGGGAGGAGGCACAGCTGGAACAGCTGACCCCAACTGACCCAAGGGATATCCCACAGCACGTGACTCCTGCTCAGTATAAAAAGTGAAGGGAAGAAGAAGGAAGGGGGAGATATTCGGTGTGATGGTGTTTGTTCTTCCCAAATGTTGCATGTGCTGGTGCTCTGCTTTCCTGGGGATGGCTGAACACCTGCCTGCCCATGGGAAGTGGTGAATGAATTTCCTTTTATGCTTTTGGTTGAGTGTGCAGCTTTTTGCTTTCCATATTAAACTCTCTTTATGTCAGCCCACAAGTTTTCTAGCATTTACCCTTCCAATTCTCTCCACCATCCTACCGCAGGGGAGTGAGAGAGTGACTGTGTGGGGCCAGCTGGGATTTAATCACAATACCTCAGCAGAAAGATTCAGAAATGCTTAAATTTTTGAATTACAAGTGGCTTAAAATGGGAGCCCACCAGTCCACACAGAAGATTGACTTGTCATCTAGTTAATACTGGGGTAATCTTTCAGGTACTTCACAAAGCAATCACAAACAGGCCTTCCTATGTGAAGAAGCCAAAAAAAGTACCAAGTACCAAGACATCAGTAATAAGAAGTTGTCAAAATATTGCCAATATATATTATCTGTATCTTAATATATCAGGTTTTGCCCAAAATGAATATACCCTGATAGGTTTTGTAAATGCTACAGGTATATTTTTACCAAAAATGTCGTGGTGTCAGAATAATTCTTGTAAGCCATACAAAAACATTTAATGGGTTTATAAAAACATTTTTACTTTGCTGATATTTGAGGGTTTCATATTAACCTGTAGATTTTAAAACTTTATCTACAACCAATGACTGCATCAAAGGCTATTATAAAAGCCATTTATGTCAGTCAGATCCATTATCCAACTGTTACTTCATCCATTTGTTGGACATTTGTCTATCCATCCTTCACCTGTGACAAAAATATGGAATACTCAGATCTGGTAGAAAGAATATAATTCTAGTAAAGAAAAAGGACATTTCCAACTAAGAAGATTCTGAACAGAGAGAAAAAAACCAAAAAGCATCAGTAGGACAGGTACCTATTTAGTTATTCCCAGCTACCAAAAATGAGAATTGTCCAAGTAGTACCATCACAGTACTGCAAATCTTCCTATTTCCAAAATGTTACTTTATATTTTCGCAGTGCTATGTTTTCTTATTCAAGTTTCCACTGGTTTAAATAGGCCCAAGGTGTCAATATGCATCGTTGACTATGTGAGGAAACTGCATATGAAGAGTTTTGTGCACTGACTTTTTCTGCAGCTTATGCAAGTCACTGAGGAGAATGAGACTACTCATGAAAGTAATTTCACTGATGATAGCATATACATACAAAAAGACACAAGGCTCAGAGATGCAGTTTTTTGCTTGCTGAGTTACTATACATCAGTAAAGAATTAAAACAAATTACCTGTTTTTTTCTTTGTTACAAGATAAAGTATGCATTTTATCGTGAAATATTTTAGTTAAAAACTGCAGTATCTTGGTTGTCTCTGGGTGTATTTACCTAAGCATCACATAGATTGAAAGGAATCATAAATGTTTATAAGAAAACTGGTGAGAAACACTTAATCAAACTTATTTAAAATAACAAAAGAATAGCATTATTGTTTTTTGTAAAATCATTAATAGAAGACAAGTTTCTCAAGACTTTTAGGGAAGAACTATGCAATATTTAGCAAATAAAAATTATTTATTAATAGCAACCACCCTCTCCAATATTTTAGTGATTTTTTTCAAGCAAAATGACAATCAAGTTTGTTACCACTTTCCCCTCCCCTCCCTCCCAAAAAACTTTGCACAGAAAGAGGATGTTCCTTACCTATTTTAGCTCTCATTCTAGAAGGTGGTAGACAACTGCATACCTTTTTCCTTTTAGCCTTATATTCAAGGCTGGAAGAGGAGCTAGTTTCTCTCTTCTGAGGGCCTTAGAGTAGAGGATCATACAGCATGGTTCAGATCTCTAGCTGGCATTGACTGATGTCATTCCACTGAAGTCCCTGCTTCTGTGTTGATCCAGGATGCTGTATCTCCCAGCTAGTGACCAGAAAGATGTGTTCGCATGTCTGTCACTACTGGGCAACACTTTCTGAAATTTAGGATTGGAAATAACTATGGCAATTTGGATTCCACTGGGTGATAACTTCTGGCACATGCCAACTTTGTAGTGGCACAGGAAGAAAGAAGCACCATTAGCACGGTCTGCTCATGCTGCTGCTGTTTCTGATGCTGACATTTGATGTCCTAGAAGCGGTTGCCATTGCATCCTTCCGTATTGATGCCACTGCATATCCCTGGGATAAAATCCAAATAACACTTTGCACTCTCCTGCCAAGATAATTTTAACCCCAGATCCTGCCTCAAAATGCAGAAACACTGATTTGGGCTCAGATACAATTTCTGTAAAACATGCAGCTTACTTAAAACAATAATTCTAAAAGCATGGAAAGGATTCATACAATACCATAGGATGAGTAGTCAGATTAATTCACAGTATATTAGCTGAAAAGCTCTTGTTCTGTAGTGACGAAAACATTAATTTTCAATTAAGTTGTTGAATGTATTATCTCATCTTCTCAAACACTTCCATTTCTGTGTTGCATGCCTGGCTTCCTGACTTTATGGTTACAACTGTATATTCACCTGCTTATACTAGACAGTAGTTTTCACACTCCAGGCTTTTTTATTTTCTTTCTTTCCCCCCTCCAGAGAAAATAAACTGAGAAAGTCAGGGATTTGGCTTTGTAAAACCTCATCAGTAAGATTTTTGTTTTATCCATACCAAGATGAAACATGGAATTCCTGTTCAGGTGCTTGTTTTGGCTGACTCCCTGAAATTGGGATTATTGGATGTCAGTGGAGTGTTCCACCTCTGACCCATCTCTAATATTTCTCAGTACAGTCTACACTCACACATCTTTCAGCCTCTCTGCTTATTTTAACCCCCTTCATTTATGTTTATAGTCTCCTACCCTGTGAACAGCACAGTGCCTACACTAATTGAGAAAGAACTATTTGTTGAACACAGTACCAATTATAGGAAGCGTGGTTGTTTGACTCTTGGACTGGAACATGTAAAACTCAAACACATTTTTAAGTTATATGAGGTTTAAAATATAAAATATAAAAAAAGCCAGAAATGTGGTGATTTTCAGAAGTCCAGAAGAAACAGCAAATGTTGGGAAAGATTGTAAAGACATAGCATGGAAAACTATGAGCAAATAAACATCAATCTCATTGCCAGCAACAACAGCAGCGCTTATTTCATTGAATATTCTGGTGTCTATTCTAGCAGCATATTACTATTAAGTAGGAGTGCCACCTATGTTTGTTACTTTGTTTTTCCTGCGACTATTTCTTCTTTTTCCCTGTGTTCTCTTTCATCTTCCCAAAGGGTTTAAATGAAGCTTGATAACCTTTTCTAAGTTTAAAAAATATCTGTCTGGCTATAACAACAGGAGACATAATTTTTTCAAGATCTTATTTTCCCAGTTGTGGACTCTGAAGGCAAACTGGCTATGTTTTGAGTTTGCTTGGAGAGCTTGAAGTGGAAACAGAGTATCTGCAGACTCACAAAGCTCTTACATCTGCTCTGAAATTTCTCTTTAAAAGAAGCTACCTTGTCACGTTAAGGGACCTCTGCAAATGGATCACAAGAGTCCTGTTAAAAAATTTAGTGGACAAATGCAGTTGTAAATCGGGATGTACATGTGGTCGTTCAGTTAATATTATTTTGATTTTTCATTTTGATGTTGTTTGTGCTTTTCTTTTGTTTGGGTTTTTGTTTGGTTGGTTGGTTTTCCTATGCCTTAAAACATATGAAGTAATTGTTGCTTTTCCATAAGGGACAACAGCTTTGAAACACTGACTTATAACTTCTCATTGCATTGGTTAGTAAACTCAGGATGAACTTAATACATTTTTCAAGGAGTAAGAATTTCTAAGCTGCAGTTCTTTATCAGTATACAACTTTTTAGCGCAAAACAAAAGACAGTACATATTCTTTTGGCAGTTTTTCAGGCAAATTCTTAAACTGTTACTTCTGAAACATGCTACACCAGCCTGTGAACACCAATACAGAGACTTGGAAATCAGTGAAACTGATAGATAGAACTGGATTTGGTCTAAGTCACATCCGTACTAAGATCAAAACACTGAGGAAAGTGTACTTTAAAAAAGCTCAGTTATTTTAATTATTGAAAAATTCCAGCAAAAGCACTGAACAGATACTTTGAATATGTAATTGAACTTAATGCCCCAAATAAAAAAAGAAAGGCACTGGGGCTGTTAACATCAAAGCTTGCATTCACAGTCTAGGGCTTACAACTGATAAGCTCCTTCTGGAAAAAAAAAAAAAAAGAGGAGAAAAAAAAAAGGAAAAAAATCTCCATATTTCAGTGTCACTTGAGTAAAACTGACATGATAAAAGCAAATATGTGAAGAAAGAAAAAGCAAAGTGGGGTCAGGTTCCAGCTCCCAGCAATACTGTATCATACAAAGTCTTAAGTAATGAACTTCATTAAAAAATAAATTAAGTATTTCTTAGGCAGCTACAAATGAGACTTTTTTTTTCTATAGACTCTATTGAAATCTTGCTACCGCAGTATCAAAACAAACAAGCTACAGATACATTGAAAGCAATAGTGTTCAGATAGATGTTTCTATGCTATTGCAAAACACAAATGGTTAACATAAAAGTAATTTTCTCTTGGCAGATGATTTGCATTAGTTTTGGGGGTAATAAAATAATTAATTTTCATGATAATCCACAGAGGGATTGTACTAGCCAAGTGATATGTTAAGAACGACTAAAAAGTATTGCCTTAAAAATCCCTCATGTATGTTACAAGAAAATTTTCAGAGCAATTTTTATATTGGACATATGTGTCAAATCTTCCAGGCTCTAAACTCTTTCCAGAGATGTGAGGGCTTTCCCATTCTAAATATTTCTGTGGAAGCTAATAGTGCTTATCTTCCAACATAAAACTTTTCATATAAGTACACATATGTATGATAAAATACATACAAACACATACACATTTCATCTTACATATTGGTGTTTGTAAAATCATACCTGAATGGATTTAGAAATCCAGGATCTCTCACCCTACTCATTTTTATGTGGAACCACTACAAACATTGTCAGACTTCAAATTTTAATTCTGATATTCTATCCCTATTGCTAGTAGCTCAGGTAAAGTTAACTGAAAGACACGTAGACAACTGGGTTAAAGGAAAATCCTCATCTTACTTCAGTAGAACAGTGATAAATATTCTCAAACTAGACATCAAAATAATAGCAATTCCCTCTCAAATTATTTGTTTGGCATTATATGGCTTGCTGCTGCTTTGCAAAATCCTACAAGAACTGAGCAGAATAATCTTATTTTTAAAATGAAAAAGAATACTTGAAAAATATACATAGTAGAATGCACACATTTCAGAAAATACTTGCTCTCCAGATTCAACCTTGAAAGCACAAGCCAGAGTACTTTTTATCTATAATAAGGAATAAAGACTGATTATTTGCTCCCCTTTTTTTTTTCAAAATTATCTATTTAAATATTTCTAAGGATTTTTTTTCCTTTTTCAGCCATTTTAGAAATAAAAGTCAATAATACAAAAAGCATGCAACCTTCTGAAACAGGGTTACATATATACACAGAACAACACAGAGTTAACTAGTTTTCAATCTTTCAATTACACCCACAAAATAGACAATTCTCAAGGTTTAAAAACATCTCTAAAAGGTATACTTAGTGTGGTCAAAGAACCATGTGGTATTTCACAGTGCAGGATCTGAAGAATGCTATTAATAAATCATGAATACACGACTTTCTTTACGCTTTTTTTTCTGAAAAATTACAAGTCAAGCTTAGCACATGGCTTCAGTGTCTTCATGACAATGCTCAAGTTTACCTCCTCTCTACACATGCAGCAGCTCTTAAATATTTATTTCTTCCTATAAGGCACATAGTTAATAATGTGCTTTTCACAGTTAAAAAAAAATATTACTAAAGGATTACAGGCTAAAAGATTACAAAAATAATACAGGTATGATTTTAAATTTCTGATAGCCTATGGTCATATATCTCAAATTAGCTAAAATAATGACATAACAGATATTGTATTTATATATGTGTGTGTGTGCGTGTTATGTACATAAACAGAAATAAGTCTCTATACCTTGGCTTGACTAATAGTATTGTCTAGAGTGAACAGCAATAATCAGTATGTAATGTGTTTTTTAAAAAAAAAGAACACAGGAATCTATTGATTTTTCTTTTCAAAAATGAAAGATCAAATCTCTACTATTTCTCATAAAAATTAAAAAAATAATAAACAGAAAAAAAAAGAACCAAAACAAAGTCAGTACCTAATTTCTTTTTAAAAGGACAGTTTCCAGGTTTGCAGATAGCTGAAATGCAATTCAACCCTTGCCAAGAGACAACTTGTTGTTCCTCCAGAGTAGTAATTCTCTACATGGAACTTGACTCAGCAAAATTCTAGACAATCCACTTATCTTAAGCACATGCTAAATTGATTTTCTGGCCAGGAACACAGGTCTGTTCACAGGCTGCGTTTAACTGAAATTCATTGATTAGCAAGTGTATTTCATTCTCCATAATTTTATAGAGGTCTATGGCTATCCTTGACAATACATACTCTTTTATTTCTTACAGGTTATTGATTGATCATAAAATCAAAATTACTTTAACCACAAGGTAATTTTCTGAGGACAAATACATAATCCCTCTGTATATATACATGCTGTATATATTACTATGTTATATATTATTATCCATGTATTGAAGGTATCAGAGTGACCTAATTATGGCCCTCTGGTACCTGAAGTGAGCCTACAAGAGAGATGGAGAGAGACTATATACAAAAGCATGCTGTGCCATGAAAAGGGGAAATGGCTTCAGGCTAAGAGGGCAAGTTTAAATGAGATATTAGGAAAACATTCTTTACTGTAAGGGTTGGTGAGACATTGGAACAGGTTGCCCAGAGAAGCTATAGACACCCAATTCCTGAAAGTGTCCCTTCCAACACAGGCCATTCTGATGATGATTCCATTATATTTGCTACATGCATTTTACAAATTTATTACATACTACATATGTTGGTGAAAACACATTGTGCTCCACTTCAGGGAAAATTTTACCAAAGGCTACCTGAGTGTCATGACAGTGACAAAATGAGTTCCTCATATTTAAAGTGAACTGCTGCTGAATATGCTGAATGTATTCAATGTGTGAGGTTTTTTAAAAAAAAGACACATTCAGTTGATAATCCAGTCAATTCCCATCACTGAGTCAAAAGCAGTTTCAAGTATATTGTATCTATGTCTGAATACTTGTGCCAGTTTCTATGAACTTTCAATCATATTTCACATATCCTATTAACACTTTTCAAAGTCTTTGTATTCTCTCATGTTGTGTGAAAGACCTTGTGAAACTGAGAGAAAAGAATAATTTTTCACAATATACAGTAAATTACAGAAATCACATTGGAGAAAATTTAAAAAAATTAGTTTTGATTACGTGCTTTTTTTCCAGACAGATTTTTTTTCTTTTGAAAGTAGGTCAAATTAGACAAGAGAATTCCACACCTTTCTAAAATTTATGTTCTTAATATACCATAAATCTTTTTCCAATTCACTTATACGTAAATAAGCTTGAAAACTGAATTAACTTCAATGTTTCTGCCAACTGACACATGACAAAAGCTTTCACAATCAGGACCTGATCCAGTTTCCATTAACATCACAGAGAGCTGAGGTACTTTTTAAATAGATGGTGTAAAAAAGAGAATATAATTTTAGGTACAAATACCTACCTATTAGGAAATATTTGCAGCTTGTGATAATTCAGCTACCTAAATGAGCAGTGTAACAGATGTATACGCTACACGCAGCAAACCAGACACGCGCCACACAGACGTGCGTGGCGTGGAAACGGTGTGATGTGGTGGCCGTGGTAAGCAGGGAAGATAATCATCCCAAAGTGTTCTGCTACAATAGCACAGAGCAGAGGTTCAAAAGCTCCTGCATGTTTACGTGTAAGCTGAGCACAGAAGCACTGGTGAAACCCTCAGCAAGGCTATCAGTAACTTCCCTGGGACCAGGCATTTTGCCTCTCCTGCAGAGCCAGTTTACCCACAGCTCCCCTCTAAGTGGTCTTACAATTAAGACACAATAAAAGATGCTGACATGCTGTGTAAGCATTGTTCCTGACTCTAGTTATCCCAATTATTTTTTATGTTGTACCCTTAAATGAGAAAGACATAGGGTAGTAGCTCAAACACTGAGATAGCTATTTATGTTTTAGAACAAACAGTTTAAACAGTATTATATACAGATGTCTAAATATTTTGAAAGTATCTGTTTATGGAAGTAAAAATTAAACTACCTGTTTAAATTTGGAGAATTTTATTTAAAATCTGCATGTAGAACTGAAATTGCTTGTTAGTTGATACACTGTGGCAAATGAGGCTTATTTACAGAGTATATGAAGTGCTTGGATTTCTGTTTGAATCGAGAAAAGCAATACATTTGAATTTTCATTAGACTGCTCCATTTTTACAAAAATGATTCATTGTATAAAAACAGTAGTAAGTGGCTTACTCTCTGTCTTTGTCAACAGACAACTGGCAAATTGCTGGCTGCATAATATTTCTGTTAGACTACTTGTGTATGGAAATCTGACTGCTTTGCAAGCAATTTAATCAACAGTGTAAATAACCTGTGTAAAATAACCAACAGCGCAAATGCCTTTAAATAATCAAGGCTCTTTAATGTACATAAAATAGGCTTTTGTACCTACAATAGACTTGATCTTTATAACCATAGTTCGTTCTCACCTATTATACCCCATTGTGCTCTACAGCAATCAATGCATATAGAAGCTTGATTCTCAAACCTACTCTTTAGTAGGTGCAATTTTTCACCCACAGAGAATTGTGTCCACAATCTCACACTACTAATAAATAGCCAGGAAAAAATAAGATAGGATTACAGATGTAAAAGCTGGAAGCTTGGACTGAAAATTGGACTGTATGACTGCATAAATAAAAATCAACCTACAATAACAAACAAAGCAGGTAATTTGCTAATGTTATTGGGAGATGTCTCCCATTTTTCTTAGGCAATGAAAGTCTCCTGGGTTTTACAAAGTGATAGAAGTTATTCACATGTTTAATGCAGCATAATGTCTTTCCAAGTTTTTCCATTTTAATGTCTATCGATATACAAATGCTGAATATGTGCATGATTTGCTTAATTACACAAACACATGAGTATTTCCCTATGCTCCCTGCCAGATGACATCACATAGTGAGAGGAAAAAGAACTGGAAGACTGGTAGGCAGGTAGAAAAAAAGACCATAGGATATGATGTTAATATAAAACTACAGCAAGGTAGCAAATAAAAATGGGATACATATATAATTGATATCCACTTAGAGATTTCTTTACATTCCCAGAATAATCATATGTTTCAGAATCAAGATGTGGTGTTCATTTTGCTTTAAAGTGTCCTTACCTGCATATTTTTATGTGCATTTTAAAAAAATCTTTTCAAATTTAAGAAAAGGTATTTTTAGCTTTTCTTTAATTTTTGAACATGACAAAAATTGTACTCAAGAATTGTATACAGTCTTGTATGTTGTAGACAGCCAGAAACAGCTTTTATTACAAAGGAAAGTACTGAAATTGAATGGGTTTAAAAGAAACTTTCAAGGAAATTAATCTAAGTTTTACACAACCTGAGCAGCAGAATGTATTAAGCAGTATAAAAGAGTTAAAAAAATATGTATTACCAGTTACACGAAGTTAAAAGTTAGATGTTACATGAGATAAAAAGTATTTACAAAGCAGCCTGACTTCCTAATATATAACATGGTCAAGTATGTACTTTGTCCAAAATGTTGAAATATACCATTTAATCTTTAACCAACCTACTTTTTAAACCTACTGATTCTATCTTCGTCACACTTGCTTTACCCAAGCACCTGCAAGCAGGTACTTCTGTGCCCAAGTCAAGGGTCAGATATCAATCAGATTTAACATTTGTGGTGAAGCTGCATTTCTTTCAAAGGTAGTTTTTTTGGAAATGGATGCTCATTCAAGATACTGACTGACGAGATCATCACATTGTGTTTCTATCCTTCCCTTTTTATTGGTTTTGGTGTTTTTTTATCTGTTTTACACACACACACACACATAAACAACAAATTTAATTCTTTAATTCTCTAGGCATAGATGTTTATATTTATATCCCCAGATCAATGAATCTCCTATTGATTCACAACTCATCACAGTGTACCTGCAAAGCAGTACCCTTGCAGTTCCTGAATTGTGGTGTCACTATTTATTTGAGTTACTGAGAATCCAGAACTGCCACTGAAGCTTACTAAAAAGTTATTTTACAGTGTTCCATCTATTTAGACACTCTTACTCATATTTAGTAAGTGAAACAGACTTAATTTCAGATGTTCCTTCTGTTTACCATATTTTAACTCAAAATACTGGAGTACAGGATAAAGACAGATATTTCTACCTATCCACAAATATAGCATGTCTAACAGGAGCAAATTAAACTGTTTTGCAAATCCACCATGGGTTGTACCTTAACCACCTCTGTCTATAGGTAACATCCAGCACAATCAACACAGACATTTTTGGTTATTATTACAATAATCGCTGCAGTCGCTTATTTCAAAGGAATTATCATAAAATAAATTATCACTTATATTTATCTTCATAATCTCTATTATTAGTCCTCCAGAGCTCATGTCATAGAGATACCAGAGAGATACCTGTTTATATCAGAGGAGCTTTCTTTCGTGTAATTCACTTTGATATAATTAATTTGCCTGTTGCATACTTTGTCTCCCAAATGTATTCACCACATTGCACTACAAACCAGAGTTCTTATTTGACAAAAATAATGGAATGTCAGTCCAAGCAGCTCTAGGCAAAAGGGTGAGGTCCTCATCTGAACTGGGATTCATCTCATCTAAGCTCAGATGTCCACATTGCACATGTCAATTCCTGAGCTAAACTGTCTAGATTGTCTCTACGGTCATTGGAGAGACACGGGCATTCCTAGGGTATGAACCATCTCACCTATCTTCAGTGTCCCTTTGGATGAAAGCAATCATTCTCTGAAAAGACTTATTCTTTTCCACAGAATAAAGAGGGCATCAGAATGAGTGGTTCACCTGCAAATATCTATGTTGTAATAAATATCCTAACATTAAGTTAATCCCAATTGTGGACTTTTATCTATGTTACATTACCATCCTCTGCAAACAGAAATGGAAATTATGCCATTGTAGTCTCTGGGAAATAAAGCAGTGTAGCCACAGAGGATTACTGAGTCCTCTGATCTCACACAGGGTACTATCTCCTTTCACAAGTAGTTCCTTTACTGAAATAGAAATTCTCAAATTTTCATAGATTATCACCATGGGAAAACGGTAGAGTTTCAAGTAGCCTCAGATGTAAACAAAAGACAAAGTGTCTTTCTTTTATTTCTTTAAGACCTCTGTTCTTACTTAAAAAAAACAAACTTAACTTGAAATGACTATGTAAGAAAGATTTATTTGACTCTTGGGTCCGTACTAAAATACACATTTTACTATGATAGTTACGGGTGTAGCACTTTGAAGGGGTTGCTATTAAATGCAAGCAGGTAATTTGGAACTTTGTGTTTAGTGTGCGTTAATTATCACTTTTGTTACTCCCCAAAAATTACAGCTTCAACCCAAGACCAGGAAAAAAGTAATAAAGAGAAAGGTTGTTTTAAGTTGACTCTATCTGAGGGTCCCATTGGAGTTCCTCTCTTTTCCTGGTGATGTGGTCTGATTTATGTGGTTTTTCTACACAGAAAGAGACTTCTTTTGAGAAATATAGCAGTTTAAAAAACTGCAAATTTTGTATCATGTTTTAGAGTAGTTGCATCCCCTTCTGACATTTCTATTAAAAGCTCTAATTGAGGGCAAATTCCTCTACATCCTACCGAGACTTTTACAGGGCTCAGAAATATGAAGTTCGGTATGATGTTTGTTTAAAGATTGAAAAATAAAACCCAAACCACAACAGTTTACAGGTGAGGCTTAACAAGCTGCAGCAGAAGGAATGTGAATTCTAAATAAAACAGGATATTCTCCTCTGTATCAGCAGAGGCTTAACATTAAGGCTATGCTACCTAGTCAACAAAGGATGAGGACCTTGCTAAGAATACCCAATGTGATATGTGTTGTTTGCATGCTTAAAAAGACTAGAGAGGAAGGTGGGAAAGGAGAGCTTTAGATTGGTTAAGAGGATGAAATAAATCTGAATTTTTCCTTACTTGACAAATTCTTCCAAGAAAGAATGAGATTTACCCTTATCCCATCACAAAGTTTCTGTTCAGCCTCTATTCCACGCATATCCCTTGCATAAATATTTTCAGTGAATAAACAATTTAGGCAGTAAGCTACTGCTGAAGGGTCAAGAGTGCAGACCAGCTGCATTTTTTTCTGACCAGTGACAAATATTTTAGAGCTCAGTTAAGAATAATAAAATTCCGCTTAAGATGACTTGTTCTAATTTTTTGTCTGTAATGAAAGAATGATAAAGCTGTGCCTTATTGCTATGTGGCTTTCATGGGTTTGCATAACAAAGCACTTGATTACAATAAAACATAAAATGACATTCATAAAACATCATACAACCCAATGTAACACACTGCTTCTGACTAAAATACATTACTAATATTTGAATTTTATCTGAATTTCAAATTAAAAATATTTTGGTTTGGAAAACTAGATATTAGCTACCTGAGCCTAATAAATCATATTTAATCTATAAATTTCTTTCAAATCCTTCCTACAAGCTTTCAAGAGAATTGAGCAGTTTATATTTTCATATCTCTTGCTAACCTCTTATGACTTGCTTCAAAACTTACAGCTGTTTTCTCTATCAACTCAGTTCTTCGTAGACCAAATTTAAAGCCTGTTATTCAACTTTGGAGAGATTGAGGAGGCAAACGCAGGAAATGTTAAAATAAAACTTACCAAGAAGAGAAGATACCATCTCCTAAATAAAAGTACTTCAAATCTTGTTCTCTTTATATTAAACTATGTTCTACTCAGATAAAGAAGATATATTTTATGGGACAGATTTTCATTTTTAGGAGAAAGATATAACTGAACAATGTCAAAAACCTCTTTAATCAAATAATTTAATTCAGTGAAAATTTTGTATCTATTTTTATGTCTATAGTAGCTTGATTTTTGAAAGAATAAATGGACATTACTGGTGGACCTGAGAAAAGAAACGAAGCACTCCAGAGATGATCAACCTACATTTAAATGTTTGCAGAACATTCACTTATTCTAAGTGACTCTGCAAAGTTTCTGTGTGATGGGTTAACTCATTTTTCACCTTAGAATCACAGAATATCTGAAATTGGAAGGGATCTACAAGGATCATCAAGCCCTACTCCCTGCTCCTCATAGGACTAATTAAAATTAAACCATATGACTAAGAGCATTGTCCATACATTCCTTGAACTCTGACTGGCTTGGTGGTATGACCATGCCCCTGGGGCTGGTCCTGTGCCAGTGTCTGACCATCCTCGTAGTGAAGAACGTTTTTCTAGTGTCCAATATGCGCTTCCCTGACACAGCTCCATATCAGACACCGTACCAAAGATCTGGAGTATCTAATAATTAATAAAAGTGGGATATTTGGAAAAGCATGCACGTGGTGGGAGAAGCTAGGAAGACTTTCTGCCCAGTCATTTAGTTATTAATCTCTTTATCTATGAGCAGAAGAAATAGGTAAAGTGGGGTTTGTTTTGTGTTTTTGGGGTTTTTTTGTATGAGATCTGCAAAAGCTGTTCAAATCCAGGGTTGTTTAGGACTTCTCTCTATTTCCAGTTACCAAGGAGTTTTATGAGGTGATCTGGCAATCTGCATCAAACTTCTGTTCAGGCAGTTTCTATGCAGAATAAGCAGATCCTGAGCAGAACACATGTCAAGAGTAGCTTTTCTGGCTCATGGCTCAACCAACAAGGAAAGGATTTGTATAAGAAAGAATAAACTAATATTTTCAAAAGTCTCAAATCTTTGATCAGAGAGGAAAGAGGATACCTCTGTTTCAGAACTGGAGATAACTACAAGGAAACTCTGATGGAGAAGACTGGCATTGTGGTGTAATCAGACCATCATCCAGACCATCATCAAGCTTCATCTCCCTCACGATCTCATTCAGTATGGAGAATGTATAAACTAAAATGGCATAGATACAATATGCTTCCAATGACTCATAAATGAACACAAACTGTAACATGGTGAGGCACTATAAAGGGTGAGGATTACATGGTTTTGGGAATCCTAATTAAACTGAATGTCAGTGTCTTTCTCCTTACTGTGCTTCATTTATAAAGGTGCTCCAGATGCAACAGGATCTCTACATGATATATAGTTGACTGCTTTCTGTTCAGACCTTGGGCTATTGGTAGAGATACCAGAGATCTTCCAAACCAGCAGACAGTGCACTGTAGTCAAAAGCCTACAAAAGTCAGAGGGAATGACTGTCCTTGTTCTCACAGTTTTAGGCTCCAGCCTCTGACTTAGATATCAGAAAAGGTATCAAATAACTGCCATAGCTTTTGTGAAGTATCCTAAAAATTCAACTGTAAAGCAGCTGTGAAAGTCAGATGCTAAATTTACTTAACTGAATAGCCTGGGCAATGTTGTAATTTGAAAAAGGCTTTGTGACTGTGATGCTGGAACTGAAATGTTGTTAAATGTAGAACAAAGTGTCTTTTCAAGTGTTTTTTGGCCTCCATCTCTGCAAAAGTCTACACATACTTCAAAGCAAATGAATACAACATCGGATTAGACAGACTGAGCATCCTATGTACAAATACAGCTGAAAAGTTGGTCTAGTCAAGGGATTTTTCCTCAGCTTTGGAGTTCAACCAGTTGTGGGATTATTTGGGGGGGAGGTACAGGTTCCTAGACAGCAAATAGACACCTGAGAATATGCTTATTTTCCATAGTGATCTTTCCAGGATATCTGATGGTGCCCAGAGACCATTCCTCCTCTCTGCTGGTAATTACAATTGTTAAAACAATTGCCAAAATGCAGTGTTACCCAAAGGTATATTATAACCCAATAACTTCCAAATTAACATAAAATAAAGTTAAGTTCAGTAAAAGCACCCATTGGTACACAGACTCATACAAATGTAGTATATATGTATATATATAACTGTGAATTTAATTAGGAACTAAGGCATCTAAAAGGGAAAAAAAGATTCTGAAATACATCAGTTGGTGAATATTTCTTCTATAAGAGTACACCAAAACAAACCAGTAATATCTACAGAGACAACATAAGAGATGAGTGTTGTATCATCATTCAGTATATAAAATGGGTGTGCAGTTCACTATGGTACATGAGGATATCACAAAACCAAATTCTGGATATTCCATTTTGGGAAGGGGGTGATATTATTAGCAATTAAAAAAAATTTGCCACAATTATATACAGACAATTGAAGTCAATACTGATTACAAACTGAAAAACAGATTCAGTAACATCTTACAGACTTTAAATTACCTTTCTGATTATTGAGAAACTTTTCAGAATTCCAGCACAGTAGTACAGTATACTTTTGGGATGGGGTTTTTTTGTGGTTGTTTTTGTTTTTTTTTCCTCAAACATGACAGAGGGTCAGGTACAGGCATTGCTAACATGTAGCAAGAAGCATATGAATAAGCAGATAACTGAGGCAGTATGGAGAGCAGTTCTCCACCCTTTCATCCCTGTAGACAGTATTTGTCCCTTTGATCCTTGAGAAGATCAAACAAAATCCACTAATCAATTATTTCCTTTTTTGTCTTTCAGATGCTGCCACAGGTCTTCAAATACTGATGGCTAAGTACTTCAGGAATATTTTATTTGTTTACTTTTATGAAACAAATGTTTACCACAAAAGAATATTTTTTTCATCTTATTATTTCTCTCACCCTCCAAAACTATATATATGAAAGCTTTTTAACATTAATTATTTTGAATATAAATTTTGAAAGCATATTGGAAACTTACAAAGAGAAAGTGGATTTCATACACTGAAAATTTTCAGAACTGCTGAAGTTTGGACTTGACAGAACCTTCCCTCTCACTAGCAAAAGTCTAGAGAGTTAGGTTTGAATGGACTGAGGGGTGGCAGCAGGGAAAACACACTTCTGCAACACAGGTTTAACAAGAGAGTGAGGTCTGCATGAGAAAGATAATAAAAACTATTGACTTCATCTACCCACTTTTCTGTGGCAATGAAGGAGTCTGAGACACCGACTACTTGGGGGGTCAGTCCATCAATTGGCTACCACCTATGTTGTGGACTTCTCACACATGCTGTGTATCCATCCCAGTGTATTAGTCCTATTCAGGTACTGACATGGTAGTACAACTGCTCAGCCTAATCTAAATCACTTTACTAAAACTCAGATATATCTATTATAATTCTTACTTAGGCACATTTGTTTGTTCATGTAGGGTTGCATCGGTGCTGCCAATGCTGTAGCCACAAAGGTTCATCTTCATCTACTACATCAGAAAATGCTGACCTAAAGCTTCAGTCCTGAGAAGTCTCATATGATATTTAGTGCTACCAGTATCTCAGTAGCCTGCTTACAAGCTCTCTTAGTCATTAAAGATAATAAACACTTAAACCTTAACATAATATCCAGTTTTGTTCTGTTGAAAGTTTTTAAGAACAGAGACATAATTTTTTTCAGGCTTTGAGTAGCAGAGACCACAAAGAAAGAAGAAAACTAGATTAAGAAGGAAGAGCAGCTCAGTTATTACCACAATGTCTTCAAAGTGAGAAAGGATGCACATTAAGGATGGGAAAAGTCTGGGAAAAGGGAGGAACAACAAAGTGAAACTGCATCAGTGGACCTTGGATGATAGTGATCTGATAGCTAAATAGGTTACTCACCATGTGAATGTCAAGAGAATTTTGGAAGTTGTTGCAGATGAGTGTCACAGAAATACTAACTAGGGTTTAAGAGAAAAAGATACACCACAAACTGAATAAAGCACAAGCAACATTTAAGGAGAATTATTTCTAAATAGTGGAAGCAAAAGGAGATGGTATGCATTGGAAAAACAAAATTAAAAAAGAAAAGCAGAAACACTGTATATTTTTAACGAAAATTCTTTTATCCCACAAGAATAGTATTACCTACAAGATCTTTGGAAAGTTTTTCTTTAGGCTTCCAATTTTTAGATTTGGTTGAAACACTGTTACAGTGTAAGGTGAGTAGATTATTCAGCAAATGAAGTTTACCCTAATAAATCCTATCTCAGTTATTTTCCACAGACATATTTGTTAAGATTCTGCCACATCAATGATACAAGAGAATAAGAAAAACAATTACTCATTGCAAGTAAGGTAACTCTAAACTTTTCAAAGCAATAGCATAGAAGAGGGCTTGCAGATATTATTACTTAACTTGTAGGTTTTATGATTATCAACAGAAGAATGGAAATCAAGCACCAGGTTGGAATTAATTGAACTGTAAAATTATTTAGGTTAGCAAGGCCCTATGGAGGCCATCCAGTCTAATCACCTGCGCCAGAGAGGGTTAAATTCAAAGCCAAATCAGATTTCTCAGGACTCACAGTCAGCTTTTGAAAATCTTCAAGGGTACAGAGTTCAAAACCTCTCTTCTGTCACTTTCAAATAAATATATGAGTTTATCCACTTTCTATAGACACCTTAAATATCTTTGGTACTAAAAAAGTTAGTTTTTTGATTCTGTTGCCAAGATTCACCCAGAAGATCATTTATTCCTAAAGTAGCTGTCTAATTCAGTTGGATTTTTTTCCTGTCTGTAGGTACATATTTCCCCTCTCTTGGCCATGAAAGGAGCTCAGAAGAATAGTTTGTGCGAGATAAATAAACTGTAGAAAACTAAAGTTGTGTAAGATGATCCTGATTATGATGTTTAGGCTTGAGCTCCTTACCACTTCCTCTTCTAAGGGAGGCTTTCTACTGTTTTATACTACTCATGGAATACTAGCATTGATTCAAAATGGAATTTCTTCTGGTAAGAATCTGGTGATGCTCAAGATCTTGGAAAACCTTCCATATATTATCATGCAAATGTTGTCCAGTAACCCTATGCCTAAATAGTGATTGATAGCAATTCTTTTCTACAAATACCTTTGTTAACCAGACTGAACTGAGAGTGAGTACATGAAAGGCCCTACTTTTCAGACCCAGAGATAAGAGCATTTTGCCTGGCTTTTTTCCTGACTGGATATTTGAATTTCTATGTATTAAAGGTCTGAATGTTGACTAACTACCAAGTGCTTGTTGGCAGTTCGTTTTCAGATTCGGAATTAGTTCTTCTGTGGCACTTTCTCATGCACTTCTACAGTACTCCGTGAAAAATGGCAGTGACCTGTGTTCTAGTGATTCTGTGATCCAAACAATATCATCTAAGACTAGAAAAATGCATGTGTTTTTAACAAATATGAGAAAAGGGTGACTGAGTTGCCCACTACCAAGTACCATGCAGCACTTAGTACTAAGGTTGCATATGGCCCACTCCTCTCTCATTCTTGGAAAAAATATGAAATCAGGACATGGAGGAGGAGGAAGGTATTTTCAGTGATGAGTAAAGATTTCATAGGAGAAGTTCCAGTAATGCCTATCCCATCATCAGGGAGAGCTGAAAAAATTTTGTTTCTACACTGCGCTCTTCTTCTGGTTGTGATTCAGGAACCAAGAGACTAAAATACTAGAAGAAAGTTATGGGAAACTTGGAAATGATTTGGTGATATCCTTTCTAATGAGGGAGAAAGGATTGCATAAATTAGACAGAATTGTATCACAGGGACATTAAAGGAATTAAGAATTTAAGAAAACTCAACTGATACACAGCATTGCCCTGGCACTACGCTACAACTTTGTAATTTCATATGAATAAAAGAGAGACAGCAATATAGGTCATGGTCATAGCTGTCTATATGGCTAGTGCAGAAACTAATGTCATTAGAAAAAGAGCCCAAATAACCCTTTGATGAAGAATTACTGGATCCACTCAGACCAGCAATTTCCCAGTTGCAAGGCCTGTGGATTTGGATTAAGCTCTTCAAAATGTCTGCAGGTTTTAGTAGGCAATTATCACTCTGATAAAGTTTTTTGCTTAAAACACATTTTGAAATCATGGTGTAATTACACAACTCCCAGAGCCAGAAACCATGTTGAGATATCCATGTCTTATGAAGGTGTAGGTTAAGTGGTTCATCAGAGTTGTGAAGAAAGTGAACAGTTTGATTGTTTGAAGGGAGAAGTAAATTCTCTTGATGGAACATATGTTTGTAGTAGGAAGGCAGGAGGAAAATGGCAAGTTAAAAACAACAGACTTTAGAATTTCCATGCCTTTCAGTGAAACAAGACCTTAATCTCATCTATTAATATTTGTCCATTAAACTGCAGCATATCTATTGTGTACTTTGCAATGTCCAGACAGACTGAATCTAAAAGACAAATGAGAGTGAGAATAAAAAAAAAAAAATTAAAAATAAGGGAGATACAGGACTCTAGTGAAAGATATGGGTGATTATCAGCTCTTATTTTATTACTTGATTATATTTCCTTCTTTGTTTTATAATTTCAGGTGTGATCCCTGTGGAATAAGAACTATCTTTAGCTGTGTGTTTGTGGCAGGATTTTGTCACCAAAACTGCTTGAAACTGTTGTGTATCCTCAGCATTGCTGCTCCTCTGTCTAAACTAAAACCAATTTCTGCTACAAACATGTGACGACTTATGAGAGTTCTTAGTTATTCGCTGTGCCTTTAATAAATACTTCCTATAAAATAATTCCATCATATCAGCTACCTGAAAGATTAATAAACTTCAGTATATTCGGAAGCATTTGCTGTTTTCCATATTGTTTATATATATTTCAAACACTTTCTATGAATTAGAGAAAAGTAAATCTTTTCTTCTTCTTTCCTTGCTTTTCTCCCTGCAGTTATTTAGAAGTCCAGTTCATATATTGTGTCCTACTTTGATAAGAAAGAAATACTATTGATATTTTTTATTTCAGTTTGATAAAAAGCATGTTTGTTTTCGTTCATAGATTTAAAGCCCCAAAATGGACCAGTACCGTAAATAAAACATGCAATCTCATTTTAAAAATTTATTACAAGGAATTTTGTTTATGATTTCATGTTCTCCAGTAATAATTAATTGGAGGTCTTCACTGGTCCCCACAGACTAACTATCATTCAAAATGCACTAAAGGATGATCAACACACAGCAGCACATCTTCAGCAGTGAAAGTAACCATATGTATTTTTACTACCAGTTTAACATAAATTTAAAAACAAGTCATTTTATAGTGTGTGTGTTTTGCAAACACTGCCCAAAAAATAACTAATTTGCCAGTTTCTAAGAGTTTGAAGATTTTTTACTGAAGTTACAATGATTACTAAATACTTGAATGATAATGTTTTGCACTTTTACAGTGACTTTCACTGAAGCCTTTGGAAAAGCTTTAAAACCAAATTGATGAATTAACAATAATTATGTTCAATAACAAACATATTGAAACAAATTCCATTCCTGTTCTACGTGATTTTGACTGTAGCTGAGGCAACGATAAAGTATAGATAAAACAAGCAGCACAGTAATTTTATCTCCACTGAACAAAGAAGAAATGTATCCAGCAAATATGTGGCCACCATATCCTTTTATACCTTACATGAAATCCCAAATTCCCAGGGCAAGGATGGACTTGGTAGCACCTTCCAATCAAAGAAAAATAGTCCTCTAGTGCAAGGACCCTTTTTTAAAGCAGGAAAGTTCCTGCACGAAGATTATGGAAGTTAGGAAGCATAAAGCACATACTGAGGATTATTTTGCACTCACAGATCAGACCTTACTTTGATTTTCACACATTATCTATGTGGTTATTATTAGCAATCTAAATAACAGTAGAGAAAAATAGAACATAAAAGTTATCTTGGTAACCTTACTCTCTCTTTTCCAAAATGAATTATTAATTTATAGAAACAATCCTTTCATTAACCTGTGTTTTTGGCCTTTCATTACATTGCCTAACTCCTATTTTTGCAAATTCTTGAATTTTCCCACATCAGTCCTACAATTCTGTACACAATTTTTACATATCAAATGATCTTTTTGTTATCTGCTCTAAAACTTATTTTGGAAATTTTAATATTTTTTGTTGTAGAAGATTTCATGTTCTTTTCTTTTATAATCTTTCTGAATTTTTCCTCATTTGTCTGCTTATGTTGAAGTGCATGAAACAGTCACAGTGTGCCTGGTCAGCACGTCCCACCAAGGATATTCTGGAATGATGACATGTTGAGTGTTATTCTCTCTTCTTCATCGATAAAACTGAACTTACATTTATGTTTTAAAATGTTCAGTCCCTTATGCAGGCTGCTGTCTTTAACAAAATAAAATACTTCCTAATCAATTCTATCTTCAATAATTTCACAGATGTTCATTCTAACTGGAGAATCAGAGAAGAGCTGAGGCTGGAAGTCACCTCTATAGCATCCTGAGCAGAGCAGAGTAAACTATAGCAGGTCTATGTCCAATTCTGTTTCAAACATCTCCAAGGACAGGGACTCCACAACCTTTCTGGGTAACCTGTGCAAGTGTGTGACCCTTCTCACCATTTAAAACAAAAAACTCGAAATAACCAATCAAACAAAGTAAAAGTCTTGCCTTTAAATGAAATTTCCTGTATTTCGGGAAAGAGGAACAAAGGAAAACAGTCACACGTTTTTTTCTCCTTCACCTCTGACGAGAAACATTTGCTGTGCACTTGCCCCTACTGTTATGCCAATTGCAATATAAAATAAAGAACATTTCAGCAACACTAGCATTATTCCTGCCTAGCATCACTGGGATTGAATCATGACCTAAGGAACTACAAAGAGAGCATATTATTACATCAAACAAAGTCATCTGAGTGTGAAGTATTTGCATTTTTGCAGTACATACTATTTATTTCTCTAAAGAGTCAGAGAGCTCCTGTAACAATTAAATGGCATAGTCTTAAGATCAACACTTCCCTTCTGTAACTGGATTGTGTCACTGACTATAGCAAAGTTTCAGCTATAGAAAAAGAATTCACTAGGAAAAGAGGTTGACCCACTGACAATAAAGAAAATGAGATAAAAAGTAACAAAACACGGGACACCAATCTAAAAAGCTCTTCATTTTTGCAACAGTCTTAATTAGCTCACTGAAGTTTGTGCTGTACAGCATAGAGCTTTTAATGACTGGCTTGTGGAGAAAACTCCTACAATTTATTCAGGTTAACCACAGTTTTAAACACATGGTATTTATTTAGCTAAGATTAACTGTATTTCGCAGAAGTGCCAACATTAGGAAAATGTGTGTTTTCCTAATGAAATAGTTTATGATCCTATTCCTATTTTGCTGCTGCTGCTGCTTATTAAAGATTGTTTTTAACAACTAAAAGAAGCTTCCATTACTGGTTGGCTTAGTCCTGGAAGGTACATAACCTTAAAGATTTTTAGGGGTTGGAATTGTTCATTGATTCTAGCGAGACACGTGCTTAGTTCAGTGCTAGGGAATTTATTCAAAGAGCAGAAATTTAAATTTCTAGCAGTGTCTCCAATGTGTATCTGCCTTCACCTCCTCCCAGCACATCATATTCCATCCCTTCCTTACTCTTCATGCTTATGCAAAGGTAAGCTTCTGGTTGCTAGTTCTGTTTGAGAAAATAACCTCTGAAAATACTGATACTCAGTATTATCCCACCAAAACAAGTTGCAGCATAATGTATTTGTATATCCAATGGCTGTTAGACAACCATGCAGATCTGGTGTGGTATGAATTTGAACTGTGAGTTTATGAGTGAAAAGCTGTCATCTTCATGTGCCAGGCCTATCATTTTTAAATGTATTAATCCCGCTTAGTCTCAAACCTTTCCTTACCATGCTTCTAAACCAACCTTCTCATTAAACAGAAGCAGAAAACTGAGTCACTGACAAATCTATAATTTATTATACAAAAATTAAATATTTGATATGTTATGTAATTTACTAGCTAATTTAGTGATTATCTTATGAGATATACAACAGTTGATTTTTACCACACATATGCATTTAGAAATTAAACCAAACCGTATAAAACTTAAGGATGGTCTGCATGGAGTATATCAACTCTGCACAGCAACAGATTTTGCTCATTAATGACTAATTGCACTCCATTTTAAGAACTGGAATAATTTAATTATTTAAGAATCTTGCAATACATTCACTACAAAGCAGTGATATTCGTAATTCCAATTTTGTATTATCTTTGAAGTGTATGCAGTCAGAAAAAAAAGATATTACAGTGAAATAAATGGAAATACGTTGTTAAGAAGACTACTCCCCCTAATCTTGCCTCTAACCCTTCCTTTCCCCCATCCAAAAGCATTTTCTTTCATTAATTTTATTTAGCTTCTCTGCTGTCTGCTGACAAGCAGTGAATGTCCAACAAGAAACTCTGGAAATGTAGACATACATCATGTAGTCTGTTTATTCACAGGGAATTAACAGAATGCCTCTATAAGGTGCATTTAAAAATGCACACAAGACAATGTGAAAACTTAATAGTCTTCAGTTTTGCTGTGCAAATGTAGACAAAAGCAGTTTCACTAATCACATTTGCTTTTTTAAAATTTGTGGATCTTTAAGTTTGTAATGGACCTTCAGAATCTCTCTATTTCTTGTTTTTACCTGATAAATGATATAGCATTCAAGTGTTGGGCAAGGTGACTGAAGACCTCTATAGGCTATTTTGGGGTCACAAAGATGTCATATTATTCTGGAACATCAGATGTGCAAAATGCACTGTTCTGGAGACTGACAATGCGGCTAGCATTTTATACAATATTAATCTAAAAGTACTGACAGAGTGGCAGCCATTCACTTACACTTCAAAATGTTAACCACATAATTGTACAGGAGGGATTCCTAAGGGCATCTTTCCATTTAAGAGTTTGCAATGGGTTTAGATGCTCCTGTTCGCTCCCTAATGGAAGACATGCAGGTCACAAACCCATAAAATACAGTTGGTTTTTAAAGTTCAGAGACAGGTCCACACACTGCAGAGGAGGTTAGCTACTCATTGCTCTCAGTTAAACAGAATTTTTTACTAGCTGTGCAACTATCTACATACTTCTACCATAAACAACCATTTGTGTGACTTTTTAGTCAGAGATGCCTTTGCTGGGATCCTCAAAAAGCTCTGTCCAGCATGGTGCCAAATACTAAACATGAAAATTTGCTCACATTACTAAGTGATTTTTTTACCTGTCTGGCCAGAATATTTTCCTGTGCTAGAAAATTCTCAGGATGCAAGGGCAAAAGACAGTTCCATACTGAATTTCCTGCTAAGTAACCTGTCCCACAGCAGAACTGCTACTGACAGACAGGATCACTGGATCACTAACACCTTTAGCCAAACATGCCAGCAGTGGCACACTGAGGATATACAAAGCTTATTTTAAGTTTCATTGGTCATGACATCTGCTATGCAAACAAAGAAATGCTATTTCATTCTGAAGGACAGTCAGCATGCACGTGCTGTATCGATATTTACCCTGTTCCTGTATAGGCTTCATAAAGCCATATGCTCATTTTAAGTCCAAGTAGCTCCAAGGAAAATGTGGGGTCTTCTTGAAGTTGCAGCCAAAACTTTCTACCATTCAAACATCAAAACAAAATAGCCATATACAGACTGGGTGATAGAGCTGAAAAATTTTTAGTGATTTGCCAGTGATGTTGGCCATAAATGTATTCAGAAATCAAATGCAATAAACAAACAGACCTTTGTAAAAAAGACCTGTCAGTTCTACTTTTCCACGTGTGCCTCTTCTTGCTTCTTATTTCCTTATTGCAACAAAATACCCTCTTAGATCCTTTACTCAATAAGCCTTCTCTGCTGTTAAATGACCCTATTCTAAAATAAGGTCTATTATAAAAACTTTAAATACTGTCTTCTAAGTTATATCACTTAACTACCTTTAAAAAAAAAAAATACTTACTGCACTGTGCAAACATGTTCAGCTTCTCTGCCAATCCCTTACTATCAAATCCTTTTACAGTTCTTTGTTGTTAAACCAAATATAGTGTTACATTGTCTGTCCTTACACACATTACTGTTGGATAAAGCCCTTGGTTCCCCAGACTAAATCTGTGCTGTTCTCTGCCCTGGTTTCTCAATGCTATCTCATTGCAGCAGCTCACATTGAAAGCGCGCTATTCCCACACCCACCAACACAGCTCTTGGGATAAGAACCACACCATTGATACAACGTTGTATTCTTTTCCATAGGTTCCCACCAGCATGTTGCTAACAATTTCCTGGGCCTTATCACAAAAAAAAAAAAAAAGAAAAAAAAGAAAATAAAGGAAAAGAGAAAAAAAGGAAAGAAGAGAAAAAAAGCCTTTGAAAAGTGAAAACAAAGAATCAGACTCTATTGTTGTTCCACTTTCACTGCTATAATCTGTGTTTTCCATCATACTACATGTAGAGACTACAAACATCACCTAATACAGATACTCCAATCAACAATTTACCATGAGGAGTTATTGTTTGGTATCTGTAATCTTTCATCCCTGTATTTGTGGTTTTCAAACTGTCCTTTTCATTTCCTTTCAGCAACCTGAATTAAGTTGAACCTCATCCCCCTGCCTCCCCCAAAAGAACCTTTTGCCTGTCAGCAGGAATAACAACTGAGTCAGTTGCAAACTTTATATTCAATTCATGCAAGTGAAACACACAGATCACATGCGTTTGTTACGGAAATTACTCAGAAACAAAGTGTGGAGCATGCCACTTTGATTAAGTGTACAACTGGGATCCCTTACTTCTCAGCATGAGGCTTTTCCCCTGAGCAAAACTAAGGGCTTTTCAATCACACAAGAAAAATACTGGTAAATGGGGATGGGGGGAGATGGGGAGAGAGGAGGAAGTGGAAGTGAGAGGGGAGAAAAGGATGATTTTGACTCTGTTGAAGAAAATTATTTTAAAAAATATGTTGGTTTGTTTTTTTTTGTCCCCTCTACCCCTCCATCCCTGGAAAAAACTCTATTAAAAGTAAACTCACCCCAGGGGACATTTTGTGGTTCAGCCATTCTGCACAAGCCTTAATTTCATAATTCAGTACATCAGACAACTCAGAACTGAAGTGATATAAAGCAGTAATAGCATGCACAGTAGTGCCTCAAGAAACACTGGTCTTTTTTGCAAAGAAAGTGGTAGGTAGTGTGCTTAAGACCAAGGACCTTTCAGTTCTGTTCTGGAGACTGACACTGATGTGCTATGTAAACACAGCAAAGCAATTAACTGCCCTCCCTCTGCTTACACCTATTCATCTACAAAGCTAATAATACATAACAACAGCTTTTTTATACATTTCTTATGATGGTTATCTAATATTTGCAGACTGCCGTGAGACAAAGCCACTGTGATAATGAACCTATCTTGTTCTATGCTACAAACAGTAAGAAGGGGAAGATGCAGAGTTTAGATGAGGATATTCAAATTTTCAGACTTCACCATTTAAATTCTAGGCTCTGTAACTGTCAAAAGTTTTAATGGAACAGTGATAATATAATAAGAAAAACAAAACTTGTGTTATTTGTATTTTTAAAATTAGAACTAAAAATATTATCAAATGCTAGATGTTTTCAAACAGCAAATCGAATTCGGGAATACATAAATTCTACTGCAACCCATGTTCTTTACTTCCTTTGATTGTGGGTGGAAATCTTTCTTAGGAAATTTTTTGAGACTGAAAAGATTAAAAACTATGTTTCTTTCAATGAGCTAGTTTTGTCATACTTTATGCGCTTTTCAACTCAAATACAGAGCCCACACACCCTGAAAAGCATGAATAACATTTAAACCACGGATTGTTCATAATGTTTAATCTATTTACTGTTCAGTGCTAATGTTTTTTATTGCTCACTGAAGTTATGGAGTTAAATTTGTTCTCTTTGTTCAGAAGTATGAAACTTTTGAGAAAGATGGTTAAGCTCCCACTGCCAGGTTATTGATTTCATCTTCATTCAGATTTTGGAGGGAAGACATATTACATCTGAAGGTCAAATAACACCATTGTAAAGAGGAAATGGAAGATAGACTTAATGGTGGAAAGATAGGAAATAAAGTCTCTTTAGCCCTCTCCCCGTTAAACACTTAGCTTTCAAGAAAGACAAGAGAAAACGGAAATTACAAATGTAACTATGAACTGCTTTTGCTAAACAGACTAAAAGGTGATAAAGAAACCTGTTTCTATTTCTTTGGTAGAAATCTTATCAGAGAATTACAGAAGTATTAAGTAGGCATATAAAACATGGCATTATTATTCTATTAATATAAAGCTTAAATAAAAACACTTTGTCTAAGAAGGTTTCTACAGTAGCTTTAGATCCCATTTCCAGTAATGGAATCATACAAATCAGATGATCAAAAAGCCAAAAATCTCACAGTATTTTCTTTTCAATTCTTTCCCCTTAATTATTTTCCTAGATGAAACACAATATTGTAAATTTTTAATCTAAATATGTGACTCATATAAAATGGTGAAAATAAAAAGGCAAAAATTATGTACCTGACAGGTGACCTACCAGCCGTACATATATTTGTGCTAAGCCACATGTTCAAGGGTGCTTCCATGTGTGTTTGTATGTGTGTGAGCTGGATCAAGTGACAGGAGAGGACTTTGTAGTTTAAGCCTCCTGGGGAGCAAACCTTTTTGCCAAGCTTTGTTCTGTGTGCATCCTGCTAAGAGAGGCATCTCTCACAGTGGCAGAGCCCTGCCAGCTGTGTCTTGCTGCTGGGCCTCCCATCATGTACTCCTGACCAGCCCTGGCACATGGAATCTGCAGGTATGCAGAAATCATCAAGTTGTTCAGGCAGTGCATGTGAGACTGGATCCAAAGGGAGGAGTGCAAGCCAGAGGCCAAGTGGTTTAGCGTGAGTGGTGCTCACACCAATGGGGTGGGACCTGGTTTGCCTGTTTGCCAACCAAATGCTGAGCTGCTGCTTTTGACGAGTTGATTAGACCTTTCTACTTCCAATGCTTTCTCAGGTATCTGTGAAACTACTCTCCATTTCTGCGCCTTCTCTAATGCCATAAATTTTCTGTTTGGAAGGATTTTTAAAATCCGCCTCTTCAATATTTCTTCCTGATACTGAGCTATTTGAAATGCAACATTGAGCTTGAATGATCTTTCTGTTAATTCTGTGAATACCATTTATTAAGTGAGGCTTTCTCATTTCAGATAGTTATTTTTCAACAACAGAGGCAAAGACCCTGTTTCTTGTAACAAAATGTTTATAGAAACAACCTACAATTTGAAAAATATCAAAGGCTTACTACTAAATAAATATTTTCAATATTCCAGACAGAGAATAGAGAAAAAATGCAAGCCACACTTAATCATTAGGGATGCTAGGCACATAGGCTATGCCATACTTGACTATGCTATTATTGTCTAAAAAATAAAAACTAGATCAAAATAAATTAAGAACTTTTCAAATTAGTAAGACGAAGACTAGAAACTGGACATACAATGTAAATGTATTTAAAGGGTAAGAGAAACTGAGAACAAAGTATTACAACTGAATGCAAAGTTAAGTTCTTGCAATAAAAATAATTTAAATAACAAAGTGCAGTAAAGGTGACATATGACAAGACTATAGCTTTACAACTGGTCCTTTGAGCCCATCAGTTAACATACTTTAGAAATTACTGCAGAATGCCTCCCAGTTTCCACTTGTTTTATGTGAAGAGAACACCCTTTGTCAGTTCTGAACCTGGTATGGCACATGGCCCTGGAATACCAGGCAAAGCTATTTGTCACTCCTTTACTCGCTGCACCTTTGTTTTCACAAATAGATACATCTGCCCCAGGCGCTCTACTCTCACTTCCCCAGAGGTAGGAATGGTTTTAAGGTGCTCATAACCAAAACTATCACTCAAAACTCAGTTCACAAACATTGCTAAGGCTGTCAAGGTAGACAACCCAGAAAGTTTAATTGTTTAATATATTAATCAGTGGCACAGACAGTGGGATCAAGTTCATTCTCAGTAAATTTACAGATGACTCCAAGCTGATCAGTGCAGTTGACACACATGAGGGATAGGATGCCACCAAGGGGGACCAAAACAAACCCGAACATGGGCCCATGGGAACTCCATGATGTTCAAAAACGCCAAGTGGAAGGTCTTCCACCTGGTTCAGGGCAATACCTGGTATCAAGACTGGCTAAGAGCAGCCCTGCAGAGAAGGACTTGGGATGCTTGTGGATGAAAAGCTGGACATTCACTGGCAATGTGCACTCACAGCCCAGAGAGCCAATTGTATACTGGGATGCATCCAAAATCAGTGTGGGCAGCAGGTCAAGGGACGAGATTCTGCCTCTCTGCTCTGCTCTGATGAGACTCCACCTGGAGTGCTGCATCCAGCTCTGGGGCCCTCAGAATAGGAAGGATCAGAAGAGGGTCACAAAGAAGATCAGAGGGCTGGAGCACCTCTGCTACAAGGACAGGCTGAGAATTTGGGGTTGTTCAGCCTGAAGAGATGAAGGCCAGAGGGTGACCCTACTGGCCCTTCCAGTACCTGCAGGGTGCTCATAAGAAATATGGAGACAGACTTCTGAGTAGGGCATGTTAAACTGAAGACTGACAAGTGAAAGAGGGTAGATTCAGATTAGACATAAGGACAAACTTTTACAGTGAGGGTGGTGTAACACAGAAACAGGCTGCCCAGAGAGGTTGTGGATGCCCCATGCCTGGAAACATTGAAGGCCAGGTTGGATGGGACTCTGAGCAAGCTGATCTTGTCAAAAATGTTCCTGCTTATTGCAAGGGGCTTGGATCAGATGGCCTTTAAAGCTCCCTTGCAACCCAAAGTATTCTGTGATTCTATGGAATGTGCTGAATGAATGCAGCCTTCTTAAGATGTGCTATGTCATCAGCTCACAGGCACCACTATCCATTTTAACTCTAGTCCTCTCCTTTTAAATATCTCCCTCATCTTTTGCTCCCCTTTCCTCTCCACACTTATTTCTTTTTCAGATATCTCTGTGTTCCAGAATAGAGAGGTAGAAGGCAAATAAAAATGGGAGAGGGTTTGGTTCATTTTATGAAAAAGTTATTTTTCTCAGCACTGAAGAAATGGGAGTGGATGCTACTAATATACTAGTTTTGTGCTAAATAATTATACATTACTTTAAGTGTTCTATAAATTAATGAAATGGCACGATGCTCTAAATTCCCTGTTCAGGTTAATTTCTTGAGTAACTCTACTTGATCCAAAATAGAGTAACAAGAATGAAAGTGACATTCTAGGCTTGATTTATTTTAAGCATCTTGTGCTTAAAACACTACATTTTTTTTCATAAACCTTTTCTGAACAGAATACTTTTACAAACTCCAAAAAGCTTAACTATTAGCAAGGTGAAAACTGTTCATGTCTAACAGCAGTAGATATAACAGAACATCATCTTCTGTACAGAGGAAGAATTTAAAAATTAAAATACGTTGGTTTTTGTTACTGTCATAAATGCTGTTGAACTACCCAATATTTAAATTAATAATTTAAGTGTTTGCCTAATGAACTGGACTTGATTACATTAAGACATTCTCAATTAATTTTGACAGACCATCTTCTGAATTAGAATACAGAACCAAAATGGTTTATGGATTCCTGGTCAAAGTGTTTACTGACTGAATATTTCTTCAACAATTAAAAATAGCCCTGTTCCACAGCAAAAATGTTTAAAAAGCAATGAGTGAGAAAGACAGAAAGAAATGAAACAAAGTAGGAAGCAAGGGTAGCAAATTCTCCTCTTAGCCATCCTGTCAGCTGGAAATTGGCAACTACAGTAAGCTGAAACAAGAAATGACAAGTAGTGGAAGAGATGTGCTACCTCTGGCAGATATTAAAAGCATGTTAAGAGGTTAGAATTGGCTGATATATACACTTTTATAATATCATTCAGGAAGACTGAAGTTTTGAAGAAGGACAAAAGAATAAGCCATAGACCTCTGCCAGATTACAAGAAATCAATGCAAAGTTTTGTCTCAAACCAACAATACACTGAGATATACTGAGCCTCAGAACTACAGATATTTTTTAAAGATTTTATTAGTCTAGCTCAACCTGTTGTTCTTATTCACTGCACTGTATTAAGCTTCTGAGATTCTTTAGCTGTTGGAATGGACCTGCAAGATGTCACTTCAGACCAGTTTAGGGACTTCATTCAGGTCTTTGATTTTTAAGGAATTAAGAATTTCCACTACTCAGAGTTAAATTTTCATACTGTATTTTCACATTATTTTCTATTCTGTTCTCTTTTATTCATGTAACAGTGTATCTTTGGGCCATCTCTGTTCTTTAGACAATCAAATTACTATTTTTTTCTTTTCTCAGTTAAATATAAAATGTGTACAGTAGGACTGAGCTGAGGAACTATTACAAGTGGAATAACAAGAAGAAAAACAATTACTCATCAGTCATATCAGTGTCAGGAATGAATCAGCCAGAGACATGATAATAATTAGAAGGCAACTGTAAGTAGTTTTGGTATTCTAGAAAATTGTTTTTTTAAATTATTCTCTAAATATTTTTGATTCAGAAAGGGTAGCTGGAGATATTTTATGAAAAGTTGAAACTATGCACAGAGGAATTAATCGCATTAAAAGAAGTTAATTTGCTTTCTTTGTCTTAATATTTTCTTTAGGACAAAGCTTAAAATTTAAGTTCTGTCTGTGTCTCAGAGAGCGCAGTATCCTTTTATCTCTGTTTAGCGTTTCACAAAAGTACACTACTGCTTATGTTATGTCAATAAGGTGAGTCCTCGTTAATCTTCATTGTAGCTTGCCTAATTTTGATGGGGGCAAGGGGTGTGTGTGGGGGAGAAAGAAAACCAAAAAATACACCCCAATCTTATCCTATGAGAATTTTTAGGAGAAAGGGGAAAATTGGTGCTAATATTAAGCCACAACTGTCTTTCCACTACCAGACAAGTAGCCATGTATTCACATGCACATTTAAAACCTGCGATCGCGTAGGGAGGTGGGGAAGTATGCTGGAGAACTTTCTGTTCAAGAACATGCCACCTCCTACTCACATTTTCTACATCATTCATCATGCCCAGCTCTAAGCTTATCGCAGGTTTGCAAAAACACGAAGCTCCTCTCATAGTTAATAATTTCCTTAGATATTTTCATCTGCAGATCTCTTACATCTGTGACATTCAGTCAGAGCACTTCCCTGTCAATGCCATGCTGTTCATGCGGATAAATATCATTCAGCATCTGCTAAACTGGGGGTGGCGACTCATCCCCTGGAGCTGACGTATTTCACTACCGAGAGTCACATGCACGACCATCCCATGGAGACAGCGATTAGGCCGAATTCAGCTATGGTCTCCTTTTATCTTGCCAGGGAACCCGACACATGGTGTCTTATCTCTGGCAGACCAAGAAAGTGCAGCAGAGAGGCACTGAGAGAGATATTTGGGTACTCAAAATTCTACAGAGAATTCTACACGTGTCAGAGCTGAAAAGCTTCAAAACATAAAAGGTGCAAAACATTTGTGACTTGCAGGAGGCCAGTTCAAACTTTTAGCCTCTAGGTACTCCTTTACCGTTACAGGGATATTCTCAGGCTTTAACTCTTTCTGCTTGTTTGTTTGTGTAGAGGCAAATTAAGTCATACCTTGCCTTCAAGTCCAGTCTAGACTGGATGTACAGCTAATGATCATTGACACAACAAGCACAATTCGTGTGTCCTGCAGAGTTTTTTTCCTGCACTCTTCTGCACAAACATAAAGATGTTCACAGGTTAGCAACAAATAGAACAAAAAATACCATTTCCCTAGTTTATTTGTTTACATTAATCTACAAAAAACATATATTATCAGTTAAAATGTTCTTCTCATAGGAACTTAACCACATTGTATTAGAGAGCATCACTTTCTTTTCTATTTTTCTCATATTTTCTATATTTTTAAATTTCATACTTGATTCTTTGACTTACAGTCAAAAATGTTATACTATTCCTTTTATATCTCCCCCTACATTACTTAGAAAAATTTGGCCATATTGTGGTATTGTCCATGAAAGAAAGAGGAACTCCTAGATGCCTAAAAATAGTAACTTCCTGATTTAAAAAATAGCTAAACAATTACAATTATCCACAGTAAGAATAGTCATTGAAAGAATTATAATACAGAAACATTGATGGTTAAACCATGTGAGTAGAAATTAAATATACAGTACTGAAAGGCAACCAGTTACTTATAAGAAAAAGAAAATAGCCACATATAATCAGACAACAAGACTCAGTATTCCTAAAAGTATAAGAAAAGCCATAAAGAACAACACAGAAAATGGAAAATCTGGACAAATTTCAAAGAGAGCTTTGACATTTCTTAGGATGTACTGTCTAGCACGACTCAAGATTTATCACAATGATAGCATTCATTTTGGAAGAGAACAAGGCAATGTTTGATGCATCTTAATCAACATGAAAAAAACCAATCAAAGACACAACACACACGAAGTTATCAATGCATGATTTCAAACTTCAAGTAGCATAATTTCATTGGCAGCATTCAGTTTACCAGCACAAAAATAGATAATGCAGAAGTAAATCAAGAAACTATTCTATCATGGTTTAACAGGACCAGAGAATTCCATTTAGTTTAAAATGTAAAACGGGCTCTTTTTAGTGAAATGACTATTACTTCGGGGTCTAACTTTGGAACCTTTCTTTAACTGAAGATACAATAAAATGTGTCTTTCCTGCATGAAGTGACTGTTATTTCTTGCATATGTTCCAAATTTACTTTTTGAAACATGTTGCAAACGATTCATCATTATTAATTTTATCAAAGCACTACTTTTATTTTTAATTTTACAGAGAATTACCTGATGAGTGACATGAGATTACAATAATTTTTACACTACTGAGTCAATGGCAAAACTCCAACAAACTTTGAGTCAGTATTTTGCCTGTTTCTCTTGATTGATTTATACCTATTTGCAGTATAAACTATTAATTCATACAAAAGATAATACCTATTAATCACTGGATAATGTTTATGATTACAGAACTAACATTAGGTTAAACTATATGCTTATGCTTAATGTTTTCTTACTGCTTAACAATGTGAAGTATTTGGAGGCAGAGTTTGGCCAAGAAATCATAAACAGTTTCAGTAAGAGTTTCACCTTAGCTAGTCCAGGTCCAGCAGTATGCGTGACCAGGGTTTTCAAAACACTCACTATTGGGCACTCAATAGCTTCCAGCTGCATACTTTTAAAAGTTGGAGATTAAAACAGGAAACAAATCAAAACAAGAACTCCTAATTACTGGTCACTTCAAAGTATTTGAGATGGGAACTAGTGGATGCCTTGCACTTCTAAAAGTCTCAGTTGGTCTATCTGGAGCTCAAAATACACTGGTGAAAATATGAGAATAATCTGCAGTGCTGACGGAGCACTTTCTATATAAATGTACCAAGCGAGGTTTTCAGATAAGCAAGAACCAAGAATCAATAATAAACGAGACTTAGAATGTTCTTCTTGGACAGACTTTTTCATCCAATTTCACATTCTGTGAAGCTCCCATATTTCAGGTGTGCAAGGAATGTAAAATCAGAGCTCTGTTGTAATCATCACAAATTATCCTCCTACACAATCAACCTATTGAAATCCTGTTAATATTCCTCACTGCCACCATCGTGTCTAAATCCTCTCCCATTCTACTGTTTTCCATTTCACCAATTACAGTGCTATTTTCAAAAGCCAGTGTAAAATTGAAAATTAATACAAAGAACTTCCAAAGAAATACAGATAAAACTGAAATGGTGGTTTTCTTCTTCTATTTTGTAAATTGTGTTCACTACTTTCTCCTAATTTACAAAGTTGCCTTGCAGAACCTTGTACTGAGTTTAAGCCTTCGGTTATGTTTACTTATTTGGACTCAGCTTCACACTTGTTTACAGGAAAGTGTACTGTATTTCCATCTTCACTTGACTCCATTATCAGTTTAATTTATTTTCATAATGCTTTGCCAAAGGTACTATTTAACCATGACAATTTAGAAATTCTGTTTAACAGTTGTTTTCCGTTCGATATATACATAACTCAAAAGCAGAAAACGCCTGGCCATTTTTAAGCTTCCCCTAAAAATGTGATGACATCTAAACTGTATACTCTTGTATATTCTCCACTACCCACTGCCACCTACTGCAGAATTAGGAGCAATGCAAATAGACCTACTTTCGAGAAACTCTGAAGTTGAATTGTAAATATAAACTTAAATGCTTAGCGTATAATCTATGCAGATATATGCAGCGATATATATGCATTATGGACTATTTTAGACTTAAACTCAGTAGAATAGTTAGAATAACAAATGGTTAAGCAGTGTTAGCTTAAATCTAAAAGTTAAATGGTTTCTCTGAACAGGTGTCACTTTTTTCCATACATAATTAGTTGTACTGGTTCTAAAACATTTGTATAAATTATTGGGTTTTGTTTTATGTTTGTTTTTCAATTTAAAAATCCTTTGAAGTATTCAACCTTTTTGTACTTCTTTAGGGTTTCATGCATTTGATCTCTAAAATGCAATTCCAAACGTGAAACCGCCCCAGCCAAGATAGAGTGCTGTAGAACTGCTTCAGCCCCATCTTTTCATCAGGTGAATTACTTGCTGGGACTCAATGTCAAATACTGCAGGTTATATAAACATATATGTCATTTTAGGTTTATTATTCATATCAAAGAAACGAAAATCAAATTTCCTAAGAGTTGAACAGACAGTAATTTAAAATGCAAGTTTTCTTTCTCTCTTATAAGCTTTTAGAAGCATAGCAAGGAATTTAGCATATTTATCTATGGTAATAATGTAATCTTAATTTCGTTGTAAATTTTTTTTAAAAATTATTTTAAAATGAAATTTTGTGGCAAAACAAATCTCCCTAGCCCTCAGACCTAAAGTTGTGTTACATCCCATGCTTTTTTACTCTTCAAAACCATGGAAAAGTAATTGATTTTTAAGTCAATGTTTTATATAAGAAGTGTATTCTTCCAGGCACAAAGATGTGAAAGATTACTTTTCCATTTCTGGGCTTCAAGTTGGAATACATATCAGTTTTGAATTTCTGTAAATTGCTTTTGTTTTTAACTGCTTCTGCAGTGTAAAAATTTTAGAGGAGATTTTATGTTGTATATTTAAGAAAACTATATGTCTTACTGTTCAGACATAAAACTAGTAGAGCAACTGTCAGTCAGATAAAGAGTATCTGCATTAAAGCTGCTGCTTTTGTTTAATGCCTACATGACTACATCACCAGTACTCTAGGTAGGAAATAGCCATAGACCAAAGATTCTCAACCACAAATTGGTTCTAAAAAATCCCTTAATAAAAAAGACAAAATAAGGAATCTAATAAATCTTTTAAAAATTCTTACAGGGATGAAAAATTACATGTTATAAAACCCCTTTCTTAGTATTCAGAATTTCATGTTTATTATTATTATAAGCACCTATAGGTTAAAAATTAATAAAAATATTGCTTATATTTATATCTATATATTTCTTGTTTCTTTTATTAAAGATTTTAGAGCTAATACTTTTTGATTCTAGTTACTGTTTTCTTCTGGTTTGAGATTTTTGTTTGGAAAGTAGGAAAAGAAGTTGCTCTAAACACAATTTTTTCTGTTATTCTACAATTCAGAGCTGGAAAAGACTGTTTAATAGATTTGAGTAATGTTAGACTTGAAAGAAACAAGAACATGTACACTAAATCTTAATCCCATTGGACTCAATGAAAACTTTCCTCTTAACATCAAAGAAATCAGGATTTGGCCTTTATGTCAACATTAACCCCTGTACCTCAGCTTTCCCACTGGATTTGGCACAAAGCAGTCCATTTTCTGAATGCTGTGGCTACTGTAAACATTTTTGTGCTTCACACATGAGAAAATTGTAAGGATCTTGCGTGAGTATAGCTTATTTTGGACTCACCAAAAGCATCAAAATAGATTTCCTTTATGTTTTTTATTATTAATTTACTGTAATTTTCACAACACTTCATGTGAAGCATAATGAATATAATACTGAATCTAAATTTAGAGAGATATGTGACCACCATACTCAGCTTCATCCATTTGCCATCAGAAGGAATTAGAGGTTCCCTTCTTTTTCTGGTGCACATAAAGAGCAAAGAGTAATACACTCAATATAATTATCTTGTTGTTATTTGTAGAATCATAGAATTGCCTGGGTTGGAATGAACCTTAAAGATCATCTAGTTCCAACTCTGCTGCCATGAGCAGGAATACCTTCCACTAGAAAAAGTTGTTTAGAACACAATCCAACTTGGCCTTGAACATTTCTGGGGATTGAACCTTCACAACTTCTCTGGGCAACCTGTTCCAGTGCTTCATCACCCTCAAAGTAAAGAATTTCTTCCTAATATCCAATCTAATCTAATCCTAAATTGATTTGTGAAACATGACCAGAATAGCCAGAGGTCAAGACTGTCTTCCTCCTTTTTGTCTCTTCACACTCTTCCCATTTCTTCAGTCTTTTGTCCCAGTCCAGAAGCTAAGACTTTATTTCTGGAGACTTTGGCCTATTCCCACTCCCCAGTCAGGCTTTTAATTGCATCTATTTGATTCTATTACACAGCACAGTGGTAACTTAATGACTCCAAGATAAGGACTTTTTCTGTCATAGGAGGAGATGAAGTAAGAATTCTCACTCTGTGAATGGGTACCTTCCTTTCCGAGAATTACTTTCTGGCTGGTTACCCTCGGCAAAACATGACGTGACTAATTGTATTTGCCTAGTTGTTGCCATTGACTATGCCAAGCATTTTAGACATCCTGCACAGTAAGAGTTAGTGCTTGTGGAGAATAACTAGTAAACTCAAAGAACACCTTTATAAGTGTGGATCAAGGACTCTTTCTCCTTCTCTTTTAAAATTGTCCCGGTATCTTGCTTTTTTACTTGCTCTTGAAACAGACACTTTGGGCACACCCTGAGCAAGTTTGCTGACACCACCATGTTGTGCAGTTGACACATTGGAGGGAAGGGATACCATCCTGAGGGACCTTGTCAGGGTGGAGAAGTGGGCCCATCCGAACTTCAGGAGGTTCAACAAGGCCATGTAACAAGCTCCTGTACCTGGGTGAGGGATATCCCAAGCATGGGTACGTGCTGGGCAACGAGTGGGTTGACACCGGCCCTTCACAGAAGGACTTAGGGATACTGGTGGTTGAAGAAATATGACCTGGCAGTGCACACTTGCAGTTCAGAAAATTAATTGGGTCCTGGGCTGCACCAAAATCAGCACGGCCGGCAGGCTGAGGGAGCTGATTCTGCCCCTCTACTCCAATGTGGTGAGACCCCATCTCGAGTGCTGCATCCAGCTCTGGCCTGCCCAACGTAAGAAAGACATAGATCTGTTGGAGCAAGTCCAGAGGAGGGCCACAAAGATTATCGGGGGCCTGGAAGACCTTCCCTGTGAGGACAGGCTGAGAGAGTTGAGGCTGTTTAGCCTGGAGAAGGCTCCAGGATGACCTTATAGCACCTGCCCCCCCTAAAGGGGGCCTACAGGCAAGATAGGGAGATACTTTATAAGGGAGTGCAGCAACAGAACAAGGAGTAATGATTTTAAACTGAAAGAAGGTGGATTTAGATTAAGTATTAGGAAGAAACTCTACTGTGAGGGTAATGAGGCACTGGAACAGGTTGCCCAGAGAAGTTGTGAATGTGTTTAAGGCCAGGTTGGATGGGGCTCTGAGCAACCTGGTCTAGTAGAAGGTATCCCTGCCCACAGCAGGGTGATTAGAATTAGGTGATCTTTAAGGTCTGTTCCAACCCAAACTATTCCATGATTTTATAACTATGATTTAGATTTTCCTACTTCCAAGCACAGCTACTGTCTGTGACATCTATTTCTCCCCAGTTTGAATACTTAGTTCTTCTATTTTTTTCAAGCAAATAATCAGTTTGGAAAAGATTCCTACACTGCCTCAAAACTGAAGGGTTTCTTTCTGCATTGGTCTTTTAAATAAAATTTGAATCTGTGTTTTACTGCCTTTTAATCATCTATGGATAGAAATGTTAAAATGAAGTCTTGATATGTACCAGTTTAATTTAGATTCAGATGAAATGAATTTTGAATTTGCACTAACAAGTCTGCAAAACTGTTTGTAACTGTTGCATAGTTTTTTTTTATGATCAAGATGATTACAGTATACAGGATAACATAATATATAACATACTGGCATCCTATGTCTATTCAGCTAATCTTCATCCTTTGACAGATGTTTAAACATGGTATTTTCATAAACTAACTTAAAAAAAGGTGATTCCCTAATGAACACAAACAATATGACAACGACCTCAAAGTATATAACCTTTTAAATCATATTCTATGCAAAATAACCTTAAAAATATGTTGGAGTCTCAAATGTTCATGGATTATGCTCATAGAAGGCTTTAAACTAAAGATTAGGAAAACAAAAACCTTTAGGAAACAAGCTAATATAAACTACCAAGTCACCTCTAATACCCAGATTCTGATTCTTGTACCCAAAGATTATGGCATTCAAACTGAATTTATCTCCCACACCATTTGGAGGACTTAATTTTGTATAAGATCCTTCAGGTCTGGGAAGGAATTCACTGCCATACATGGCCAAGGTGTCCCTGGCCACACATGAGCGCTGCAACACTGTTCTTTTGGAGGCCTCTTTTTCAACCATCAGAACAGCTGTCATAACTCCAGCTTATCTTCTAATATGGAGTTTCTACAGAAGTTAAACTACACAGAAGTTAATGCCTTCCTTCTCTCTCGTTTTTGTCTTGTATAAGTGCCTGTCTGGGACTCACACAAAAAAGCTGCTCTGCCCTGTAGGGGTAGATTACATCTTACATTTCACTGAGTGAGAAAATGAGAAGCTGAGTTTAGATGGACTTGTTTGGCCTGGGTTCCCCTCAGTTTCCTCAAAACTTCCAAAAAGACTAAAAATAGTTTTATAAAAAGCTATGGGATTCTGTTTTTCTCTCTTTCTTAAAGAACAAAACATTTTATTGAACAGTAATATATATATATAAATATATACAAGTATATATATATACACACATAGTAAAAGCCCTATCTTTTGCAATGTTATTTTTGATGAAATGTGCTTTATTAGTCCTAGTTTTTAACTTCAGATATCTTTTCTGAACCACAAAATTGTTTTGGATCTTATCTTTTATCTATTTGGAAAAGAGATGCCAAAATAATTGGAGGCCTAAATGCTTTGAAAGCTTTGCAATCAGGTTCTTGAGAAGAAACAGAACCTCTCATTTTAGTCTGAGGTAACCTTCTCAGCAACAAGCATAGGGAAAACATCAAGAACAATTCTGAGTCAAGGTGCAAATATTAATAGCATTCAGATAGACCCTAGCCATTCTTCTATGATATGGAGAAATATTTTTCAGGAACTATACTGCAGAACTATTGTTCCTACTCTTATTAATTCCCTTCTTCAATCAATGTAGAAAGCTTTCTGTGTGGTAACTTTATAGGAAAATAACACTCATCTTTTTTTTAATTGATGAAGGGAAAATTGTTATGCAATTTTACAGTGTGTAGTTGAATATCAGATAAAGACTGTAAACAAGACTAGAAAAGGACAATAGGACCATGAAAGGTAAGTAAGAGCCATTACAAAGTAAAAAACACAAAGTGAACCACAAAACCCCTAAATAAGATTTGAGTTTGATTTCTGTCTTAGTCTCTGCTATGCCACTGTGAATCTGAGCCAAATATCTTTTCAGACTTAATGTAATTATCTACAAAAATGCTTAATGTTTCATACTGGAGTTCTGTTCTTTTAAAAGAGGATTTTCTCAACAGTCCATGTTAATAATACAGTTTACTTTCTCCCTTGTGCAAGAGTGGAGTTTATCAGATAAAAATCAAAACTGTTGACTATGGAAATACTGAAATATGCATTTCATAACCTAGCAACAATTTATTCCCACTAACATCTCTCAACAAGTAAACACTAAGTTGAATGTAGCTGCTTGGCAAAAAGAAAAAAGATCAGAGGCATTAAAAAGGCATAAGCATACAGCTTAGTTGAGAAAAATCAGAAAATTTCTAAAAACTTGGATCTGCTTTTCATTCTCCAGTGAACAGAGAAACATATACATGCATGGAAGATCATCTTTACTCCCAGGTCTCCTGCCAATCCTACAATCCATAATCCTAGTCACTTGTTCACCAAGTACTTAAAATGTAAGTAAGTAGAATATATCATCCCCTTCACTTGAGCATCCTGGCTCCTTGTATAATGACAACAACTCAGAGTGTGTGTGTTGATGGGACCTGAGCTTGATGAAAGTATTTCTGATCTCAGCTGTACTAATCAGGTGATAATCTTTTAAGAGATGTGAGGCCATTTTCCTCAGCTAAAGAAGGATAAATCTAGGTTTATCTAGCTACGGTGGCCCACTCTAAATGGAGCTATCTATATAATTAGCAGTAGCAGCAGTGAAAACTTGCAATTGTTCTAGCCTTTCCTTTGCATATGTATTTTCTAAAATGCATACCTGAGGGACATGGCATGTTTTTAAAAAACAAGCTTCTCTTCTCAGATGAAAGGGATAGAGAACCAAAACCAATTCATGGCTTGCAATCATCATTCATCCTGGAATAAAAATGCATGTTTGCTGGTTGGCAGTACTTTGTAGTTTAAAATTCAAGAATACAGTAGATAAAGCTGACAATGAAGTAAATGTTTCCTGACAACTGGAATCTATAATACTTAAAGTGTGTGTATGGCTGCAACTTCAAAAAGTGCATTGCATTAGAAACCTTACTCAGTTCATATTAAAAGACATAATCAAATGGGCCAGGAAAAAGCATGGATCTCATCAGCAAGGATATTGTGCATTTAGTTCACCAGCTGATCTTTTTCTAGAGGCAGTTTCAAACAAACTTGCTTGATTTGACATTGTTAGTCTTAATTACAATCTGAAATGTAGGGCACAGTTAAAGGGGGAAATGAGTGTGGAGGGTGAGGGGAGAACAGGACTACAGTGCATTCAGTGTTGGATTGATTTGTAGTGCAAAGATACAAATCTCTTGGTACCTTTGCAAAGGATATTTTGCCACTTTCAATCTTGTAGCATGCATATCAGGAGACTCTGAGAAACCAGCCAGCAGGATGAGGTTCTGGGGTAATTACAGGTCAGGAATCAGTGGCAACCCTAACAGCTGGCTGTTGATTAAAGATGAAACTCAAGCCCTGTACAGAGGGCCTGAAAAAGAACAAGACTGTACAAGACTTCATACAGTGCTTGAGCCCTGAACAATGTAATTGCACATTTGTAAAGACAAATACTACAACAGCAGCCTCTTTTGTAGTGCAAACCAATCCTTCCTTGCATTTACGGACACTTAAAGGCCTGAATTTGGTCAAGAAACTCAAATCTTTTTTGTTTAGTAAACACCAAATAAAAGTATTTTCCAAGACAAAATGTTTGATCAAATGAGGAATTGAGATGTTGCTTTGCAGAACTTTTCCAACAAAGAAATAATATCAAAGTGTCAGTTCCTTTGCTACGATAGCTTTCAGAAAGAACCTTTCCAAATAGATTTTATATTCTATCCAACTACTGTAAGAACCAACCAGAAATACAGCATAAGTGATAACATATATATACACCAATTTTGGAATACATATAGGAGACATTTTAATTTGCATACTCTTTTGTAAAAGATTTAGGAATCAACCATACATAGTTATGACAAGGTACAGAAGCACTTTACTGGCCCAGGGATAAAACCATGCATTTGTCACTGATGGACACAAGAACATTCTGCTGAAAACTATATATATTAATGTTTTATGTGCATGGAGTCTGAGAAAGAGGGATAAAACACTGCATTAATGTTATAGATTAACTTGACAAGACAGCCGATCCCATTGTGCTCACATTAAGTGAATATGAGGTTCACTGAATGCTAACAGAAGAGAGGGAATTATTTTCTGTAGAGACTGCTCAGATAAATCCTGGTCAAAGTATTATTATCCTCGCATGTGAAAGCAATCTCTTGAAATGATATACAAGTTGTATTTTCAATTTTCTTTCTTTTTTTTTTTTTCTGACATTGACCTTACTAACTTGTGTTTAAAGTTTACTCTTATAGACATTTTTGTAACACCACAAACAGTAAGCAAGTAAAACTAGGAAAGTAATTGTTCCTCTGTACTCAGCCCTGGTGAGGCTTCACCTCCAGTCTTATGTTCAGTTTTGGGTCCCTCACTACAAGTAAGACATTGAAGTGTTGGAGCCAGTCCAGAGAATGGCAATGGATCTAGTGAAGGCTCTAGAGAGCAAGCTATATGAGGAGTTGCTGAGGGAGCTGGGAGTGTTTATTCTGGAGAAAATGAAGCTTAGGAGGGGCTTTATCACTCTCTCTAACTACTTGAAAAGAGGTTGTAGACAAAGGGGGGGTAACTTCTTCTCCCAGGCAACTAGAGACAGGATGAGCGGACATAGCCTCGAGCTCTGCCAGGGCAGGTTCTGGTTGGACATCAGGAAGAATTTCCTCACTGAAAGAGTGGTCAAGCTTTGGAATGGACTGGCCAGGGAAGTGGTGGAATTATTCCTGGAGGTGTCCAAGAAACAACCAGACATGGCACTTCGTGCTGTGGTCTAGTGGACAAAGTGATGATCAGTCAAAGCTTGGACTTAGTGATCTCTGAGGTCTTTTCCAAGATTCTTTTCTACTCTTCATGTTTTGTGTTATCAAAGTGAGAAAACAAGGTAAAAATCACAAATAAAATTATGCAAGCAAATAAAATGAGTATAAAACTGTTGACTAAGTAAAATAATAAAGAAAAGCCTTGAATAACTATTTTTAACAAGTTCCTATTGGGACTAGATGTGAGGACTAGCAAGGTCCTAGTAAAGAGTGGTTTTATATAATTGTTACTTATTAACTCCTAAACTTATTAATATACACACTTTTCATAGTCACAATGGCATGAACTGTTTTCCTTTGGCTTACTGTCATTCCCTTTGGATATTAAGAATTCTTAAATCATGTATGCTTATGTTTAATTTTTCTAGTTTACTCAGTCCAGTGAGATTACACATGATTTTGGAACTAGGGGTGAGCTATTTTTGTAGTCAAAAATCTATTTTTTACTAATATTTTCTTTTGATGTTTCAATAACACAACACGAAAAGTAATTATCACATAACCTTAGAAACAAAAAATATTTAAAAAGGAATTAATTGTAAAATTCGTCCTAAAATAGTCTGCCCATTATTCTAACTAGAAGCTTGCATAAGATGAATCAGACTTAGACAATAAAGCTGTAAAGGAAAAGAATCACACCGTTTCAGTGTGTTGACTAACTAAAAAGACCCAACAAACAAACAAACAAACAAAACCCCACAACCAACCAATCAACAAAAAAAATTCCTAAACCTAGAATTAAACACTGTGAAGGAGAACAAAAAGGGCTTTATTAATATGTGAACAGCAAAAGGAGAACCAGAGATAACATTGGTCTGTCTCTTGATGAAGTTGGTGAGATCACAAATAAGGACACAGACAGAGCAGAAATGTTTAACACCTTCTTTGCCTTTGTCTTCACTTTTGCTGGGACCTGGAACCCCTGGAGCCCTGTGTTGGCAAACCATGACTGGGAAGCTGATAAGATATCAGACAACCCTGAACTTGTTAAGACCTGCTGCTCTAGCTGGGTGCACATTAGTCTATGGGGCTATGAGATTCATCCCAGAGTACTGAAAGAGCAAGCAGATGTTGTTGTGCAACCTCTCTCCTTTATTTTTCAACAGTCTTGGGACTCTGAAGAGCTTCCAGTCAAATGGAAGCCTGAAAATTTTGTTCCAATTTTCAATAAGAAAAGAAGGAAGAACCTGATAATTACAGGCCTGTCTGTGCCTGGTAAAATTATGGAGAAAGTTATTCTGGGAGTTATTGAAAAATATTTGAGAGACAACACAGCAATTGATGGTAACCTGCGCTCATGAGGGGAAAGTTCTGCTTAATCAATTTAATTTCCTTTTATGACAATGTTGCCCACCTAGTGGACCGAGGGAAGTTAATAGATGTGGTGCTTTGGGATTTCAGTAAAGCTTTTGACACTGCATCTCAGAGTAACCTTCTGGACAAAACATCTAGCACATGGCTAGACAAATCCAAAATATACTGGATGAACAATTGGCTGACAAGTTAGCCCCAAGATGTTATATTAAATAGGGTTATGTCAGGCTGGCAGACAGTCACTGTGATTCTCCAGGGCTCAATTTCAGGGTTAGTGTTCTTGAATATTTTTAAAAATGATCTGGATGCAGGAATTGAATATACATTAAGTGAGTACAGCAATGATACTAAACTAGGAGGAGCTGCGGACTCCCTTGGGGGTAGAGAGAAGCCCTACAAAGAGACTTGGATAGACTAGAGAGCTGGACAAGCACTAATTGTAAGAAGTTAAACAAGAGCAGGGGCTGGATTCTCCACCCAAGGAAGGATGTAAAGGCTCTTTACAGTGGTCCTCAGAGACAGGGCAAGACGCAAAGGGTCCATACTGAAACACAAGAGCTTCCATCCAAACATCAGGAAGCAATTCCTTACTGTGAGGATGACTGAGCACTAGAATAAGTTGCCAATAGAGTTTGTGAAGTCTCCACCCTTGGAGATATTAGAAAAGCATCTGGACGTGGTCCTAAGAAGCCTGCTCTGGGTGGGCCTGCTTGAGCAGCAGGGCTGGACAAGGCAGACTCCAGAAGTCCCTTCCAACCTCAGTCATTCTGTGATTCTATGACTTTGTGAGAACAGAAATGAAAACTAATGTTGTCATTCTATTAGAACTGTACAGTGAAAATTTAAATCACTAACCTCATAGAAATTCATGGATTTTTTTGAGCCTTTATAGTGGAAATGATATGCAAGGTCCAATGACAAAACTTAAAAGGGCAATCAAAGATGTTCTCTGGCCTTAAGACAAAGGATATCTCTGTTCAGATCCTCAGCAACAGGTTTGCAGGTGTGATACTGGATAAACTATTTAATATTTTAATCTCTCCTCACAGCTTCTTATGGGCAAAGTATAGTCAATTTATTCCATTAGAGAGCAATTATAAATATTTACTGACACTAAATCAATTCTATCTACATATACTTGGTGTATTTAAACAGGAAAAGAGTAATATCCCTTGTGACAATTTCAAAAATCAGGGTCCAAATGAATATATATGAAGTTCTCGAGTAGTACCGTAAAGAACACCACAGAAGACCTAGAAATAGGTCACAGTAAAATGCATTTCTCCTTACATACCACAGTATACAACTCACTGTATCTTTGTTTTAGGTTCACAGTGCAACATCACACTTTGCTATTCTAGCACAAAAGGAAGAGAAACGTGGTTGCTAATAGAACCTGCTTAAACTGTGACTCTTGAAAAAGAGGTTATGTTCAAGAAACTACAGCTCAGTGTCTGATTCATCCTCTAGTACTACTTACTTTTCTTCTTTGACTATGATTACATCAAAAATGACTAAACTCTCAAATTATGTGTAGTTCAGTACTTAAGGTAGCCATGGCTTAGGTGCTTAGCACTTTCATTAAGAATAACATAAGTGGTACTTGCTAAAGTGCTGGGACTTCTTGGGAACAGCATCTTGTGAACTGCTTCTGCTCTTGCAGAAGCATGTGCCATACAGGGTAGAAAGCAGTAAAACTGTGACATTCTTTTGTACCTCCAGAGCCTGATTATATGTATCAGAAAGGCTTATTTCTGTGCATAACTCAGGTAAAACAGATGCTAAATCTTAACCAACCAAACTTAACACTGCTTAAAGGGAAAATGCCACTAAACTCACTGGAAAAGTTTTGCAAGAATCTTAGGCAGAGAAGTGAGCAATTTCTCCAGAAAATGAGGCCGGGGCCGCTTCTTCTTGCTTGTTTCATGAAACCAGGATGAAAATGTGGTGTGTGCCTAATACTCCCTCTCTTGGATACGACTTAGCAAACAACACAAAGACAAACCAGGCAGAAGCTAAAATGGTCTCACAACAGAGAAGAAAACAAGCTGTCATAACCTTTTTATCTGCAGTTATTTCTCATGATCCCCAGTAGCTGAGGGAAGAGAGCAGACAAGGTCTGAAGTTTCACATGGGTCAGCTGCATTTTCCACAACAAAATCTTCAGAATAATAAAAAAAAATTGTGGAAAATAATAGACAAATAGTACAGAACTTGATATATGAAAGTATTTATATGCAAATGAATAAATTATGGATTTATATTGGACAAAGGTTAAAAAAGGGAAAAACAAATGACTTGACAGTCATAATTGCTATATGTAAGAAGAAAAGAGAATACTAGGTTCACTACATAAACAAAATCATGTCTGTGCTTCTGACTGCAATTTCTATGAAAAAATATCCCTACAATATGATTTAAAAATAAGTTCATCTTTTTTATATGAACTGCTTGAAATTAATTGACGTCTATTCAAAACATATTTGATCTCACCTGTATTCTGCAGAAGATAGCCCTGTTTTCAGTGATGGAATATGATTTATGTGACAGGCTCAGAGGCAGCCCCGATACCTCAGCCCTTAACCTGACTCTGTTTTGGTTTTGTCAGGGAGGTACTGGTCAACAAGTAACAAGAAAGCTTTGTCCACCTGAGATGTTTTATCAGCCTAAAGAAAAGCTCGCACACCCAGCTCAAAAGTACTGTACTGTTTCGTGGGGATGCCCACATCTGTGCTTAAGAGATGATACCATCCAGCTACCTCTAATACCCTGAATACTCCAGAGAATGGAATAGCTAGTGTTTGTCAGAATTTCCTGTTATCATTCCTGACATTACACAAAATTTAAGGAAAAATTAAATGTATAGATAGTCTAAGGAACTGATGCTTGAATACTTCAGTGACAATATGAAATGCAGTTTACTAGCAGACATATTATGATGTGAGAAAAAGCTGAGATAATGTGTTTGTATCAGAAGTTCCTGTCATATTTCATATTAGATAAGAAAAGGTACCCAAATGTTCCCTCTTAGAGATGTAGATTACTGTATTTCCACTGCTGAATTTCTCCTATTGTTGAATGGCAGGAGAACTCTCTCTTGGGTGGTTACTTGGATCTTTTCTTGCATTTGATGATTTCTTTGCACTATTGATGACTGTAATACAGATGTATTAATACACAATTTTACACCATGGTTCAGCTTAATTAAGTCCAGTCTTCCTTTCCAATACACTCTGAGGTTGTCTCTAGAAATACTCTGCTATCAATTCAGCTTGATTAAGCTGAATTCACATGGTCTGAAGATTTGCTGTTGTCCCACAAGTATTAGTCCAGTTATGCTTTCAGAGGATGCTACCAGTGTGTCCCTACACAGTAGTGGAACAAGAAGATATACTGGCAGATGAGTCAAAGCCCTTTTCCTACAATGACTAAAACTTCCAAAAGCACTTTAATGATCTGGGTAATATCTGCAGTGCTATTCTATGAGACATAATAGGCCTTGTTGAAATATGTCTCAACAAGACTCTAACCTGTAAATGAGTTAGAAATGATAGCCTACAGTTAGATCAATATTCCCACTCTATCAAACAGTGCTTGCTTAAATATGTAATTGCTAGCTATGTTTTTACATCATTTAGAGCCCAAACCATCTACAATGTCTTGACATAGGTAAGGACTTTATGGACTGGACAATCAGAAACCCCTTTCAGAATTCAGAAATAGTCTTTCTATTAAATGCCCAGTGAAAATTAGGCATACAGAGATAAAAAGTAGATAGATAAGAATAGAATAGAGTGTTTGGAGCTGTCCAGTAGGAAAAAAAAGCGTATCGAATGCTTTTTCTAAACTTTCCTTGCTTTCTAAGACTTCAGCATCCCTCTCAGAGACTGATGCCTATTTTCAGAAATAACCTGAGGCTAAGATTAATATTGTAGATAAAGAGAGGGTTGGGTTAATTTCCTAAGAATTACTGTGGGTTTGTGTTGTGGTTGGCTTTTTTGTTTTGTTTTTTTAATAAGGATGTTAAATTCGAGGTAATTACAAAAGTAATTTATAGACAGGAGAATTAAATCTCAGGGAGCTTTCTCTCAATAATTGCATTAATCCCTGATCAAGATGCCTTGACCCTTCATGTCCTGCCTCACCCATTGATGGGAGTTCATTTTTGCAAAGCGATTTGTGTTCAAAAGGAAAGAAAAATGCTGTCATACACAAATTGCCCAGGCATAAGAAATATGAAAATGAAGAAATAGGAGATGAAGTCTCAAAGACCTTATGCTGGAAAAGAGAACGGAGTGTAAGTTACTCACTTTCTGAGCCAGTATTCTAAACATTATGCACTGTTGTAAAAAGAAGGACAACATTGGCATCACTGAATTCACTTTAAAAGGAAAGAGCAAGATTGGATCTATTTGCTAAAAGAATCCATGGAGTCACCTATTTTAGAGCAAAGATGAAGTCTATGATTCCCAAAGGAACTGAGATCAGCTGTAAGCCTGACTCGGGGCCTTAAAAAGTACACTTTATTTGACATCACCCATTTAAATTCAATAGTTATAATTTATATCATTAGTTGTTTCCTTATCCATGAGATATAATTTATAACATAGGTTGTTTCTTTATTCATGTGCTTCCATCATGATATGCCAGTCTTTCTCATCCAGTGTGGGAATACATGCAATCTGCTATTCTCAACACATTTTTGTGACTTTGGTCAAAGTCAGGGTATTTTGTTTCCTTTAAGATGCCAGCATTAATCAGTCATTAAACAAGTTAAAATAAAAATGTTCCATGGCTTTGAGTACCAATATTAAAATAACAACTGAGGATAAAGAAGCAGCAGCTTTTTAAATTAAAATATAAAAGCCATCTGCATAAATAGAGAAAATTTGCTGCTGCTGTGAGAGTCCACTGGTTCTGGTGGAGACACTGGGGGAAAAAAAAAGGTCCATAATTTTCATCTTATCTGAATTATGTTTCACTAAACACCAAACTTATTTCAACCTCACAGGTCATTCTGGTAGAGAATTGATGATAGTCTGTGCTTAATTATAGAATATTGTCTGACCGAAATCAAATCTTTGTACACCTCTGTTAACTAATAAGATAGAGCAGATACATTTACTTCCTTTCTCTTGATTTTAGTCAGATGTTGGAATGAATTTTTAAAGCAACTGCTAAAGTAAATAGAAATGAAGAGTTGACTGATAAGGCCAACACTGAAGGAATCCTTTAGGAATATCAACACGAGACTGGGTGAAACATCACTTACAATTCTGACCTATACTTGGTATAATAACTAATTCTTTGCCTCTGTTTGAAAAAATTAGGCTCTCATCCATCTACCATTACTTTAATTGAGAAAACAGAGAAACTGGGTTCTATGCAAACAAATAACCTTATGAAATAGAGATTTTCAGATGGGGAAGCTCACCTGTCAGTACTGGTAGGGGCTTGTTTAGTATGGTTAGCGATCGTTTTTTCTAATTGCAGATTGTTTCAAATATGTCTGGAGATAAAGAAGAGGTGGAACACTATGGCATAGGTCATTGCTGCTGTGCTCCTTCTGCAATTCACTGACATGAATTTGTGACTTAGCTTTTTTATAATACCAGAATTTACTTCTTTCTGAGAAAAATGAACGCACTGCATGGTAGCACATACTCTCCTACTATGAGCTGTCTTTTGTACTCTGAAGTTTTTCACACTATAGATTTAAGCACTCTGCACCTTGCCCTATTTTTATACAAGAGAAGTAGTTCTATTAAAAAGTTTTGAAGGCTTAAAAAAAAATGCTGCGGGAAAAAATATTTTACGAAGAAAAGAAACTGTGGCGACAGTTTTCCTTCCAGAAACATCTGATAGAAAACGTGTTTATCTGCCCTAGTGTGTATTTATAATCTAAAATAATTAAAATACAATATCAATTAAAGAAACAGATGTAGATGTGGGAAAGGAGCGTAGCATATGTTTAGAATCATGTGAGCATGTTCCTATTTGTGAAAGATACTCTGTCAACATTTTTTTAAATGTAAAGCCAGCTTTTCAACCACAATTATTAAATGTGGCTACAGCCAGAAAAAGTTACTAGGCAAAAGTCTTATTCAGTAGGTCTGTTCCCCATATGTAGCGAGTCCAAATGTACTCACTTAAGTGATAAAAATAAATTGTAACCATTTTTTACTCCTGTTAGTTCTGTACAGCCAAATACAGCTAAGAGGAAGTGAGCTGCATTCTATTTTAACTCCTGCACCACCAACAGATGATCTAGTTGTTGAATCTGTATTATTGATGATACCATACAAGCCAGAAAACACACAGCTTGACTATGCAGGAAGACATGATGCAAAGGATGTGGTTTAATTAAGCAATGGCTTTATTAACTCATCTGGCAACATTACCCAGCAATGTGTCATACAGAGCAGGTCATCGTTCTTTCACTGATTGTTCCAACCTATTTTGAAGGTTGCTGTCAACTTTCCCTCCTTCTAGACTAGTTCCAGCTGTTGCTGCATCCTTGTCATCTTCTCATCTGTACCCTCAAGGGTTCTACCTGCCAAGCTGCCATATTTTGAACCTAAAACCTCAGCATAGCCCAATGGGGCCTTTAAAAAGGTAGTCAGAGCTTCTAAAACATTGATCTTGATCAATGCGTGTCACGGAGTAAGTTTTCTTCTTCCCCCTAGACCTCATGAGAAGCACCAAACAGCACATTATATACAACAGGTCATAAAAAAACATCCCTCAGTGATTCAGTATCTCAAGAGAGCACTAGAAGAACTAAACAGGGTTTCCCTGGTTAGTATGATCAAAATTCTTTACCCACAGATTTCAAGCAACACTTTCAGATTTCAATTTGCAAATGGGCACTGGAAAATAGTTTAGTTTCTCTATGTGAAGGTGAATGACCATTAGCACAGGTTACCAGAGAGGCTGTGGAGTCATCACCCTTAGGGATATGCAGAAATTTTTTGGATATGGTTCTTTGCAGCCTGTCCTAGGTGACTCTGCTAGAGCATGGGGTTGGGCAAGATGACCTTCCAACCTCAACTCTTCTGTAATTCTGTTTGCAAGCATGAACTGGATATCGTGTGTCAAAATGAGCACATCTCATAGGTGATCAAAGGGCAATACATATGCTGCCTCACAGACAAGCCACCATTCTCATTTTTAAATTTTATGCTTTCCCTGGCATCTGAGAAATTCAAAATTCAAACATTATCATAGCAGATAGATTTCCTGAAGACTTATTGACCTTTTGTACAGAGAGTGAAAGGCAATTGGCAACTGCATGAGATTTTTTGGGTATAACTAGCAGCCGACCAGAAGTAATTTGACAGACTGAAACGAGAAAAAAAATAAAACCCCAAACAAACAAAAATTCATACAGAAAATCAGATTTTCTGACAAACAACTTTATGTCTCGGCCTCAAAGACTCATCTATTATGCTTGGAAACGTGTTTTTTGTTGTTTTTTTTTAATTCCTATCTACTGACTACTTGAATAAATATACTGTGCATTCCATTTTTTTTTTTAATGTGCGTAAGAAAATATTGCAGGCACAAGTCTGGTATTTGAAACCCGGTATCTAGAAGCCAGCTTCACATGCAGCACTTCTGCTTCCCTCATGGCATATAAAAAAACCACAGTAGCTACAATATGCTCCCACATGCTTAGATGGTGTGTTTAACTTGCTGTATTTTCAATGAGGTGCATTTAAAAGAAGAGGATGCCTGGCACCACATGCATAATTTTGATGAATAGACAAAACATTCTCGTCTAAAGTATGTTCACTTTATTAAAAAGAGTAATCTAATCTTAGCCTTTATTCTGTTAAATCAGTCATGTGTGACCCATTACTAACCCACTAACATGGAATGTAACTCGAGAGCCAAAGAATTATTCCCACCATATTGCTTATCAGAGAACTAGAAAATAGGTATATACTATATTTTCTTGTTTAATCATTCCTGTTGGTGATTTATTGGCAAAGATGCTACGTTTGTGCATCCCTCTCAGACTGTCTTCATCAGTTAATTCTAATTATCTTCTATGTTTGCATCTTTCACACGCTTTATTTGTGTATATGTATACAAAACCAGCATGTCACCAAAGAAATATAAAAACTATTTAGTGACTATCTAAGCAAAATTGTGGTACTGGAGGAAAGCCTGGTACTATTTTCACTTTTTTTTTTTTCCTTTTACAATCAATCAATTATCTTGAATTACTGGAATTACTGGGCAGTGGATGAATATTCTGAGACAAATATTCCAAACTAACATTTTAGAAAACACTATCAAGTCTGTAGAAGAGAAATGTTCTAAAAGATAACTAGGACAAATTTGAGTGAAAATACAAGCTGCTATTGGGATTTGTTTTTTGTTTGGGTTTTTTTTTTTTTTTAAATTTCAAAATATTATTAAGACATTTACCATTGCTTCCTCAATCTTCTTCCTCTCTCAAAGAGAAAAATTTAATTTGAAATTTTGGTTACTTCAGGCATGATCTTAGAAATATTTTTTAGCAGAGAGACCTATAAATCTTCACACAGTAAAAAAGTTAGGTCAAAATAATCTATGAGTTTCTGATGAAGAGATACCATGAATCTTCACTTTAAAAAAAAAAAAAGGCAAACAAAACCCCCAAAAAATCCCAAACAGCCAAAACCCCAAAACAAAACCAAATTAAAACTTACTCATTTTACTATTAAATATCTAATTCTTGTGGAGAAAAAAAGATTGTAAAAATAAATTTACTAAATTATTACTGTGAACAGACAATATTTGCCAAATCAAACTGAATGATTTGTTTCTCCCCAAATGAGATTACTTTCAAACGCTAGCTAGAGAAATATTATTCCAACCCAGTAAAGCTTAAACTATGCAAGAACCTAAAATAGTGTTCATGCACATCTCTACGAATGCCTCTACACAGTAGAAGTAAAATAAACAGGATGAACAGGTTTCCAGGGTTCTTAGAAAGCATAAGGAGAGATGCATTATACCTTGTAGTGGAATCTTTTTTACCTTTCTAATCAGTAGAGCTATAAGAGACCCTGCTATTTATTCAAAACAACTTAAAGCAACTCTAAAGGTCCCAGTGTGATGTTTTCACTTCTAATTTTCATGAAATGTTGATAAGAGTGGAATCAAACTAGTTAGTTATCAGTCCTCACGTTGGCATAATGTGACTGGAAATGTACAATTTGTAATTACTTGAAAGGAAACAAATTACCTTTAAGAGGAAAACCATAGGTAGAAATTGCAGAAATTAGATGTGTTAGGCTGCTCTTAAAGAAAAAAAAAAAAGTACCTGTTATTTAACTTGCATTCTATGAGAAAGAATATGTATGCAAACCAAGGGCAAGTATGTACTAGCAGAAGCATAGAGTTGATGTCTGAGCTGACACTTTTAATCGGCAATTTCTATGAAATACACTAACAGCAAGGGACTTTTTTCATATGATTTGATCCATGTCTGAGTTTTAGATACATAACAGCAGATGGAGAAACTACCTGATGTTAAACTTTTACTTACAACCCCTCAAAATCAGAGGTTTGCAGTTTAGACTTTCAAATAAAACTCATGTAAAAGTGTCATGCAAAATTTTAGGTCACAGATTATTGAGCATGTGCTTAATTTTAAGCATATTTTCAGTCAGTCCTAATCATAGTTAACCTTTGAAGACACATTCTGATGGGATTGAGATCTTATACAAGCACTAGACTTAGTGGAAACTGATGCTAAGGAAGAACACAAACCTCCAACTATATCTGAACTTAAATTTGTCATGAAAAGAGACAAGTATTTTTCTGGTCCAGGAGAAAGACAAGATTTTATACAATGTGTTTCTTGGTTGTTGGAAATAATTTTTTCCTTAATTTTCTCTTTTACCACTACTGTCTGCTTAGAAATCTTAAGATGTGGACATGGAATAAGTATGTTTCTTGAAGTGGAATCTTCCCAGTTATTGTGTTTTATATTAGCAGACAACCTAAACAAGGAATCACTTAAAGTAAATTCCAGTCAGTCACTGTATATTTCTAGACTCCAAAACTAGAAAGGATCACACATTGTTTCAGCTAACATTTTTATAAATAAACTGTAGAATTTTCCCCACATGTGGAATTAAAACAAATAATTCTAAAAATTCAAACAAAAGTGACAGAAGAGATGAAATCCAATCTAATCACCCCTAGCCAAGCTTTTTTTTAATAGCTGTTCATCTTTCCCAAGGAACATGTCATTAGGAGCAGTAAAGTTATGGCTGGAGGACAATTCTGTTATAAGGTATGGTAGCTGCAAGTGGAACTGAAAATGCTGAGGAGAACCTACAAAAAGATCACTGTATGAATTTTTAGTGGATGATAAAAGGAAGAGGTTGTTAGAAAATACAGCAATAGTCCTCTAGACATAACTATCCCACTCCAGCCACATGCTGCTGAACATAGTGCTGCATAGACAGTTTTCACAGTATAGAATAGGATGGAAATTATGTCATATTGCTCACCTCCCCGTGACAGACTACTCACCATGATACTCTGTTTTCCATCACACATTTCATAATTTAATGGCAAAATATGGCCCTTTGCTTTCACTAAACCAAAGACTATGACTCAAGAGGATTTTAACTGATCTCCTTTCCATCCCTCATTCTTTCCTTATTGATTGGAAAACTAGGTAACTTCAAATCTAAGAAATTAATTTTAAAAATAACAATAGCAGCATCATAACCCCAGGACACTTAAGAACAACCACTCTTTTTTTCCATCTAAAATTACAACTGTCCTACGCTTTATCTTTCTGAGTGAAAAATGGACCAAAACATAGCATTATTCTTCCTTCCTTGGTATCTATATCTCTGCTGTGTATGGGTCCTGACTCCAGATTTTCCCATGACAGAGTTCGGTCAAATAAAGCATCACTGACCTTGCAATCTCAAAAGCCAAAAGGCCAAGTAAAAAAGGATCATCACCAAGAAATACAAGTTTATGAGACAGGAAATATGAAGCTGAATTTCTTTAACACCTGGCTTGTGCCTAAACTGCAAGGGAATTCTCCTTATCAAGACAGAAAAAGGTTTATTTAGATAAATAATATAGATAATAATTATCTGCTCACAGCAGAACTCCTTTGCCTACACAATGCATTACTGAAATATTCTCATGATGGAGAAGGAATTCTTACCAGTTATGTTAATTACAACCGTTAATCAATACTACCATGGCAAAGACCCTTTCAGAACAAATTCAAATCCTTTAAATATCATAGTCTCGTTTCAATATTTGTACAACAAAACATACATAAATGAAACATTCATATTTACAGACCAGAATGAATGTTACTGATGAAAAAAAGAGACAGAAAATACCTCTTACCAGTACCAAACTCCTCCATTAGTTTTTTTGATAGCCTTCAAGATAGATCTCCTTTCAGGAAAATGGCTACTGTTACAAGATGCTGTTTCAGTGAATTGTCTATGTAGCCTGGTTAATACCAACCTATTCATTTTTCTTACTTTTTAATGATAAGGGAGGTTCCTTTGTAATGACCAGGTTGGCCCCACTTTAATCATTTCCTATTGTTTCTGTACATGGGAAGATTTAACAACTCATTGACTATGTTGACTCATAATTGGCATGAGGAAAACAATGTTGTAACTCATCAAACATAATCAACTGCTAATTGAAAGGAAATGAAACTTCAAAATTATATGTCACCTTCCAGTGAGGTATAACAAAGGTTATTTATATGTTCTGTCAACCTGAAGCTCTTCACAGACTCCAAATGGTCCTTAAGGATGGACATTGGTAGCTACATGGGTAGCAGAGGATGCTACAGATATTCCTGGGAAAAGCATACAGTTTTACTAGGCAGATAATTTTACTTTCTAAAATGAACAACCACAGGAAACAGGCATAACAGAATGGATGCAATTGTCCTGAATTACAGACAAAAAGAATGGACCTAATAGGTCTCAATAATAAAATGCCACCATAACTGACACTTACACAAGTTATTCTGTGTCTTCAAACCAATTTCTCTTAATTAAGATCGACCTCAACACTCTTAATATCAAGGGACAGCTTCAGAACACACCATCAGCTCCACTTCTCCATGTTTTTGTGCATATACTGAGAGCAGGCTCTACTCAATAGCTGAAAATCATACTGCATACCAATAGCTTGATCAATACATATACCATAATCTAGTTTTTCTAACACTATTCTTTCTTTAGACATATTTAAAGAAGTACATTTTTAGAAATCTCTGCAAAACTGCTATATAGAACACGTGCACCTTTAACATTCATCACCTTAAATACTGAAGGACAGTAGTGAACAGTACATATGAACTTTTAGACCCTTTTTCTTTCATTTTTCTATATTCCCTTCATTCATGGCTATTCATGCAGACTAACTTGCATTCATGAGTAAAATGTTACCATCCATAATGTTAAAACCAATAAATTGTCATAAAGCAATGTGATCTGCTACTCAATTTATGATCAGCATTATCATTCCTATTTTAACAAGAAATTAAAAAACAAAACAAAACAAAACCAAAAAACCACCAACCCAAAAGAACTAATTCAGGGAGTCCTTCAATCTGTATTTCTCTACTCTGAAAAAACAGGGCATGTAGAAATAGCAATAATGATGCTATTGCAGATGTTCTGTCCTATATCAGGTCTTGGAACCAAAGACACTTCATGTGGAAAATGTGCATGTTGCTATGTATATATGCTAAACACACATGATGTCCTCAGACTAGAATGTGATGTGAAAACTGTTGTGGGAATAAAACCAAAACTTTATGCAATTTAGCTGCAATGAAAACTACAGTAAATTACAGCCCAAAAGTAGAAGAATTACTCATTGTGTCTTAGTATTAAAAGTAATCAAAATATTTTCAGCTTCAGAGAAAGGGTAGATTTTGAAAAGGCTGTTATATCAAATGTAGAATGCAGAGATGCTGCTGGTTCAACAAGAAAGCTTTGTGTGGCAAGTAAAGAAAGGGGTCTTCAGACACCCTAACCTGTATGAGCACCTTTTTACTGTAACTCAATTTTTTAAAAAATGTGTTCAGATTTGTTTTCACTCCATCAAAGAACATATGTGCTGAAACTTCAGATGTTGCCACAAAATTAGATTTGCATCCTTTGGTCAGATCTACCCATAATTTCTTGCCTGAATCCTTTTCAGTGGCAAATGAAAACAAAAATGTTAATTATTACATGCAAATGTCTTTTTTTCTTTTTTTTTTTTTAACTGTTGGCAATTTAAAGTAAGAAAAGTTAGGGGTGTATTTCTGCTAACCAAAATTCATATGCTGTGTTAACTTTTACTGCATGACTTCCTGAATTTTTTAGCAGGGGAAACTGCTTGAGACAGTGCCCATAACCACACCATTTCTGAATGAGTGAGATTCATATGCAAGTAGCTTTCTTGAGCAAAAATGAAGGCTGGTATTTTGAAAAAAGGGCTGCTGTCTTTGTGAACAAGAGAAGACAGAGATACAAGAAATATTGAGAAGATTTCATAGGTATTTCAGCAGAAGAAAAACCCATGCAAAGTTAAATCTATAGTGATGTTAACAGTAGTGTAGCCTTCTCTCTAAAGAACACATTAAAATTTACATCATGGTTTGATGACACAGGGAGTTCAGTAGCAATGTTGGTTTAAAACCCCTGGGCTTTTTTTCCTGGCTCTTGGCAAAATTTGCTGCCAGTCTCATTGTGTTGACAACTCATGGAGCTGAGCTGTGAGCATTTCATAGAAGCTGAAAAAACAACCCTCTCCCTCTTTCTTTTTCCCTGTTGTATTTTTGGATTTTGTTTGTGGGTTTTGTTTATTTGTGGTTTTTGTTTGTTTGTTTGGGTTTTTTCTTTTAAGGCTGACAAGTTACACACTCTGACCTCCTGCAAGGGACAGAAAATGGGAAGCAAGTGCAAGACCCAAACCCATGATTCACAGTAGTATCCTCAAACCCCAATGGACATTTCGTTCAGAGGCTGACACACACAATATGCCCTCTGCCCTTTCAGACAGTCAGCCTGAAGAAATGGGATGACAGGAGCAGACTATCTCAAGAAACACAATTCTGAGAGCAAGCACACACCCAAACAAAAGATGCCATCTCCTTTAGTGAGCAAATATTGCTCCACAGTCTTTCCACAGAAGATACAAGGGCTAGGCTTTTCCATCTCCTGCTGCTCCTTCAAAGGGGATGGGAAAGAATAGCTGCAGTCACCCCCAGGACAAGAAGATAGAAGAGACCAACAAGGAACAGCAGGAGATGAAATGTTAGGAATTTTTTTTTGAGAATCCACTAGAATGGGAGGAGGCAAAGATTCAACCAGCAAAAATTTCTGAAAGCAGAGATAAAAAGGCACTGCTTGCACTCTTAAATGTTACAGGTATCATCTCTCTTACTCCATGCACTCACCTGTAACCAGCTCTTGAGGAAGCTGTTTTTTCATACATACAACAATTTTTGTGAGACCTAAGGGTTCAAATAGAACACATTCCTTTGAGTTTATATCAAAAGGTAAAAAATAAAGAAGAGTTGTGTGCAGGATAAGAATAGAATTGTATTGCATACCAGTGATTCAAGTAGAAGCCTTTGTGACATGGTTACCAAGATCAGTCCCAGGAAGTGTCTCAGCCCAACCAAAACATAGATATAACTGTAAAAATCACTGTGATTTTGATTTGAATTATAATGGAAGATATCTATAATGGTAATTTAGGTAGAGCTCTCTACAGAGGGTAACTGATAAAAAAGTGTATTCTGGCCTGAAAAACTGAAAATATCATGCTCTTGGAAGAATGTTTCAATATGTAATAAATCTTTAAGGTAGTGATCTGAAAGTAAAGCACCTTTGATGAAGATGATTGTGATAGACTTACAAAACTGCTATATTAGAGATTGTTATAAATCTGTTTAATAGTCATATAAGAATAATCCACAGATGCTCTCAGCTAGAGGTTCAATACGCGTTCCCTCTTATTCGTTTCTCTTTTCCTCAAAGGGTCAATTAAAAATAGTAAAAAGATGCCTTAACTGGCAGAAATCAGCAACTCTGTAGCTGCTGGCTGCATCTTTACTTGAAAAAAAATGGAAGTCAGTTTGCAAGAGAGCATCATTGGTATAGAAAGTTTTCTTTTAATTAAAAGTAACTTGGAGCAACTTGAAAAGACGGTTACGGACAAAATAGTCTGTCAGAAGAACACTAATTATTGGCACACACTGGGAAAAAAAGTGCCCAAGTATAAAGAGGTGCAACTATGACATATTTCAGAGGGAGGGATTGGTTTTGTTTTAAAGTTTAAGGTAAAAAAGATTTTACTTTAGAAGTTTGAACAACATCCATTTTATGAGAACACAACAAAAAGGTCTAAAACGTAAAGAATCCATATCTAATTTAATTTGCAGTAGTAAATCCTATAAATTTTCCACCACAAACTCATTGTTCTCTAAGCAGAAAGAAAGCACTGTAATTTTTGTTGTAGGTATGCTTCTTCAAATCTAAAACCCCAGAAATTTGCCTTTAAATTAAAAAGCCAGCTCACTGAAAAGGGAACAGTGAGCAGGAGTTCCAAGATGCAGCTGAAGGCAGTCGTATTAAAGGAGGAGCAAAAACGAAAAGTCTACTTTATAGGACCTTTTGCAGGAAATAATGTGCTGTGACATATTCTAAGACATTTATTGTTTATGCAAAAGACCTATTTGTTAAATACAAATATGTTAGTCTTAACAGTTTCCATTTCTCTTAGGCTCTCCTATGTTTCAAAAGATTCTGACTTAGTAAAGGACAGGAGATTTGTTATGATGAAAGTGGTCTAGCTCATAAATGCCTTAATTAAAGGAATATGATCAATTTAGAACAGTCTGTACATAGGTATATAATAGATTGTTTTATCTGTTTTCCTAAGCAGCATTTTTGTAAATATAAATTAAAGCTTTTTGTGGGAAACCACACTGTACATATTTTGTTTACTTTGTATATTTGGCAGCTGTTTGGTTTAAATTAATTTCACTACATATTCTCTGTGTGGCACTGCACAAGTATGCTCCTCATTTCTCATCTTTTGGTATAGCTTTCAAAAACTAACAATGGAGGAACCTTTTTTTCTGATAGAAAAATTACCATAAATCAGTAAAAAGTGGAACACAGGCTAAAGGGCAGAGAGAGTACCTGCAAGTTCCTTCAACAAAGTTGACAGTATACTTTTCATGTCACAGTAAATTTCAACAGAGATAATTAAACTGTTATTTTTAATGTTTCCAACCAATGCATGAGAAAAATACAGACTAGACTGCTAGCCTGAAGAATAGTGTCCAGAAGCATTTTGTTACCCTTGACCTTGTCTGAAAGCTCAGTTTCCAGAGACTCCTTGTTTTCTGAGAACTTCCTAGCAAAAAGGCATTAACAATGAGTTCTGGTCTGTATCATCCTGCAATACCACTTGTCTTACACAGAAATAAAAACAAAAATGCTTACTTGCATAACCCACAGTGCCATTTTCTTTTTGTTCCCATGGTCTTTAGTCTTGGTTAATATGCTTATCAAAAGCACATTGGAATGCTACCAGCTCTGCTTGAAATAAGCAATGTGGCCTCTTGAAAGAATATGAATGTCCACTTCTCCCTTGATTTAATATTTAAAGACTCTTTTTTTTTTTTAATAAAGTAGCCAACTAAAATCATAACTAACAAATAAACAGGGTAGGGCTGAGGCTATTAATGACGGTTCATCACAGGTAAATTTGGCCCAAACACTTCTTTCTGTTATTTGCAAGAATGTGTTCCAAATAAAAGCTCTCTGCAGCTTTAGACATCAACTACAATAATTTCCACCGACCTAAGAGCTTGATCAAGAGCCTGTTAAAACCATGTAAGTCTGGAAGCCCTTCAGGACCAAGTGTTCTTCATAGCAGTCTGCCCTCTTTTTAGTCACAGACTCCAAACAACATCTTTTCAAATGCATCTCCTTCATGGCTAAGAATAACATGGAAGAGTAAGCCAACCCACCCAGGGAACTACTCCTCTGGTCAGTTCGTTTGTCTGAATTCATTTTCATCCTGTGATCTCTCCTTCCTTCCCCTTTTCACCCCGTCCCCATATGAAGTGAATATATCCCTTGGATACAAATCTTTAAAGCACAGATACAATTAATTTGAGAACATAAAGACTTCCTGAGAATCTACATAATACCTTGATCTAGCATATTTTGGAAAAAAATTGGAAAAAAAAAAAAAAAAAAAAAGGGAAGAGTCCAAGGTACTCCAAAAGATTTACTTAAATAATTGAAGGGTGCAGCATTTTGTCTTGAAGCATCTGCTTTGCTGCTGTATAGGCCTCTCACAACGTTAATGCCGTTGGTATGGTTTGATCAACATTTAAAGAAGAAAGATCATTCCTTCCCTGCATCCATGTTTCTAAACGCTAATTGGAGCTATTCTGGGTTCTGAGGGCTTGGAGTTGGAGGATGTAGTTAGACTTTTCTCTGCCCTCAGAGGTCATTCCAGTGTAGCACTTACACCATCCTGTCTAGTATGGCAGATTTTTCTGACCTATGTTTAAGCAATAAGACATGACAGGTAGTGCATTTTCGAGGATTATTATATGCCTTAGGTAGCACGATAAAGAAAGAAGAGTTTTCTGTAAGTGTCTTTTTGCTATTATGAAATGGAATTTATAAATCAAAGGAGAGAGGGAGAGAGTGCCAGAGTCCTGCACTTTAAGGGCATTATTGCCATGGCTGTGACATCACTGACAGACAGTCAGGAAGCTCTGACTTTGTTCAGACTTTTAAAGCCATTCCATAATCACAATCAAAGGAGAATTTTACCTTCAAACCTTGCAGCAATATTGTAGTGATAATTGACAATGGACTCTCTACCTAATTTATCTTCAAATATTATTAATGAGTCTGGATATAACTAAAGAAAGGCTTTGAGTACTTTTGCTTTAATAGTGAGAAGTAGTCAGAGTTTTAATATTAAGTGAGAGCTATTTCCCCATGCAAAGCTTGATCTCCAATCCACAGGTCAGCTACTACTAAATAGAGGATAACAGGATGAAGCATTTACTAGAGTTTCTGTTGAGGTCTTTCACACAACTTGAGCATATTTTTCTACTTTCTAGAAAATTACTGCTAGAAACATCCAAAACAAATGGTTGGACTGATGAATAAGCAGATAACTGTGTTTGTGTGTGGAGAACTTATTTACTTATTATTCGCTTTATTACAAAATTTCAGTTGAGTTTTCTTTTGTTTAACTGTTCAGCTATATATATTACAGATTAAAGTTGTGTTGTTTTTCAGATACTGTGATTATAAGTCAAAAACAAGCTAGTTTCTTTACTGTTCACTTGAATGCATTATCAGAAATATAACAAAATAAGAGATTTTGAATATAACAAATTCATTAATCAAATTAGAACCTGGAATACTATAATAGTAAGTACTTTCTCAGACCTGTGTCCAGATGACATTTTAGCCTAAATATAAGCATAAAATATTAGTGATTTTTTTTTTTTATATTGGGATTTTGTTTGGTTGATTTTTTTGTCATTTGCAGTGTCAAATCAGACAAAATTTAGAAGACAAAATTGCTTCCAATTAGGTTTTCAAGCTAATACATATCCCCCTGCACTCCCATCATTCTCCAACACTCCCCATTCTTTTACTGTGGAAGGTCAAACAAAACTTCTCCCTTTGGTTTATGACATATAATTTTACCATCAGGATAACCTAAAATTAAGCTTGTTGTCTGCAACCTCATTTAACCAAAATGAATTATCCTACAACGAGCCAGCATTTTCATCAGGGTTCTATAGCCATTATGCAGGACTTGGCCCACCACAGAGTTAGGTCATGATGAATGCTGGCCACAAACATTCTAGGAGCTCGGCATCCACAAAACCCAGCTTCCCTATGGGACAAAAATGTTGTTTTCCTAGAGTTGGTAGCATTGGATTTCACTTCTGACACTTTCCCTGAAACCTGCCTGCAGGATATCCTGTCACCAAATGGCAGCTTTGCAAAAGGAGGAGCTTAATTTTCTGTAATGAATGATTAAGGACTGCTCTCCTAAACATAACGTGGCACGTGAGAATGTAGAACAACTGGTAACCTTTCAGCCATATGCCTACTTTTCTTGATGAATACTGTTCTACAAAGAAATTCAGCTTGTATCATGCTTCCAGTAAAGCATGAATGGAAGAGAAGAGAGCTGAAATTCTAGTAACATCTTTCAAAATACAGTTTCTCTTTACCTGTAGGCAGGCCAGAATTCTTGGCAATTTTCAGCTGCCAGAGTTTAGGAGAGAAATTGTCTCAGTGTCTCATAAGTGAAGTCCCAACATTCTCTGAAGTTTTAGGGGTTTTGTTTTCAAAAGAAACAAACTAAAGTGAAAATGAATCTTTGAATTTCTATATGGGTCTATATTTATAATTGTTGAAGTTTTTTCACTAAATTAACATGCAACAATCAAAATAAAAGCCTAAGCAAGTTGAATGAGGACTCTGGTAGTTACCTGAAGCATATTCACATAATTGAAGTGCTCCAACAGACTTCTATTACACTTTTACACCTTAAATAAAATTGTCTACTACTGAACTTCCAAGCTAAAGTTATGTCATGTCAGAAGTTATGTCTTATCCTTTCTTTAACTAACCTCCCTAGATATTCCTCTATTGACTGTCTCAGTGAACTGAAACTTATATGAGGTAAACCAAAGATGATTTGGCTTAAAACAAACAGCTACAGAATTAATTATTTGTCTACATGTGTTTTAAGGGAAAAAGTAGATATTGTGAGAATTAGTGTGAGGTGAAGAAAAAACATGAGATAACCAGTAAAAAATGGTCACACATGAGTAAGAAAAAAAATAAGTGGAATATAAGGAGAGTTTTCTGGGCTTTTCACTTCTTCCTCCAAACTACTACCTTGGGTGCCTCACAGTTTTTTTTCCTAAATAAGAGAAACCTTCATGATTATCTCCTTAGAGAGATTTATCACAATTCATTAGAACTGATTCTGTGCCACACAAAATTCCCTTTGTGGTCCAGGAGGAGAGCATTCATAACGTTTTACTTTGCATCCATCTTGGTCTAAATACAATTTATCAGATATTGCCAAGTGTAACCAGTCTGCCCTTTGCAAAACAAAGGGAAGCAATCAACGTGCTCTGTAAGTGTTCTCCACGCACCATTTTGCACAGTATAGTTTGTTTCAGATTCAGTCTAAGCTGCCAAATACCAGGCCTTAGAGTTCTAGGTCCAGACACATGATGCACAGTGTTGAACATCTATTAACATGAACTATATACATCAGTTGCCATTCATGTGTGTAGGAGGCAGATAGATCAGCGTCTGACTCTTAGTTACTTCTTTCCAGACATGAATTTTACATATTTTCAAGATAAATTTTCTTCAGCACCAATAGTGATTTAAGGACATCACCAGAACACATATTACGCATACGAAGTAAGAGCCTTAATAGTTTGCAGTGCAAGACCCACACTGCTTCACAATTCAGTAACAACTGGGGTTTGATCTGATTTTTTTAATGGTCCGTTAATGATTGAGGCATCTTTTATCTGGATTTTGTTCCTTAAGAGAATACATTACCTTTAGATTGGACACTGTGATGAAGAATCTATTTTTTCAGGCTTTTTACTTGGATAAGAACCAGTGTGTTCTTATAGAAGAGCACTGAGTAATCATGTGCAAAATAGGACCACCCAACATCTGTCTACATTCACTTGGAAGTCAGTTTTATATTCCTCTGCTAAAGGAATATTGCAGGAAATTTATATCGAATACATGGGTGGGGTGGGATAGAATCCTTCCTCTTTGCTTAATCACATTCAGGGAAGAGTGATGATCCATTTTGTCTGGTTCTCTCCATTACTCTTTCTAAAATTAACTCACATCTGACATTATAACATATGTTAAATATTATGTAAGTGGTCTGTTCTATATTTGGTTTATTCAGTCATAAATCCTGGCATGCACGCACACACACAAGAAAAGTAGTGCTTGTGGGGGAGGGAAGAAAAAAAAAAAGAGGGGGCAAAAAATCCACACCAAAAGAACCCCACAACCTTGTGCAGACAAAATGAAATTGGTAGAAGTTGGATTATTTCCCTTTCCTTCCAAGTTCTTAAAGAAGATGTAATAATGCACTGACATGAAAACTCACAAGACTTTACCCACTAGGGAAAATATTTTGCAGGTGAATATGTTCTTTTACTTTGTAGAAATGGAATTTCCACAGTCCAAGAGAGCTTAAGAGCTATAGTTATTTGTGCTGAAATAGGTTCCAGTCTGGCATGACCAAGCTGTGTCTGTGAACATGGGCAGGTCAATACATAATGGCCACACCAATGAGTTAGAATCTCTCTCCTTGCCTTTCTCACTGTTCTTATTTTCTACTGTTTTGTCAAGAATATAAGATATCTCTATAACTGTGGAAGTAAGGTTCTGGCTGGTAGTAAAATCTGGTTTTCTGAGCCAGCCTTTCAACTTTCTCAGCATATTTCCCTGAAAGCTGTGCACTCTTTAGTACAAAATTTCCAACACTGTCTTATACCACTATTACTGGTATCATAGGATTTGGTATGCCTGAAATAAGATAGAGGCACTAAATTATATATAGAACACCATTTTTATTTTGAGGCCACTGACTTTTCTTTATACCCACTGTTTTGAACTATTTAAGAGCCGAAGGATTTCATACCACAAATGCCTGCATAACTGTAGTGAACAGAGGGTCTAACAGCTACAGAAATGTTTTGACAGTTAGAGATAGTGTAAAAAGTTTATTTTCCCTTGTGCTCCTCAGATACCACTTTCTGAAAATAGTTTGATAGTGCCAGAGACATGACAAGTTCAGTTCTGAAAAAACTTACTTTCAGGTGTTGCCCTCAAAAGACAGATACAGACAGCTAAAGTGACAATAGTAGCAACCCAGAGGTTTGGGTTGTTAAAGAAATTTCAATCAGCTGACAGCAATGTGCCTAAATATCTTCAGCAGAGGAGTTAGGTTGTGCAATCCTTCTATTTCAGGAATTGTCAGTGGCAAAACCAACTTAGAAAGCAGGATACTGTCTAACAGTGGCGCTTTGCCCACTCACCTCTGAAGCCAGTGCCAAATACAAAGAAACACCTGCCACCCAGTTCTTCTCCTGGGAGCTCAAAAAGGCCTTGTTTCTTAGGAAGGTGAACCTGACATTTCCTTCCACTGCTCCAGAAAAAGGAATAACTATTTCCTTGATATTTGTCAATACCTCTGGCTCTAGACTCATGAACTTTTCCAGTGCTTTCTGATGGTATGGAGGACTGATACTGATATTCCTGCTTATAACTCAGGAAAATGTTTTCTAGGCATTTCAGCAACAAGAGCAGAATACAAAGATCTGCCATGGAAACTTTAGCAAGTAAAAAGCTGTAAACCATCAGGAAGGATAGCTCTGTAATTAATTCATTCCTCCTATCACAAACCCTGAACTGAAATAACAGTTCTTAAAAAGCAAACAAAACCACAGGTAAATAAGATATTTTATGTAGCAAAAGTTATCCAAAATCTACATTTATGTCTCCCTTATATCAAATTATTTCATAGCTATAATTATCTCCTAATTACATGTTTATTTCTGAATAGAAATAAGTCCAAGCCACATCCAATTACTTCTCTTCTTGGTCACTGGTGCTGAAAAAACCAACTTTATAACATTTAAAGCCACAATGAAACTTTCATATACCAAGGCGCACTGAGATACACCAAAGCACAATTGCAAAAATGCACCAAAAGACTTATTTTGACCCACATAACAAAGCAGGACATTGTGAGAACTTGACTACATTTAGTTGCACTTGGGGACTGAATGGATGGTTCATAGTCTAAAGTGATTCTATCATTGTTGAGCTACTATAAAAATATTGAAAAGCATTACGACCATTGTTCAGAATGAGAAATATTTTGCCTTTTTTCTTTGCTACAGTATGACAGACAATGGTCTAACATGATGGCTCAGAGCACCAGAGATCAGATGTTAGTCAGCACAGGCTGCAGGAATGAGAATTAAGCGTGTAATAGCCTGCTTTATCTTTCTTGACAGGCAGCTGGGCCTTCAACAAATGTTGTTCTCCTACTACCATACAAGGCACTTCAAATGCAGCATATGTAGATTTCCCAGTCCTGGTGTACTGGTTTTTATGAATTGACATTACCTAAGCTATTATGCAAGAACAAAAGCTACTCTTTAGTTACTGCTAAAAGCTGGTTTGCCATTCTCTTGTTACCCCAAATCAGCCCGAGCCGCTTGCATTGGCCTGTTTTCGTGAGTATGCAGAATTAATTATTATTAACTGACCTAACCCTGATCTAGGCTCTGTTGCTGCCTAGTGGGCTGAGTCAGAGAGAAGAGAGATAATTATCATAGGAGGGAGAACAGAAATTAAAGACATAATATTGGAAAAACAACGTTAAAGAGCAATAGCCTGAAAGAACGAGATAGATACCAAGAGAAAGAAAAAAGGAATCAAGAGTCCTGCCTTGACTTAAAAATGAGTTTGCTACTGTTAAGAAATCTACTATAGCATCTTATGAACAAATTTCATAATATCAAAGAGTCTACACATTCCAGTTTTACATATAAAAATATCTTTCTGTTCCAGCAACATAGCTGTGGGAAAAAAACCCCAAACTCTGTCAAACTTGTAACTTAAAATGACACAGTAAATTATTTCTTTTAAAGCCCTTCAAAGTATATTTAATGCACAATTTGAAGTCACAGGAAGAATTAAAAAAATTAATATTTTCAGTATACTGAACAAATGAAAGGAACAAAATTAAGACTGGGTGGGTAGCATAAGCAGGGTGGAGTGACAATGATGAAGAATTATACAAGGAAGAAGGGAGCTGACTGGATTTCTAAATAGTTCACATCCATATGCTTCAATATTTAGATTTCTTTCAAATATATAGAAAATTTTTAAAGAAAATGTAATTTTTATTGAAAAAGAGGGATGGAGAGAGCAGGAAAAGGAGTAGAAGCAGCCCTTTGGTGGATGCCACCTTAACTAGGCTTTTTAGACTTGATTCCTTTTCATTGGAATTACCCTTCTCTACTCTACCCCCAACTGGCAATTAACAGGCATACATGAACACACAGACAACACACCAACACACATAGGGTGCTGTAAAAAAGCTGGAGTCACGGGTGTTATTCCAAAACATACAGAATAGCTTTGTGAGCAAGTTCACTGTTCTGAGGAGCAAAATCACAGCCTTTTTGCCAGCTATTAAACTTAAATCAACAAAGCTTCTTTAGCCCAAGCAAAATAAAATCACAATAAAAAATTAAAATGAAAACCCAACATTATAGTTTCATCTACTCCAGGATTTCAGCTAAATCATCCTTCTACTGATTAAAGTTACTCCTCTTTCATTTATCAGCTATTTACTTTAAGGCATAACTGAATATCTTTAATTAAGGTTTTCCCTTCATACAAGAATTGTACTGCCTTGTGATTCTGGTGTAAGATAACGGTGTAAACCCTCTCTTCTTCAACATATAGACATACTTCCTCAGTACATATGCTTTTATCAGTCTAGCTTCATGCCAAATAGAAATAAACACCTCAGTGTCACTGGCATAACTACATTTACAGGCATGAATCATTTGCTGTCACCACAAAAAAATCAAACCTGAAACAATCCTACGGTAACCCTAAATATCTATGCCAGAACAGACCATCTTAGGGCAGATGAAGTTATATGTATGAAGATAAGTATCCTAAAACCAACAAGACTTCATTTTCCAGGAAAAAAAAATTAGTTAAAAATGAAGAAATAATTAAATTCTGATGAAAAATAACATAGGAAAACAACAATGCCCATTGTAATATATTTCTTTATAGAAATCTCCTAAAATACAGCTATGTAGACCAATAATCACATTGCCTATGAAATACTCAGGAAGAGGTAAATTTCACAAACCAACACCCAGAAAAAGAAATGTTATCCAGTATTTGCAATGTTCTACTCGTATATCACGTCCCTAAAAAGTCTAATCAGATGAATAGATGTAATTGACTGAGAACAGCCCCGTGCCATCCTCAGCTGAAGTCCGGCAGCTCAGGAAAATATACAAACCACATTTTTGCATTTCTCAGTAATAATTTCTAAGTAATTATGATGTTCTTGGCAGATTTCCTATTTTTACTTACATAGGATTCTTGGAATATTGGATTCCTATAGCACAGTACAGCACACAAATCTGTTCACGTTTGATCTCCTGTTCACTTGTACAGCAGAAGTTTGCTGAAAGCAGGATCAAAGATTACTCAACTTTCTTCTTTTCCTGTTTTCCCTGATGACAATTCCACACCAGCAGGTTTTTTCTTTTTTTTGTTGTTGGGCAGCAAGTTATTTTGTGCTAGTCAACACCTGATCTGAATTTGTGTAGCTAATTAGCAAAATGTCTTCAGGTGTAGAGGAAACTAAGCAACACGTTTTAATTTCTCAAAAATGTTAAAATTCAGGTAAACTCCAGAGAAATCAAAATCTCAGAGGCAAAGTAATCCCATTAATCTGAATCCTATTTTGTGTTGGCATTATTAAAATAGGCTTCATCTGACATGACTGTAGTTTGCACTTGTTGAGTATTGGTTTTCTCTAGTAGAATGCAGAATATGAAGGTTAAATGAAGACAGGGGTAAGCAGTCACTTTACAGTAACATGGTCTATGTTTATTATTACACTCTTGTGCACTCATATTAAAATGCAGAAAACTGTGGATTTATTGTTTCCGTAGCTAAAACAGAATATTGAAAACTAGTTTGGTTCTGGTTATCTTGCAACACAACCTGGTGGTTCTGAGTGACCATTAGATGAAAAAATCCAACTTTTACAGATATTATTCAAGTATAAACAAGCACTGTAAACAGACCCAGGAAAACTGTACTGTGGGTGGACTTAGTAATAAATTTTTTTAATGAAATAATTAGAAAAGCAAGATAAATTCTATTGTGTCTTTCATGTGTAAATATGTCAAGATCCTTAGTAAGCTTTAAAATCATGACCTTCGGTAGCTTACATTCAGCATTTTTGATGTGCTTCAGTGAATAGTACAGTCCTGTAACAGAGGCATATCTTGTTCAGATCTATTGTTACAAATAGGAAATGTTAAAATAGAAGAGAGAGGGGAAAAAGTGAATAAAATGTAAATTACATGAAATAATAAATCAAAGACCTAAAGCCTGGCATTTAGATTTCTGGTGGTCCATATGTTTTACATATTATAAAACCATCCCTATAAACAATTCTTGCTAAGGAATACAATTCACATTCTTCCTAAACCATCCTATCTCATTTGTTTACAGTTTTCTTCTCAACAGCTTTATTAAATTGAAGACAGCATGAGCAAGTTGAAACAATTCATAAAGAAAAAAAGATCTCTATTAAATAATGTCAACATCAAAGGCAACAATAAGTAATCTCCTGCAAAGGGAAGGCTGTGAAAGCATCTTTTGAGCTGGTTAAAAACTGGCAATTATCAATTTCATTTTGACATGAATGAGAGGGAGGAATGTTCTGTACATGCTTTAATCTTCTAACGTATTTTATAACAAAAAAAAATTCAAAACACCTTAAGATATATTTGGTGAATATTTAACTCAGTCTGTACTAGCACAAACAAGTTTGTACCATCGGAAGCATTATTCTTAATGTGTTTGCTTTATCCTTTAGTTTTTATAGAGTGCTACTGATTTTGTTAGCAGACAATGGTCTAGTATTCATTTAGAAAAAAATATGTGAGTTTGGAAGAGGCTTCACCTGCATGAAAATAACACAGCATTCAACCTTCTCCAGGGCTGGGCCTGAGGAGCTGTTGCAGTGTCAGGGCAGAGAAGCATCAATGCCCTGCCAATGGCAGACTTCTAGGAGCTCCAATAGAGAAAAACAGAATGAGATAAAGAAGACAAGAAAGTCTTCACTGAAGATTACAGAAGAGTAGCACTTGGCTTACTTGTCCCCTTAGGAACACTGAAACCACCATTTCAGAAAGCAGCAGTACTCGTGTGCACAAGTGCAGATTCGCCAGCACATGTGGGCAACTGGTCAGTTCAGGTGACAAAGAGAAAACACCAGTGTAGTGCCTTTCCTTGTCACTGTAAGGCCCACTCCTCTACAGAGTTTAAAGAAGTAGTCATGAAATTTCAGCTGTAACCTATACTTCATTGTTCACAACACTATTGAAGCAGATCCATCCCATACACAAACCAGCTGCTACCAATTTTTCTCATATTTTAATCTTTCATCATTATAATAGAATAAAAAAGAGAGGGAAATACAAATGACTTTTTTTTTTTGCACTCAGTTCTAATCGCTAGTTCGTAATAATATCCTTGTTCATTTTCTTTTTTTTTTTTTTTTATCTACAGAAGAAGAATAATCCAAGAGAAATATATTGATCATAGTTATCCAGAGGACTTTCACATTTCAAGAATATTGTATTAACATTATGGTCAAATAGGTTAAAAATTCACAAATTTAATATTGAATAAAATAACCATAAATAACACAACTATTTATTTCCGATTGGAAGGTGTTAAAGACCACCACATACCTTGTTCCTCTTTCCTAAGTTGTTTAAAATGGTTTTTACCTGCTTTCAAATTATCTTAAGAGAAATTAATATTATTGGAACCAGTGTCATTCTATTTCCTCTGCAGATTCATGTTCATATAATACAGAAGATTTCCCTGGCAAAGATGTTTCTGTAAAGTTGATGGGATTGGTTCAAAAATTCAAAAAATTCCCTAGAAACATTTTGCTTATTGGAAGTTTAGAAGAAAATAATTTGCTATGGAAATGGAAAAACATGGTGGTCAGCTCACAATCAGATCTGGAAAGATTCATTTAAAACAGTCCTCTTGAAGAACTTATGTGTCTAAGAGCTGCTTTCTCTTTTTATTATATTTTCTCAGGTACTTTTATAAAAGGTATTTGCTTTCCCTACAAACATCATTAAGAAAAGGTGCCAAACAAACATTGCACCCCAGTCATTGCTTACAGAGAAATAATCTGAAATTCACTATGCTTTTCATTTGACATTCAAAATGTATGGGATCACTTCAATTAAAAAACACAATCAACACAAAACAAATTCTTGCAGAGAATAGCCACACTTCTCTTGATCTGATTTATATACAAATATATATAAATGTTATTGTTTTTCAAACATTTTAGGATTTTGAGATTTTATGCTCCATTTACATAGGAGTAAAATTGTTTTAGATGCTCTTTGATTAGTTAAGTTTGTAAGGAAAGTAATACCCTTATAAGAACTGAGAAGATCCTCTCTCTCCGTTTTATTCTGAATCTGAAAAGCCATGCTTGTAGAAGAAAAAAGCACAAAGCTGTCACTTTGCCAATCTATAGTCAGAAAGGCATTTTATATTCTCCTAATTTGTCTATATGCATCCTATATATTATGCTGGGAGGTCAATCTGAATTAAAAGCCACTCCATTACATGAACTTTGTTTAATATGCCTTAAAAAATGATTTTAAGTCGAATTTGTGATCTCTGTACGATCTAGGTCAGGAATCATCAGCCACTCAACATAAACACATTAAGTTTTCAACCATTTTGTCTTTAACTCCCTCTATATAATTACCTCCTCCTTATTTCTATGCACACTAATTGATTCTCTAAGGATCTACATTTCTATTTTATCACATAGGCAAGATAAAATGGAAAAATACAACAAATCCTTAGTTTTTCCTAGATCTTTCTGCTTCCTACAGTATTCAGTGCTACTGTTTTCACAGCTCAAACTACCATCTAGAGATATTATTATTGCTACCATTTATGGATCTGTAGATGTAGCCCTTCTGTTCTCCAAGTTTAGCCACTTGTGTATCAAGAGTGAATTGTTGTAAGAAAAACACTAAAACCAGCAAAAACTGTACTGCAGTAGTCACAACATACGGATGAAATAACAAATGTTGGCAAGCTCATAGTAAATAGTGATTTATTTATTTTTTTAAGTAGTAGCTACCAGATTGAGAGAGGTAGTGTCTATGTAGATTCACCATTAAAAAATTGGATCCTATATGTAACAAATTTGTCAGTGCTCTCTCTCACTTTTTACCAACTCTGATGTTATGTCTTCATCAGAGTCCCTTCATCACTTTCCTTTGTGTAATTATTTATAGAAGTGTAGAGCTTTCTACCCTATTTACACTTATGCAAATGCTTAGGACAGGTGGCTATAAAGTTGTGTAAAATATTTTTGTCCCTGTATTACCTGATCTATTTCAGAATATAAGTGAAAAATAGATTAAAATCAGACAAAGATGCAGAGAACATAGCTCTAAATACTCCTAGTTTGAATAAAAACCACTCAAAGATGGAGGAAACACTTTTGCAGTATTTATGTTTAGTACAGTACAGCAGGAGCACTGTAGACTCTTCCATGCTGCCTGGCCAACATGTCTGCTTCTCACTTAGGAAAGTTCCATCTCTCGGGCTATTTAATCCTCAGCTTCTTTGCCAAGATCGCCAGCAAAGCTATCAATTATCACATCACAAAAAGAGAGTGAACAACCATCCTGCAGAAGCTGGCATAAAACCATCAACTCTTTTCACATACCTCTTCATAGCTATCAGATGGTAGTAGTTTTGGGTTGCTACTGAATTAAATATTTGAAGTGCTCAATTTCTGAGGGAAAAAAACCCAACTCAGTCACAATGATGTCACAAGGTCTTACTAGAAGTCTATTCCATGACATTATCCGAAGCTCTGATGGTTCCCATATTTAGACGTATCAGTTTCTCTTCTTAATGCAGTATCCCAGTCCTTCACACTAATTTTTAGGTGGGAACCCAGTGGGTCAATGCCAGGAAGCGTGTTAATGCTTGTTCACCGGAATCCATAGTGCTGGCGAACATTGCGCTGAAACTCTACTTAAGGGTCTCAAGTGTATTTCAGCACACTCAGGGTATTAGAGCTTTATATCATTTGAAAGAATCCTTTATTTTTAGTGCTAAATCAACAAAGCTGTTAGTGTCATTTTCAGTCAGACTGTCATCTACTGGGAATTCAAAATTACACTCAGCTGCAAACTATTGACACTCCTCTTAACAAAAAAATGTTTTTAATAAATCTTTACATTAGCCTATGAGATAAAAAAATCTTTACCATGAAATATACAAGTGTATAAGTGTTTTATGAAAGTTTTATTAACTTTACAAAAGAAGAATTGGCAGTGAACCATGAACATCCTGTACTCCTAACACGTGGTTATAAATTACATGTTCTTTCCAATAACATCTGAAAAAGAGACTGTAATTTAAATTTCAAAACCACTTGGCATACCTACTATATAGTGCTGACATGAAGTAAAGGGAGGATCTGGAGAGACTCAAACAAAGAGTGAAAATATAAAGACATCCTTAGCTAAAAAGCTGCTGATGAATACAATTCCTTTCCAGCTGGACAGGGATCAAGTACTTGCTTGTCATATCATTCAATGCACTGTTCAATCAGGGATTCTTCCTTTCAACAAAAAGAAAACTTAAGTGCTGCTAATCATCCCTTGTAGAACTTTATCTTGCAGATACCTTCTTTATGTCAGGATTTCTCAATGACCATTGCCAACAGTAGAAGGATCAAAGTTGTTATTAAACAAAAATGCCTTCACTGATGGGGAAAAGCAGTTATCTTCTGTTCTCACATACAAGATTTGCAGCTACTAGCAGCTTAACGATATTTAGTGTGAACTAAAATAAAAAAAATCCATATGAAGACTCTGAAGAGTATCTATAGAAAACATTTTATTTTCCATTTCTAGATGACTGTGACTGCTCAATATAACCTATTTATTCTGATTTCCTGTAGGAAGATATATGCCACTTCATCCATTTAAGGGTGTACTTTAAAATGATACCACATTTAAACCTGACTTTTTTGAATAGACTTACTGTTTGTCATGCTACATAGCAAACTATTCTCTCAAAAGGTGTCATATTTTTAAGTCCTAGAAATGCCATCAGTAATAGACAATGCATATGTTTACAAGAAATGTAAATTTTTTGCAAGCAGACTGGATAAGTAATTTCATGCAACTCATCCTCACAGTGCTGTCTGGATAAAACTGGTTTTTCTGCCTCCCAGCAGTATGTGAAAACTCAGAGAGAAGTGAGCTGCCAGTTAGTTTAGTGGCTTGAATGGAACACAAGCCTATAGAGAGAAAGCCAAGCCGCAAATAATCATGCAACATCAAGATTCCTTAAGACCAGTCCTTAGCACAAAGCAAACACAAGAGCAGTCTGAGAAGAGTAAGAAGGAAATTAAAAAGCCCAAAGAAAAAAAAATATTAAATAAGTCTAAGATTAAAAACCAAACAAACCAAACCAAAACAAAACAAAAAATCCCACTACTGTCATGCAGCTCTTTTGACAAACAAAAAAAGGATCACAAGACCCCCAACATTTTCTAACAGCATACTCACCAATTCTGCTGAAATTTTAATAATTCTCAGTTGGAGATCTACTTTTGTTAGAGAAGGGTAAAAAGGTCAAAATGGTGAGAGAAAGGACTTAGTTTAGAAAACTTGAAACAGATTGGCCAGGCAACTCGAACTTACTCCAGCCCCTACAGTGATGTAATATGTCCTCAGAAACATCTAGTCTGACACATGAGAAAGTACCAGGAGACAGGACAAGTTCATTGAGTAGTTTGGCTCAGGTAGAAAAACAAATTACAGAAACAAAATTAGTATTCACTCTGAAGAGTGTGTTGAGAAAAGTGATCAGCATGTAGTAAAACTAGTGCACCTTGCTGTGATGGATCAGAAACCTTATGCTGAGACCGGTAGCAAAATTCTGATTTATAACAAAGTTTTGCAGCAATCTAGATAGCAGCTATAGGAGAAGCCTGGACAGCAACTGAAAATACAGGCAATTTGTTTCAAAGTCTGTGGATATGAGAGACCTGATGTTTATAGTCCTGCAAATAACTGATATTTATATGCATTATTTATTCTGAAGAAGGAAAAAAAACACCTCAATTTCCAACCGTATTTTTAGAAATGTGTGTTATTCAAACAGTTGAGGAAGACAGTGTTTTGGTCTGTAATGTTTTGTTCAACTTCAGGACTGGGTCAGTTTTCCAAGGTGTCAGGATGTTATATTTTTCATTTGTACAAAAGTGCTTAGAAAGTGAGCTCCTTCTCTCAGGTCACTCACATTAAGACAGGGATTAGAGGACAAATATTAACAAGATGTGATTCAGAAAAGGACAAATATTAAGATGTGATTCACAAAAAATTATCTAATAACAGAAAGAGTTTCTCTGATGTCTTAAATGAATTATAGGGTCAACAGAAATAAATTGGATGTTAATGTTATTTTGATACAGTACAATGACATGAATTGGAACAATAACAATGAAATAAAATATATAGATATTACTCAACCAAAATGCTTTGTAATTCTGGAACACTTCAAATACATAGCTAAAAGAGAAGAAAAATGTTGGAATGTCCCAGAATATGATTTGCCTACCTTGTTGGTTGCAGTAGTACTGCATTTTCCACCAGAGGACCTGGTCATTTTGCTTAATAAGTATTGTTTTTTTCCAGACCACATATGCTTCTGTCTTAAGCATTCATTGCAAGTTTAATTTTAAATTACTGTTAGAAGAATATGTTGTTAATGTTAGAAGGCCCATTTAAATAGCACTGGAGCAATGATTTAAGATTTTAAAAAATATTTCCTAATTTATTTAACTTGCATTAAAATGACACTCAATCTGTATACAAAAAGTGATATTTCTTGATTTCCTGAAAAAATCAGTCGTATGTTTCTCTAATTTCCAATATATTCAATTAATTTCTTATTTGCTTATACAGTCATCAGCTCTGAGAAAACAGTTTGAAAATGCAAAACCAACTGGAATGGTTTCTATACAACTGTTCTCCTTCTGAGCTGTGGTGCTAAAACACTTTTTGGTATAGATTAGGGAATTGATTCAGACTAGAAGAAAGAAGAAAAAACAAAGGACTGAGGTAACTGGGGACAAAAGAGGAACTACTTAAGCTAAGAGACTGAATCATGGCTTTGCTATGACTACCATTGTTCCTTTCCCTTTTTAAATCTGTCAAGAACTGCATTGACACAATCAACATGGACAAGCTGGCGAGTGTGTCTAGCTTCCATTAGAGCAACGACATTTAGTCTCTGCTAGGCTGCAAGGGAACAATTTGCAATTGCTTTAAGATGACAGAACATGTTGAGTTTCATCTTTATTACTATGGTACTTAATATTTTATTTAATCTCTGTTCATTTTTGAGAGAAACAGATAAATGTTAAATACGCATAAGGAAAATGGAAAAAAGCATAGCAAAGATCCACTACTTGAAATGCTTGTGACAAAAGGATTCAGATGCTAAGAAACTGTCTGCCGTTCACTGAAGACCTAGGAACCTTCGACCAAATAAATTAATTTTTTCCAGTTCTGAATAAGTGATACTTGCTACAAAGTAGAACTTGCCCTTCTATGAAATGTGTTAAAGGAAAATATCATGCATATAGTGAGAAGGTTGGATTACAAGGGCATGATGTTAATCATAGCAGATCTCAGTGCTATGGCATAGACAAAAATAAAAGCAGCAAAGACAAGAAACGTACCACAATTTAAAATAGAACTCCCACACTTACAGTAGGGAGACACTAATGTATCAGAGACAAAGAACTTCTGGTAAGTGACCTCTAACAGTTATTATATAAAAGAGATTGTCAGGAAAGGAAGATGCTTAACAGGAAAACCAACACTTTTTAAAAATTCTGTGGCAAAATTACTATAAGAACAGTTCAGAAAGAATATGGCTAGCTTGAAGTTACAAGTGATAAATAAATTAGTTCTGTGTTCGGTCACATGAAACTTACCTTGCAAGAAAAGAGAAATATCATAAAACTTGTTCTCATTATAAAAAAAAAAAAAAAAGTTAATTGTATGGAAAGTAAACAGTCAGAAAACGCAGACACTAAAAGGTCTCTATGACCTTTGGTTTCAAATTCCATATCTTCACATCTGAAAATAGCACAGTGCCTCTTTGCTATTTTACCAGAAAAATAATCAGTAAATGACAATGGTGTAGCAATCCCACTTATGGAAACAGGGGCCATTACAAAGTTTTGAACTAAGATGAACTAGGCATTTCCTTGCTATGAAGATAATCCTGTCAACATGTGAGATTTATGCCTCCTTGCTTCCTTAGACATGGATATTTCACATGCGAACAGAAAGAATGAAAATTATGTGAGACATCAAGAATCTCCTTCCAGTCTTGACCAGATGATTAAGATGACTGAAAATCTGAAGGGAAAAAAACACGGCACAGAATATCCATTGATACAGAAAATACAGGGGATTTACAGCACCATAAGTTAATTTTGTAAAAATGACTAATTAATATTTTTATGGAATAGCTAGGCAAGACTCTTGGTTAAAAATTCCTCCTCACCCAAACTCACAGCAAAATTATTGCAATATCTTAATGGAAATATACTAGGTGAGATTCTTTCTGGTCTCTTAGTATGACTTTTAAATATTTCTTTCTATCTCCCTTCATAGGAAGTGTGACCTGGACTTCACTATACAAATGGCAGCATCCATACAGTAAATAATTTAAATTTGTTATCAAATGCAAAAAATATTTAGATTCTAGTAGTATAAGTAGTCTGAACTAGAAAATTTTACTACTGTGGCCGTTACCCAAATTGTAAGAAGGTATTGATTTAAGGAAAATTATTTTTTTCAAATCTTTCAAGAAAAGATGAAAAATATCTTGTTAGTTTAAAGCTTGGTAATATCAGTGTTCCAAAAGGAGAGTAGGTAATAAGGGGGAAAAAACAAAGGCAGCTACAGCTTTTCTAGGTGGATGGACAAAGCTGCTGCATAAAAATGCAATGAAATATTCTGGAAACTGTTCACAACTGTTCTACAAGGAAGTTAATGATGCTTTCCTAAACCCCTGACTTCTCTTTCAGTGTAAGATCACAATAGAGCTCATAAGAATTCCTTGTAGGAAACTGGTTAGCACATCATATATCAATGAATACTTTTAGCAGCTCCTAGGTATTTCTACTTAGTATAGACCACTCCTGGGTTTCAAAAAGCGTCAGAATAAATCTCTACTTTTACAAAACAGTGATTAAAAAGAGGGATCTTCCAGGAATTCAATTTACAGCTGCACAGAAAAGCAGAAAACAGAAAAATAAATAATCTGCATCAGGAGGAGTTGGAGTCACGTCTAGAGACAAGTTCTGCTGACAACAAAAGAATTCTTGGGCTGGTCCTGTGCAGGGGTAAGATTTGGACTTAGTAGTCCTTGGGGGTCCCTTTCAACTCAGGATATTCTCTCAGTTTATGAAAAAAGCCAGACCTACTTATGTACTGATTACTTACTTCACTGGCATGATATGCATTTTATTTGCCCTTCATGGTATTATTAATATAAAGAGCCTGTCCTCTTTCCATCTGCTTCTTATCAATAGATATGATAATTGTAATGAAAATTTTACCTCTTTTCATAAATAGATTCAGATTTGAACATCTACAAACAGAATAAAAAAAATATTAAGAGAAGGCTTTCTTATTATAGTTACTCAAGGGACTGTACCCAAAGACTTGAAGACATCTTTCATATTCATCTTTTCCTATCAATAATGTGCTGAATGACATTACAATATTAGCAAATATCATCAACCTGCAATTCCAGGCAAGGCTGTGCTACCAAAGAAAATCACAGACTCTAAGATTTATCACTCCTGTCCATTTTAACATGGAGTAATCAAAACTATTTACAGGAGTTCAGTTTTACTTCCAAGGTAGTTTTTATTTATGATAACAATTAGAGAATCACACACACAAATTTCTAACACCTATTAAATACTTTCAAGCAAGTATTAAATTTGATAAAGTTTTGAATAAGCAAGAAATTTTTTTCAAAGCATTGAGAATAGTTTTTGATATAGAATATAGAATAGAGAATGATAACATGACAATTACCACCTCCTTTGAAGAGTTTACTGTTTCAGAGGTTTTTTTTGGTCAGCTTTATAATCTATGAAAATAGCTCCTTTGACTATTTTTTTTCATGTATCTCCAGCTGTACCTAGCATATTTAGAGCTTCTTATGATCTTCAACATTCATTGCAGCTGTGAGGTTATTTCTTCACTGTTCTTTCCAGGTGCTTTTACACGTTTTCTGGAAAGATACTACTTTCCAGAACAGCAGTGTTTAATATGATTTATTTTTTGTAACCTTCTACCTCATCCTTATTTTCTCTGTTTATTCAAATCTGTCCATCAAATCTTTCAGTAGTATCTCTATTTTGGGCACTCTTTTACATCTGAGAGCGGACATTAATTCCAGAGCTTTATAAATATGTTTTTATTTACACTATGGGAGTGTAATGCCCTAGACACCTGTCATATCAAAGGAACAGCATTTGTCAGCAATAAAAGAAAATTTTCAGACAATTCCACTATCTTTTCTTTGCAGAAGAAGACAAAAGCAGTGAAGAGAGGAGGTAAAAAATCCTACCCTAAGCAAAACACAATATTGCTGACTTCAACAGTACAGTGACATTTTAAAGCAATACAAAATATTCTGGAAATATATACTTAGTTGAGAATCTTAGTGAGAGCACTGCAATCTTGTAATGAAATTCTGTTCTTCCACATTCCAAATGGAGTAATTTTATCTCAGATGCGTTTTGCATAAGATGTGGAGTATATTTTAATCCACTGAGTATTTCATTTTTTTAACATCATATACAATAAAATGCATAAATTAAACATTCACTACTGTAAAACAACTAGAGATATCATAATACTACGACTAACAGTGTCAATTCTCCTTAATTTAAGTCACCTCAACAACTTTATGCCATTTAATCAAGAACATCACAAAAATACTTAATTTTATTCTAGATCATATTAATGGAGTTGATTTTGCCATCACCTTAATGTGTGAGTCACTTTAACCACATCAGCAGACCCAAGCTGTGAATTCTGATTCCACTTGCATTAGTGTACAAACCAGTAGAAAAGCAGCTAGTAGCTTTAATATGAGTTACTTACTAGCAGAGTGGAACTCCTATTTTTGGAGAAATAATGTCCAGCAAGTTTGAAAAACATTTCTTCTAAGGAGAAATATTTGATGTTAAAAGGCCTGGAATGGAAACAAAAATGTTTCATCTTGCTTCCCATTATTATCAGCATACAAACTAAGTTCAGAGCCTAGATAACACTGTCTATGATTTAAGTTATGGAAAATTAATGTTCTTCATCTTGTTTATGTCTCCTGCTTCCACAACACTGTTCTGTTCTTGACAGTGTCAGAAAAGGCAAATATGCAGGGCAAGATATTTCTAAAATCCAGCTATTGCTATAGCAAAAGCAGGACACAAAGAGGAAGAGGGTTTGAAATAAACAGAGAACACTGAATCAAAGCTACAGAGAATTCTACATAAGATGTAGTCAATAAGTAGCATTTGCAACTGTATAAAGGGTCTGGTACTAGTAGACATTAATAAAGTCACACATTCTGGTTTTATGTTAATTTTTCCTTGCAAATGTCTGCCCTTTGTTTTATAAAATGGTTGCATTGTTTTAGATAGTTTTGATTAAACATTTTATCTATGTATAAAAAATTATCTCCAATGTTTTTTATTTAATTTTGCAAAATCAATATATATTTTCATGTGGTTTTTGATTTAGAGGATGTATCGTTGTGTTCAGTGAAATCACAAGTTTGAACACAGCTGATCAAACATGAATATTTATTGAAGATAAAGAACTTTGAATAGAATAATTCAACAAAGTAAAGCAGTAAAAGGAAATCAATACCTTTTTAATCTTGCTACTTTCTTACGAAAAAATAATTCTAATTGGAAAACTATTGGGTACTGTTGAGGTAGCTCTCCCCTTTAACATATAGGAGACATTTTAAATTAAAAATACACCTACTAAGTTTAGACATGCAAACATACCAACATGAAAAATGCTTTATGTATTCAGTGGTGTGAAATTAGCACTTTGTTATGTTTGTTAGAATTATATATACGATTTTAAAAACACTTGCCTAAAAACCACAAGGAATACTGTCAGTTCAAAAGAGTAGCCACTTTTATTAATCTGCATCCACCAAGGGCTGCTACTTCTCTTTTTTTTTTGTGAAATAAAATGTTTTCATTTCCTTTTGCTAACTTCCTAGTGGTTTTCCCTAACAAAGCATAGTTACACTGTTAGGAAGGAGAAATCAAGACATACAAATATAATATTTTTACCCCTGCTTTTATGACAATTGCAACAGATCCCTAAGGGGAATGGAAAAGGAAAGAAGGGGAATATGTAAAATAAATTTTGCAATTAATGACATGTAGTAAGACAACTTCAATATGCTTCTGAGTATTTGGTAGGGAAACCCACAGTTTATCCTACTGATAAAAACTCATTGCTTCAGCAAGTTGAACAGAAATTCTCAAATTCTTCTGAAAGTTTGCTCTAGTGGCCTCTGAAAGAAGCACTCTCCTTTATTTTCCTGAGCTACCATACAGGGCTCCACCAGATCCATAAGAAGAAAAAGACTATTTTTCTGAATCCTTCAATTACTCTGTTTTTAAAGAGAAAATTACAAATTTTAAATGAAAATAAACGATGAGATGAACCTCATTTTCTTTTCTTTATAATAACTTGAAATCAGCCCTCCACTGATGAAAAACCACATGCTACTTCCCTCCCATATTTCAAATTTACAAGTGACTCAGTCAAGAAATGTAGAGAGGTAAAAGAAGACATAGAAAAGTTGAAAGCAAAATACCCACTTTAACTTCTGCTGAAAGCTTTAATTCCTACAGATAGCATTTCCAAAGCCTGCTGGCCATGGAAGTTGACATATGCCGTGTTCTGCAGATGTAGCTGCAGTAACACAGCTGGATATAATGCTCTCTGCATCTGGTGCACAGATGTTTGATTGTGTCCTTGGTAGTTAGCCAGATTTTGAAGGATCCATTTAGTTCTTGGAGCAATATTGAAAGAACAAGAGAATAGTCCACTGGTAGTAATAATACTTCACATTTCTCTTAACTGCCTTAACCACTCTCACATTCCTTATTAAGCTGAGTCATGGCAGTTTTCTATTACATTTTCTGAATTCAGGATCTAGAAGAGAAAAATGAGATGGAATTAAACAGGCAAAAACCAAAAAACAAAGTGCTTTGCTATCCCAGAACCCTTGTTTTCAGCCTCTTTTTGGGAACAACTCAATCCAAACCTCCTTGAAGGGAAGGGGAAAAAAAAAATTAATGAGCTTAGGAATCATCCCGAAAAATTGGGAAATCACTACTTAATCTGACCAGTGTTATCACTGCTCAATTCTGTGAGACAGAATTTATCCTTCTTTCAATTATATGCTCATTTTATCCTGCATAAAAGACATTTTACCAATGTCTTCTTCAAAATGTTTCAAACTTTGATTTCATGCTAGTTTTGGCTACAGGTTGTATTTGAGCTTTACAGTGAGCTATATGCAGCATTCCAGAAATATGTGTAGCAACATTAGAACATCAGGTACATGTCTGCTCCTACTAATAAAATTTCCTATTCTATTCCTCGCTCCAGAACTGAAGAGCACTTAAAAATGTAACAAATAAGGAATGAAAACATAGACTTTAAAAAGACACACCTGACTCCAGGAATACTTTTTGTGTTTCGGATCTTCCATTCTTCAGCAGGATACCTTTATGCATGTGGTCATGTTGCCATTGTAGTAGCAACTATATTTCATTCATTAAACAGTTCCAGTGCCAGTGGACAGAATGGTATAACTTTATGGATATAAATTTAAAAAATGAGATGAAATCCAAGGTGTAAAATCAAAACAATGTATTTTCATCAGGAAAAAAAAAAAAAGCCAAAAATTACTTATGTGGACTTTTCATATTACAATTATTGGCAAAACTGACATATTTCTGGCTTAGAAACATAATATTTTTATTTCAATAAAAATTTAATTTTGGATGAAAAATTATCAGAGGAAATACTTTTAGCTAGCTTTTATTAATATAAATAGTTTCTTGATCCCAGAAGTAATAATAAGATCATTAAGAATATAACAATTACCTCGCTGTTACCAAATTTCTTCAAGCTTCTGCCAGCTCCCTGTCTTGCACTTCATGTTGTAAACCTAGAAAGACAGTAAAAAAATCCTATTGAATAACAAGTGTCAGTGGGATTTCCATGTCTTTGAAAGATGCGTCCATTGCTGGCTATTTAGCTACACTGGCTGAAAAGAAGAAAGTTTGTATTTGGAGCTGCATAGCTCATGTGTCTGACCTGCCCCTTTACTACTGCCTGACCTGCATGCTGAGATAGAAACCAGATAGCTGAGTGGTAAAAGGTTTGCTGAGAAAGGAATCTTGAGTTAAAAATTGTGACTTGGCACTCATACACGTGAGATGTATCAGTTTTGAAATTCATTCAGCCCTCAGACTTTAAGAGCAGCTGAAGAACATTGCAGTGGTGGCTTTCATCCATAACTAAAGTTACACATTTAACAGCTGACAAAGCATGCTAAGTGAATGCTAAACATTCAAAAGGAGAGGGAATTTTTACAGAGAAGAATCTTTTACCTCCCTTCTTGAGAACGTAAGACTCTGGTAATAAGCTTAGAAATTATTAGAGCATACTCTAAAACCTGAAGTTTTATATTCTGATGAGAATTCTTCTCCTTTCTCAACAAAATCAATAAGAAAATTCAATTTTTCCTTCGCTGAAGTTCCAGGCTTAGATTGCATTATCTAATTCAAACAAGTATTTACAGTCCAAACCATGAAATACAACAGAAAAATCTGAGTGATGACAAGAAAGCTGCAGTAGCACTTCAACAACTTAAACATTCCCCAAAGTTTACTCAATTGATTTGCAATGTTAGAAACCAAAATGTTATATATATTTCCCATTTATATATCTCCCAGAGTGAGATTTGGTCGCATTGAAGCCAATTTGAAATGTGCCATTGTTTCAACTGAAAAAGATTTCACTGCAATAGCAGAAATAATGCAGTTCACTCATTGCATAAAATTTCGGACAGTATGGATTTGTTTACACCTTTTGTCTATTATTTTGTATTTTTAATTCATGTAGATACATACAGGGATATGCAAACAAATTCTCTTCCAGAAATTAAGAAAAAAAATCCCATGGGTGACTGAAAAGTGTCAAAGCAGAAGTTGGGAGAGCCTTGACTGCTTTTGCTCCACTACTTACCTTTCTCATTTTCTCCTAAATTCTTATTTAAAAGAATGAACTAAAAATAACCATAGATGCATTGCAAATTGAAGGTTCTGTAGAGACAGAGGGTCACTAAGGTTGTCAACAGGACAGATTAAAACAATTTCCATACCATATAACACTATAAATAATTTATCAGATGAAAAAGAGATAGCTGATGAGAAAGGTTTATGGAAACATGAATTAAGAAGAGAAAGCGAAGAGGAAACAATTACCTTCTATTTTACAAAACACAAGAATGAAGGAACAGCCCAGAAAATAAGCAGGTGGCAGATTTAAAATAAGTCAGGATGCATTTCCATACAGTACATAATCATCCTGCAAAACTCATTGCCATGGGATGTTATGGAGGTCAAACGGATAAACACATGCAAAAATAGATTGAACAAGCTCATGGAGGATAACTCCACTTATAAGGCAGACAGTAGGTCTGGCTCAGGGCATTCCAGTATTGCTGGTCTCTGCAGCTGGGAATCTGTAATAACAAAAAGACGACTCTACAATGGTCCTTTATCTTAAATATTTTGTAGGTGTCTAATATCGACCATGCTAAGAGATTTAAGAACGGTTCTGCAACCATGAACCTAATCTCTTAAAGCAGCAGATTATGGGTATATTTTTAATTATTGCAACCATTTCCTCAAATGGATGACAGATAGCCTCCCCTTTTAGCTGTAGCAAATTACAGAATCACAGAATATGCTGAGCTGGAAGGGACCCACAAGCACCATTGAGCCCAACCCTTAACTCTTCACAGGACCATCCCCTAGGGTCACACCATGTGCCTGAGAGTATCATCCAAACACTTCTTGAACTCTGGTCAGTCTTGGTGCTGTGACCACTTCCCTGGGGAGCCTGTTCCAGTGCCCAACCACCCTCTGGGTGAAGAACCTGTTTCTAATATGCAACCTAAACTTCCCCCGACACAACTTCAGGCCATTCCCTCGGGTCCTGTCACTGATCACCACAGAGAAGAGCTCAGTGCCTGCCCCTCCTCTTACCCTCACGAGGAAGTTGTAGACTGCAACTAGTTCTCCCCTCAATCTCCTCTTCTCCAGGCTGAAGAGACCAAGTGACCTCAGTTGCTCCTAACACAGCTTTCCCTCAAGGCCCACGGCAATCCAAAATGAAAAGAGATGTCAGTATTTATAGATGGAGATGGAGTATTTATTTCATTTATATGCATGCATATATAGAACACAACATATAAAAAACTTCAAGTAAGTTTTTCTCCTCCAAAATCTGTTCAATTACACTAAAATGAGAAACAGCACGCTCCTCTTTTGAGCCTTTGGAGTCTCCAAACCATTTGAGAGCTGTTCTTTTAAAGATATGGGAAACCTACCAAAATACCAGATGTTTAATCAATACTCTTAACATTTTGGAAGTCTAGAGTGTGGAAAGGAAATGTCAATTGAATCGCTCTGGAAAATCGGATCTTTTGATTTTCACAGTCTGCAATGCACAATATTGACAGTGAGAAAAAGTTGGCTTCTTTTTCAAAAATACAAATCTGTGAGCAAAACTTTCACCATCTCCATACCATAAATATATTTGCTTAAAAGAAATACAACACTGTAAACAAACAAGGTCTTGCAGATTTTCTTTGGAGATTTTGCCTGCATGTTATAAGATATAAAATATTCGATCTCTTATTTCTTAGTTGAACACTTGCTTAGAAAGGAAGTATTTTCAGCTTCTGAAGGTTAACATTAACTTTTCTCAGTTATATATCTCTACAGAAACTTACAAAAGTCCTGACAGCTAACTTCATATATAAATAAATGAAGATATTTTTTAAATTAAGTTTGAGTAATCTTGCTCTGTGTTAATGCATAAACTGGATATTTTGGTCACTACTAGTAGTACTGTAGTCTCATTTAATCATTAGCATTGCAATTTTTTTTTTGAAGACAAGAAGATTGTATTATACAAATTTTAATTAAAAATGTCTTTTAAAAATATTTTTTATTATGGACTTTAACTGCAGGATATCCTCATATTTACTAATAGATGTCAAATGGTAGTCTCTAACTTCAAGCAGGTAAAAGATGTCTTTGCTGTTTCAGATTTTTTTTTTCAGAAATATCTCTACATCAAGAATGAAATTCAAATGTTTCCTACACTCTAAAAATAAGCTCTGTTTTGAGCTTATGTATTCTTACTTCTAATACTGAAGCATCATTACTTCAGTCATTTGGTATTTTCTTCTTCCACTGATAGAATGCTAAATTATATCATGCTAGATTTGCATGAAGCACACACAGATTTGCATGTAACACTTTGTTACATCACATTTAATCAGTATAGGAAGTAGAAAATACATTTTTTATTTCAACATATCAAACAAATGTCCAGGACTGAGGTACAAATGAAGAGAACAGGTTCATTGCGTCCCCTTGCTGTACCATTTCAACTTGTTTGACTCATCTTTTCAATGTGTGATCACAGTTGCAAGACATCACCATCATTACCTTAACAGGATAAAAGCTAGAAATGTTGATATTGGGATTCTTTACTGGCATCCCCTAAATAATATGACAGTTGCCTCAAATTTCCTGGGTTTACCATAAGCATATTTGTTAGATACTCTAGAGACTGAAACAGGTTTAACACAAAAAAGTATGACAATTCTTTACTTATACCTATTCATGTTTGCCTTAAAAAAAAAAAAAAAATTCCCCAGTAGTTTTAAGCTATATTGTGGTTCTCACTATTTATTTTTTTTGGCTTTTTTTTTTTTCTTTAAGAAATTAACTCTGAAACACTTTAAAACACCAGCCTAATCTAGGATTAATGGGATTCCACCCAGAGGGACCTGGACAATCTAGAGAAGTGGGCCCATGATCTCAAGAGGTTTAATGAAACCAAGTGCAAGATGATGCACTGAGCAACCTGGTCTAGTGAAAGGTACCCCTACCCGTGTCAGGGGTTTGGGACTAGATGATCTTTAAAGTCCCTTCCAAACCAAACATTCTAGGATTTTATGAAACATAGTTAGGGCTGTGGTGCTGTGCACAGCTCTTCAGAATTTTATGATTCTATGATAATTACTGCTATACAGGTATTAAGGAAGTAAGGGGAGGAGGAATTTAGTTTTTAAAACATAATTCTATCTATAAAGCTTCCACCTCAGTGCCTATATTCTGTGTTAATTCCTCTCAGCAGTTGCCAAATGCCTGCAGGATCAAAGATCCCTGTAATTCTACCATCAAGGCTCTAAAAAAGCCCACTACTGGGCATGTTAAAGCTGCCTGCACTGTGGTAGCACTGAACAGTCTAATATATCTATGTCTTGCAAGCATCCATGAAGTAGATATTCCTCTAATTATTCTGTCTGTAGGCTCTCTTGTGGTGGTCATGCTTCAAGCCCACTTAAACTTTACGAAGACACCACCATATACAATTAACTGTCTGTACCTGAATAAAACAATCCTGGGAATACTTCCTCAGGATGTAGGAGGCCTAGGGTTTCTAAGTCTAATAATTACATCTCTATCTCACAAGATATAATCTTACAGTCCAAATCTCACGCAAGATTTCCCAGACTATGAAGATACAGTTTACATTACATGATCACTTCATTTCTTATTTCCCATTTGCATGAAATAATAGGCAAAAGAAGGAACACTCTGCAGTCCTCTGGTTTGAAAGGTGGAACTGGAAGGCAGAAGAAGTGCAGGGTTAATAGTTTCCTAAAATATCTGAGTATTTTATATAAACTATTCATGGAAGCATTCATCCACCTTATATTCCACAATATTATCCCAGCCACCGGGTCATAAAGCTCCTTCTTGTTTACTTTTTCAGTTGAATGAATATTTAATTATTTCATGGTAACAGAACACATTCCTCCCTTAAAAACTGGTCCTTAGAACTCTCACATGAGAGACAAAGGTGAAGGAGCCAAACTCCATCAGGAAAAAGTATATGCATCACTGCATCACACACACCTTATGTTGTTAGTGCCTGTCCAACCAAATATTTGCCAAAATTAAAAATGAACTGTCAGATTTATTAATGTTGGATTAAAGGGAAAAAAAAATAATACCATTGTTACAATACTTCCTCTCTAAAATCCTATTCCACCCCTAAAATGAGAAACTTTAGGAAACCACTTCTAAAAGAAATGTTAAGAATGAAGTAAACTGAGTCACAGCATCTCAGGTAAAACCTGCAGGTCTACAGGAATCAGGAGAAATCATTCTCCAGTTATTATCAGAAATAGAAGATTTCAGATTCATAAGAGATGTTCTTAGTTTTCATCTGTCAGTGTGATTGAAATCATTAATGTTAAGGTTTTCACAACCTCAGATTTTGCTCATGCCCAGACCTGAAAATAACCTTTTTCTTGGAACAGAAATATTAGAAATAATCATTACCTTAGCTGTAACTTGAATCTCTACAATAACTACAGTCCTAGGCTTACTCAAAGGTGAAGAACACACTCCTAATGTCTTAATAGAAGAATAAAATACTCAAAAATACTGACAACTAACCTCAGTTTATGTCAGATGTACTGACTGAAATCAACTAAAATCCATGATCCTCAAATATAAGCTTATGAACTTTAGATTGATTTTAGAAGTGTGGGTCTATAAAATGTGGCAAATTTTTTTTTTCATTAGTTCTTTAAAAAGAAGAAAACAAACTACCCAAAACAAAAAGAAAATAAAGCAATCATCCTAAACACCCGTAACTCCAATCTTAGCCATCTCCAAAGAACATTAAACCTTGTTGTTTTAACAATAATGAAGGGGTATTTAAACTCACAGGAAACTACATAGGGCTTTGTTAGAAACAGCCCTATTCCCAGACCTTACTCTGTCCCCCAACAAGAATTCCAGACGTGAGGAACACAAGACTAGAGTGAAATGCAAGAACAGAATCTTGAAGCTTACTATTGACTTTAGATTCAGTCTACTTGCTTGCCTTAAAATAGGTGTCAATCCACACCTCTGAACCTCCACTTGATGCAACCTTTCCTATATTCTAATCCCAAACTTAAAGTGTATCCAATACTTCTAGAAAAAGTATTGTCTTTTCTTACAGGACCTTCTGAATTTCACTAAGAATCTCAGTTCTGTGCCCTTGCTCTCCTTGTCTAAAATCCTAACCCTAACTGAAAGATGGTCTTTGAATACAAAATAGGTACCCACAAATGCCTGAAAAATAAACTTCACAACGTTTTCCAAAATTCAACTGCAGTTCCAACTGGGAGACATTAAATCTCATAATTAATCTTAGCATTTCCCAAGAGAATTAGTTCTGTCCAGAACTCCTGTTAGCCACTCCAAGCTTGTGTGAGTGCTTTTGCCTGAAATCAGCAGCAGATTGTGCTTTTTTATCCTGAGTTTGCTTCACTATAGTGTAGGCTGCAGCACAGCCCAAAGGGGGAAAAAGCAATGTTCACATCTATTGATAACTACTCTCAGTTCTCTGAAGCAGCAACACTAAACTGCATGAACGACTTTGGTTCTACAGCCTTTCCCTCCCTAAACATATCTTCCCCTAAAGACTGTGAACATAATCATGCCTGCAACTTAAAAAATGGGTTTTCATATCAATTGATAACCATTCACACTTTATGATTCTTGATGTTGCTGAAGTCATCAACAATACATGCACAGTGGCCACAAACTTGCTGAGCTCCAATACCATGCTTGACTAAAAAGACCTACAGGTTCCAGCATCTGAAAAATGAAGGAGAAAAGTTATGTCAGTGGATGCAACTACCTCAGTCTGATTTAAAAAATTCAGAAATAAGCCCCCCTACATTCCTGACTCTCCCTAACCCTAATTCCAACTCTCAATCCCCCAAAATGTAAAGCTAGGAATTCATCACTGCATAGTAATTAAGAATCAGGCATGCATAATTGTTGATGTCAAGACCTCAATCTACATCACAGAACCCTTTAAATTACTGCAGTAATTCAGATGTGTGATCATTCTACTAACAAACAAAAATTTTGTTCTCAAAACTTGGCCTAATCTTCTTCAAAGAATAGCAGTCCAGGCTGCCCAAAATGTTAAAATAAGTTATCTAAATCTTGCTATGAGCACACAGTCATGTTCAGGCATTGCTGAAGTAATAGCCCAAGTTCTCCAGCTCCAAGCCTGCTTAACCATAATCCTTACTCTCAGTCACAATATTTAGTAGGCATATCCCTCTTCTTAATTAGACACAGAAACCCACTCCAATCACCTTCATGTAACTTGCCAGAACCTTGAAAATAGAATCCCAAATCCCATCCTCAGCTGCAAAGACGTGAGAGAGGGCTATCTTTGAAACTTATATTCAGGAAATTCTTAGTCCTAAAAGTTTGGAAACTCCATTAGAGAGGAAGGTACTGACTTGTTATTATAATTATTATAATAATTATTATAATTATTCTAAGGGCATATTTATCCTGATCTCTTCATTTCTCATGAAGATAACTACTTCTGCCCTGTTACCAGTTTGTTTCAAGGAAGTTTGACAATTTACATTTGTATAAGAGAACTGTAGATGTACTTTACATTTATTAGAGAACTCAGGAGTTTTAAGTCCTTTTGCCAAAGGGCTGTGACTTTGCAAAGAAGAAAACTCACAATCACTTTTTACAACAGATTCTAAAACTGATTCAGTGAATTGGCATATATGACACAGTTCTTGTATCACGTAAATGTGACCAACCCCTTCCCAGTGTGCAGTTACTATGGTCAAGTGTAAAGAGGATCAAAGCAGACTACCAGAATGAGCTGTGTGTTCTGATACCAAAATCCAACATATTATGATACTACTTAGGTATCCCCAAACAGATAATGTAGTGAGCCAAGCCTGGCAGAAGTACACAACAGAAACAACACCACAGTGGTACTGACACCCTTAAGTTTAAACAGATTAGTCGGACAATTGATGACAAAAGTGTTTTTCAAGCCTTACAGATGGAATGTGCAAACACACAAAAAAGGCTTATTCAGTCAAGTCCATGTATTAAGTTAATGGCCAAACTCAAAAGTTAATCCATATTTCTCTGGTCTATATTTATAACAGATATTTAATCTAGTCTGACCCTGACAAGTTAACAAATCTAATGCCCTTTTTTGTTCAAAGTCAGTTGTGGGTGCCTGTAGATTGAGTGAGGCAGTAGCTAAATGGGAACTTGGAATTACAAATGACAAAATTCTCTTTTATTTTCCTTTATTGGGAGCCCCATTCTGCTAGCAGTGAGCAGTGAGAGTTAAGAAAGCACTCCTCAGCTCATACTGAACTTTGCCTCACCGTAAAAGAGGGGAGGAGGTAAACTATAATTCCACTCTCAAAGGGGATGTTGTAGCTGGTAGCTGGAACTTCATAACTGAAACAGTGGACACAGGACTGCACTCCTCCCTTATGCCTATGGGAGGCAGTGGCTTTACAGCATCCATTCCCCAGAGGAGATGAAATTTGCCACTTCAGCAATGAAGAAAGGGAGATGTGTGCACTTGATTTTGATTTCAGCTGAGAAGTGGCACCTAATGGCTCAGAGGCAATTAAGAGCATCTCTCAAACGTGACTCTTGGCTGCAACTCAGCAGCTGTTCAAAGAGTAGAACAGAACTGAATGAAGTGGACAAACTTCCCACTCACCATGGGACCTGTGCTGGTAAAAGCTACAATGAAAGCTTAGGTAATCTGAATACATGATAAGTTAGACTACAAACTCTGTCTGTCTGTTGGGTTTAGCAGAGAACATAAAGTTTAAATCTCAGATCAGTACCCTAACCAAAACACCTGTTTCCTGTGGCAGTGCCTTATAGTACCCTGACGACCAATCCTCAAGAGAACTCAACATGCCAGCTTCATTATAAAATCAGTGAATCAAAGGCATCCAGCACCTTATAGGACCTATGATTGGTAGGAAAGATTTAAACTGTCTTGTTATCGTGACAGACAAGACACTATTAAAATCACAAGGAGAGAAAGATCATCAGGCATTCCGTAATTATATAGCAACTGCAAGGCCATTTTGTTACTGTGGGATAAGCAATAGAATGCTTAATAATTTAACAAATTACCATTCATTATAATAGCCAGGTTGGCATTTGATGATTCACAGGGGTCTTACCTGCCTCTTCACATACACAACATTTAGTGTTGCCATAGAAATGTTGTTCACACCTCTCCAGTTCTTCTGTCAGTCTTCAGTATAAACTCCTATTTCCAGAACCATCAAAAAAACGTTTACAAAAAAAGCACAAATTATATAATTTGTGCTGAAGGCCATTTTTATGGTACCTTTTGATTCCGACAGGTGTGCTATTGCCTCATCCATGGGTCCAAAATTTGTTTTCAATGTACTATACTTATTTGACTGATATATTTAAAATAAAAATGAGAAGGTATAACTATGCTGGCCACAAGCCTGAAATCTACTGCACTTGCATGATGTTGCATTAAAATGACTGAACAAAGCATTCATCATGTTTTTTGTTGGCTGACCTAAGCATAGTGATAGTTTGCCTTTTTTTTTTTTTTAATGGCTATAGTCATTACAGTCACATCTGGTGGATAAATATCATATTGCTGTTTTCCTATAGAAAACAGTAGTTAAATAACATTCAGAAATCTTTGAGTGTATCTATTAAACCTAACACAATACAACAGTGTGTTGTTTTGGGACTTTTTGGTGCTTTGGTTTTGGGTAAGTTTTTGGGTTTTTTCTAACTATTTTTAGGAACACAGCCACAAAAAAGGACACATGAAGGCTGAAACAGAGCATTTGTACCCAGATCCATTGTCTTCAATAGGCTTAGTATGACATTTTCACTCAGGAAGAGACTTGAGAGAGATAAAAATTATTTCAATATTCTAACCTCTTATTCCAAAAGAGAAAGGCTACGTGTCATTCTTTATAATTGTATTTACATTTTTAACTCCAATTTTCAGTCTCATCCCTTCTGTTATACTCATTTGAGCCCAAAAATCCTGGACAACATTATTTCAGGAAAATTTGTGTCTGGGCATTGACTTAGATATTGTGGGTCATTTGTAGTTCAAAGTCTGTTATAAACCCAAAACTCACGGTAAGTCTGTGAAAATAATGTTCAGAGGTTGAATTTACCTGGTCCTAACTTTATTAAAGAAGTTGATTCAGGGCTTTGATTCAAGCCATATGAAAGGTGTGGTAATAAAGGAATTCATTCTTTCATTTCACTTTAACATCTTATGTAACATTTAAAAAAAAATTTATGAACCCAGAGAATGAAACTAAAATAAACAACCAATAAATAAAACATTAAAGAGTATACTTTACTATAACCTCTATTTACTCTAAATAGTATCTTTTAAGATTATTCTCCAGACTATGGAGTTGCAAGAAGAGAGTATCAGAAGAGACAACACAGTTACTTAATCACGGTGAGATGAATTAGGTTCATGCAATCCCCCTGATTTACATGCATTGCACAGCATCTTACCTACAAAAATTAGAGCAGGAGCTCGTATCAAAACACATTTTGGTATAAAGAATACCAAAAGGTGTATAAAGAGCTAAACCTGGGGAAAAAGGCAGTTTAAAAAGGGAGTGGGGAATGTGAAGAGAGAGATGAGAATTAAAATCTTTAAAATATAGAGTGGAGGATCCCTCTCCCACAAACTTATTCTGGCTTAAAAGATGCTAGCAGGTGGCAGATATGTGACTGTGTGGTTGTCAGTCAGACCAGAACTTTTCCTAGAGTTCCTCAAATGAAGTATCTCTCGGAGGAACCATACAAAGTAATTATGGCAGGTACTTAAGCAAATGGACTGTTAATAACCAGATAGAGGTGATAAGCCTCTCAGGCCAGCTGGAGACCTGCTAGTGAAAAAGAGGAAGCAACTGAAGAGTAGAATCTGTTTTAGTAGGGAAAAGGATTCTGCAAAATATTGTCTGATCGTATTTGTACAAAAAAACCAACCAAACAAACAAACCTACCATCAAAAAAAAAAAAAAAAAAAAAGCCCCACTAATCTGTCATCACAAAGTGGTCTCATTGATGCTGAAATCTGCTGGCTATCTTCAGTCTCCTACTTCTAAACTGGTGACTGAAATAATTGATTGGTAATTTGTTTTGTTGTGCTAGAAAAATTGTAAGGAAATTTTTTTTTTAAAGTTGATGATTGGCATGATTTTCAAAATTTCCTCTGTTCTCCACAATATATCCCTAGTCTCTGAGGAACTGTAATTGCTCTCAAAGATTATTTACCCAACACAAACTTGTGGTGATCTCTCTTATGGGCCATAAATTTTCAGAAGAGGCTTTGAAATACTAAACATGGAAATACTGGGAAACCTTTTCAATGTAGTCTTTAATAGCAGTTGAGAGAAGAAATGAAAAATGCAATGACATTCAGGTTCACATCATGAAACAACAGATATTAGAAATATATTACTACACTGTCTGGGCACTTTATTGAACTACAGAAGAGAAGGACAAGAGAACATCCAAGACTGGGGTACTGGATAGGATTCAAAGCTATTATCACAATATTATTTCCTACTTGTACAGGTTACTCTAGACAATCTGAATAAGATTTTTCTGTCTCAGTTTCTATTAAGTCAGACTGGGAGGATCTGGTCACCAAAAAACCAAAAAAACCCAACAACCCTCTCCAACTTCAAACTACAGGAGTCTACAGAAACATTTTCTGTTCATTGACCAGCCCAAGGACAAGCTACGGATCTTAGTAATTCTTTTACACAAATAAGGCTCTTTCTGTGCTTGCTCCACACTAGCCAGCTACAGTTCACATCACACTCTTCACTCCATACTCAGTCAGTCAGCTCTGCAGACAACCTGAAAAAATATATTTGAGCAACACAAAGTACTTAACTAAACCAAGACGTGTCAATATAAGAAGAGGCCCACTGTGTGACCTTTCAGTTGGTTTATATAAGTATTTATTTTCTGGCCTTTCATCCTCTTCCTCATTATTTCTTCATATGTCTCTCACTATGCATTCTGTATCCTTACTTAGAATAAAACTTTTTTTTTTTTAAATAGATGAATGTTTGATTTTTAGTTCCCTGCTTCTTTCCTCACAGACATACATGTTATGGAAGGAGTGATTACAAAGAAGTGGTTCTCATTACCGTTGCTAAATTTGATCACATCTGATGAAGTTTCTAAGTGGTTTCAATACAGTAACTTTTATGCAAATACCCAATAGACAGACTGGGAAACTTGTGACCTTATTTGACATTTCCAGTTTTACTGCTGCTTAAAAGTTAATGCACTGACAACATTCTGGACACTGCAACATGTTGCCTCATTCAGGATTACTCCTCCTCTACCTTCAGTTTCTGAAAACAGAGGAAAAACTAGATTCAGATAATATTATTACATGTAAAAAGCTAAACACTCAAAGATAAAAATGTTAAGCACTAAAATATCTGATTTGTTTAAAAGGAAAGAGGAACAGTGTGTTGCCTTTTTCTTGAATTATTTTAAACATATCATCTTATGATAAATAAAATATTTGGCATGATGCAGGCAGTCAGCATGCTGAACACCAAATTAAGCAGCTAATATTTTTCCAAAGTTTAAAGTTCCAAAAATATTGTCTCATAGCAAAACATCAGGCAAATTCTGTAACACACAGAGATATAAAGCACTACATATAGATGCTCTTTGACAAAGAGATTACAATGGAAACAATAAATATAAAAACTGATGCATATTATCTCTGGAATTTTAAAATATTTGCCAGGATTATATGGGATATGGTGAAGTTAATAGACTTTGCTCTATACAAAATTCTAACACTTCTGGGTCTTGCTGTTATATTAAAATGCCTGAAGCAATTCATATAGTTGCAGTTTTGCCTAGACTGGAGGTGAGAGGGTAGAAGTGGGTGGGGGAATGGCTGGGAAGAAGGGCTGAAGTTGTTACAGTGGTCAGCTGTTATATGACAGTAAAATAAAATTCTGTAGAAGACCTATATATATCAGCACCACCTTAACTATATTTCATAGTATCATAGGATGGTTTGGGTTGGAAGGAACCTTAGAGACCATCTTGTTACAAACCCTATGCCATGGGCAGTGACACCTTTCACTCTGCTCAGAGTCCTGTGCAACCTGGCCATGAACACTTCCAGCAATGTGGCATCCACAAGTTCTCTGGGCAACCAGTTCCAGTGTCTCACCACCCTCACAGTAAAGAATTTCTTCTCAATATCTGATCTAAACCTTCCCTCTTTCAGTTTAAAGACATTATGCCTTGTCCTATCACTATATGAACTTGTCAGAAGTCCATCCTCAGCTCTCAGGTAGCCTCCCTCCAGGTATTGGAAGGCTTTTATTAGGTCACCCCAGAGCCTTCTCCAGGGCTGAAGTACCCCAGCTCTCTCAGCCTGTCTTTATAGAGAGGTGCTCCAGCCCTCTGATCACCTTCACAGCCCTCCTTTGGACTCACTCCAGCAGGTCCACATTATGTTGGGGATCCCAGAACTGGACACAGCACTCCAGGTGGGTTCTCACCAGAGCAGAGTAGAGGGGCAGAATCACCTCCTTTGACCTGCAGGTCACACTTCTTCTGATGCAGCCCAGGACATAGTTGGCTTTCTGGGCTGCAAGATCACTTGGCCAAATCCTGTTGAGCTTCTCATGCACCAGCACCCCCAAGTCCTTCTCCTGAGGGGTGCTCTCAATCCATTCTCCACCCAACCTGTACTTGTGTCCAACCCACATGCAGTACCTTACACATGGCCTTGTGGAATTTCATGAGGTTTCCACAGGACCACCTCTCAATCCTGTCAGGGTCTCTGAGGATGGTATTCCTTCCCTCCAGCGTGTCAACTGCACCATAAAACTTGGTGTCATCAGCAAACCTGCTGGGCCTGCTCTCAAACCCACTGCCCACGTCACAGACTAAGACAAACTGCACCGGTGCCAATGCTGACTGTTGTGATAGTTGTGCACTCTGAGGCATGACACTTGTCACTGGTCTCCACCTGGACACTCAGCTGTCAACCTGACTCTTTGAGTGTGATCATCCAGCCAATTCCTTATCCACCAATTGGCCATTCACACACTTCCTTTTTACTTTTCAGACTGGTCAGGAGTTCACTGTTCAAATAAGATGGTCTTATGCCACTCCTGCTCATTTTCTTGTCCACTGGAATAGGTCACTTTTGTGCTTTCAGGTGGTTGCCTTTAATAATTTACCAATTTCTCTGCCCTGAAGGGCAGCATCCCATGGCACTCCATATTCTACTTCCTCAAATCACCTGAAGCATTGCGGAAATCAAGGTTTTTATTCTGCTGTTTACCTGCACCACTTCCCTCCAGATCTTAAATTCTACCATTTCCTGGTCACTGCAGCAAAGGCTGCCATTGACTGTCATCTCAACTAGTTTTACTTTATTTATGAGTAGCAGACCTAGCAGAGCACCTCACCTAGTCAGCCTTCCCAGAAGATGTATGAAAAAAAAAATTATCTTGTACATTATTCAGTACTTTTGACTTTCTGTCTTCCTTTGAAAAGCATTAAGAAAAAAAGCATCTCATTTTTTAAAGAAGTTATTTTGTCAAAAACAGACAGTGCTTGTCTCATGTATCATGCTTTTCAACAATATAAACCTCTGGGTTTCCAGGGAAATATTTCATGAGGAAACCTTATTCTTTGTTTTTATTTGCATGTTGAATTGTAAGTGGATTATTTTACTTTTCCCTCTGAGGTTAGTACAAAATCAGCATCTTCAGTGTGGCTGACAAAGAGCACAATAATACATGTGCTTGTCTCTCCCTTCCCTCAGTATCTTCATCTAAATGAAATTACAATTAGAAATTATTTGATGAAACTGAGAGGATATTAGTTGTGAAAATACTTTCACATTGTTTTTACACATCCCAAAGTAGAAATGAGTAAACAGCATTATATATACATATGTATATGTGTATATATATATATATATATACACAGAATGGTCATTGGGTTTTTTTAATGAATTTGTTTGAGCCAAACTGGACTAGTTACATGTTATTCATTCCCTAATGACCATTAAGAAGACTCAGGAATAAGCAGGCACTCAGAAAGCAAAGGATCAGATTAAAGTCATCTAAATAACAATGCTCCAATTCCAAAGATGTTCATTCACATGAAATTCTCATTTAAGCATCAATCTTACAAATAGTGTAACTATACAAGTTTTGACAAATTATATGGAATGCTTAAAATTCATGTCCATTACTTTTCAAGGCATGCATCATTGTCAACACCTTTTTAATTAAAGGGGTTTAGTCAGATTTTTGAGTCAAACCTCATGATAATAGGAATTTAAAATCTTGAACTCTAACTCTAATCACGCCTTTTCTATGTCTTTCTTATTTTGCCTTTTCTAGTATATCTTGTGTTCTAACACTTATACAGAGAAAATACAGAGAAATACAAGTCATTTATCTCAGATTTCAAATCTCCAAACAATAGGTAATAAAAAAAAATAAACCTGGGCAAAAGTTTCAATAAATACTTTTTAATAATATATATACTCAAAAACTTTTGACCTTTTTGCCCTCCTCAAACCCTAGGAACTTGCCTTTGAAAGGAGAAGAGGCAAACAAACAGACAAAAGTTCCCAAGATATCATTGTTTTACAAGCTATTTCTTCAGCTTTGCAGTGGACTGAAATAGCATAGACTTTGCATTGCACTAATATTTCTGGAGATCAGTGGTTCTGACAACTGTCTTGGAGAACTATTTCTATCCATTCTGTGTTTTCTGAAGTAAAACCAAGTTGCTGCCTGTGGGAAAACTTACAGTCAGATGTTCTAGAATTGTTCTTCCAGAGTATCGTAGATCACTTTGTAAAGTAAAAGCCTGAAAATGCTAGATAATTTCAGAGGCTCAGCACTGGCCTGCTAATATGCCAGGAAGAATAAGCAATTATGATTTTCATCTAAGCAACATATGCTGTTTGCTGTCCTGTTCTGAACAGCTGTAGGTTAGATGCTGTTAAGATTAGGCCCCTTCTCTCCTCCATATTTCAAAATTCAAATTAAACTAAAATAACAGCACCTGCTGAACAAAAACACTATTTCAAAATGTGTACTTGCACACAATTACTATGAAGAGGCTGGCCACCATTGTTACCAGTCTATTCTTTCTGAATGGAAATGGCAGAGAAGTTTTCGATGCAGCTGCAGCTCTTCAATTGTATAACTAGTGCTGGCCCCAAGCCAACCCTCAAGAACTCAAGTGGCACCAAAAGATACTATATTGATTTGCAATCGAACATAATAGGCCATCAGCTTAATTATTACTGAAGTGACAAGGTTCTGGATATTTCATATTTATATTTCTGAGGCCTGTGAAAGATGAATGTAAATCTTTTAAATGCCTACATTTGCATATCTTCAGAAGGGTTGAGTGCTCTTACTGTATTCATAGCCTGTGAAAGACCTAAAGGACTGGCTATTCAACTCAGGTTGCTAGATCACACAGTCACTTACTTGCATAAGGAAATAGGGCTATAAAACTAAACACATTCCTAAGGGAAAATATCCCCAGATCTTTTGTAGACATCAAAAAAAAAAAAAGTATGTTGATCACTAATATCATTCCTGTGGACATTTCTCTTCCCCTGTTACCTTTGGAAAAAGATTGCTTAAGTCCAAGAGACTGAATTGCCATCATCTAGCACTGTGAGCATCTCCCAAAAGACCTATTGCACAGAATTATCTCTTCCCACTGAGTCTCATTGCAGCTTTATGACAGAAAGTCTGCAAACAGGACTCAACATTTTGAAGAACTATTTGTTAGGGGAATGCAAGAACATTTTCTGACTAGAGAATGAGACAAAGATCCAGGATTTCAGTGCTGTCACTGGTCAGCTCTGTCACACTAGGTCATCAGTTAGCCATCTCCTAGTGATATGCTTCTCTGTTTCTCAGTAGCACACAATTTTTTGCTCTCAGATCCTATAATCCTTACTCACTTAGAATCAGAAAAACTATCATTGAGACATATTGTTTTAATTATATGAAGAACCATTTCCATTTTAATGATCCTAAACCTATTTCCACACTTTCCCTGTACCTATGCAAGTTCCTCTAAAGCTAAGTCACATTTTTTACTGAGCTCACATATGCACCAAGGACTGTTTTCTCTTATATCTATAGGCTCTGAATTGCAGTTGTCCTCAAAAGCATTCTCTTTTGCTTACTACTGGCATTTACTGTAAATTCCTATTGCATATTATATGTGGACAAGTGAAAAAAAAATTGTCTCCCCCATTCTCAGAGAGGTAAACAAGACATAAGTGAAAACATAGTTGCAAATATGACAACACTCAATTTTGGATTTGTACAGTGGGAGAAAAGACTTATTGTCATACCTATACTCTGTCTCCTGCAAGTAACATTATTCCCAAAGAATTCAGGCTTATATGTTCAAGTATCAATGCCCTCTACTGGAGGGAATATGCCTGAACTCCTTATGATAAGAATCTTCTTTTCTAGTGCTATCTATTTGATGACTTAATCACTACTGAAGAAGCTGGTCAACAGATGGCTGGCAAACAGGTTGTCTCTGTATGCCTACTGTATCCTATAAGACAATAAGTTTATTAAACTTCTTCATATTAAAGTAGTCCAGTACTTTATGTTTTCAACATCCGTGTAAAAAAAAAAAAAAAAAACAAAAGTTAGGAAAAGGTGTTTGCCAAATAGAAATGGAACAAGTTTGGAGGAAAATGCCTTTCTTCATTATCTGCTGTTATGCTCAAACACAAAAACCTCCCTTCTCCTCGTCAAATAAAAATCCCCCCTACACTTGCTAAACCCCCAAATTCTAATCTGTATAGTCCAGGTTTCCCTAAACAGGTAATGATGGCGTGTGCTTTGTTCTTTGGGGATTCAGTTATGATACTTCAAGACTCTTCTGATATGCAGACCAGTTTGTGCATTTCCACTTGCCTGTTAATGTAAACACAAACAAGTTCATAACTGAGATCCCATCAGAAAAATAATTAAAAAAAAAAAGGGGGGGGAGGGGAAATAAACCAAACTAAAAACATCAGACAGGATTTCAGCTTTGCCATGAGCAGGTGTTAACTAATTCAACATTCCTGACTCAATGTCTACGATGGATTTGGGAAAACAGAATGAATTTTAGTCATAATGCTGTAGTGTAGGGTTGTCTTCCCTTTATGCTCTCCTTCCCTTTCTAGTGTACATTGATGCTGTTTGACTGCTTCATCTTAACAATATTACAGGAAAAGCAGCTCACAATGCACTTGTAATTAACAAAAGGATTTTAAAAAAACAGTATATGAACAACTTAGTCTTCATGTAACAATGTTTAAATAAAAACAAAGCATTCCTGTGAATAATCTGCCAAAGAAGAGTTCCCCCAATACAAGATTAGTTTGAAAATTTCAGTAGCTTTCCCTTTTCAAACCCACACAGTTACAATGTAATAACTGCTCTATACTTTGTGAAGTGAAAGTCTGTACTCCACCTCCTGGAAATAGTACTGTGTTTCTGTCTGGACCTATTGAGGAAAAAATAGCTTTTTAAATTTGGAGGCAATAGCCTGCAACTTCATTTGAACAACCACCTGTTTCAGAATCAACAAAATATTTGAACATTGATGCCAAGAAAGCTGCAAAAACAGACTTCAACAACATCAAAGGGGCATTCAGACCTAATATTCAGGCACTGGGAATGCTCCTGTGGGTTGCTCGTAGTGGTCAGCAAAGAATCAGTCATGACAGACTTCTGCCAGTGTAATCCCTGCAAAAAGGCCTGGTCTAAAACTAGACTGATAACAAATCACAGGCATTATAGTCGTGGTAAAAAAGGAAAAGAGCTGTACAGCAACCACCTGCACAAGCAATTTTGAAATGAAAGGATGTGAAGATGAAAATTGGGCCATTGTTACTAAGTAGCTGAGGATCCAGCTGAGGTTTTTGTTGTTGTTAACAGGAACAACAAAAGCTCACTTAAAATACAGATAGAAAGTATTCAGAAACCAAAAAGAAATTAGCAACATGTTTTCTATCCTAGGGGGCCAAAGGGTATCTGTATAATATGAAATATGACTGCTTTTTAATTATATAAAAGTTTCCTGGGGTAGCACAGAATAATGACTCTCTTTAAAACACAGGAAAAAAACCCACCCCACTTTCTTATTAGACTTATTTGTTAGTAAATAAGAGGGTGTTTCTTTAAATAATTTATCAATTTGTACCTACACAGTATTGTCTCTAAGAGATTTAAATTTTCTCCATTTCTATTGAGAGTGATAGAAAATAGCTGATAAATATGTACAGCTCAGTACAGAGAAGCCTAGGTAATGCTGTCTGTAATGGAGCTAAGCAGTGTTAGAACATCAAAAAGTCCCAATCAGTTTTGGGATTTGGGATTAGAATCTTCAGAATTCAAGTTTGTAATAAAACTTAAATGTAGTTCATACTTCTTTAAACTAAAATTATATAATTAGTATTAATCCCACTATATTTCTTCTGTGGGATTTGTCTGAAGGTTTACAGAATAATCATGTACTTTTCTGTGCACAAACACATGCTACAGGTAAGAAACAAAACTAAGTTAGTCCTATTCATTCTATCAGAAGACTCCACAGTCTTCCTTCCTATATTCTCTAGGATGTATTTTCCTGGCAGGTCTGCACAAAGCATTGTCTGTGGCTTCCCATGGCTGCTCCTCCAAAGTTACTTCAAGAAGTGCAAATTATGTAACTTCCAGCAGTATTAACTTTCCTGGATTTTTGAAAGGATAACATGAATAAACTTTTTGCTGTGTTTTTTTTTCTGCTCTACAGAGTTGGACTAGATAGTCTAAGCATATGGGAGGTGGGCTGGGAAGAAGGACACAGAGGCATCCAGCATCCTCCCACACATACAGTATTAGTACAAAATACAGGCATGGACTCCATTCCTAGCCCTACCACTGACTTCCTGAACTACTATTTTTCCTCCCCTTTTTCTGAGTTGTTTGAGGCACATGTCCATAAAGCACTTAGCACAGCAGAAACCTAGTCACGACTGAGATTTAAGTGCAGTTGGAATGTTAATACTAAAAAGAAGAACAGACCACAGAGGCAAAGTCATTTGGCAGCAAAGCCAGCCAAGCCTAGGATTCACCAGTAAAGGGATATCCTCTGCCTATAGAGGCAGACAGGCTAAGAGACTGTATATTTCTCAGAATCTAATAGCAAATTCTTTGAAGTTTTTTTCTTTCCCATGAGTACAGGAAATAAAGGAGTAGTACATTTACAAAGCAAGTAAATCTTTGAAGAGAAACTTCTGTTATCCTTCATTATTAGAATTAACCTCTGTTTAAATGAATTAATGAAGTGCACAAAATTGGTTGTCATGATTTTTCTTTCCTTCAATCCCCCAAACTTATTGATCTTAGATCCATTCCCAAATGTTGCTCACTGAAATAGGAGCTCAAACTAAATAATTGATGAAGAAATATGCACTTAGAAGAATAGTAAGCATTGCATATACCGGAGTCCCTGAAATTGGAATAGTTGTAGCCTATACTTTCCTCTGAGAACAAAAATTGGCTTTGCCCTTAGAATTGCAATTTATCTTCAGTCTTCACAGAATCACACAATGGTTAAGTTTGGAAGGGACTTCTGGAGGTCATTTTGTCCAACTGCCCTTCTCAAGCAGGCCCACCTAGAGTGGGTAGAATTTTTCGTATATTTCCAAGGACGAAGAAAAGACTCAACAAAGTTTCTGGGAAAATTAGATCAGTGTTCAGTGACCCTTAGTGTAGAAAAAGAGTTTCCTGATGTTCAGATGAAAATTCCTATGTTTTAGTTTGTGCCTGTACCTCCTGTCCTGTCACTGGACAGGACTAAAAAGAGTCCCTTTATTCCTTCTCTATGCTTTCAGGTGTTTATATACACTGATAAGTATATAAACCTTCTCAAAATACGTGTAAGCATACAAACATTCTCTTCTCTAGGTTGAACAATCCCAGCTCTCTCAGCTTTTCCTTGGATGAGAGATGTTCCAACCCCTTCATTATCTTATTGGCCATTGGGAAACAGATCCTACTCTCTTTCGTTCTGGGAAGGCCAGAACAGGACACTGTTCCAAGTGCAATCTCACCAGTGCTGACAAGAGAGGAAGAATCAACCTCGTTGACCTGCTGGCAGGACTCCACCTAATGCAGCCCAGGGTGCCATTTACCACAAGAGCACACTGCTGACTCGGAATGGGACCAGTGTAGATTAGTTTGCTCACTGTCTGACCTTATGATGCCATATATAGTCATTTGTCTTAACCTATTTCCTTTGTTGAGTGTAAAATCTACCACAGGCTTGATTTACCTATGCTTCCTCTCCCTTTATTTTTTAATTTAAACCTTTGTATATACATGGAAGTTTTATATCTTCATGTACCAAAATAGAAAATGTAACCACATTCTTAGGCCCCACATTAAGGATGAGGGCAGTAATAAATTTATAAAAGTATTACTCTATATATGGTGTAAATATTAGTGGACAGGAATAAATACCTTGGATAAGGTTCCCTGTGATTAGTTATCTTATATAATAACTGTCATCATTGCACAGTGGAAGAAAAATTAGGAGGAGTAATCCTACCATGAATTCTGTTGCACAGGTTTAAATTATGAAGTCATAAAGAAATAAAAAATGCAGACCATAATGCATTAGTCACAATCATACCAGTGGAAAAAAAAGTAAAAAGCAACTTTACGTTTTCTGATTGTTCATATAGAATATGTTCATTCTGTCCTGAAACTCTGGAACTCCTGAACAGGCATCAACTTTCATCAAACAGCCTAAAGAAGCAAAGATTATACATCCCCACACAGGCCAAACATACATATTTGACATATTGTCCCTTAGGATCAAAGAAAATGAAGCCCAGACTCATCTCATATGTTCAGGTAAATGAAACTAAGGCTGACATTACCTGGCATAATAATATGTGGATGTGCATGCAAATAAGAGAGGAACTGATTGGACATTGCCTTTCCCGTTCTTTCATCCTGTGTAAACCTGTGTCTTCTCAGTGAAGACAAAAGTCAGAATATATGACATAAGAATGGAATTTCTTTAACTGCCCCTCCAGGATAAAGTGCAATTTTGCAATAGGAACTAATTTGCCATACTTCCTATCTTTCCTGAGGGAGAAAGGGATAATAGATTTTCTTTAACTACCCTCTCAAGTATTGTACTGAAGACTGAAATTACCACGGAGTCTTTAAAGTATGTACTTAATGTCCTGAGAAAAACATCTAGAGAGATGATAATAAAGAATTATATGCATATACCTACACACACTCATTTTATATCTGATTCATAACATTATTAAACTTCATATAAAGCTGGTATCTCAGTTATGAACACTGAAAAAACAACACATGAAATCTCTTCTAATTCAGGAAGATAAGTATATCTAAGGAGTATGTCTGAAGGAATTCATGCACACCAGCAGAATTTCCATTTTTTTTTAACAAATACATGCATTTCCTACAAAAGACCAAACATATGCAATAATAACAGTATATTTTGCATCAACTCTGCCTATACTGGGAGTCTTCCTTTGATAATACTATTCTGAATCAAAGATGTGTGTAGGGAAGGTATCAGGTTTCTTTTGATATACTGAGAATTCCTGTTCACACAAATCCATTATGTAGAATTTTTTTCAACCCACCTGGAAATTAAGTCCTGTCTGCAGTGACATTTTTTTTTTTTTGAATCACAGCTTCATGAAAATATGCTGATTAAATGGATTGTAAATTCACAGGATTCTCAATATTCTCCAATGGTTTTCTCAGATCTGATATCATAGAAGGACTCTGCTTTAAGATGTCTTGGCATAAATGGGAGACTAAATTGCACTGGACCTGATGAGGTGAAGAAGCACACACTGAGCTGGTCTGTATATGCAGCAGCTAGGTTTCTCTTCCTGGAAGTAATTACTTTAAATTTAGATGAATCCAACTTACTTTCTCTACATTAATTAAAATGAAGAGGAAAGATATAAAATTAAGTCCAATATGTGCACAAATATTTAGGAAGCAAATGTAGCCTAAAGAAGAGACATGCTGCATATCATATATTCTGTTTCAGATAAAGCATCTTTCTTAAAAGAAATCCTCAAATTAGGAGCACACAGAATCACTAAAAATTTCTAGGAGATGGAGATCCTGTATGTGTAAAGGGCTCTAGTTTTAATGATTTCTAATAATTTGTGGGTCTTACTACTTCAACTAGAATTCCTCTACAAACCCATCCTCCAAATAAAAAAAAAAAAGTTAATTTGTCAAAGGTATTTCAAGTGTGAACAGCTAACAGCTTTAGATTCAGTATTTCCACAAGTCCATTGAAAATAGAGAGCATAAGTTGAACAGCAGCACAGAGTACAAAGGAAAAAAGAAAGCAAGAAGGCAGAAGAGCAACATCAAAAAATCAAAATATTATTTTTTCCACCTTATTTTCACTTGGGCCTATTCCTAACTTAGTTTTCACAGGCCTTTTTGAAGGAGAAGAACATATTTCATATTTGTTACGTGTCCTGTAAACAGATGCTTGTTACAATATCTTGTAAGTGATGTTTGTACAATGAAATTAAAAAGAAAACCAGGCTTGGATGTATCAGGATCTTAGTACTGACAGAATCCCCAACAGAAAACTAAACAAAACCAATTTTTTTTCTACCCTCTTCTTAGCTACCTGTGATAACTTCAGGTAACTATAGTAACTCTTGGCTTCCCTGCTATCTTGTTAGGAAATGGCAAAAATAATGCTTTTTGAAAAGTCTATCAATCTTTTAAGCATTGTACAAAACCACAGAATATTTTCACTGATGATGACAAGAGTAGAAACTAAAACATAATGGTAAATTGCCCAAACTGACCTTAGCAAATGCAGAGCACAGTCAATGTTAAACTTACAGAGAGATTAAAACATATGGGCATGGAGACCTCTTGATCAGAAATCAAACCAGAAGGAGAAAACCATTTTCTAGATAATGTATCCTTGATCTTTCAACAAGCAGCATAGAAAAGCAATCATGCATCACTACCTCTTAATTTTCTATTCCTCTAGTGCTTTTTTTAACTGTCTTTTGGCTGACTAGAACTGAGACCAGGCAGCAATATTCTAATGATCTTAATGTATATTTTTCCTCAGATGTCAAAAATTATCTAAAAATTATGAAGAAACAAAAATAAAAATTGTACAGGACAATAAAAAGTCAAAAAGAATTCTAAAATAGTCTGCAATTATAGGAGTCTCTGTAGATGCCTGTGATTGAGATATGTAATATAAAATTGCCTTGGTAAAAGACAAAAAAATACAACACGGCACTGTCCACATAACCAAATGTACATTTGCAGGCATGAAAAGCTGTATTGACAATTCACAGAACATCACTGAAAAAAAATTCAACAACTTTCCAAGAGGACAGATCTCTAAAACAAGCTCAATACAGATGTATTTGGAGAAAATTTTGAGAAACTGTGGTACGTACTCTACAGAACATTGAATAATCCCAGTCTAACAAAACATTAATATCATTATGCTCTACTGTCTTCCAGGGGTTTCTTGGGTTAAAACGAGAAAGATAGGTCCCCAGGGGGCCTCTTTGCCATTTAAAAAACACCATTCCCCAAACTGACATTTTCCCAAGACTCAAGGGCACACACATCTGCTCATGGCATGTCATATGACATCCTCTATCACAGGAGAATGGGATTACCCATCATGTGATAGAATTTACTGCTAACCTTAGGAAAAGCTTTATACAACAGGCAATCTTCACCGAAGGCAACAGAATCAGAAAGGAGATATCAGACTTTTGCATGCAGAACATTCCTGAAGGACAAGTACTGTTGGAATGAAGAACACTGGTAAAGGCAGCAAAGCAAGCTTTGAATAGGCAACCTCGAATACTACAAGCAGTATAAACATGGTAGCAGAAGAATGGAGTAGCTCTGTGCAGTGTAATGGCAGTCTGTGTGGCCCTGGATCATATGGAGTGTTTGGATCCTACTGTAGAAGTTTGGAGAAGGTTAATTCACTGCTCTCCTCATATCCTCACCTATATTAAGACACTACTTTAAGTAAGGAGGCTGTCCCCATCTCTATCTCCTGATGTGCTGAGTTTTGTATTCTTCTTATATTACTCAAATGTTTTTCTCTATTGCTGTAAGTTTTTCTTATCTGTTTTTTGTTTAACAAGCTACAGAACAAATGCCAAGATACCCATGTTATGACTAAAATTGCAAGCTTGGTTTTGCAGCAAACATACAAATGCTTAACATTCAATTTACTGAACCTTCTACAAACAATTTCATGCCTCATTTTCCAGCTCTAAGTTGCTACAATGGATGTCTTCACAAAAAAAAGAAGTAAAGCTCCGGTGTTAAGTATTCATTATATACACTCTCCTTCTAAATTTCTTTGACCATCACAATATTTCTTTGATGTCCCAGCATTTTTACATTTCAAAGACTAAGATAACAATGTGATTTTAAGAAGTCTGGAGGGGAATAAAAACAGAATACACATCTATAATGTGCAGCAAAAAAACCCTAAGACAATTTCAGTACACTATTTCAATTGTCCTGACTTAGTTTTGATTAATGTTTGAAGATTTTGGGGGTTTTGGCTTTTTAAATGGTGCAAAACAGGTCATGGAAATCCCTGTTATTAGTAATGAAAAAGCAATGTCCTGGTAAATCAACAAATGCCTATTAATTTATTTATTTATTTTATTTTATTTTAAATCTCTGGAATTGTGATACTATGAAGCAATCCTCTCACTTTGAATCCTCCACAGGCACAATGATTAAAAGAGTTCTTCTTGATCAAGGGAGTCTCCTTTTTAAATGCAACTCACAAATGGACTTTACACAGCTGGACTGAAGACCTCAAGAAAAGAAAGCAACTGAGAATTGGAAAGATGTGGAAATAAATACTGTTCAAAGAAATACATATATTGTCACTGCAGAAATCCACTTACACACATGCAGTTTATGTTGCATATTTTCTGACCCTGATGCATTTGCTTAAAAATTGGGTTCTCTAAAAATAGACATGTTAATTTTCTGTATTGATATGCAAGTTATTTGTGTGGTTGATTTCCATATAATGGTAGTGAAACAGACCATTAAGTTAGAAAAAAATATGTCAAAATAAGTATTTCTTTCATTTGTTAACACCTTGTTACCTGCTTGAGCTATTTTTACTTGTTCCCAACTCTGAAATCTGTTAGTGAAGGAGTATGAAGTTTATTGAAGGTCATATAAAATACATATGTTTATCTATGTAAGACAAGCACCAAAAACTTTGCTTTAATTACAGACACAGAGGAATCAAAATCCCAAATCATCATATGTTACTAGTGTAATGATTTTGTCAGCTCAAAGTGTATTAATTCATAATTGCAAGACACTGTTGAACTGCAGCATATTACTAAATATGTGATGCCAAACAGGTATCATTGTCTAGGCCTTGTAACCTTAGGAATTATGAAAATTTTATGTGTGGCTAATGTTAGGAGATATTTGACTAAAAATGCGAATGGAAGGAAAAAGTCGAAATACACTGCATGATGTAACGTAGAAATGCTAGTTATCTTTTGACTACAATATTCTAGATCATAGCAATTTCACAACAGCACCCACTCCAAGGGCCATGGGAGATCAAAATGCAAGTATTACTATTCTACATGTTAGAGAAGAAGTTGAAACACATACAGACTTTCGTCTGACTCAACTCTGCAAGATCCAGATAGAGTATGGCACATGGCAGAGTTGATAAGAGAACCTCTCTCTACAGTTTTATTCAAAGACTTCATCTTGATGCATTCTACTTTCTCCATATTCAAGATGTCCATAGAACTGAAATTTCACTGCAGAAGTTCCATTCCTGAAAGCTACAGAACATAGTCCAATATTTTAAGAATATTTTGAGCCATATATTTACTCCCTCAGATCTTGAGAAATCTGAGCTGAAGACATCTTGTTTTGTCTGCCAGAACTATATCATGACTACTTCTTGCTGAAGCTTGTTCTTTTAAAATGTTCTTTTAAAATGTTCTTTTAAAATTTCCATTCCCTTGCAGTTTTCTAAAAAAGTAATTTCTTTCAGGTTATTGTATTTTATCTCAACAATTTTCAGTAAAGTCTCTCAGGTATAAGAAGGTGGCTTTTTATAGTATGCTGGGAGCAAGGGAGGATAGTGGGGAAGATGGAGAACAAATGTCCCTCTCAGAACTTTGTGACTCTTTTCTGATAACGAAAATATTCAAGAATGAGCAGTTTTAAACTCACATCTTTTCCTAGACTTACCTAATGTAGCTTTCTGAAAACAAACAAAGAAACAAAAAAACAACAACAAAAAACAAACAAAAAAACCCCAAACAAAAAAAAAACCAGCACAGCAACTTGAACAACATATTTTGCAGAAATAATGTAGGTTTAGACTCTTCCTTTTACCTTTCCCCTGTTCAGAGATAAATCAAATTGTCATCCTGTCTTACTCATAAAAACATACAGTACATGTACTTTGGAAAAAGAAGGCACAAAACCATTGTAGACTAAATCACAGAGGTGGTAAAATTACAAGAAACAGGGACTGAATTTCTTTTGACTTTTGTGAGAAAAATGTGTCAGTGAGAGGGACAAAAACTCCCAGAATTCTAGTCCTAATGAACTTGTCTAGACCAGGATTTGGTCTTTATTATACACAATATTTATATTTATCACCTAGGGGAATGTAAAATACACTTAAAATCTTCTTAAAGCTGTTAGAAGTGTTTTAGGGTTTTTTTCAAGTGTGTGAAAAAAGCCTACAATAGCTAACAAAATATGTGTAATTTGGGAATCTTCAGCCCACAAGTCAGTATATGCTAATTGTTGCTTGATTTAAACATAGTGTATGTTGGACTTTCACTTATGTGTTACTTGCCTTTAATGTCAGCAATCTTTTTCGTTTCAAGGAAGAAATAGAGAAGATAAAGTATGAACAGTGTCAGAAGAGCTGATGTATAAATACAAGTTTAAAATCACTAATTTCAGCTACAATGCCTTACTTGGATAAATTATAATAGAAGAATACACAAATTAGCAAAACATAATTCCTAGACTTCCGTCTATATCTAATTGGTGTATATTTCACAGCAATATAATTCTACCTAATATATACCTGCCTTTATAGTTGAAAAAATTTAATAAAGTAAAACAGTTTCTGTCTTTAGCCTTCAATTCAAATAAAGACTTTAATAATAGATAAAAAGTAAAAAACTTAGGTGAAATATGCAGGAGAAGATCAATGAAATTTTTATCATGACAAAACAAACTTAGGACAAAAACCATACAGAGTAAGTTAGTAACTCAGAACAATATACCAAGAAGAGTGGCTTATGCCAACAATTCTGTGTTTCAAATCCAAATGACCCCTCCTCAAAAATAGTTTCATGACAGTTCTGTATAGTAGATTAGTCCCTATGAATGTTCACTAGTTTTTTGTCCAGAACCACCATTGTTAAGGACAGGGGGACAATGTTGTACTCCTGGATTTCCGAACTCTGATGGGAGGAAAGAATAAAAGGCATACAAGATAACAAGGATGAATCCATTTGTGAGCTGCTTCATGGCTAGTAAATAATCATATCTGATGAAAAGGACATTTTCCTCTTTTTCCTGGGCTTATTGATATAATACACATTGGGTTAAAGAAACCCAGCTCCTATACTTTGTTACAGTAGAAGTACTGACTTGTTTGGTTCAAGATGAGAACTTTTTTTATTACTGTTATATGACTTTCTATAAAGGGCTTGTGACTTGCCACAGCAATTACAAGATTAGAGAAGATGAGACAAGATCACACTCATTAACCTCAATAGTTTCAAGCTAAAACAAAATCAAAAGTTTTTAAAATTGCTTGACAGTACTGTGATGCAGTAATTTTACTGTCTCTGGCACTTCTCTGCATCTGGCTTACAATTTATTTTGCATTAACTATTTTTGGCTGAAAGTTTTTGTTTAACTATTACTTACAGCATTTTTCAGAATTTCTTGGTGTGGCACTATGTATACACAAAGTAACACACAGCTGGTTACTTTGGCACCAGGTGTAAGAAAAACATAACATACTCGGAATACATGCAAGGAATAAACCAACAGGACACCTCCCAGTTTCTTGGTTTGATCATCATCCTCCCACTAACAGTGGGCAAGAGAATTTAATAACTCATGGTATTTTGGAGCACAGAATTTACAGTCCTTAAAAGCCACACCAAACAATCCTGGCCCTCTAAAGCAACAAATCACCCTGACAAGTATGATATAAGGAACAACGCAACACTTGCCTCATTTCCAGCTCCAGAGAACTCTTCCACCTCCTAAGCAGTGAAGAACTACACATTCAGCACTCTCTTCAATCCATTGCACTCCATACATGTATAATCACCACACATCCTGACATAGGGTTGGCAGGAGATACTGAAGGTTAAAAAATATGGAACAGATTAAATGAAAATGTTGAAGTTAAAACCCTTTAACCTCTCCTGCCCTCCCAACAGTTGCCTCTATGCCATCCATGACTATTTAGGGAATATTGGTATTGATATATGATTCTGTTTGACCGAAAATTTTATGTTCTTTGAAAACTTTGTCCTTCCCTTGACTAAAGCATCTATGAGATGCATTGCAGAAATGAAAAGAGAAGTGTTGTAAAGTAAAAAATAGATTTTATCTGCACAATGAACTCATCCATAGCAGGTTGCTGCAGATGCTGTGGCAGAGACAAAGAATTTCTTTGCTTCTTGGAATATTTGGGAGTAAACCCTGCAGGTATTTCTGTCTAGCTGTTTCCTGTACATCTCAGTGTACAGACATTATTTAATCAGTTTTACCTAGTAGAATGAAGGTTCAAAATGGGAATCTAAAATTGTTCCTCAAACAATGATTCAGGAAAATAAATCACGAGGAATTACTGTCCCATCATCAAAGTTATTTATTCCCTTTGAACCTATTTGCAATGTTCTGATTCAAAAAACTTGCATTTTTGACCATCAAAAGGGATAGTTCTTGTGGAAATTTTAAATATCCATACTTTATAATTATATTAACAACAATAAGAACACATATGAGAAATTATTATTATAGGGCTCTAAATTCTGTTCTGGAGTTCACAGTAACTCTTTGGTTGGTGAGGTGGTTGTTCTCTGTAGTAGAAGTATGGGAGAATCTTTGTACTTTGAAATGGCTATAAATATCTATATTACCTTTTATCCAATAAAATATAACAAATACACAAGCACTATTGGCTACTGGCATAAACAGCAGATACCTAGGACTTCAATGGAAGTGGAATTCTCCTCTTCTTGCTACAGCAGGTGATCAATCTGAGTTACAAACACCATTATGTGCTTGCTAAGTATTATTTAGCCATCATTATTTTTCTGATGCATGCAAGGCTGCATTTCCTACATATTCCTAAATTGCTGATAGTTGATCTTCACCTGACAATTTGTTCTGCTAAGAAATGGAAAATAAGTAGCACCAAGCTTTACAGTCTTATCCTGGATTTCTAACTTCTATCTCCTCCAAGATGCACAAGTGATGATGATGATGTTCATAGCCTTAAAACAAGATCCCCTTTAAACATCTCTCTGTTGGTAAGTGCCTTATCATTCCAATTATTGAAAGTGTTAACAGATTCCTTCTGTGTCATTTGCTGTAAAATGTTTCAGGAAACAAAATAGAAGAATGTCTGAATTTTTCTAATTATATCAGTGGCACATTATCCCAAATCAGCTTATCAACCATACTGTAAGTTTTGATACAATACTTCCTATATTAACATATCTAAATCAGTGAGTTTTAATGAATACTGTGAATTCATCCTTTGGAATCCTAAATAGGAGCAGGTACTGAGCTATTCTGTCAGTCCTGAAATATGGGTCAGAATTGTTGACATATTCTTAGCCCAGTTTTTCTGCTTCATGCAGAACCCTCTGACATTTCCTTCTCCTGTCCTGAAAGAAATGGTCTGTTTGATACCAACAGACAGAAACCACCAAGACTTAAAAAAAAAAGTGTGAAATATATTGGAAAAGTAAATTTGCTGGCACAACACAGAGAATCCCTCTCAGTGGAGTTTAGTTCACAATTTTATAGATGTTTTCTGTTAAATATATTCAGAGCCTTAAAAAAAAGGTTTTTTCTTTTCTATTTTTTCTTTTTCTATTCTTCCAACCACATAAAATGAATTTGAATTAATATTTTTCCCTCTTTTTTATTAATTTGTTCAACCTATAGTTGTTCTTTTTCATTTCACTTAGACCCTTGGTACATAAATCCATTCTAAATGTTTTCACAGCTGCTCAGAATGTGTTGATTCTTAGTGTCAACTCATTCACTCAACTTAACATAATCATTCCCTTTTAATGAAACAGTTAACAGGAGACTGACAACTATCATTTTACTGATGGGGTCCAATAGTGGGGAGAGGTGACAGTGGTGTAATTACCAGGGCTGACATACTTTGTTCACTTTTTCCCACCTTTTTAGGCAGATGAGGCAGTACTGTGCAATGTCAACAATCAAAATGGAAATGCAGGCAGTGTGAAGACCCGGGTGAGTAATTACCAGGGGCTGCAGACCTGTGACTACTCCCAGTGTGGCAGGGTTGACAAGGTGCAGATTGTTTTTTATCCCCTAGTGTGAATCTGGCTGTCTTGCTGTTGATAGATCCAGGTGGTGGTATTAATTAATGCACCAGCAGGAGCTGGTTCAGCTCTTGACAATGCATTATCCTTACTGAAGAGAAAAGAGAAGGCGGCAATGTTGCTGAGAAAAAGTCATTCTTTTTGCCTTCTTTCTATTAAGGTTGAAAAATATAGTACAGCTTGAGAAGTAAGAATTTATCATGAAAGATGACTTATACTAACAGCAGTAGTCTTACTGTATTTCTGTCTTTGAAAGTTGGATGCAGGTAGGGCTGCATTATTTAATGAAATCGCACTCAGAAACGTCAATTCCACTTAGGTTGTTCATATAAGAAATGTTCAGCTGAGTGTGTGTTCAAGGACTGTATGTATACAATAGGCTTGTATTGTTCTGTTAAAAGTTTTTTGGACCTGTGAACTTTACATCATCAGTTTCCTGCCATTTGACCTGCAAATAAATTCCAGTGGAAAATACTCCTACTGAATGGCAATTAACTGAAATGCAGACTCACATTGTGGGTGTAGTTAGCACTCTGGATGTCATCTAAGCGTACAGTCACAGCTGTGGTACTAGTAGTACTATTACTTAGACCATTTGATATTTTACATTCAAAATTTAAATTAAAATATATGCTCTGCTTGGATGGCAAGCTGTTTTAGCAAGACTATTTCCTGTGGTAAAAATTGTAAGTCCAAATCCTGGTTTCAATGGTCACTTTAATTTTTTTTAAGTGTCTAGTAAATCAAATATATTTTATGGCATGGGCACATGCAATCCTCCATCTTTAGCTGGGGTAAAAACTTGAGTCTTCAGCTGCTTAACACACTCTCAGTGTCTTACCTTTCTATCCCCTCTGCTCCAACAGTTGTTTACTCCTGGAAACACTCAATAACCAGTTTCAGCCAATATGAGTGAAGCTGGCAAAACCTTATTTTTCAAGCTTTTTAAAATACATTCAGTTCTTTTTAACTTCACAGTGTGTTGGTAATGCCGGTAAGATGATACAGTAATGCTGATGATGAGCCTCAGAAGTATGTTTTAGGTGAAGTTAAAAAGAAAACTATAGCTGTGATCTTAAATTTATAAAGTTGTTTTTGAAAACAGGTCACTAGCTACTAATTCGGTGGGTACTTCTTAAAAGTTTATGGTTTAAGTAATAACTACTCATGTGAGCAGATTTTGTTAACACCATAATTGTAGTATAAAGTATGGAATGTTAAACTCTTTTTAATAACATGTGAATAATTCTCTTACATTCAAATTTCAGTGTCCAAGTCAAGAACTTCAAAAATATGGGGGAAAAAATTGCTTGAAATGTAAAACTTTCAAAATATTACACACAGATCAGTATATACACACCTGAAAATGCATGTCTTAAAACATGTACAAGAATTCACAAAAAACTCCCTACCTACAATGCATATACCAAAGTGGTATTATCCAAAACTGATACACAAATTTATTGCTGCTATGTCACACATACAAACTCAATTTTATTGCACTAACACCCAATATTAAACTTCACCCCTCAAAATTTTACACTCTATTGAAAGGAAATAATAGTGTTAAAGAAAAGCTAATCCTGTGATCTTTTCACATTTGGCTGCAGATGTTATGCCGTATACAAGGGAAATATTTGCCTGCCTTCCTTCTTACTCACTCAGATAGTTACTGGGTTAGACACACTGCAGTCTCCTTGAATAAAATACCCTGTTTAATTGAATGCCTGACACTCAGGATTGAACTGCTGAGACAAGCCTGCACATGCAGTAGTCAGAAGCAATATTAAAAATAGACTCTACCAAATAGCAGAAAAGCAACATACAACAACAAAAGCTGATAATCACTATTGAGAACTTCTGGTGATGGATATGAAAGCATACTGGAAAAAAATGCAAATGAAATCTATGCAGGAATGCAAAGAAAGAAAAATAATTTTACACCTACAGGCTGTAATAAGATCTCTGATTTTTGGTATCACACCTGTAGGCCTCTGAACCAGTATGGCAGAAATACAGGAGCATGACTCATTTACTTCAATAAACAGCTTGCTGACTGATGAGAAACAAAGTAATTTGTATCTTCTTCTTTTTAAAACTCCAGTAAGATGAAAGGCAATTAGGCACCCTCTGCTGTGAGGTGGCAGTGCAGTCCCTTATTGAGATTCTGACTGCCCATAGCTCCATGGATTTCAATGGAAAAGCAGCATCTGTATGTTTATTATCAGATATATCCCTGAAATAAACTTCTGTGGCATCTTGAAACACCCAGAATGTTTTAACACTGATTTTATTGACTAGGTTTCCCAAATTTAGTGTAAAAAGACACTTAAGGAGATTCACTTTGTTACATGTTATCAAGAAGCAATGCATATTCCCCTTTATATTCCTCACTCTAGTGATACTTTGGGGCTAATTAAATTCTCACATGAGTTTTACACAGACCTGTGAACAAATTTAACCCATTTTACAGCTTTCCAGACTTAGTCCTACCCCAGGGTAAATGACAGCAGGGCCGTTTAACTTCTGGTTGAATATTCAAACTGTTGGTATAACAACAACTGTGAAAAGCTGATTAAACATTTTAGATATCAGTTTTCCTAGGTGCTACTTGAGCAGAGTGAGCTTTGTTCAACTATCCTCAGACATGATTTGCCCTTAGTAAAACTTAAACAAGAGTCTGATCTTTAGAAAAAGTTAATAAGTGGACTGAGTGCTAACTTTTGCATGCAAACAAGGCAGAGTGACAACACTGCTCCATGCTCAGCCACCATTCTCCTGTCCTGTGCATTCCACAAGAAATGTGAAATAATGCAAGCCACAAAATCTTACAGTGAAGAGTCAGAGCTACTGTACAGGTACTATAGAAGTACCAGGGGGCAACGGTATACTTGTAGACATTAACTTCAGATATTTCATGCTTGTTAGTTCACAGAAATTTAAATGTCACAATTAAAGAGGTGACAGAATTTAACATACTACACAGGTTTTAAAAGAACATATTTGAAACATAGGTTTCTTTCTGTGTTTTTCATGAGAGCATCCACCTCTTAATACCTTATTTTCACTTCCTCCCGTAAAAAGTAAGTATATGTACACCTACCTGAAAGGCTACCTTGGCAATATTTCCAAAGCTAGTTCCCACGAAATGCATCCCAGAAGTGGGGAACTGCATCTTTATAAAGACTGCCAATTTTGTTTCTGTGGTTTACACCCTTCATGGTTACTCTTAGCTTTCTGGCTTACAAAGTAAAAATCAGTATGAAAAAGAGAACATTTATAACAAGTAATGATTTCTATTTGATTTTAAGGGCTCATTTGGGGATAGTAAATGTATTTGCCTGTATCCAATGATTTATCATAAGAATTAGGTAATTTTCTTCTGAAACAAAAACAATGCATTTTGCAGCTCAGTTAAGCAGCTGCTTGTTTGGACAAACCCAAATCTTTCACTTAGTGGTTCAGCTACATATTTTCCAAGTCCTAATGCTGATTCCACCACATACACTCTTGAATTCCAAGTTCCTCAAAGTTTGGGTTTCATCCTACTTGTCAGATTTCTCAATATCTTTAGAATCCTCACAGTCTCTTGAAACTCAGAAGAGCTTAACTTTGGCCAATGATAATATACTTTAGACGAGAGACTGAAAACATTGGTGTGGTGGGTTAAGCCAGAAAACTTGAATGTGAAGTAAGAAGGCTCATCTAATTCCTAGGTTTAAGATCAAGCAAACCAGAACCACAAAGAAGTACAAATTTCCAATTCTGACTACAGTGGAACTATTGTTTTCTCAGGAAAGGCATATGGACATGACTATGAGCTAAGGAACTGTGTCTAACTGGCATCTGACAAAGACCACAGCCCTAAGCATCATAATCAGAAAAACCTATTGAGAAGAAAACGACAATGATTTAGTCATTAAAGACAAGAATTGGGGTCTTTGAAAGAGATTTAAGAGGTACCACTTTTATTTCTTCAGCTTCAACCCAGCTTCAACCCAGCACAGATTTAAGTAACCAAAGATGTGTTGGTTGCTTAAAGTTATTTCATTTTACAGAGCTAGTGCCTCCCCTCGTTTTTCTTCTCCTGAAAGGAAAGTGTGTCTCACTACAGCTGAGAAAAAGTGCAGGCCCTAACCCTGAAGTTGGCACTGTATTTAATGGACAGATGTAGCTCATTTCAGCCCCAAACAGAGTATCAAAGCCCTGAAGGAGCAGCAACATCTTAGACTTCATAATTCTCTACTCTGTCTTTCAAATTTTGAATCTCACTCTGATTTTCTTATATATTACATTAAAAAATCTAAACTTCTAACAGAAGGTTCAACATGAGAGAGCAAAGTACCTAAGCTTGGATAGTGTGTTGAGCTTAAACTTAATGTCTTCATAGCTTGGGCTAAAATTATCCACATGAAAAATGTAATTTGGAATTCACATACCTATTGTATACTGACAGGAAAATAATGTGCTTAAACACTGAATGCCTAGGAATCATTTTGAGAACCTCTAAATAAAAAATAAAGATAGACTAATCTAAAATGACTTTATTAATTGGAGACTCTATATAAACTTTAGAAGTCATTAATAATGTGAAATTAGAAACCTAGACATAGTAGAGAAGGATATAAAAACAGCCAAGAAATCCCATTTTGAACAAAGACGACCAAAGACAACCACTAAAATCTAAAAGAGATTAAAGTTTAAAAGGCTTTAAGTCTTAAAAAAAAAAAAAAAAAAACACAAAACCCCAAAAAACATGTTAAAAGACTTTAAGACTTTAAAAGACTAAAAGATGTTAAAAGTGTGGGAATTAGCATAATTTACTTTATAAAAATCTTAGTTGTTCAATTTTTACATTTTCTTTTCTGTACTTATGAATCTGTAGGCAAGATTCTGATATCATTTTTGAAAACCTGGATGGCAATGCAAAATAAACCTATTTTCTGCTTTGAACATGGGACCATTTCCTTCCCATAAAACTTTTTCTGATGCGTCATTATTTCTACCAGTTCAAAAACTGGTAGAAATCATGAGATAGAGAGCTCCTCTGAAATTTCTATTTGAAAAAAGTCTTCCAGCCTTCACACTAACCTTTATCACATAAGTGTCAAGTATGGGTTGCAAATGTGGAAGACAAAACCAAGTTTAAAGCATTGTCCTAAAGCAGGAAGAAGAAATTATGAATGCTAATACAATTTTGACTGCAGTTCATTTATATGGTCCTAAATGTACATTAATAATGCATTTTTAAAAGAGGGAAAAAATCAAATTATTTATTAAGAATCTATGAGTGTATATCATACAATTCTGTAAAACTGTGATTAATTCATGTTTAAACAAACCTTCAAAGTGAAATGATCTCTAGCCCAGTGCTCATATTTTGTTCACACTTTATGAATTTTCTTAAACCTTTGTTTCCATGCTTCGTGATTAGATGAAATTCTTCTGAATAGACCATTATGATTTGTTAATAATCAATTGACAGTGAAAAGACAAAAGTAAGGACCCAGTCTAGGCTTAAGCATATTCATTGTACCCACACAGTTTTTCCCCCTGCCCCACAGTGAATTTACACAAAAAGACTATTTCATGTGAATTAACAGGTAAATCACTCATGTTTGAGTATAGTCACACAACAATAAAATATCTACTTTGAATGTTTTCAGATAAAAGTTTTTTGCATTCTTAGACAACCCTTGCTGAAGCATAATTTTCTTGCAACTTAGGGTTTCGTTTCTTCAAATATAACATAGAATTTCTGAGCAAAATTGAGAAATCATATTTGGAGCGTGTGTGTGTGTGTGTGTGTGTGTCCCATTATATTATATACCATATGTTAAAAGACATGTAACTTAACATCATCCTGCAAGCTCAAGTCACTTTTTTCTGCAGAGGAAAATCTAACACAATAACTTGTACACGGACACATTAGTAGTCTCTTTTAATTAGATGCTAATTAATGACTCACTGGCTTTAATCATATCAGTCTGGTAATACTATTTATGCCACACAGAATAATGATCTGCTTTATAAGAAATCAACGTGGCACATGTTGACATAGGAACGCATCCAGCCATAATTCACCCTGTGTAAACACATCCACCCATACTTGGATCCTGAGCAATTTAGAAAAGATACACTAACTTAGCTGACAAGCATGAGAAGAGAGAGGAGGGAAAGAGTGAAAGAATGGAAGCAAAGAAAAATACATAATTATTTCCCAAATTATCAGCACTGTTTCGTAATATGTACCGATCAATATAGTTTACATTCAAATGATAATAATTTATAGTTAATCCATGCTAACAGAGTTAAAAAGCAGAGATTCCTATGTTTAATTTTTATGAAAGGTGCTCAGGAACTACAACAGAAAACTTATATATTAGATAACTGACAATAGATGAAGGTGATTTTGAAATTATCATTCTACTGGAGGGATAATAATATTTCAAAGTGGTTACGGAGTATGTCAGCTGTACTGAGAGCTTAACAAAGTCAGAGTACCAGGAGAAATCAGATGGATATAAAGTAATTTTCACTCTGAAATAGCTTATGAGTATTTTAGTTGAAGATCTGGACTTCTGCTTTCTAAACATACCAAAATGACCGATGGATGCTCCTCCAGATACAGTTCTATGAGAAAAAAACCAAATCATACTGCAGTTGTATGAGAAACTGGTGTTAGGATAGATTCTAACTATACAGATATTGAATGAAATTGTAATCTAAATTTGGAACTGTAAGCTCTTCTGAACTCTCCTTTAGTTTTCTATCATTTTATTAAGTTAGCTAGAATACTCTGCAAATTAAATCTCTGAAAAATAAAGCCAAAACCAACCCAAAACCAACAAAAATACCACCCACACCAACCTGAAAGACAAGCAAGAAACATATATTGTGTTTTTCCTTGGGTTCAAACAACAGGAAGTATTCCTGCCATACCTACACCAAGTGAGCCCTGAAGAATTAAAGTTTTCCCTCCTAAACACATTGGTGCTTTTATATAATTACAGTGCAGTATACACAGTGTTTCATGTCTGCTGTTGTCAGGTTAGTTCTTATTGCATTATACCATATAACTTAATGTACCTTAATATACAAAGTGCACTGAGTGATACATTTTAAAACGGTGTGTAATTTTAGTTGACAGCATACAGTAGGCTTCACAGATAGAAAAAATCCCCATTTTTCATTCTAGTTATGGTCCCGGACAAACTGCAAACTTTGAAAGTGTCACTACCATAAATCTTTGCCTATTGGATACACTTTTTATTCAATTGTCAATGCAAAGGAACATAGACTATCTCTATTACCAGGAAAATTTAATACTTTGTGCACAGAACTAGTTGCTATGCAAGCGAATGGACAACCTCTTACATATAATTGGCTTCATAGCCAAAATCCTGTTAAGTATACTGTGTTTTTTCAAAATTAAAAGTAATCATGAACAGCTATTTAAAATATACCCCACATACTGAAATATATTAAACACAATATTGTGAGAAAACAGTGATACGTGTTAGTCACTGTTTTTAATTTCCCTTTCAGCTGAAACAGAGAACATAACTGGACTATAGGAACACATATTTTTAGACAGACAACTGACTTATGTAGATACACTATATACATTCCCAACAATTTTACCATGGTTAAAAGGTATTTATATTCTGATGTGGCTAAAATTGGACATGTCAACACTAATGCATTTTTCTAGGAGAATCACTACTTTCACCATAATTTCCATGGAAAATTTGTGTGCACATGCAGTAATAGACACATTTATAACATCAAAAGGATTCAATTTTCTTTTCAATCATACTACAGTATGAATAGCTTTTCCTATTGAATTTAACAATAAGGCACATTACCACAGTCTAAAGGATGGGGTACTTCTGCTTGCTCATATGAAAGTATGTCAAACAATATATATCTCACAATAGTTCTAGGTTAACTGCTCCTTTATATAGGTTTGTTTCTAATACATTTGTGTCAGCAGATTTTTTAAAATATTATTATTATTTATATTTGTAAGAAGAGCAGCATTTCAAACTCTGTTTAACTCTCCATAATATTAAAAATATTTAAATATTTCTTAAATGTTTGGAGCGACTTTGTATAAAAAAATTACTTTGCATTAAGAAATCAACTGGAAATACATACTTGGATATATAGGCTTGGATTTGTAATGCCACAGTCATTTTACCCACTCGTGGGCATCATTGTCTCTGTCACTGCAACTCATGAGAGAGAAGGGGAAGATTTTATCGGTGAGTTATTATCTCAGTTCTGCATCCTTGTATATGGCAAGAAAGAAAATAAACCCCAAATTGAGCCTTAATGCAGCTTTGTTTTAACTCCACATTTAGTTTGCTCTCATGAAAGAGGGTTCGTTCAGAGCCTTTAAGTCAGTGAAAACACACAGACTTGTGCAAGGCCAACTCTAGTAGTCTGAACTGCCACAAAGTATTGTATTGCACATTTCATGGTTTTAAGAAAAAAAAGGCAGATCCATAAAAGACTGCAAATTTCTTTATTAATCAATGATAACAACTGACATGTTTTTAAGATTCATATTTAAGCTTATTTATTTTACAGCTTGTATGAGCAAGAACATGTAACAGGACTCTAAATCTCTTTGGAAGAAATCCTCTTCTCAAACAAGCGTTGGTCATGCCCAGAAAGGGACTGGTATTTGCAAATTTGAGAGCTAAGGAAGACATCTTACTAAAACAGTAAGTGGAGACCCACTGAGCATCCAGATGTGATTAGACCTAATTCCTCTTTCCATATTCTATTGTTAATTCACTCATTGCTTATGAGCAATAAACTGTCCTGCAAAATACAATGCTATTTATCTCCTTTCTATTGCTGCTTAATTCTTTATTAGGGCTGAGCATTGTTGCTAATGGGATTAAAATGATCAAACTGCCAAAAGCCCATGGCTTAGAAAATCCCAGAGTCCTTTCAGTCATTTGGACAAATATTCATCTTTACTAACCATGGGATTTTGTTGACTTTTTTTTCCCTGCATATTTGAAATAATTTTTTAGAAATCCTTCTTCAGAAGGTTTTTCAGACTCCCATTATTATAAAATGGACATGTTTGACACAAATTGCTTTGCCAAAACTAGCCAAGTTCTCTTACAGTTAACCTAGTATTTAAGATTCTCACTGAGACATTCACCCTGTACCACTGGTTTCAGTTCTAGCTATAATTGCATTCTTCCAGTTTCATACTTAAGTAAGCCTAGATGGAGACAATGGTAAACTATGCCTTTGAATCTGAAGCCAAAAAGGACCTCAGAGATCTCTTGCAGCTACTACTCTTTGTCATGAAAAACGGGATGTGAACCACTCAGCACAGAAAAGCCTGCATCAACCAAGGGCAACACCACTGAGCAACACCTTTCAACCTAATTTCTCTTCATTCTCACTGACCGTTTCTTACCACCATTGTATTCCACTGTCCTTACAGTCCCCACATTACAGTATCCATCTTCCTTCATTTCCCTCTCTGCACATATCTCAGGATATCACTATATCAAGCTTTGCATTTCCTACCACTCATCCTTAGAAAGGGGAATTGCATTAACACAGCATGGACACATCTGTGACTGATCTCAACAGTCCATAGATAGACTTTTGGCCACTTATTCCAGTGGGAGAAATCTGGGGACTGAACTCTGTGGAACTCAGCTGAATTTCTTCACCTGAAGTTCATAATCTTAATGTTTGTTTTACTTTAACTGTTCTATGTTTCACATTGATATTTGTTATTCAAATGAATATTAGTTCTTAGATCCAGTCTGATTATTTAAGAAGCAATCCAACCTTGCAGCACAAACATTTTGTGCTTTCAGTTCTGACAGTTAGTGAAATTACTTAGGAAAACAAAACAAAACTGAACAAAACCAACCACCAAACCAAACAGCCCCAAAACCCTGAAAAGAATAAAGGTACAGTAAATTTCTTCCAGTAAAAAAAGATAATTATCAAATGTTTATTAAACAGTCAACCTTAATGCAAACATTCATGGAATTAAACATATATATTATTCAATTTTTTTATTTTTGGTGTTTGTTCTTGGAAGACTTGTATCACAGCTGTTCTCTGAAGGTTTCTGTGGGGAAGAATCTGCTTTTGAGATCACAGCACACAGATGGAAGGACTCTCTTCATGGTTGAGAGATTATCTGACATTTCCCTGAGATTTTAGTATGTAGGGACATTAGATTCATAAACCAAGAAAGGCAACTGACAATCTACTGCTAGAAGTGCAAAAATTCCTAAAGATGACAGGAAGCATATTTCCTAAGGGCAAGGAGAGTAAAAGTGCAAAAACAGCATAGACAAGGGACCAACAAAAGGCACATGCCTCATCCAGTTTCTACAGCTCAGCAATCCTTCTTCCTTCCACCCACTTGCAATGAGTACCTAATACAGCAAAGAAACTAATCTCAGTCCTGAATGCATCAGAATTCTAGAGAAACAACTAAAGAAAAAGCTAAAGGCCACAACCTCTAATGAGAGTTTTAGTCTCCTGGGTACCACAGGTTCTTTAGTTTCATCAGCCAAGCCTGAATTCATGAAGCATGTAACTTGTTTTGGAATTATTCTTAGCTTCTGAGCTACTCCTGTCCAGACTATGCTAGGATGATTTTAGCCAATTTTTTTTAACTTGTTTTTGCAAGGGGGGCAGGGGAGAAAGAAAGAAAGAAGCTAAAAACTGTGCAGTCTTTGTGTTTGTTTATGGGTTTTTTTGTTTATTTATTTGTTCCTTTTCCTACATTAGCTCTCCCAAAGGCGTCATTTTTCCTATGATCTTTTCTTTGGAGGTGCTGCAGTTCTACTGCTGTCTGGTATTCACAAGATCCAGCCATAATCTGGCCCTTTACAGTGAACTATATAATATAAATCTCTTGTTTAGTAAATTGATGTAGAAGCAGATTATTTTCATGTTTCTGTGACTCTGCTGAGTCAGATTAGTCTGACAGCATTCATGCACATTCATGTACAATATGCATAGCACACAAACCAAAGTTCTATAAAAAATGAGATCAAATCTCCTTGTTAAGCTGAAGGTAAGTTTTATTTAGCACTCAAGAGTTGTGCTAACTTTCCCTGAAGTAGAAAGACATTAACAAAACCAACAATATTTAGAACAGATCAATCTGTATTTTCATTCATTTTTAACAGCAGTAGAAAACCTAAGTGTTACTCCCCTGCACACTAAGTCAACAAATCAATTCCTTACAACTTTAAATCATAATCACATAGCAGGGATATCTGTTTATGATGGGGCTTAGTAAAGAAATAGAGTGAGATGTATAGTCAAGGTGATATTCTTGTCTAGCCACCGGTGAATAAACACACGGCATTGAAAATTTGGACATTACATCAAATATTCTTTCTGATTAAGAATGCATTTAAAGAAAGAAATAATGTCAAAGGAATATACAGCAAAAGACAAACTAGATATGTGTAAACCTTTAACAGCCTGAATAAAATATCATAGATTTCACCAGGAAAACAAGTGCCTATCAGTCATTCACAAAGAGGAAAACTTGGAAAAAATAAATTATGGGACTCCTGAATTTACCTTTCAAATACCTGGTTTGTTTTTCAATAAATGAATTCAAGAGGACTTTATTTTCAGTATTTAAAAAAAAAAAAGTGTACCTCAATTTGGAACTTTGGCAAGCTGTTGTTACTTGTAACTATCCTATTCGTGACAAAGCTATAAGCTATCTCACATTTAACTTAGACTATGTGGTATCATTTTTACAGACTGAACACCATAACCCCCATCAAATCCCCTCTGTGACCCCAGCTTCCCAAATGTGCTAGGTTTCATTTTAACAAGAACTAAGCTGAGGTAAAGATTCTTATAGGATCCAAATCTAATATATGAACCTCAGACTTGGACTTGAGCATCCTTACAGCTATCCTGATTATGATCAACATTAAGTTTTCTCTTTTCTCTATCCTCCCTTCTGAAGTCTGTTGAGACACAACACAGAACAAAAAAAAAATCTTTTCTTTTTTTTTTTTGTTTGACATAGATAGCCACTTTTAATAACTAGTTTCTCCTACCTTTTGGAATTGTGAAATTACGTAATTAGCATTACTGTTGTTACATTTCTACCTTTGTGATATGTAGAATGATGAAAGGGGATGTACAAACCTTCAAAATGTGGATTAAATAATATTAAAATCTTGCCAAGGTGTAAGCACTTTAGAAGATGTTCACAGATAAATGTTCACAGATGCTCAGGTAAATGCCATAGCAGATAATCTATATAAAAAAAGACATATTTCCAAAACTTCACTAGAAAAAAACCCAGTAGTTAAAGTTTTGTAAAAACTAAGTAAAACAATAAGATTTTTCTGTAACTGTGTTCCTTTTCTTTGCAAATACGGATTATCTATATTATGGAGTGAAAGAAACTTTTTATCATCTTTAAAACAAAATTAATTTTTCTTTTGATTTTTTTGTTGCAAACTGCAATTTAGTTGGGAAGGAAAGGAGTTTATATTTCAGTCAGCAAATTTAGTGAGGTGCTACACCTTATATGACTCCTTTTCTCATTTGTTACTAGAATAACAATTGCAATTATGTCATCTTCCAAAGCTATCACCACTTTTATCAATCATGAGCATCAATAAGTTAAACAACCTTTGCCAGGATGATCCTCCAAAGAAGTTCTCTATGATTTGAAGAAAAGGAAAGAAACCAACAAGGTTGTTCTGATCGTGCAAGTACAGGCTCTTTGTGACTACTGAATACAGTAGCAAAACAATGAAGTTCACATTCAAGTCCCTGAACAAAGGGTTGAACTTGAGGCTTATAGTATCTTTAGAGAGAACACTGTAAAGCACTCTCTAAGTGAGCTTTTAAATAATTTAAAATGTCATTGCAAGGATGATAATGGGATTCTTTTTTTGTTGTTGTTTTATCACTACATTGTACAGAATTAGGCATACAAATCACACTCACACAATCCCAAATCCGAACTCCCCTTCTTTTCATGCACAAGTCCTATTAATAGCAGAGGAGAGAAAAGAGAGCAATGGGGAGAAGAAGGGAATGCACACAATTTATGCCCTGTCTACAAAAAATTGCTTTGCTTCACATGGAATTGTTGGTGCAATAGTATTCAGGAAGCGAAAACAAAAATACAGCTGGATGACTGTCCACTGGGCAAATCTTCTGCTTGTCTGTCTGTGACAAAATGATGACACTTTTAAGAGGAATCTGCAAATCTGTATCCTGACAAAGAGATAAGAGTGTAGAGCATATCTATGGGGAGAGAAAGAGGGTAGAGAGGCAAGAAAAAAACTGTTCAATCCAGCTCCCATGGAAATCCTTGCTGAAGAGCTATTTAAGAAAGACTTAAAACTTCAAAAAATTTGGATCCTCTAAGAAAATAGAGTCAGCCTAGGGAGAATTTGTAGCAGTGAAAATGCTATAGTTCTTCTTCAGTTGAAATAAAACGGTTTCTTTTCCCATAGAGTTCAGAAGAAACCATATTTATCCCTAACTCTGCCATTTGTTCTCTCTCCCAAAGCAGCACTCCCCTATATGGATTACAGAGATGATGCAGGTAAAAGAAGGGCAGGGGTGTGGGAAGAGGGAGAGGGCAAGTAGTGAAAATACATCTTTAAACTTAGATCATGCCGTGCTGAGAATTGGAGCAGGGGCATATTCTAGTATGTGAAGTGCTTTCTTGTTTGATTTATGTGGATGTAAAGTTATAACAAGAAATAGAATAAAATGTAAAATTATTTAAACATGTAAAGCACAATTTCCTTTTCCACGGGAGAGTCATCTTTTGGAAAATGAGAAGGAATTAATAAGAAAAATTACAGTTGAATGAAGCAAGAGGGCCGAGAGACTTTTTTTAATTCATTTTGAAAGTCCCACAGCAGAGAAACGAGAAAGCTCTTTATTTTTAATTTGGAGGTTCTTACAGCATAATCCTCGCAAAGGCCAGTTGCTCGCTGCTGACTCGGCAAGTCTCCCTTCCTGCTGCTGGGGCGAGAGTGATCAATGAAATTGACAAATGCCACTGACTGCCGAGTCAGCCCTGCAGAGGTTTGGCTTAGGGAAATTTGTGCACTGAAGAGCCAAAGCCGGAAAAACAGAAATAAAAACCCACCGAGACAGAGTCATCTGTGCAGAAGGAGGCAAAGAACAGAACATGAAGGCAGTGAAGGACACAAAGGGGGCAAATGGGTGGGTGGGAAAATGTAAGGCATTTTATTGTCAATAATTTATGGACTGTTAAAACTATTGAAGCACATGATGGTTCGGCACTGAGAGAGAGATTAAGAGGATGAGGGGACAGATCACAGCATACAGAGAAAAACTGCTTGCTTATGAAGTTCTCTGCACAAAGGAGTGACGATGTAAGACAAAGGATGTAACAGATGCTCCTCCTGCCAATAGTTTTTACAGGTTCTTAAGCTGGCTGGAGCAGATAAGAGTTCAGACTTCCAAGTGCTGGACATCTAACTTGAGCCCAAGATTCTCTAAGAATTGAGTGAAATGGGTCCAGTTTCATCCTAGAAAGTTGTGTTGATGGACTGACTTTATTTGTCATTTAGGAATCAGAGATGTTTTAGTACTGAGGCTGCTAGACACTATGATAATGAAAAAGAAAGATCATTGTAAGTAATCTTGATATCAATGCTGTGGTACAATTTGCAGGATTCACCACTGTGGCCACTTCCCTGGGGAGCCTGTTCCAGTGCCCAACCACCCCCTGGGGCAAGAACATTTTACTGATATTTAACCTAAACCTCTCCTGAACACAGTTTCAGGCCATTCCCTGGGGTCCTGTCACTGGTCACCACAAAGAGATCGACGTCTGCCCTTCTTGTTTCCCTCACAAGGAAGTTGTAACTGCAGGGAGGTCTCCCCTCAGTCTCCTCCAGGCTCCAAGTGACCTCAGCTGCTTCTCATACGGCTTCCCCTCAAGGCCCTTCACTGTCTTTATTGTCCTCCTTTGGACACTCTCTAATGGCTTAATGTCTTTTTTTATATTGTGGTGCCCAAAACTGCCACAATATTCAAGGTGAGGCTGCCCCAGTGCAGAGCAGAGCAAGACAATCCCCTCTCGACCGGCTGGTGTTGCCTTGCCTGATGCCCCCAAGGACACGGTTGGCCCTCCTGGCTGCCAGGGCTCTGCTGACTCAGATTCAGCTTGCCATAAACCGGGACCAGGTTCTTCAGCACACACCTCATGTCCCAAATACACCAAACTAAATTCCCAGACCCACACCTGGGTTTGAGGCTCAGAACAAAAACTGTCACGTAATTGTCCTAAATAATTGTTGAAGATTAGAAACAGTATTTCCTGTGTGACCTATTAAAAAAAAAAGGGAAAACAAAAACAAACAACTAAAAGATAATCGGTGATAAAATTTCAAAGCATTTTACATGATTTTTTAAAAAACTAAACCTTTGAAGCCTGGGTTGGCTCTGTTTTCAACCGTTTATTATTATTCAACAGCTGGCCCATACATTACAAAGAAGCTTTGCAAAGGAAAGTCCTGGCACTGTCTTTCCAGTATTTTTTCTTCCAGGTCAAATACATTTTTTTAAAGTAAATTTTAGAAACTGCTAGAAGCTTATGACAATATTTTGGAGTTTTAAATCTTTTAAGCTCAGGTGACAAATATCAAAAGAACCATTCAAGGTTTTTGAAACAGATGGAAAGCTCAAATATTTATAAGATATCTTAACCATGCATCCACCCATAAAACATTACACCTAATCTGTTTCTGCCACTGTTCTAGCCAGAAAAAATTGAAAACAATGTGACAGTGATAGCAATAGCAATCTGCTCTTTGAAAGTACATGGATTACGGTAGAGGAACATAGAAATCAATCAGATGTTAACATCAAGGGAGGTCACAAAAGAAGGTTTGTGCTGTAGTGATATATTTGAATGGTAACATAGTCAAAAGACAGTAATCAAAATGGCAAAGTGGCAAACAACAACACATAAAACATCATAATGTGATTTTTTAGTGCTCTATTTCAACACCCATTTATGATAGCTGGTTTTAAGACTTTTTGCAGAGTCTCTGCTTTTTTCTCCCACTGTTAGTGCTGCAGCTGAGAAAACTCTACTTTTAAAGTGGCTTAATTATTAAAAATGTATTAAAGAAAAAACAATAAAAAGAAATAACAACAAAAGTAAAACATTTTAGGTCTAGATATTTTAACACATTTGATACAGAGAGAAAAAAGCAGTGTTAAGAATTTTCCAAGTGAAGAGTATGTAGACTCTTCCCCTTGCTAACTATACTCTTTCTCTTCTTTAAAATTCTGCATGCCAAAATTACAAAACACAGAGAAATCACAAAATATAATAAATTAAATTATCTACCTCAGAAAAATCTCAGGCAGAAAAGTAAGGATTAAAAAAAAAAAACCAAACCAACAAAATTCTTCATCACACTCTTAAACCCCATATGTTCAGAGCCCAGGGCTGACAGCAAGGTGACTAGGAGTTGCCTTCCTTAGGTGATCTGCTCCTCAAATTCTATCCCACTATGAGGAAGAGAGTTATGTCTCACACTCATTTTTTCATCTTTCCTTTCAGAAAAAGAGAAAACAAAATATTCAAAGTGGTGTACAATGAGAATTTTCACTAGACTGAAAAAAACTAACCAGAATTTATGTAGCTCATTATGGCCTTTTATACATGTCTTTTTTTTTGTTTGTTTCTCCTCCCACAATGTTGAAGAGATTATAATGGCCACAATTTGTGTGAGAAAATCTTCATCCCTTCTTATCTTGTTTTTGAAGATAACTTTGGTCTTTTTACCTTCTCACAAGTGTTGGGTTATTAAAGTTCTTCTAAAATCCTTACAATCAAGAAAAAACATCCAGACACTTATGCTCAAAATTGCATGAAGAAATATGTGTGTTAAGTGGTGTCCCCAGCAATGTCGAACCATAGCACTTGATTTTTATTAGTTTTCAATCTCAGGTTGATATGTTTCTGATTAATGAAGCGTTTGTTCTGCATCACAAAACAAGTGAAGAATACCCTTCTAATGCCAATAACTTGTGTCTAAGAATTAATTACTACGTGACCTTCAATCATGTTCCTGTTTTAGGATTAGAGGCACCTATTTTTAATGTGAAGGAAACTTGAAAGTGAGAGAATGTATTTTTGAAATAGTATCCATGGCATGCTTTGTAGTCATAAAGTCTCCTGCATTTAATGGTCTGATTTTAAAAATTATATCACCAGTGTCAACATAGCTCCAACACACAAACATAACTGATTCATAAAACATTGAGAACATATAAAAACTCCAGATAAGATTAAAGCACAGCTCTTCTGACCAGAAATTCTGTAACTACAATAATCAAAGAGAGTAATATAAAACATATATTAACAATATAAACTAATCCTCATCACAGATAGGCTTCCATTGCCGCAGAAAAGCCTAAGTATCATGGTTGATGAAGACTATAAAAGGATAAACTTTCTTTTATATGCTGTCAGGTTTTGATTGCAAGTTCTGACCTCCAATAAACCAAAGTCAGTCTTAAAATAAAAATTAGGGAAAAAAAGAAAAAGGAGTCCATGATGGGCAAGGTTTCAAGGTTTCCATGGAACTCTGTCAGCACTACATGTATCCTTCCTAGGAATACAAAACAACACTCTGAAACTACATTGCTCAGAAAAAGCCCATCGTTTCCCAGAATAGATAACAAGGAATATTGGCAGTAAACCCCTGTTTCTAAAGCTATTTGAATGCTTTTCTAGAACTAGGAACACAGACACCACCAAGATGGGTCCGACTGGTGATTCACCTAGACTTCACTTTCAACATCGCTTAGTTTTGAACTAGAGAGAATTTTTTAAACTAAACAAATCTTTTATTATCTCCCAGTACAAGGCCCTTTGAAAAACATTTCCCAGAATTTGAAATACTGCAGTTGATATAATTTCTCAAAACATCTCATTCCTAATGGAACTTTAAACATAAACAACACTGTTTTGCAATCTGTCACAATATTCTCTCCTGTGACTGCTACTGCGTGTTTCAGCTGATGATACCAGAGAACATACAGGAAATATAGAATCTCATCTTTGAAGAACAATGACACAAAATACAAAACATTCAGTGGATTTAGTAGAGTCATATTCTCATAGAAACTTGGAAAATAAGCCACAGTTACCAACTCTCGATAGCATTTGATAGGGCACTGAAATAATAGTACTGTCTTACTGCAGATAATATGGGAAATAAGTATAAAAAGAGGTTTTGTTTCCTATTCCTAGTCACAGTACTTGCCAAATGATTTATTTTCAATCCGACTTACTCCCTCCTGGCTTATCTACACATAAAATGGTTAACACTAGACAGAGAGCTTCTTTGTAGCTTAAGTGCATCTGTCAGTTCCAGAAACTTACCTCCTGTTGCAGAAACCTCACATGGCAAGAAAACATAGGCAGAATGGTCTAGGGCCCAAGTCCACAAAACATGTGTATGTCATTATCACCCACCCAACCCACTCACCACAGCTGTAGGGTTAAGAACAGACGGAAAGGAGAGAGAATAGAGGACACTGGGAAAAGCAAGGAAGAACAATCAGGCAAGAGAAGTTCACTGAATCCTTTGGAGTTCTGTTACCTGGATCCAGACAACCATTTCAGCTTCACCCTTAATCTTGACAATTACTGGCACTTGGACAAATTTGCAGTAAGTTGCAAACTGAGGCAGTGTCACACTTAAGCTTCACTACAAAAAAACTAATAATATGTAAAATCAGGTTGTTTCATAGAATCAAAAATGTCCTGTTTTGTAAGGGATCTCAAAGAGCATCTAATCCAAGCCCCTGCTGTGGGTAGGGAACCTTTCACTAGACCAGGTTGCTCAGAGCTCCATCCAACCTGGCCTTAAACATTTCCAGGAGTGGGGCATCCACACCTTCTCTGGGCAACCTGTTCCAGCGTCTCACCACCCTCACAGTAAAGAATTTCTTCATAACATCTAATATAAATGTTCTCTCCTTCAGTTTGAAGCCATTCCCACTTGTCCTCTCACTATATACTCTTGTAAATAGCCTCTTTCTTGTAGGCTCCCTTCAGGTAGTGGAAGGAAAAAAATCTGGAAAACTCCAGGGAAACCTGTGCTCCTCCTGCCCCTGGGTCATCACAGGACTCTGCCCAAGGCATTGCCAGGAACTCAGCCAGGGAGCTTCTCCCTAGGGAGTAGAAGCAGTAGCACTGAGGCTGTCCTGTCTCTATTACCCTTCCACACCAGCTGCTCACAGGACCTCCAGTGTGGGCACTTCCAGGAGCCCCAGTGTGGACACCAGGCTGTGGGTAAAACCTGTCACTGTGAGCTCCTGTCTTTGCTCTACAACTTTGCCATGGTAGAGTGACAAAGCCTATAAATTATCTGGAGATTAGCTCAGTTGGTTAGAGCACAGTGCTAATAATGCCAGGGTTGTGGGCTTGATTCCCATAGGGGATATTCACTTGCAAGTTGGACTTGATGATCCTTGTGGGTCCCTCACAACTCAGAATATTCTGTGAAATAAATTGAACAAGACTGATAACAGTTCTGTGTTTAAATGGCACTTACAGCTATTGTTCAATCTAGTGTGCAGAAGTTTGCAAACTCTTTTACTTAGAAACTAATCCAGGAAACAGTCTTTGGATAAATGACAATAGAGAAATTAACTTTGGGGAAAAAAGGTATTTCATGAGGAGATAGTTTATTAATTTAATATATGTACCCCACATTTGTTTGTCTTGAAAATAAGGTCACATTTTCATTGCATCTACAACTGCAAGCTGCTATGCAGACAGTTTCAGTGGACTTGGGCATCCCACTTCTGAGTTTGCCTTCTTCAAGTAGGTTGCACAGACACAGCTATTCTTCCATTCATACTCTGGTCTACTCTGTGTTTGTTAACAGTTATTTTCTGGGGGTTTTGAGAGTGCCAAAATCAGATACAACTCGTGAAGAACAAATAATTTAAACAATCAGAGCAAGCACCACGTCACAAAGCAGTCCACACGTAGAACAGAATGAATGGCACAATGGAATTGCAATTCAAGTGTCCACTCTGCCTTGTTCAAAATCACAGCTTTGACTCCTTTTGTCACTCTTGTTTGGTTCACTGTCATCATCCCTGCAAGAGTTTGGCAACTAGAATCTGACAGAAACTGACAGTAATGCAGTCATCCTTTGCTTTTCTTACAGCGGCAGCTGTCAGAAGCTATACCACATTAAGCCAAAGTACTAGTCATCATGAAGCTTTTCCAACATTAAAATTTAAGACTATACCTTTGGAGAGTTTAAAGTAAGTTAGGATTGTCATTTCATGATAGACACAGAGATAGATGGATAAAGGAATGGATGAGTAAGACAGAGAACAAGTGTTACAGCATTATATGAACAGGCCATCTTGAGAACCCAACTTTTGTGTTCTTTCTGTACAAATTCCAGAAATAACAGGAATATTGCACAGAATAACATTCCAGGTATCATTTACTGAGTATATTAATAATAATCAGGAACTTTCTAATTTTCTCAGTAGATAATAGATTAAAAACTCCACCATTCTCATGTAACTATTGTTACACTATTTCTCATTCTCTCACATCTTTTTGGGGATTTGACATTTTTAGGCCAGTTCTGTCCTGTCCAGGCCGGTTTCTCTCTCATATATAGCCTGAAACTACAACATGCCCACCTATACAAACACATACCTTTTTGGAATGCTAGGTGGTCACAGGACGAGTTAACCCAAAGACAGCAAATAAAATCAGCAACATTAAAAAAGACCCTCAATGGAGGTAAAAAAAAAGTTTCCAGGTGTGAAAATGTATTTTTTTCAGGAAATGCTACTAACAATGTTGAAGAAAAAGCTAAATCTCATCCTCTCAGACTAAATTATAATAATAAAGCAATCTAAAGTAAAATAATAATTAAAGGAAAGAAAGTAGCATATCATAACTATCAATCTTCACAGTATGTACACTAGTTAGTATCCAGTGTTCCTGTAACTGCAGAATGTTTATGATGGAAAATGCTAAATCTGGTCTAATGTGGACATTAAAATATCCAAGCTGACATTACTTATACACAGGCTGCCTCACCAATATATAGGAAAACATATTTAGGGAGATAAATTAATTTTCATTTTCCTTGTTCTAAAACCTCGATCTCTCTACTGAGCAGCAAAGAATGGTAATCCAAGGGTTTGGGTGCTAAAGCAAAAAGTTTTTTTTCTTAAAAACAACAAACCCTATTTGCAACTGCATTAACACCAGAGCAGAATCCCAATACTTCACTAAACACAAAAATGTGTTTCAGTAAGATGTTATTATTTACTATCACACACTTAGAATAGAATTAGTGCCACAGAATTATGAATATAGGGTTGAAAAATGACTGTGCCTATGGTACATCTCTGCCACAGCCCTTCCAGGTGCTACAGGTGTGCCCTCCTCAAGATAATTTATTCCTAAGAGGCTGATGTTTCTGATTTTTCTGCCTTCAACTGCTGCATGTTCTACTATATATATATTTTTATATTTCTACTATATATATATATATTTTTAAACAACTCTCATCGTATTAGGGCTTAAAGACCAATATTAAGGAATCCAGAAGAGTGGGATGTGTAAGGAAGAGGGAAGAGGTAGAGCCAAAGACTTGCCATATCTAAAATATTTCAAAGCCTGAAGGGATAAACCATTTTCTGTGGTCTTTACACAAGAAATAAGTGTCACTAAGTATAAATGGCTGCAAAAAGGATTTAGATTAGCCATTAGCAAAAAGCTTTTTGGCAACAGGACAAACAGGGACTGCAATAGTTGAAAACTTAAAATGTGGGGCAGCCTAGCAAATACACAGCCCAACTTGGGCAGGAATTGCCAGCTAAGCTAAAGAGCCTCCTGAAACCCTTCCAGCTTGATTGTCTCTGAATTTTTTACGTTCCTATAAGACTGTGTCAACTACAGCAATTTTAGGAGCAATTTATTTCAAATGAAAATATTGTACCCTTGTATAAAAGTTTGGACCTCTGTTTTGAGAGGGTACAGCAAGGCATACTCATGAAAAAAGGACAATTTCATACTGACGAAATAGTCTGGTAAGAAAGAATTAGGCATGAATTTAAATAAAATTTTTGGTGTGATTAATTTGGAAAGAGTTGGAACTACATTTGAACTATTCAGGAATAATTTCTCATACATATCAACATTCCCTATGAATGGCTCAGCTGACACTTGTAGAAACAGCGATTAGCACAGTATAAATAGCACCAATTTATGCATTTTACACAATGCTCTGCATTCCAGTGTCTAGAAATTTCCTACATTTTCTGGATGGTTATCTTTGTTTTTACATACTTTGTCTAGTCCTTGAAACTTATTATAGCAGTATCTTTTGATAAAGACAACACAGAAGCAAAATACACTTTTAAAAGGAGAACATACTTCAAACTGTATAGATAGTTATTTGAGATTTTTAATAAATATATTTTGATGGTGGATAACCTACTTCTAAAAGCTCCACCATGTAATCTCCAAAAGAATTTGCTTTTTTCTAAACTTAGTCTGTTCTATTAAAACTACAGTTTTGTGCTGTGGTATACTCTACAGTATCCATGCATATCAAGAAATGGTGACAAGATACAGAGGGACAGCAAGACTATTAAATATCCATCATGTCACTCTGGATCAGGCTTAATGCAATCAGAAACACATGACTACATCAACTTATCTCCTTTGATCAAATGTGATTAAGTAAGTCATTAATTTTCAAGACAAATAAAAAATGCAAGATCATTTTATTATAAATGTAAATGCCTGTCTTCTTAAATGATTTTTCTAAAGGAAGCCCTTCTAATACAGAACTTTGTATACTTCAGAGAACAGTTGTTTTAACATTGGTTTTAATTTTAATGAAACATTATGTATTTGTATGCATGTCTTCTTTCCTTTTTTCTCACACTGCTCATGTTGTCAAGCAAAATTTGTGCATCAGCTTGATCAAGATAATTTCATTATACCATTGTTACCATTATGACTTGGGCAATTAGTAGTTTATAAGAATAAATTTATAGCAATCAGTGATTGAGGCACATTTGCAGTAGTCAGGGTGTAATAAAGCCCAATCAATTTCTTTCATTTAATATGTAGGCTGTGACCCCAGTTTTGATGAGAACTCTTAGCTATTTCATCTTTAAATAAAAAAGAATGTCTGCAAGCAATTATAGTGGTGTGTTAATTGGATATTCCTTTTTATCTTTTATACTACAGAATGCATTGCTAACGAAATCCTTGTTTTCTCTCTCATTCCCTTTCTCTCTCCCTCTCTGTAATGAACTGATATTGACTTGGTGTATTTTGCTGAGACAATGGGCCAGATTTTGATTTTCAGTAGCACTGGTGTAAATCTGGAGTGACTTCTCTAAATTAGATAGAATTACTGAGATTTCTATGCACACAACTGAAATCAAAACCCACTCCTCTTTTTTCAGTTTTCGTTGCCAGTAACAGAAGACCTGATCCACAGCCGAGTGCTACTGGAAGCTGTGATCAGTCACTGTCTTATATATGAACCGAATTATCAACTGGATTGCAGTATTCAAAGGGATGATTCCTAAGCTTAAAGCAGTTGGGAAGGTTTAGTCTTTGCCTAAGGTACTTTACTGCATTAATTCCATGCTGATTTGAGGTATCTGATGATAGATGAAAGTAATACGCACTACATGAAGAAATGAGACTCCAACCCAGATTTAATCAGCATTACACAGGCCAAGCTGTACTTGTTTCATGTTCCATGAAATCACCCATTGACCTGTACAGGTCCATCATTTGGGTAACAAGTTTCTACACAGGACCAATAGGGGCATGAGAGTTCAGGTAAAAGGTTTTGTGTGTGCAGTGTGTACACACTGGAGTAGTTAACCAAGATTTTTTCGTATTCATTTTCCCTGCAGCAAAGTTTGTCACACACTGCATAATTTCAGCATTTCCTTGGTTTTATGTTAGTGTTTTGAAGATTGCCCATCACACTATAAGGAAAATTGCAATTTTTTTCTTTTTAAATATCTTCTAGGACTTAACCTCTAGTATTTGGAACTAACTGTGTTCTGCAACAGAATTCTGGACTAAAAACTCTTGCATTTTATACTTTAACAGCTGCACAACTAACTTTGGAAATGCCTTCTTCATCTATTTTGTACGTAGCAATAAGTATGCAAGAAAGATATGGTGGAAGCAACAAAAATGTTATCATTCTTTGTATCATTCAGTTAAATTTTCATGTCTTGTGACATTTCAATTAAGGCAAGATCATTTGCGTAAAATTTCTCATTTGTGCCATAAGTCTAAAAGACCTTCAAAACACTTGTAACTCTACCTGATCCTCCTTAAGTGTCTCCTGACCTATTCAAATGCTTTACTCTGGTTCAATGATTTATCAACACTTGTGATAGTTTACTACCTGCAAACTTTATTTCCAGTGTAATTGCAATAGATATTTTACTTGATGTTTTCTGAGGCTGAGGCAATGGAATCCTGAAATCTTTAGTCCTTAATCAAGCAAAAATCCTACTGAAGTTAATAGGAATCTTGCACATAAACTCAGTGGAGACTGAAGGGTTTTACATTGCTTTGTGCATCAGAAAACTTAGCCCCTCCAAACATGTTTGAATTTATTATGGGTAGAAAGATTATTAAAAGACAGAAATAAAGAGGTCCTCAAAACCTTGAGGCAAAGAGTACTAAGTAACCTGACTCAGATGAACAGAGAGCAAGCAAAAAATCAGGCAGAAATAAATGGTAGGGGATGGTTTCTTTGCATTACTTAGAAGTATTTTGTAGGGGAAACTTTAAAAACAAGGCAGTCAACAATGTTTATATATATATCTCTATATATATACACATATATATGCATACACTATGTATAGCCTAAAACAAAGTATGCATATAAAAGAAAATGATGAAACACTGTGACCAAGATGACAAAATGTGTTCCGTGTGGAGGGATGCCTTAATGTTAAAACTGCCTTCTGATCATGTTGAAGAGGTAGAAAAAACATAGATTTTTCTTTATATGCTATAAGCTAGAAATCAGCTTTTCAGAGTTTAGCGCTAACCATAATTAGAATTTCTAATTCTCAAAGAGAGTTGTGTCGAAATTCACCTATGCCAGGAATTTCTTACATAGCTTTAAATGCTTCAGAAGAATACACAAGTGTGTTCAAGCTTGTGTCTGATGGTTGGAGATACTGTGATAACGTTCAGTATTTTGTTGTTTCTTAGTTATTCACAGCCTTAGAAGCATGGGGGAGTGTCAGATAGAAGGGAAATATTTCTTTTTAATAAGGGCAATGAACATGGTCAAGAAAGAATTTCAGCTCTCAATTCTGTCACGGATTTCCTCTGAGTCCTTTATAAAATTGCTTAATTGACCCAGACCTCAGTTTCTCTTCTGCAAAATTGCACTTCCTAAGGAAACACTTAATGTTTTCCTTGTTCAGAGGTTGTAAATAATTTTTGCAACTATAGTCCCCCCCCCAAATTAAAAAAAAAAAATAGCAATATCATTTGGAACTGTTGAAAATGTAAAACACTGTAAATACCTAATGTTGTTAATGAGCAAAATGGCAGTATTTTCACATTGTAGTACCTTATTTCTATTTTTCCCATCACAGAGATTTTAGGACCAAACATTGCTCTCTGGCTTTAAGATGGCTTTTAACTGCTACCCTTCTTTAAATCATTGTTTAGTATTTTATTTTTGCTACTCTTTTGTACACTTGTAACCCCTTAATCAATAACACCAATATGTAAGTATTGGGACCCAGACATCATGACAAAAAAACCATTCAAATCTAAAAAAACTGTGAATTGTTTTTCAATAAGTCTTTTCAGCCAACATACGCTTGTCATTCGAGAGTGGTGGGTTGACACCATTTGGATGTGAGGTGCTCACCAAATCTGCTCTATCACTTTGCCTCCTCAGCTGGACAGGGAGAGAAAACATAATGAGAGATTCGTGGGTTCAGATAAGGAGACAGGGAGAGATCACTCGCCAGTTACTGTCACAGGCTAAACAGACTCAGCTTGGGGAAGTTAATTTCATCTATTACCAACTAGAACAGAGTATGACAATAAGGAATAAAACCAAATCTTAAAAAATGATCTTGTCTCTACTGCTCCCTTCTTTCTGGTCTTAACTTTACTCCTAGTTTCTCTACTTCCTTCTCACCCAGCAGAGCAGGGGGTATGGAAAATTGAGGCTGTGTTGAGTTCATCATACATTGTCTCTGGTTCCTCCTTCCTCCTCAGAGGGAGGACTCCTCACATTCTTCCCCTGGTCCAGCATGGGGTACTTCCCATAAGAGGCAGTTCTCCAGAAACTTCTCCAGTTTGAGTTCGTCCTACCTGTTGCAATTTTTCACAAGCTGGTCCAAGTGGGTCCCTTCCATGGAGTGCAATCCTTCAGGAACAGCATGGTCCAGTGTGGGTACTCCACAGGTCCCAACTCCTGTCACCAAACCTGCTCCAGTGTGGGCTGCTCTCTCTATGGGTTCCCCACAGGATCACAGCTTCCTTCAGGTACATCCAGCTGCTCTGACGTGGGGTACTCAGTGGGCTGCAGGTGGATCTCTGCACCACTGTGGACCTCCTCAGGCTGCAGGGGAATCTCAGCTCTGGCACCTGGAGCACCTCCTCGTCCTCCTCCTCCTCCTCCTTCTCTGACCTTGGTGCCTGCAGGGTTGTTTCTCTCACATATTCTGCACTTCTCCCTTCTCTGTCTGCGTTTGCTCCTGCAAAATAAATTCCCCCCCCCCCCCTCTTAAATATATTATCCCAGAGGTGCTACCACTGTCACTGATGGGCTCGGCCTTGGCCAGGAGCGGGTCTGTCCTGGAGCCAGCTGGCATTGGCTCTGCCAGACATGGCAGAAGCTTCTGGCAGCTTCCCACAGAAGCCACCCCTGTAGTGCTCCTGCTACCAAAACCTTGCCATGCCAACCCAATGCACGGAGTTTCGGGGTAAACTGGGATGTAGCAGTAGGTTATGTGACAACAGTCCCATCTCCAGCTGTTGTAGGTAGACAAGTTTTGATATGCAGTCCTTTTTCCTACAACAGCATGCACAGTTCTGCAACTCTGGCTGATGTCAGTAGAAGACTGACAGGACCAATAGCAATTACCACTGGGTCACAATATTTTTAGTGCTTAACTTTCAAGCATGAAATACAATGACAAATAACAGGTTATGCATGACAGAGGCAACCAACTGAACCACAAATTTTCTATTCTGGCCCACAGTGGGACTGGGCGCATGATTTTTCATAGCTATTTTCATAGCAAACAGGTAGTCTGCCTTAGTTATTTCAAAAGCTGACTGAGGAAGAAAACTCTAAGCGTATTTCAGACTAAAATCCTGCTTCAGTCTTTCTGCTAATTTCTATGATGGACTATTATCTGAACACCTTCTCAAGCCTTAGGTGTATGTATAAGCATGAATGGCAATGTCAAAACAGATCAAGCTTTTCCAGGGGACATCTGGACTCTGCATATGCATATGGAAAAAAAAAACCAAAAACAACCTGGACTCTCTGTGTATGCATATGAAAAAATCCAGAGGAAAGCACATGTACACATGTGTACTCATGCCCACACAGACATCTGAGGAAAAATATACATCTATAAAAGCATCAATGCCTCCCTGACAAACAGCAAACTTACAGAAAAAACAACAAAACAACAGGAACTTCCCTGACTTTTGAACACGGAAGAGGGTTATGATTAAAAAAAAAAAAATCAAGAGCACCAACCAGTTATTCTGGTGATTTTGATAGACTGTAAAAAATATGTTTCAACATCAGTGATAGTACTCATTAATTTTGTTTAACTGAAAAGCATATAAGATATATTTGTTGTGTAGATCTAGCCTAGTCAAGTATGATCACAACTACGAATAACTAGTCAAATACCCAAAGGGTTTACAGCATACAACAAATGTTTAAGAAGGTGTGCTGACTTTGCAGGTTTTTTGATATCACATTCTCTTACATGGCAACGCTGACAAAATATGAAAAGCAAAATATTAGTCTTTCTTTTTCTCCCTGTGGGTAAAACACTGCAATTTAACCAGATCATTTTTCATCACATGAAAAAAAAAAAATCTTATGACAACAACTTTGCATCACGTATGGAAAAACCCTACTGGCTCTTAAAATAAAGGTAAAAATAGTTATTGGGTTTTTTTACTTACGATGTTTTAACTCAGTGGGTTATTTTTACAGAAATTGAACAGGAAAGTATGAAAATTCCTTGGCTTGTATCAGAATTTTATATCAGCATACAGAATTGGAAATGTGTTTAAAAGTGGAGTTTAAATAATATCTTCTCTTGGTGTTATCCAGTTGCCAGACTTTATTGATTTGAATGATACTTGTTAGCAAGATGGGGAGAAAAAGGGTCTTCTTGTTGTCACAGTTGTTTTGTGCAGCTATTGATGTGATGAAACAATTTAATTTGTGGAATACTGTAAAGCAGCAGCTGCCTAATGGAAATGAAATACTTTAAGAAATTGCATGCATAAAAGCTTCTAGGTGTTTAAACCTCTGGTCAAATGAGACAATTTATAATGTTAACAAACTTAATTCCAGAACAAGTTGTATCACAATTGGACCTGTCACTATACTACAAGTAACTGTCCCTTATGATTCATTATGACCCACCCTGCTTGACATGTGGACTGAGTGCAAGCAGAGTGTGGAGAGTGACTCGGGAGAGAGGAGATAACAGAGATAAATCTAAATTCATTCTGGAAGCAGTCACACTCAATGACATATTCACTGACTTCTTCAACAGCTCATTTGATAATGTTCTTTCTGCACTATTCATTTTTCTGAAAGATGAAAGCTGGCTGAAGATCTCATCTGCTCACTGATGCAGGGAGAAGATTTGAAATTAGCACAAAAATAAAAAAAGGGAGGGGTGGGGTGGGGTGGAAAGCAAGCACTTTCTGATTAACAGTTTTTTGGTCCTGACAGGGAAGGCTAAACACACTGCCTTTTCAGGTCACCTTTAATTAGATATGCATTATAATTCTACAATATGTCAGTGGGCTGGCTCTGTCTGGCAGAATTGTGCTTAGAGAAGGGGGAATACATTAATCACAATAATTAATTGCTTGAAGAATGGAAACATTGTTTTCTGTCTCAGCTTGTAACATGATACATATTTGTATAAATTTTTTATTACTGTTCTACAAAGCCTCAATCCAGAAGGTTAACAACGTGATTGTAAGAAGAGTGCAAAAAGGTCAGTAATTCCTGGCCTTTTATAAATTCATGGTTTGAGTTTCTTTTTTTTTTCCTTTTTTTTTTAAAGTGAGGAAGTAAGTGGAGGAGGAGACAATGCTAATTGCATTAGCCAGCCAGAATGTTATATAGTTCATTACTGGAAATGAGAATTAAAACACCAGCTAACTGCTTTCCTCCACTGGTACTGAAAATATACTACACCTGCTTCTGCTGATTTGCCCAACTTGTTAATTATCCAGAAAAATCTGGGTCAGTATTTTATGACCAAATTAGTTACCAGCTAAAGATTACAACCAGCTTGCCAAAAGGAAATTAAGTGTCATACTGGGAGGGGTAGAAGGATAAAAATAAAAATGTGATACTTACGGGTTATTTTAGGGATTTGTTTTTAGAAAATGCTTTAAAAGAATGCTTTTCATTAAATCTCCTTTAATTTTTCATTGAGAATTTATAATGCCTGTCAATATTTCATAATTGTCAAGAAAGTTTGCTAACCAGTTCAGAGAAGTGCCTGGTAGCCAGCTTTGCATGAACGCTGACAGGCACAATATGTGTATCTGTAACCACACAAGCACTGCATCAGCACTTTTGTATCTACTCTTGAACAGTGGACACAGACACAAACTTCTTCAAGCCCATTCCTTCATTCTTTTTCACCTACTTCATTGCAAATACATGTGTGAACATGCACATTTTCGTGCGTTCATGTCCATGTCAACATTAGCTGAAAAAGAAAGAAAGCAAAAGTGGCAGAGCCACAGAGAGCTACATGCTTACAGATACACAATGCCTAACTCTTGGATTAGTCAAATACTCATTTGCTTATTCAGCACTCCACACTCAAGGCCACCATTCAGATGTTGTCTTTGCCTGCCCTTACTGCTCATATGATTCATTTGTTTTTCCTGATCACATCAACAATCTTTCCTGAATAAATTAATCAATCCTCTTTCCATCCAATAACCCTTTTTATTTTCCAGATTAATAATTTCTCTTATCAAACACCCATTTTTCTCACATCCATAATAGATGGGAAAAGACAGGACATGAGAGGGGTATGTGAAGGGAATTCAGTGAACCACATACCCACATGTATCTGGCAAACCTGTTTCTTATTTAAATCAGGAGAGAAGAATAAGATAGAAACAACTACAGTTATATTCACAAATCTTTTTGACATTTTCTAAATGTACTGAACTCCCTTGAAAATAAAAAAGAGAACTTGCAAAAATCGCAGGTACATTTTAAGAGCCTTCCAAAATATGTCATTAATACAGCAATCTGCATTTGTACTCTTTTTTCAGTTTAGATTGTTTTTGCTTTGAAATTATGACAGAAAATTATATAGCATAATATCTTTAATACTAGTACTATTCCTTTATCTGCAATGCAAAGATAAATAAACATCCCTCAGAACAAGTACGATTAAAGATAGAAAGAAGTCGGTGTATTACATCTTTAGATGGAATAAGTAAATACACATGAAAAAAGTAAAACTTTCTGTAAACCTTATATAAGAAAAAATACCAGAAAAAAACCCGGAACACGATCCATAAAATTCCACCCCTCCAGAAAGACATATATTTATGCAACAAAAAGAGAGAAATTAGAGTACATTTCTATAATAATAGGAAAATAATGTTTCAGTTATATTCCAGATATGGCCAAAATTTCATAAAGCAACCATTCTAACAGAATGGAATCTGGTCATATTTTTCGTCTCAAAACACATAACAATATTATACAAGACTAGTACAGACTCTAATCAGCAGTGACTCTGTGCAAGATGTAAACTGAACAGTGAAACTGCCAGTCATTTAAGTCTTTTTTATTAATGTAACACATTTCCAAACATATGAAATAATTTTTTCTTTTAACAGATTTAGGGCTTTCCTTTCTATGTTGTCTACGACCTTATGTTCTCTCATTTTACACATGGAAAATGAGCTTTAAGTATTGTCAAATGAATTACTACTGTTATGTATTCATTTTTATGGATATAAAGAACTTGCAATACAGTGGAGATTCAGAATTAGAAGTTGGTAGATACTTCAGAAGTCATGACACTATTCCAAAGGGAATCACTATGAATATTTTTTATATGTGATTGTGAGACTGAATCTGCATTAGTTTGGTCTCCTATGTGTTGCCTAGAAGGCTGTGAAAGTGAAAGTTTTTCTGATCTAAGGGAAGAGCAAAACATCTAAACAAAAAATTCATTGCAGCAGTTATTAATTTCAGAAAAAAAGCTGTATAAAAGTGAGGAAGTTTGCTAAAAGGAGATCTCCTATTAAAAGGAACAGTGAAAAGACAAAAATTTTAAGAATGTTAGAAAATCTATTTATTGAGATAACATCATCAAAGAGGTTTAAGGGGAAAAAGGAAATTTATAATAGTCTAACATCTACAGAAATTCCTAGAATGGTCAAACATGTAAACTAGGAAAATTGTTACCAGAATTATTTTAAATTCCTAACAAACAAAATATTATTAAATATCCTTTAGGACTTATGCATGAGAAGTGTAATAAACATGGTTAAGAAATATTAGGCTAGAGCAATAAAATTAAAGTTTAAACTGAAATGCAAAAGGAAGGAGCTGGAGAAGCTGGTCTAGCAGAGGAAGAGGATTTGTCTGATATGGAAGAGCCAGTAGGAGGGGTAATGAGAAAAAAATCATGACATGAACAATAGCAAATTGTTCTGAACAGGCAGAATTCATCCGAGAGTTCTAAAGAAATAGAAGTATGAATTTAATATATTTTGGTGGTTAACATAAATAAGACCAGACAACAAAGAGATGAAAGGTAATAAAGGTGAAGCAAATTCTCCATGAAAGTTCCAGGAGATTCTAATGAGCTAAAGAGCAGTAAATCTCATTTCTACAGCAGACATGTTAGTGGAAATATAACAAAGAATAGAACAGGGAGACAAGTAGGAAAACAAGATATAGTGGGCAATAGTTCAGACATTTTTGTAGTCAAGTCAAACCTCACAAATCTATTAGGTTTTGGAAGGAGTCAGTGAGTGTGTTGATAGGAGTAATCCAGTTGATATATACTCTACATCTGAATTTCTCACAGCCTTATGGCAAAAGTGCTCACCAAGGGCTCTTTCTTAAGAGGAGAACATTAATTAGTGGACAGCAGTTATTTAGGTATCTATACATTCCAGAGACTGTGAAAGACAGAACTTAATAGTCAGTTTTCACAGCGTATGAGAGTTAACAGTGGAATCCTATGGTGATGTGTGCTTCCCTAATGCAGTCCATGAAAGATCTGGAAAGGGGCTGAGAAGTCAGATGTTTTCTGATAGCAAAGAGTTACTCAAAATATAATAACAAAAAAAAAAAAAAAGGAGAGAGAAAAAGGTAATAGCAATGAGTTGCACAGGTACCTCAAAATATTGAGTGACTGCATGATAAACTGCTTGATAGAATTCAGTTTGGTGAATTCAAAGCGATACATACAGAGAGATTTTTTTAAGAAAAGCCTAACTATGCCTACCCAGTGATGGATGTTAATTTACCTATAACCAGTTGTGAAAGAGATCTTGAAGTCATTCCATGAAAATGTCAACCCATCTCAGCAGTAGCTAAAAAGACAAATAGAACACCAGGAATTATTTGGAAAGCATTAAGAGCTTAGGAGAGAAAGTCTTATTGCTATTAAAGAAGTCCATGGTATTCTGGTCACCCCATTTCAAGCAGGGTACATTAGAACTAAACATGATGTAAGAAGGACAAGACAATGATCAGAGATTATTTCCATTTGAAAAGAAATTAAATGGACTAGTTTTGAAGGAAATGGTGAAGAGAGAATACCATAGACACATATAACTATGAATGATATGCAGAAAGGAATTGGAAACTATCACTCATTAATGAAGTAAAAAGTATACAATGGAACTTTCAGCTGTAAATTTCAAACAAATAAAAGCACTTTTTTTATAGAACATGTAATTAAACCTTGAAACTCATCACCAAAGTATATTAAAAAATAAAACGGTTTTAAAAGCTATTAGGAAAATTCATGGAAGAAACATTTATTAAAGGGTATGAAACAAAAACATACAGCTATAATATTGAGCTCCTCTGCAGATTGCCAGAAGCCTAGAGGGAAAAAGTGGGGAGTTATCACTGTGCACTTCCTCTGTCCTTAGAGGCACCTCTGCCAGATCATCCCTGTTCTGCATATGGACAATGCCAAATCCAGGAAGTAACGGAGAAGATGGAAGAAAACTAAAACTTCACACAACCACCTTTTTAATGAAATAAATGCTTCCTGGAGCCACGACTGCCCACCAGAAGTGTAATTTACAACCAGACTGAAGTGTTATCTTAGGTATGTCATAAAAAGCCAGGGACTAATAACCACTCATTAAATTTCATTCCTTATCTTTACTCATGGTGGTAAGTTATTGATGCAGTAATTAGGGATAATATTGCCACATTATGACCTAAGTTTATATTCTTGCAAGTATATGGAGGATGAATGAAGAAAAATATGATAGTCATAACCTAAATTTGCTATATTATATTCAGATTCTGTGTTAGTAAACCATTTCTAGTGATTTGGGAAATTATATATTACCTGAAAACATTATGAGGTGAAAACAGGATACAAATATCTTTTGACATACTCAGTTATCAGATTCACAGATGAAATGATCTTAGAAAAAGGGAGACAGAGAAAAAAAGATAGTAACAATAGAACTGTTTTACTCCATATAATTTTACTTAAACATCCTTATTATAATTAAAAATTCAAGCCATGGTCTTTAAAATGGAACTAAAACTCATTCTCTCCTCTTCCTCCATGCATTCCTATAAAAAAATAATAAATATAAATCTACCAAACATTACAAGATACTGTGTAAATTACCATCAAATGTACAAAGCCTTTTCTTCCATGCCTCAGATAGATACACTATATGCTGTACAGTCGCTGGCATGCACGATTCCATACATATATCAACATGCATTAAATGAGCTCTAAAAGATTCTCCTGTCTTTAAAATGGGCAGGAAAGCTTTGAGGTTTGTTCCACAAAGTATTGAACTATTAGTTTTATCAGCTACAACGGATGTGTCAAAAAATAATTCTATTCAAATGAAGAGTCAGCCAAGCTTCATATTAGGGTTGGACATAGATTTTTGTCATTAAGCGTTTGGCTATTAATCATAGCAGCATCTCAGGCTAACAAAGAATTATATTTCTTTATTCCCTTCTGGATGAAAGCTATTTGTACAAAAACAACGGGTAACTAGAAAGTCTGTAATAAGCTAAATAGAGAAAAATATCGGGGTGATACAGCACTGCAAACTCATGTTTCTCAGCATTGTGCAACCAACAAACTTCCTTGCTCAGAAGGCTTAAAACTACAGAAAAGCTGCTGGGTTTAAAAGCAATCATGAAATTCTGCAATTTGGATCCATGCACCCAAACATGGTGCATATTTTATTTTATTTTAGATGTGTATATAACTTCTCAAGACTGTTCAAGAAATAAAGTGCTGTGATCATTACTAAAGCAGCAAAGCAAGCTGAAAGACAAGGCAGGGAAAACTTCCAGAAGTCCTTTAGTCCAGGGGCATGCAAACCTCTAACAGTCTGAAACCTTGTACACTTGAGAACATCAGTGGGAAAGCAGCACCTGGCACATCCAAGTCGGATCTTACAGAACACATCAGCCTTATAGGCTCTGTTATGAGTCTCCTAAAAAATTTCTTCACAAGGCAAACAGCGGAAGATGTGTTTTAAGGAAAGGACATCAGCTGCATGGAACAAATAAAGAATATTTATTCTGTATATAGCTAATAGTTATCCTTATGAATTAATCCTTCAGGAGGTGTGTTATTTCTTAAAATCTCTAAACACAGCAAGGTTATGTTGTTAAAAGATAGTTATAGACTTGCTGCTGCTTAAATATTTAGGGTAAGTCAGTAGGTTAGATTGCAAAAGGTGAAATAAACTGTAAAGGTGTGGCTAAGAGCACTTTTCAGAGTGCCTAAAGGAGTTAGGAACCAAACTCTCAGAAAAAAAGATAATTTTTAATTGCTAAACCATAACCACCACAAAGGAGTATCTGCCCAGGGTACTTGGACCAAATATGAAAAACAACAGTATCTGAAAAGAGTTGCTCACTGGTGAACTGTATAGTTATCAGACCGCAATACTATCCAGATTCTTCTAGAATTTTGAAAGTAAGTTTGCCTTTAAATAATATTTTCAACACAGAGTTTGCATAAAGTTCTTTCATGCTCTTTCACCAGGAAGGAGCTTCAGAAGTTTTTTTAGGAAAATATGACCATTTCATGCCCTTTAAAAGCAATGAAATAATTTCATGCCCAATAAAAGCAATATAAGTAGATAAAAATATCACTAATATATTAAGAAAAATAATTACTGAGCCACTTCCTGCTAAATTAGAGAGAAGCAACTCTGAGACAAAGATGTTTTTTGTTCTGATTTAAGCTTTCCTACACCAAAGCATGTTAGCTTTGCAATACATTTCAGCTTGCTTTTTTTTTCTGTCCTGAAGATATTTCTATTATGCTTCTGTGTCTAGTAGAATAAGAGGAATAAGAGAATGTGGACCTTGTAATATGTAGTTGCATTTTCAAGTTCTGTGCACGTAAAAAAAAGGAAAGCATATGCCTGCTTATTTTAAGAATTTGATAGAAAAATCATCATCAATTTGAGTAAATAACACACGGTTTTCATACACAGTGTTTCTTATTTGTAGCATACCTCACTTGCTATTTGTAGAGAAATAAATGAAATATAAAAATACAGTCTCAGTGCAATAGGCCTTAATTATTAGTCACTTTTGGCCAATAGTAAAGGAATTGCCAGCTAATAAATGATACCAGGAGACGGATCGAGACGGTTCTGCAATTTTCTAGTTCTGTCAGTCAAAAACAAAAATAGCTGCCATACACATTTATTAAGCCATATATGATGCTTAAGGAAGCAGGAATGAAGTGCAAGAATTGTTTTTTCTATTATAATTTCAGAATTTCAGAAAGAAAAAGCAGTTTTTAAAGATCGTGTTTCTGCAGCATCTACTTTCCCTTATTTCCATACATTTTACCTTTATAATCTGTGAAATACAAGAGAAAAAAATCCAATTTCCATGTTGCTCAGTGCTACAGATGCTGCTGCTATGGAAACTACCCTTCATGTGCCAGAAATGAAGACATACTGTTGATGTACAGTTACTGCAATGCAAAGCAGCATTACTTTTTAATTTTTCCATTAAAAGTCTAATATAAATGCCTAAAACATTGCTTCAATGCATTATGCATTCTTCTACTTCTAGTGAACTCTATAACACTTTTGACTACTGAATGTTGTAAGCGATTTCCATGGAGCTGTCAGCTTATTGTCTGAGGCATACAAAAGAACATTGTGTAATATAAGTTGGAAAACATAGGGCTCTATAATAGCCTGCTTGTTTATAAAACTGAAATGATGACATTTATCTAATAACAAGTCTACCTAGAATCTATGTATACTTGAAAAGTAATGTAGGGAATATTAAATGTCAGTGTTATGATCATAAACAACTTCTAGCCTGGTGTGAAGCTCAGGGGTAGAGAGAAAGAGACCCCTCCTCCCCCAAAATTATGTCTACAACCAGTTTACATTTAGGGTTTGCTGGCACTCAGGATTCCCTTTCTCCTCTTCTTTAAAGGTTACAATTCATGTCTCTGCCGTAACTTTCAACCAATTTCAGTTTTACCTCTCTAACTCATACTATGGTAAAATTATAAGATAATTCTCTGAATGAAGTGGGCCCTCATCTATTGGCTATGTAGATTCAACTGAGAAATGTTTCAATTATTAGTACTGCTTATTACTGCCACATTTTTAGCTGATTTGAGCTGAGCTTTTGTGCTGCTTTTGTGCAGCATCTTCCTAAACCATTACCACAACCTACAGTTATCTCTTCTAGACATCAATTCAATAAAAACACTATTGAAAAAGAAAAAATGGGCCACAAGGAGTCTTATTTATTCAGGAACTGTTGAAATGTTAAAGAAACAAAAATATAGAGACAAAAAAACAGGGACAAATGATGAAAAAGAATTTCCATAATGACTCTAGCCATGGGTATTTCTGCTTCATTTTTTTCTATGTTCAGGAAGAAAAAAAAATGTCTTCACTGTTTCCAGCCACAGTTTCTTTGAAAAAAAGAGATAGAAATTCAATGAAAATAACTCATATTTTAATTAAAATTCCAAATTTTCTAAATAACTGGTGCTTCTAGAGAGGTCCTGAGTCAGGCTTTTAGGCTGTGTTTTTGTAAACACAATTCCGTTGGTGAAGGACTGTGTGCTCCCCACCTCTGAACAATTACCCCAATAAAATCAAAAGTTGAACACCCCAAAAATGACGGGCATATTAATGAGGCTACTGGTTCTCAATCACCTAAGTGTCACAATGTCCACATCACTGCAGTCACCTACTGGAAGTGGAGATAAGACATCTGAGAGCAGGTGCGGTGCATGACAAAGTCAAATGAGCTGGGAAAGACAGAAAGAGTCTAAGAGTTCTTGTTCTCTTCAGCCCTCCCCACACAACAAGCCTCCAAGGGCTTTGTATTACTTAAATTCCAACAATAAAAAACATGAGTGAAAAATTGGATTTTGTTCACAGAGCTAACTTGGAAGGTAGCAGAGCTTCCCTAATCGGACAGCATATTTGTGCCAGCTTTTTTCTAAGCTTAGACCCATCATGCAATACGTAGAAGCTTTTCAAAATTTTAGACCATGACTCTACAGAGGTTATCAGCAAACAGAAGTAAAGAACCTTGCAAGAAGCACATTAATAAGCACATATTTTCCTTGCACTGGAGTGAAGAAATTGCTGGCACCGTGTCTAGATCCTGTTTTCTCAGCCTCATTCAACAATCCAAAAGGATGAAGGTATCTAAACTACAGTTTAACCCATGTTAAGTAGATAGCAAAACTTCATTAATACTTGGAGCACTTTAAATCAATATTTAGACATTTAATTATTTTGCTCATTTTACTTGAATACATTAGTAAAGCCTGATAGAACTATTAGGACTCCCTGTGATTAACATACTTGAATCAGCAAAAGGTGGCAATTAAATAAAAATCTACTTGTTTTTCTGGTCTATCATAAAAATTTGCATAATTCAGCAATTATTTTATCATTTTGGATATATATTGAAAGTGGGGTTCTGCTTTTTAATTGTAAGCTATATTCTACATATTTTAAATCGAGCTGCATTTTGAAGATATTTTGAGTCAAATATAAAAATATTTTTGGTTGTCCTAAATCTGTAAAATTTTTACCTCTTGTGTCACCAAAAGGTGCTCATGTATCAGAAGATCATTAGATGTGATTTAATATAGAAATATATTTACAGATTATATTGTAATTTAGAGTTTTAGGTAGGATAATTATTTTTCCAGTAGCTCAAAAAATATTTAGCTAACTCCAGCTCTATCAGATAATGAGACTTCCCTCTATATATAATTTTAATGCATTTTACAAAACTAAAGGCATACCAAGAATTTCTGCTGTATAAATACAGATTATCAAGTAGATCTCAACACATGGATATCAGTGGAAGTTCACTTCAGAGAATTTTGGATCAGAATAATGTAACTTAAGTTTTAACTTTAATATAAAAATATTGAATATAAAGTCAGAAGAATGTCTGTCTCAATCCCAATATATTTATTGTCTTCATTCTCTTTCTGTAAGAATTTATTTCAATCAGAGAGTGTGTTGAATCAGGTAGTGCACTGAACAAACTTCATCTTTTGTCTAACCACAGAGCCTTTCTTACATTTTCTATTCTGTTCACTCAGGTTGCTATAGCCAATCATCTTTAGTTTAATCTGTGTTTTTCAAAGTGAAAAAATTAATTACAGAGAAATTGCATGTAAAACACAAAAAGTAGTTGTTTATAATAAATTATTTCTAAATGTATTTTTAAACATTACTTTTACTGGAGCTCAGAAGATGAATGCCTAAACAGTCACATTTCAAATAATCCTTAAGACCAAAAGCGAAAGATTTTTTTAGCCTCAGTATTGCTACAAAACCAGGTACATACATATTGATGAGATTCCTAAACATGAATGGATCGATTTGAACCCTAAATGGTAACCCTAATGGCAATAAATGGCAATAAAATGGCAATGAAATCATAATGGTGAAATAGGGAAACTGACCTATACATCCCATATAGAGGTCAGAGGAAGTACACAATGAGCTTTATGTTGTGCACACAGCATTCCCTCTGGACTTGGTGTAAGGTTAGGCAGAAATCTGAATTCCCTTGAATGGAATAAACCCAACAGTCACGGTGTGGGAGCAAAGCTCTCATGCTCCAGGTGCTAAAGGGTATCGTAACTACAGAAATTCATGTATAAAACATACTGCATGTGACACTACATGAAACCGTCATGCTGAGTTACCCATAACCGTCCTAGCAGTTGTTGAAAATATACTCTACAATTGCCTGGAGGAACAAAAAAGAACTACAGAAAGTTATACAATGGGTTCTAACCACGCAAATGCCCTTTTCTTTTGGTTTCTAAGACCCATACTGAGCTTACAGTACAGGGGGAAATGAGTCGTACTCCATAAAGAATACCACAAAGAAGAGAGGAGGGAAAAAGAAACTATCACTCTATCCTTCCCACAGATTTAATCCTGATTTTCCAGAAATAAATGTCAGGAAACATTGATTCACTGGGGTGGGAGATAAGAGAAGGGATACCTAGCTTTTTCAGTCCAAATCTATGTATTTTTGACCATTGTTTGAACAATGATGGCTTCCTTTCATTTATATATATACACCAGACCCCCACATTGAGAAAGATCCCTAAATAATTCCACAGCTGATGATTCAATGGTATAGGCTTGTTTATTATGCTACTGGACTAACAAACTTCTGTGGTCAGGACTGTATGGTCTAATACTTAATATTTGCTGAAGAAATCTTTGTCCTCTTGGGCTCTGTCCCATTTTGGAAGTTTTATTGCTTGGCGTTAAATCTTAAAACTGTGCAAAAAAGATGTAAAATTGGACTTTGTTACCTGCGAGGCTATGAATAAATACCCTCAGCTGTTGGAAAGATCATTATCACAATGCCATGGCTATATTTAGGCTCTGTGTTTGTGTTTTTGAGAACAGGCTTATGTCTTGATGACTCTGTAAGAAAGGGTGACAATATATGCATGAGACTATTAACCTGAAATAAAGATCAGTCTTATCAATAAGTTAAATGTTTAAAAGTAAAACTTAAACAAATTAATTTTAGAATTATTGATATAAAAATGTCAAACTTTAATCTCATCAGACTAGAACATAATAATGCAATTCTGAAAAAGAAAAAGAAACCTTCCAAGGGGTATAGAAGATGAACACAGGAAAAACATCTATAATACCCATAAACTACTAAATATATGATAAGATTTGTATGAAAGATCTCCTGCTAACTTCAGTAGATATAATACAAACATAGTTTGAGGTCTAAGAAACCTCACCCATAGAAGACAGAAGTGACCTTGGGTTTTTTCATGACATTTTTACAGGACTCAGGTAAACTGGAACCATTCAGCTTCAAAAATGTTCCAGAAAGATATGCAGTAAACATTTCCAAGGAATAATATATCTCTTTTCTGCTGGATGTAAGAGCTGTTCTAGAGGGTCAGGAAAGAAGTTCAGTAATTTGAAACACAAATGAATTTCCTCTGAAATTAACTTAGGAGAAAAAAAAAACAAACAACAAAAAACCAAACAAACTCCAAAATACTGTATTGTAAGGAAATCTGTTATAGTTTGGTCTTTGTGAATTTGATAGGTTATTTATGTAAAATAAAGGAACTTTTGGATATGCATCATAGTCTTAAATGTCCAAGTAGAGATGCATGCTTTCAGCTGCAGCTTATTATAAAGAAACAAGTTTACCACTGTGTTAAACTAGGAAACCTAGGCTGAAATAGGTCATGGACTGTCCAGTAACTATGCCTGAAGTTCTGCTAAGTGTGAAAACATGAGAATTTAAAAGTTTCTTTCCAGTTGGAAACAGTTGTAGGGATTTTGATTATTTTTTTGTTGTTGTTGTGTTTTTCACTTTTCTTTCTCTTTTACTAAAGAAGAAAAAAAACCCTATAAAAATTCTTAAACATATTCTGTATGTAGAGAAAAGTATAATCCTGATGATGATTAATTGATGCTATGGACGAGAAAGCATCTAAAGCTCAGAGGACTATGGTGGTGAAACTACAGTTCATTTAAAAAATAAATAAATAATGAGACTTCATTAGCTTACACTGAAGTGGAGAAACTTAAAAGTCTTCTCTAAGTTAAAAGCTGTAACAAAGAAAGCAGAGGAAGCAAAGAAACAAAGGAGCAAAGGAAATAGAAGAATGTCTTATGAAATTAAGCAATGGGGTTTTTTTCCTTCTCCCTGTCTTTGACAACGGAGGAAGTCAATGAAAATGATAGGCTGATGTTCAAGAAATAAAACTTGATTATTCTAGCAGCAGTGAAAGGGAAATGCTGCAAATAATTCATCAGAATACCAGAGAATCAAAAAGGAAAAAAAAAAAGAAAAAGAAAAGAGAAAAAAAGCCCATGACAATATACTGTATATTCTGGCATGATAAGTTGCTTCACACAGCAGATAATTTATCCAAGCTGCGTGATACATCTCATTAAAGGAGCAACCACCAAAAGTAACTTCTGATTTGCTATGTGTTGCTCAATCTATCAAAAACTAGTCTCTTCATACTTGTAATGCTGGCACTAAGAAAAGGGTTGAAATATGTCACCTTATATTGAAATACCTTATAGCAAAATAATGTATCCCACATTACAAAGTACTTTGTTTACTGAACGACAGTATGTTAACTACAATCAGCCTAAAATGCTGCAGTAAACAAGGTTACTTTCTGTTGATTTTTAGTGCACAGTGATGGGTGCATGCTAGTCCAATGCTTCTTATCTGACATGGTAGATAAATTGACAAAAATCTTTAGGATGCCTGATTAATTTGATAGATTAGAAGGTATACCACAACTGAGAAATAAGGTGCAATAGTACAACTTCACTAAGATTTAAGAAATGAGAGGAGAGGAACTGAACAAATAGATTGATTATAGTATCCACTGGTTCATGCAACCTTACATTTTATTTTCTATTTCTATACTCTAAATGATGGAAAACATTTTGCTTACCCAATTGGTAGTATTTATTTCTTAGAAGTTGTGTGTCAAACTACTGCTACTGAACTGTATGGCCTTATACAAATTTTGATAAAAGTTAGCAAAAAACTCTTCAGTAAAAAAGTTACTACCATTCTGAATCTCTTGAAATGACAGAGAGCAATAAAAGTTATATTACTAAACTATGAATTTAAAAAATTAAGAGCCATAACTATATGAGCTTGTAAACTGTGTAAAATGAAAAGCAGTCCATTAACAGGAATCTCAGTGAGGTGTCCATGTCTTAAGGGTTTACAGCTACAGCCTTTTTTTTTTAAATAAAAAAATAAGATAAAAATCATTACCTCAGTCAAAAGTTGTACTTATGCTGTCATCACAGATGTGACTACTTCCTGAGCAAACATAGCAGGTATGCTATCTGTAAGCTTATTTGAGTGGCTAATAAGAACATAGGCACAGCCCCAGAAACCAGGAAGCTGAAGGATTATCTAATGGTACACCTGGGGTGGTTTCAAGGTGTTTGCTGTTTGAATCATCTAGCCCACGTTTATATGACTTAGGCCAGAGCTTCAGGATTATGATTTCAATTTTTGCCTCTAGTCTTACAGTCTTAAAATGAGCCCTGCCACTCACCAAGGTTTGTTATACTGTTTAAAAAGGAGCAAGCCATAGATAAGATGCAATTTAGGAAGAAATTTTTAATAACCTCTCAGCTGTTAATTGCTGCTTCCCAAAAGAGACCAGAGACAAGAGTGTATGTGTATGAATGTTCCTCTTCCCCTCCATTCCCGGGAAAAAAGCTGACACACGTCCCAGCTGGTTAGTTGCCATTGCCAAGAACATCAAAGAGGAAATGCACTTGCACAAACAGCTTAGATGACACCAGACAGCTGGGGTTTGGCTCTTCCTTTTCCTTCCATTTCTGGTAGCTGTGCTTACCTCCAAGGAACAGAAGTCAGAAGGAGAACTACAGTAGACTTTTGCTTCATTCAGTCTGTTAATATCAATTCACACCTCTGATGCTCCCAAAAGGCAACCAGGGTTAGATAGGTATCTTCCAACTCTTTGTGCCTAACAAAAAGTCTGTTGATTTGGTATACTAAAATAAGGCTTAACACATTAATGTAAATGCATTCTCTGATTTCATAAAGCATACTTTTCACTAGGGTAGAAATAGTTTAGAAAAGTTACTGTGCAGTAGTGAATTTTCAGCCAGATTTAGATTAAAGTATAAATTGCATTTAGAAAATTAAGCATCCCAACAAAAAACCCATTCTTCCCTTTCAACCATGTCCTTCATGATAAAGATGAGTGACCTGTCCTCTTTTAAAATAAAGTTGTTTATTTTAAAATAAACTGTAACTACTACCTTGTCTTTCTCTTCTTTCTCTTCCCTATCAGGTTTTGTTTTAATTAAATGACTGGTTTACAGTAGGTAAATGTTTCTCTCCCCCAGTTCTAGCCCATGTTTTAGTCTGTTTCATTTAGTTTAAACTGTTTTTATCAATGTTTTAATGACAATTCTGTTTCAGGCAACATTTTAGAAACTAGAAAATGCTCAGCATATCCAAGGGTACTCCTGATCCTCCTCATAAGCTCCTTTCAATATATCCTCAATGGACCACTGCGTTATCCTCCCTATCCCTGCAGTCAACAGCCAGCATAGATCTCCAGTTTCACATTTTTGTAAGTCCATCTGCATAACTAATGCCTAAATATTTCACATTCTATTTCTACAGCACCATGAAGGAAGTAATCTCTAATCCATCCATTCAGGTAAAACGATTGCTCTCATTGGTCTTGACTGCCAGGATATGACTTCCACAAGATTTGACTGCTATACTTTTTGACATCTTAAACAAAAAACTTGTCTTCTTTCATCAGTTCAAGACGTGGCTACAAATGTTATGCTAGTATATGTGCTTAAATTAGATCATCTCCAACATCTTCCATTTTGCTACCAATTTACTCCTCTCTACTATGTCAAAGTGGAGCTATTCTCATACTCACAAAGACACCATTGTCATCTCTAATTGAGTACAAGGTTGAATATTCTGTTGTTATCTCCCATCACTTAAATCTTTAAAGTTGCTTTATCCCTTTCTGGATTAGAATAGCAGTAACACTTAAAACTGTGACAGGCATTTCTAGAGTGCTCATCTGAAATGCAGGCAGATGTCCCAGAGAACATATTTGGAAAATTATTATCTCTAGAAGATTTGAGAAGCAAAAATGTCTGGTATACGATCTGGAAATCTCTACATTACAGAGACAGCCAAAACTCTGGGATAAAACAATGTCACATAGACATAGAAAAAAAAAGGGGGATCTTGGTTCTGAAGCTTGAGAAACATCAATAAACAAAAGAAAACAGTTCAAAGTTACCAACATTACAAATATTGTCATAAGCACCAGCTGGCAGTAGAGTTGACAAAGTACACAGAAGGAAGAGAGAGTTATGAAAGCTGATGAACAGAGATGAAGAGTAGGAGATAACTGAGAGAAGGAGGGCAATAACGTGCTAAAGTATGAAAGGACACTGACAATATGGGTCAAAGCAATGTGATATACTGGAAAGGAGAAGTCAGACTGAAGATTACCACTGTCAAATGGGAAATCAGTTCTTCAGGAAAATATGGCTTATTTTAAAAAAATGGGAGTATCAGGCAGAATGACAATCAGAATGCAGTGGAATCATACGAAAACTTTTGAAAGAGAACGAGGAAGCAAAGAGTGATTCTCTGAAGGAGCTGGAAAAGAAGAAAACTGGAAAAGTAATCGACAGGGTTAGAAGTGCACCCTCCATTAATACAAGCTTTAAAAAATTCACAAATAATCATTCTTTCTTTCCTTTTCAGATCCCACCATTTCTCTACAGATAGAAATTAAATATCCTGAAGCCAAGGTATGATTCCTGTGTTGCTCTGTGCCAGGCAGTCCAACGTTCCCACAATGAGATGACTGATCACAGAAAATGGTGCTGGTCTGACAAGAATACAGTTTCATAAAGACAAGAGATAGTCCCTTCAGACAGGGATATCACTAACTTGCACTGTTAAATTGCCTGAAAACTGAAGCAGATGTTTGCTTTCACAATTTGTTTGTAGATTGAGATTCTAGTAAATTTACTACTCAGCTGCTTGACTAGTAGTGGGCAGTAATTTAAACTCTGCATGCATAAGTACTTTTACATGAACTGAGTTTCAGTAAGTTTTTATAAAATGTTTTGTTCTGCACATTAACAATAATTCTATATTCTATGCTTCACTACTGTCTTAATTTTCTTAAACATAAGAGCTATTTCAATAGCATTTTCCTGATAAACTGACCTGTAATGAAAAGAAATCTGTAAAAGGAAGTAAACCATATAAACACAGCAAGAATATTCCATTTTTTACAGTATATTTAACTTGCAATATATAACACAACTTTTTTTTAAGAACCAATGTCTTTAAAACACGTTGTTTATTACAGAATAAGGTATTCTTTACAGCTTTTCATTAGAAATTAAGGAAGGATAATGGATGACATTGCACCATTAAAAAAAAAAAAAGAAAAAAAGACAGAGGGAAGGTGAGAATAATATTGTCATTAACATGTGTAGCAAAAATATCCATTTCACAGAATCACAGCATCACCCAGATTAGAAAAGGCCTCCAAGACCACCAAGTCCAACTTTTGACCGATCACCATCTTGTCAACTAGACCATGGCACTGAGTGTTATGTCGAGTAATTTCTTGAACAGTTAAAGGGACAGTGACTTTACCACTTCCCTGGACAGCCTATTCCAATGTCTAATTTCTGTGAAGAAATTCTTCCTGATGTCCAACCTGAACCTCCCCTGGCATATCTTGAGGCCATTAGCTCGTCTTATTACCAGTTGCCTGGCAGAAGAGACTGAGACTCACCTTGCTACAACCTCTTTTCAGACAATTATAGGGAGCAATAAGGTCTTACACTAAGCCTCATTTTCTCCAGGCTAAACAACCCCAACTCCTTCAGCTGCTTCTCATATGACTTACTCACTAGAGAGTAACTCAAAGATTGAGTTTAAAACGCTAGTGATGACATAATCAACTTTATCTGAATCTGTAAGCCAGCAGGCTGGAGTGAATCACTGCAACTCCACAAAGAATATAACACTTGGTTCTGCAATGCTATGTATTTCATTGATTTACAATTTCTTATTTAGATTTGGAAATATGTATAAAATTAAGCAGAATAGTTATTATACTTATTGTGTATTACAACGATTGGTAACAACCAAGAATATCAGCTTAGAAACTATTTTGTAACCCAAAGATATTTAGCTAGTTTTCACTTCTATGGTATCAGGAAAGAAAAAAAAAAAAAGTAGAAATTTGTTCCTTTTTTCCAGGAACCTCATGGGAGAAAGACAGTGCATTGTTGCTTAGAACATGGCTTTTAAAATTCACTTTGACTGCTGTATATTATGATTGGCTCAGGCATTTGAACCAGCATACAATGAATACAGTTGTAATTTTTGCAGTCATAGAGCAATGAATGTTCCATGTTATTTTGCTTGTTGCCCATATGTAGAGAGCAATTTGTGTGGAGAACATTACTGTATCTGTCATGTTCCATCTAAAAGCACTGATGCAGAACTGCTTGAAGACAGCAGCACTGTAGTATTGATGCTCATGGCAGAAGAGATTTAGATACCATGAAAAGCTAATGGTGTTAACTAAAGAATTCTTCAATCCGCTTCAGCAGAAAGGGTATATTTAAAGGAGGATTAGTTCAAGAATAAATGACAAAAATTCAACGCACTGAAATTGTGGAAATGCATATTGTAGCAATTATGGAGACTTTTTGATACAGTACTGACGAGTCAAATTATGGCTGTGCTGTATATTACTCTACAGCAGAGACAACTACCTTTAAATGGGATGACTTCTTATTTTAAGGATTGTTATAAAGTTATCTTTGTTCTTTAAACAAACATACTGCACTTGTGCACAGAAATACACTCAGTTCCTTTTTTAGCCTATACACTTCTTAATTATCCAAAGTTTTTCTCCGCCCTGTTGATCTATCTTCTCAATTTCTCCTCTGAGGTGGGAAACAGGTAAAACTGAATTAATTTTGCCTCCTCTTCTTTGGGCTAGAGAGAAATGACTCAATAAGGAGTGACAATTCTGCTGTGGTAGAGTCTATATGGGATCTGGGCAAGAAAGTTAACTCTGTAGAAAGAGATGGTCTGAGGTGGTCTGCTGTCAAAAGGGTTTTAAAAGATGATAAAGAAAAGATAGAAGGAATTTTCTTCTCTGTCCTGCACTGGCTAGAAACCTGACCTTGGACAGTGAGGGCCAGTTAGGAGCGAAACGTCAGGGTCACAACAGCATCCAAGGGACTGGCCCTCTTGTATCACAGCGACCTGCATTCTCTCATCGCATCAGTTTTAGGAAAAGAAGTTTTGACTCTGTGTTGAGTAGGAATGCCATCAATTCACAAATAAGTACTGCCTAAGAAAACAGGGTTAATTAAAGACTTGGAGCTTAAACATCCTGTTACTTCACAAAATCATCTTAAGACTATGTTCCTCCTCTGCCTTTCTTTGGAAGGATAATGAAACTCGACACATATTTATTATGATTTATATATGTATGTATGTAGACATGAACATACACATAAAGTTAGCCAAACTCCAGAATATCAGAACGAACAGAATAAGAAAAAGAGCAATAACTCTTACCATGAGACAGAGTACTCTCTCTAGGTCCTACATTTGAAATACTGAGGATATTTTCTCCCAGCTATATCAACTAATTCCCATTAAAGTGAAGCTATTCTCTTTCAAATATCATCAGGGGGTTATACATATCTCCTACTCACTTATAGTTCAAATTTGCTCAGTTTACAAGTGAAAAACATGGCTGATTCTATGATTTGACAGCAGCAAATCTCAGCTTGGGACTGCAAAACCAATCTACTTTTTTTTTTTTTCTTCAGTTGTAATTGTGTTCCTTCAAATTTCTCTGTTCTTTTTGTGACATTCATCTTTAAGACAGTCAACAATGATTCAGACGCTGTAGTAGGACCAGATTCTTTGTATATACAGTATAATTCTCAGGCTATTATTTCATATACTGTTTGGTGAATAACAACATACTTCCACAAATAAATATTCTCTGTTTTAGATACATCTTATGGTTGCAATGACTATCTTAACTATTTGCATATAAAATTAGCTGCCTACTGACCACGCCTAGGTCATCTTCTACAGTTCCTATATTTATTCCAGAGTTTTCAGTAAGACTCCTAAAAATTTTACTTTTGTTCTCATTATGTGATAAAACTGCAACACCTTTGGAAAGACATTTATTTTTTATGTCTATATAAAACCTAACACAAAGGAACTATGAGGTTTGTTTGAAACATCTAAACAAAAAGACAACAGGAATGTGAGAGGATTTTATGTTTTTGGCAAACAAAAAAATGGAGCAAAAATAATGTGCAAATGTGCTGTGTGGCAGTTCCTTCAAGTAATTAGATGATCCTGTGAACGGTGCCTTTGAATAAAAACAAACAGGAATTTTTTGTATCATCTGTCTGATTTTTGTGACAAATTATCTCCTTGCAAACATTTTTGAGTATTTATTTGGGATGCTCTACGTTGATTAATATTTTTCATTCCATTTGTGTAAAAATATCAATTAATATTTCATACTTTCTTCTGATTTTTTACTTCTTTGAACTTATTTTTAGATATTTGCCTATTCTCTCATGTGTCTTATCAAATAATTGCATTCAGCAATCACACCTTGTGAACTTCAGCGTAAAGCCACGTTCAACCCAATTATATTTCCTGTAAAAATACCACTTTCTGAACAGTTCTTTACAGGTAGTTTTAACCACAAAACACCATCAATGACTGCAGTCTGCTGCTGCCAACTACAATGACACGAAAAAATTTAAAGAAGAGTCAGTATTAGATCAATTTGAAAAAGGCACTCAGGAGGGTGTAAAAGGCACCCACCAGGGGTTGACTAGCACTTTAGTTACTATAGTTGAGTAGGGAGCATTTAAATCTATTTTCTTTTGACCTATAAAGACTTCTAAGTGAAGAGAAAAAAACTTTCAACAGGTACAATCTTTGTACATTAATTTTCTGATGCACGAAGTCTTTCTAGGGGACATCAGGAAAAACGTTTCAAGCTAATGGAGGGCATACTGTGGTGATTTGTATCATCTGACACACACTGAGGAGAAGTAGCCATGGGATAACGTTTCCTAGAACTTACTCTAGTTAGGCAACAATATTCAATTTAGGTCTTTTGAAATCCATCACGAAGATGCACAGCAACATATATAAATAGCCAGGCTAATAGACATGCTGGCATAGAAACATCTGTACAGAAGACTGTTCCATTTAATAAAAATCTGTCGAGATCATTGTGTTAAATGTGCTACAACCACGGATGTTAAAATGTTAAAAAGATTTCAGTCTTTGTTATCAGAATATCAGTAGCCCTTAGATCTTTATTACTTTTATTTCTGAGGCAGAAGAGAACATTCCTGCTTTGTTCTGTCCTGTTTTAGCATTATCCTTGAAATTAATATGAAAAAAACTATCAAATATTATGCTCAGAATTCTTTAAAAGAAAAATCATACTATTTAGGATAACATAAAGAAAACATTGGAAAAAAAAGAAAAGTTCCATCAGATATAAAGCATATCCAACTAAAGAAGACTTTCTGGTTTTATTTATTACCCTCTGAAAGCAGATTCAGAAAATATCAGATGTATGCCTGGAATCTTTAACTAGTTAAATGGTAGGAAGGATTGCTCATAGGTACAGTAACAGTGCTGGACAAAAGAAGCAGCAAATGTTCGCTGCAATTGTTATCAGGGAAAGATCCTGCATCCAGGTACTCAGGAGGATCTCCAGAGCTGGTATGATTTGCCAGCAGCCAAGCAGCAGCACACCTTACTTCAGCCTGACATGACTGTAACCTGTAGGTCATTGCTTATTCCTTGCACTTAAATATTTTACTGCATCAGTGGTTTGATTTGATAGCGAGATGCAAATGTTTTAGTGTTTCATCTTATATGGGACCAGAAAAAAAGAAACCAGTGAACCTTTGTAAATATTTGCTTGCACTTAACCTGATTTTTCAGTGTATAATTAAATTGTTAGGGCAACAAGTTTTATAGCTCTATAATAAACATTTCTTACAGACCATACTGGAAAGTAAATCACATCTAATAATAAAGTCTGAATTTTGCAGTAAAAAAAACCTAGATCCTTCCAAAACTGAATTACTCAAAGGACTAGTATCAGATCATTACTAGTACATTTTTAGGTAAATCATTAACTTCTACACTGCATGTGCTGATGCTCAAACTTTGTGCTTGCTGAGTGCACTTATTAGATTACAAATTTAACTCCTCACAGCATAAAAATTATGGGGAGGTTTCTGTAAACACCTAGGAGCTATGTCTGTGATGGGTCTATGGTTCTACAAATCTTGGGGTTTTTTTCTTTCTATTTAATAAATTCCTTTTTGTCTCAGAAATTCAGACTAGAAATGGAGCAGCTGGGTGAAAAGAGAGGTGTAGAACAATAAGGGAAGATACTAAAAAATTATTATACTGGGGAAAATTAGGTTGGTCAGAAAATATTGTCCCACACTGACTACTAGAAACTTTGCTAACAAGAGTTCACAATGTTTGCTTGGTACTGTCATTCTGGTTAAGTCAGTGCTGCAATGTATTTTCCAGCAGGCATCAAGGTGGCAGAATTAAATTGGACAGAGTAGAGGAATACAACTTGCAAGAAACAACACTGCCAGGGAAAAGGATGACAAAGACAAAACCCCCAGTTTTCCAAGACTATTATGTAAATGTTGTCTTGCATTTCTCTAGTTAAATGATTATGAATAAGGAGTATATCCTTTCTAGAGAAGCTTTTCGTGGATGTGTTTAAAAGCTTCACTGAACTTTTTCTACATCTGCAGATAAATCATGATGACATATTTCTCATGTTTTTCTGTTTCTGTTACCTTTATATTAATGTATCACCAGATATAGGTGATTAATGCATCTCTTAAGAATTACTCATTCTGACAAACAGCACAAAAGCTCTCACAAACATTCATGATAAAATAACACTGATCAGTGCTAACTTTTCATTTCATGGGATCTCTGCATTCTAGAGCAGGACATTTGAAGCAGTACTTAGTCAAAAAAAAAAAAAAGTCAGTGGCACTTGGATAACTCAGAAAAAAGTTACACTGTCTTCAGCAGAGAGATTATCTTGACTTTCTGTCACTGAAGTATAACTTAATGAGTACACTTAATCTGGGTTCTTCATCACACATGCACAAATCACTATTCCAGCTCTTCAGCTGAGCAAGACAGAAAAGCAAGTTGAAAATCCAAGGCACAAGTGCGTTTTTGAGCTGTATCTGGGTAGTGTAGGTCTGGCTTGCAAGTCATTGCTCTCACTCTGCAGTAGCTTGACATCTGATGAGCCTGTCACTCAACACCACACCATAAACAGCTCCCCAGTACTCTCTACAAAAGGCCGTCCCCAAAACAAATGGAAACTAAAACTGATTCTGGAACCAGACAAACCTGAAGAGCCCAGCTCAAGAGCATACATAGAACAATATGAATTGCCAGATTATTTGAATAATAGCAAAATTGAAACTGCCTTGGGTACATCCAAGCACAGCTGCAATAACTAACCTATTACTGTCTTTTCACTGGCAGCCACATCAAAACAATCTGCCAAAGAAACTTTAACAGCTTCTCTTGTCATAAATGTTTCAGCTGAAAGATATACAACCTTGTAAGCCAGGTGGTGAGATGTAAAAAGAGGCTAGATGCTGCATGGGATGTTTGGGCTTTTGGGGTTTTTTTCAGGCTATACAGAGAAACCCATATCATTGGTTGATTTAAAAAACTCCTAAGGGGCCTGAAGGCATGTATATTAATATCTGGAAAGGTATTTGTTTCAAATTCACTTGCAAAACTTTTGTTCAGAAACTACCCAAAGAATTTAATGTATCAGAGAAATCCAGTGAATATGACTGAAATTAATATTTTGACTAGGTGTGTTATTAAGCATGCATGGAAAAGATACATTCTAATGTTCAATAGGAGCTTTGAAAATGTTATAAAATTATTATAATTATAATCCTGTCCTGCTTTCAGCATGCAGGTCTGAATAAAGGAGTCAAAAAAAAAGCTTTCTGACTTTTTCCCCCATTAATTTCACCAAAATTACAGTGAGACAAAGAAAGGTATAAATGAAGTAATAGCATCACTGCAACTAAGCTCACAACCAGTGACAAAATCAAAATGAGAATAACTTGTTCCTGATTGTAATTTTACTCACTATGGCAATGCCTAAGAGCTGCTACAGACTAAATGGTAATCCCAAAAGTTAGGCTCTACTAACAGAGAAGGGAAAAGACTGCCAAAAAACCTGCAGTCTCAACATGTAAGAACAACTTATGACTAGAGAGAAGGGTAAAATGCCAAGTCTTGTGGGAAATGCCATGCCCAAGCCCAAGATGGAAGTGTTTGTTTGAAATTTTTAAGGTTCCTGTGTTTATACATATATAACAAAAGCCAAAGGAAAAGAAACACTGGAGCAATGAGGAGAGAAGGTACACAACTTAATAGACTCAGTGAAAAACATTCTTCTGTTTCTGATATACTATATTGAGACCAATCTAATCTATTCAGTTTTAAACTAGAATTTGAAGAGATCTTCAGCCTTGTGGCAGGTGGCAGCCCATAGCAGCAGTAGGCAAATACTGTGTGCAGTACCTAATTTCAACTGCATGCTGGAAAGATAGAACATATAAAAGTAAAGAGGCAAAGGCTACTAAGGAGAAAGAAAAAAAACCACACACATTGTTTTCTTTAAAATACCAGTTCTGACGCCATGCTCTATCTCTCCAGCCTGTCACACTGAGTCTTGACTCACTACGTTTTCTGTCTTTGTGGTGACTTAACCTTTCCAAGTCCACAGTCCATGAGAAGATGCTAGAAGCTTCCTTCATGTCTGATAGAGTCAATGCCAGCCAGCATTGACTGACATATTGCTGGTCAAGGCTGGCTCAATCAGAAATCATAAACAACTCTGTGAAAACATATTTAAGAAGGTAAAAAAAAAAAAATAAAATTATTGAGCAGATGTACCTGTGGCCAGGGAAGAACTGAGTGAAACCAGGTGAGAGTCTCAGCCAAAGCTGAGACTCCCCTGAAGCCTGTGATGAGGACAATGGTGAGCTGTGCCCCTGCAGCCCATGGAAGACCAGGAGGGTGCAGAGATCCACTTGCATCCCGTGGAAGAGCCCACACCAGAGCAGGTGGATGGTTCAAGAGGGCTAAGAACTCATGAGAAACCAGTACTAGAGCAGGGTCCTGGCAGGAACCTCCAGACCCATGGAGAGAGGAGCCTATGACTGAGCAATTTCCTGGTAGGACTTGTGAACCCGTGGGGGACCCACGCTGGAGCAGGCTGTGCCTGAAGAACTGCACCCTGTGGAAGAGTGACTCAGGTCACAGCACTTCATGGAGAACTGTTGTGTCTAGGATGGACTCACGTTGGAGAAGTTCAAGGAGGACTGTCTCCCGTGGGAGGAACCCCACTGGGAGCTGGGGAAGGACTCCTCTCTGAGCAGTGGTAGAAACAAACTGTGATGAACTGACCATAATCCCCATTCCTCGTCTCCTTGTGCTGCTGGAGCGGAGGAGGTAGAGCTCAGGAAGGAGTGAGGAGTGGGAGGAAGGTGTTTTTAAGATTTGTTTTACTTCTCATTATCCTGCTCTGCTTTTGTTAGTAGTAAATTCGTTTCGTATTTCCAATTCCAGTCTATTTTACCCATGATGGTATTTGATAAATAATCTCTCTCAGACCATATCTCAACTCAGGAACCTTTGTTGAATTTTGTCTCCCTGTCTAGCTGAGGAGGGGAGTGATAGAGTGGGTTTGGTGGGTGTCTGGCATCCAGCCAGGGTCAACCCACTGCAATTACTCATGCTGAGTGACAGCTTTCTTTATTTTGGACTCTCTGCAGCATGTTGCCAGAGTGCATTCGAATTTGTCCATGGGCTTGGAAGCGCATAATGTGCATTCTCTATGGCTGCATCCAGCCTGTAGTGCAAAGTTCTACAGTGTGCCAAGTCCCAGGGAAGTGGCAAAGGACACGGGGACCTTTTCCTGTCCATGTACTTACTCTTTTTCCTCCAGAGGGGACCCAACGACTATGGAAACAGTGCTCCCCTGTGTCCCTTCTGCAAACACTGGTCTTATTCAGAAAAAGGTGTGCAAGGGAGGATTGGAAAACACTGGAAGTTTGAGAGATCAGAAAGAATAAGAGCAGACATTTATGTATTTTGCCTTTTCCCAGCAAATTCTTTTACATTTTCAAGTGTTTTTATCTTAAAGCAAATACATATAAGACAGTAAAGATAAGTTTACTTTGGCTAAGTTTTTACTAAGGTCTTAAAATATTAATAAAATGCATGGTTTGTTTTCCAATGGTATGTGCAGGGCAAGAACACATTTTGTAATACATCACAGACATCTTAAATCAATGTGACACATTTAAGTTAATTCTGTTCCTTCTATCAGCACAGTATCACTAGCTCTAGGTTGCTCTTATTAGCCATTTCCCCATTTCCCGCTTTTGATCCCCAGGGAAAAATTAACAAACAAGTTTGTTTAAACTCTTCTTGAAATACTAGCTCTCCTTTTAACCCAATTGACTCTGAAAATTTATTTGGAAAATAGAAAACATAGCATACATCTAGATGACTATACACTATTGTAACACACACATATTAGCTACTCCTTCTGTATTGCTTAAGGGACCAAGAGTACATTTATCTTTTATGGAAAATTCTACCTACCATTAGAAGTAGCAAAAAACAAACACACTGAACATCATATAATTCCCAAGGCAAACATTAATCAGATATGAGAAATATTATGATACAGGTATTTCAGCTCTCTTTTCCTTGTGGGACTCATAAGGTAAATAATCTAAGCCATTGGACTGACTGTAGAAAACATTTAAACTTATGATGTCAAGATATTAATGATTTGTGGAGCCAGATATTAATTTTCCAATACTTTTAATTCACGTGATTAGTTTTTTTGCTATCTACACAGAGGTTGAAATGATGGTACCCTTTAAAACTGAAACTTAGCATTTCAGTGAGTAATGTAAAAATGGTATTTTACTGAGTTACACCAGGACTATGACTTATCCAGCAGCTATACAGCACTATTTTCTATCTGGACATTTCGAACATTTTTCTACATAGAGAAAATTCTAAAGAGAACATAAGCATCCAAATATAAATTACTTTTGTCCTAACTATGTACTAAAAATTTCAGTCAGGAAATTCCACTAATGCCAACTAAAGCTTTTTTGCTCAAAAACACTTTTACAGGTTTTGACTTATATTTATTTTCCCTTATATTTAAGTGATCTTTCCCAGGGGAAATGTTTTATTTGTTTATATTAAAAATATTAATTTTTGATATTTAGAAAGGTTTAGTCTGAAATATCTAAGCATATATTATCACATTTTTTTCAGTTATCTTGGAAACTTTCCACCCATAGAGATTAATCATACTCAAAATTTTCCAGTGTAATACAAGATACACAAATCTAAATAGCAGGGATTTTTCACACAGCATTCAATGAAAAGCAGCTGTCCCTAAATGAGATATATGTAAATACAGTAAATTAATTTAATATTTTGATTCTTGCTATATGTCATAAAATATTGTGGCATAATAAAAGTTAGGCACAACTGAAAAATACATAAAGAGGAGAAAATTTTGTTTTCAAAAACGCAGCCTTTTTTCTACATGATATCCTCCGATAATGAAAAGTTCTGAAACATTAAATGTTTAATTTGGTTTCGCTCCAAATCAGAAAAAAAAAATTAAAATGTTTTGTAATGCAAAATAGACATCTCTAGCTTTTATCCACTCCACTCATTAACTTTTGTCAAATCAATGCTATTCATTATGGGTGAGTTTCTTTGTGAAATAGAAAATAAAACTAAAAAGTCCATAACTCTGATCCTTAAGTTGTTCAATTGCTCAATTTTGTGAAGAACCAGTACTTTTTTTTTCTTTTGGTTTTGTTCTTGTCTTAGTTTTAGACATCTGGCTGGTTTCTATTTTCCAGTGGGCATTTTCTTTCATGTTGGGGATTTACAAAGAGACTTCACCGATTATCCGAGAACCAACATTAGGTGTGATTAACTCCTATTCAAACATCGCATCTTAACTCATAGCTAATTTTGGAGGAAAAAAAAAAAAAAGAAAAAAAGCTTTTTGTTTCTGGATGCCATTCCTTATTTCCACCTTCTCTCCCTGCACTTTCTGGACAACCATCCTTACACTCAAAGAGGAAATTGTTTTGATAATCGTCCACTTCAACAGCTGTCTCACTTGAAGTGACCTGCCTGGATACATCTTCCTTTGTAAAACACTTTTCACCTATGACTTTCCCAATTTTGATCCAAGTTGCATGAGACTTTGTCCCAAATGCACCACTACATGAAAATTCTATTTGAAAACTGGAAAATGAACATTAAGTACAGCCAGAACAGCTTTGTATTTACAGAAGACTAATACATTTAAATAGGAGACCCTTAGCAGTAAAAGATGAAAATCAGTTGGTTATGGACAACTTAAGATGAACCTTATTCTACTTATTCAAGTAGAAAATATAATATAACATGAACTAAATTTAATTCACACAGACGTTTGGTTTTGCAATATAGTCTTTCATATTGATTTTGTAAAACTCAAGACATTTAAATGATATTCACACATTTTCATCTTTTTTTACATGGAAATCTTCATATACAGGACAAGGGCACATGGGAATATATAGCTGAAATGCATAACAACACAGATTTTGAGCCTTTTCCTCTTTCAGGAATTGAAAGCTGTAAATAGTGGCACCTTAAAGATATAATTAAAACAATTATAACTTTCAAAGTTGGTGTGTATACTTGGAGTCTGTGTGTGCTGTGCTTTATATGCTTACACAAAACTAATTCATCAGCAAAGATTTGAATTTTAGGTATTGACAGAATCTAACATTGTAACTAAACTTTGTAACTAAACTGTGATTAAACTCATCACAAACCGTGATTAAACACATTGGATAATTGAGGCCACAAGAAAAAGACGTGGAGCAGAAATACACTGTTGGAGTAACATTTGAAACCTGTATTTGCTGCTTGCCTCACTCACAGAACTCTATTTTTCTGAGTGTGGATCAGATTTGCAGTATCCCTTTCCACTGGGCTGATAGGAGTACTTAAGTCCTAATGAAAATTCATTTATGAAAATATTGAATGAACTATAAAACCCCCAAATCTTGGGTAACCACTGCCCTAAAGTTCAACACTGTTACTGTAGGCAATATTATTACCTTATAATAAAGTCTCCTGTTTCCTAAGTATAACTAATGTACCTGAATTCCTAGACATAAGACCTTGTGTTCAGCTGTGTTAAACACACATAGGCCAAATGAACTCACTTAGCAAGAGTGCTCAGACTAGATTGTAAAGCAGATTTATCTATGCTATGATTTAATATTCCATTTCATTCAGCTGTGAACTTCACAAGGATTTTTATTTCCAGTCTATGATACAAACCAAGAAATTGTGATTCATCTCTTTCTCACAAGAAACAAATTTAGACAATGGCAATCCATCCTTGCAATTTTCAGACCTATTAGAGAGTCTGCATTTATTTAAGACTTCCTGAATCCTAAACAAACAAACAAAAATGCAGGATTAATATGCTTTTCCGAATTTTTTGCCATAACACTTATATTGGGAATCATACATATTGTATCACCATGCCAAATATTAATTAAGTTACATCATTTTTTAATTACATACTGACTGGACCCCAGATGTCCAATGTAAACCGGGTTAATTTGTTAATTGATATATATTTAATTTTACCTCTAGGGTTCCTGTTTCACTATTTCACTATAATGTTAACAAAATCAGAAACTCACCCTGTGCCTAGCTGCAGAATCAAGCTACTGACATTATATTTTACTCTTCATGCTGTATGTTAAATATATTAAGTCAGGTAACTCTCATTGTTCATTGGAAGTCTGACTGCATTTATTTAAAACCAAACTATCGATATGCACTCAATGGAAAAAGTACTGCAAGTTACAATATAAAACCCAGGGCCTGATCCTGTATTAGAATAAAGAACAGTAAAACATAGCTGTAAATAATAATCATGTTTTGCTTGGTGCCCCTAAAATTAACCCCACGGTTTCTATGGTTTCACTGCTACATGAAAGAAAAATCTCTTTCTACTAAATTAACCACTGTACACCTGAAATTTATGTTTTGACACAGAGATTATAAAATAGAGGTAAAATAAGATGTGCACTCTCCACAACTGTTTATCAAAATTTTTGGATTGAAGCTTTCTGTTTTCTAAGGCAGAGCACTGTGAATATTCCTTATGTTCTGCAGCCAACCCTAAAGAAATCATGTCTCTTACATATCTCTTACCTTCTGATGATCTCATTCATCAGTTTACTTTAGAGATACTTTCAAACCCACAATTTACTAGCTGGTTTGAAATTTTCCATAATGAATTCTCCATCTCTAGTTCAAAGTAAATCCAGCACTCAGGATTAGAGAGGGAATGGTTTGACTAGTCTGTGAGCAAGGTAATTATTTCTTTTATAAAAGTTTACCTTGCACTTTCAATTTAACGTTATTTAGATTAAATCTTCAGCATGAAATATATGGATATCCCAGCCAGCCAAACCACTCAGAACATAGCTTTAGCACTGAAAAATCTTCCTGTACTTCATTAGTCTTTTAGATCCCTGGATCAATTGTGTGACCAAAGAAGAGGCTATTTGACACAATACAGGGGTTTCAGGACCTTTATCAGGAGCAACTGAAAAATGATGTGAAAGGATTGCAGTGCTCTGCCATTGGAGAATATTAATACAGTGGGTCATTTGGCTATTGCATAATCCTCTGTGTTGGCCACACAGAGGGGAATAAGACAAAATTAGTAAAATCTTACCTTTTGTCTCTCCTGAAATTACAGGTTCCCTCATGTCAACTAACATACTGTAAGATGACGTAATCAAAGACATAAAACTACTTTTTCTCAGCAGCACACTGGCGCAGCGAAAGCATTTTGAGCACTACAGTAGTGGTTCATGTTCAAAAGAGGGGTAAAAAGAGAAGTAGAGTAGGTATAATCTTCTGCTTATTCTTGAGGCACAATAGGAGGCATATATTTCTTCTGTGATAAAATATCCATGAACCATGTTATTCTGCATGTAGACTCAGATAAAACACTGTAACAACTTTTCAGGAGATATTCGCTGAAACCTAAAGAAGAATTCATTTCAGATAAGCTCACGCTGCTTTTGTGTTCCCTTCCCTTAATCATTAGAGTGATTTTACCTAATTTAAATGGGACATCACAGAAAAATTTTAAGAGTCTTGAATGCTTGTGTACCTGCATGTCACCATACATGAAAGGAAACTTAAGGGAGGAAAAAACCTCGCTAATAACCCAACAGAGAGGTAAATTGAAAGAATCATGCCAAGATCTGACTTCACAGCAGTAAGACAATGCATCTCATCATTTAATGAGAACAAAATGAGAGAATATTGAACTCTCGGCCCAACTAATGTTTTGAAGGGTAGGGAAACTTAGAATAATTTCTAGGGTAAGAAATACACAGGCCACAAGTGGTAGAGTATCCATTTATCCATATCAGTCTCCATTTTTGTTCTGAAAATCACATGCTGCTTGTTCCTACTACGGCTTTCTGCTTATGAAAGATTGTTTTATGCACAGTAACTTAGGTAGGTTCTTTTCAACGTAAGTGTGACAGTTATGACAGTCAATGTAAAGTAATATTTGCAGTTTAAAGCAATGCAGAGTAGAAACAGCTTGCAACCTGGCCTGGCATCCTTTCAGATAACGTCAGAGTGGTAGGCAGAATGGTTGACCAGTACCATCAGTTTTATCAGAATATTTGAATATATGTCCTGTTGCTTTCATAGAGTACATCATTCACCAGCCTCATGTAAATTGAGAATATACAAAACAAGAGGTCCGAACTCACTAATCACTTTCAGTGATACTGGCTCCAAGCTAATGAAACTGTCCACTTGTGATAAATGTTAATTGATATTAGTTTGCCCATGATCTGGCATCCATTACTAAAGAACATACCATAGAGAGACAGCAAGCTAGCATATGTCTGAAAATTTACAGAATTCTTTTCACAGAATTAACATTGCCTCAAAATATAGCAATCAACTCAGAAATAAATCATTTTGCTTAACTGAAATGGCAAATTCTATTCTAATATTAAACAACTACTTCTTTATAATCAAGAAAGAGGAAGGACACAAAACATGAAAAAACAACTTGCTTTCCAACATTGCCACAGTCTGGAATTCTACCAACTTACTTGCTCAGTTGCAAAGGGGGAATGATCCCCTCATGATTTTAAATGGCACAAGCCTCAGTGGAACTGAAGGAATCTGTCGGGTTTATACTGTGGTAGAAATTATGATACTGAACCTGCAAGATGTATGCATTACTTTGCTAAAGCATAAAGCACAGTATATAAATCTCTGCTGACTCAAAAGCCAACATACTGTATTCCTTGGCATTCCCAGTGCTCCACAGGGACTACAGAATTAGCTCTTCTCATCAGCATCTGTCACTTGTTGTAAGCAATGCAGAGCACATGCAGTTATGAAGGAAAGAACTGGCTTCTGCTTGGGTTTCTTTTAAGATTATCACACTGATAAAATTGTCTGTTAAAATATTGGATTATGATCACATCAAAGAACGTATTCTGATTACAGAGCAAGTTTGTATGGCTTGTAGCCACTCTGCTGCTTAACATTACAGGAGAGTTAGCTGCTATCCACATGACAGAGACTTAGAGAGTCTCTCATTAGAGAGTAGGAGGAGCAGGGCACTTTGTTAATGTAGAATCCAGAATCCAAGCCCACCTTGGTGTTTCCAGCCAGCACTCCAAGCTCTAGCATTGTTCCATGTTACAAACACAGTGTAAATGCTCAGTTACCTACCCCAAGTTCCATAAAACACTTGAGCAACAGCTTAGACCTTCACAGAAATATTATATCTCATAAGCCAAGCATTTATTTATGCCTACAGCTGGACCTTCAGATGAACCTTGAAAGGAATTTCAAGTAATTTTAACGTTCTCACACAGCACAGCTGAGTTGATAGTCTCAGCTGTCCCAGATAATCTTTTTTCCTTCTTACTTGGTATTTTCCCTGATAAAACTTCATTTAACTACAAACTGAGGAACTGGAACAATTTTAAGATTTCCTGATTTCATTTAAAGATTTCCAGGTTGGTTTTGGGTTTTATGTTGGTTTGGGTTTTTGGGGATTTTTTGCACTTATACACATTAGTTAAATTTAGGAGATAAATCAGAGTATAAACCAAAATGTTCTTAAAATACGGCAAAAAACCTAACAAAACATTTTGTTCACAAAAGACATGGATATAAATGATTTTTTTTAATTACTTTGAGCTCAGTTTTCTCCCATGAAATCAATTTTGCTATTATCAGGTTCACTGTTAACTTCAGTAACAGCAAGAATATGTTCCTTTATGTATAAGTGATACCAATGAGGTTTGCCATCACAGGATTGCACACGAAAATGGTTGTAGAAGACATTAAATAATGCAGTAGTAACACTATCATATATTGATTTAGGATAAAGAAATTTTTTTGGGGAAAAAAGGCTATCTCAAAGATGAGATGAAACTAGAAAAACAGTATGATATACATTCTAAAAATATATCTTTCACCATTCAATTTTCTAAATGTAAGCCCAAATGCTTTGTCTTCTGGCTTAATTTTAGCTCCATTCTACTACAGGTAAGTCTTCTGCAAATTCTAGCCTGAGGGTATACTTTTTTTCCTTTGTGTTTAATGCTGTTTGAAGCTGTCTGAGTGGAACTTGTGAAATTCCCAGCATCACAAGAGAGGGTTGTGTTTTCCATTTAACCCCTGAGTTCTAACTTCTGTTCACAAATTGTCTGAGCAATAGGCTACGTGCAGCATTTTCCACATGCTGATATGGATATTGGGCTCCATTCAAATGAAAGCAGAACTTGTTTATTTAAATACGGGTTTCGCTTAGATACCAATATTTTTCTATAAAAGCTGTACCTGAGTGTCTTGGAAAGTGAGGAGGATCTAGATAAAACTTGCAATACTTTTCTTTCAGTAAGAACATAAGTTCAATGTGAGTAAGAAAAACAGATCAACAATGAATGCACCAACAATCACAGGAAGAACAGATTTAAATTACACGGGTAGTTATCTGGCAAAGACTACAGTGGTTTATTTTTATAGACAAAGTAAAAGCCTTATATAAACAGAAGAGGAACTGAATGTACTAGCTTTAAGGCTTTATTCAAAGAACTTACACCTGAAGTTAATATATTTTTAGAACTGATAAAACAAATGTAATTTAGAGTGCTCAGTGTGCTAAATCTACTTGGCATGCTCTACAGCTTCCTCTTTGCTGCTGTAAGATTCGCTGCCTATAGCTTTTGGCAGTCCCAACAGAGATAGCTCTTTCCACTAACAAAATACAAAATGCAAAATTAATAAAAGGACCCTTTGAAACTGACAAAAGTGCCTCAGGCAAACTATCTGCCCAGCAGCTGGTTAAAATTTAATCAGTTATTTTTTTTCCAGTCCTGTATATCTTTTGTATGGAGCTCCCCAGACTGAGTGTGGTCAAAGTTTGTTAAAAAGAAAGAATAGATAAGTCTCTCTCTTTCAGTAAATTAGCTGAAAAGCTAGTTTATTTCTGGGTTTTATTGACAAATTAAACTAATTGTTTTGGTCTCCCTGGAAGCATCTAAATGATCTATTGACAGATTTTATCTAAATATAAGAAACTTAACACATAAAGCCTAATTCAGATTATGGTGAAACTGTGATGCTTTTTATCATGTACTATTACTTTAAACCTTTAAATAATTTTTGTGGAGGTGGGTTTTAGCAGCCGTGCTGATTTTAAGCATTAACACTATCTGTTACAGATGAGGAACATAGATTCACTGAGTAGTCAGATGTAAAATATAGGGTTGCTCTTCAGTTCATTTAGTTTTCATACTTAAAGATTGTTTCCAAGCATTCAAGTGAAAAGGAGGCATTTTCATGAACCACAGAGTACTTTAACAGCAGACTTGCATATGTAGATCAGCTTCCTTTCTAGCATCAGTCTCATCTTTGAAATCTTAGGTTAGACCTTCAAAAGTAACTACATGCAAAAACTGTTTTGTGTAGCTTAGGTGAACTTTAATTCCAGGAATATATTTCCATGTACTAGACTGAGCATATAAAAATTTACCTCTGATTGAATATAAGTTTCAGCTGCAAAAATTGTAGCAGATGGCATTTTTTAAGAACTTCCAATAAGCTCACACACTCTATTAGCATATGCTTTATCATAACACTCAGGAACTGTAGGCTTAGAAAAGGACTCCATTGCATTTCATTTATTATGGTCACACCATCAGAGTGGGAGTTTCCCCAGAACGCCTAAAGTAGAGACAGAAAGGCTGTTCCAGGAAGCAAATAAGTGAGCATGGGAAGCTTGAGGATATTTATTACATGAATTTACATATCAGCAAAAAGGCTGAACTTTAAAGATTAACTCTGGTTATTAGAGATTTTTTTTTTGTTTTTAATTTGGTGGTACCATTAACACATATAACCAGATGCAAGACATAAGCTACATCTTTTTTATGTAATACATCCTTACTTGAATTACAAGTGGAAGCCTACCCAAAACATGGATTTAATGGTAATTTTACTTTGGTATACTACCTGCTGGCAAAGCAGGCATGGACTCAATAACACTTCATAGTGTCGTGGTGGTGTCGTGTTTAAAGAGCAGAGTAAGGAAGTTTATTGTGACTTAAAAATTCCAGCGTAAAATTGATTTCATGAAATCTAATATCCCACAACCTCTCTGCAGTTGTGTTATGACATCCCTCCATGCCCCAGCCAGCCTCCCCTGATTTACAAATGCCCACACGTAGATACAAAATACACAGATTATCTGCTGCCAGGATCAGTCACTTCTGTCTAAAAGGTTTTATGTATTTTCATTCTGCAATGCCTTATTTTTCATAGATTTTCATTTCCATAAATAAATAAAAATGTATAAGAACACTCGAGTCTTTCAAAATAGCTGAACAACTTCGTATTCAGTAAATTAATGGTACAGACAGCTACCTTATTAAAGTTACCTCACTATTATATGTTTATCCTAATATTCTTGCAGCAGTAACTAATAAGTTGGTTCAGTAACATTGTGCTGTGTAAGACACTGCCTCAGGCTCTGCAACAAGCCCAGAAAGCCCAAGGCAGGCCCCAAATACACTAGCACATAAACAGATTCAGTTGCAGGTGGAAATGCTTTCAAGCTATTTACCTTGAGCATATCATATGTCTCTCCCTAAATAACCAGGATAATATGGCCAATAAAACCTCCAAGCAGAGCCTACTTACAGGCAAGGATTTTGACAAATGATTTTCTTCATAATCTTGGTGCCTATTCTTTATTGATATGGCTCTCTACTTACTTTTAATAAAACCAAATGTCATTAATTGCAAATTGCAAAGTTTTCCCTTCATTCTTGAAATATAACAATGTAAAATCAAGAATATAAACACTAAAGGGTTGTAAGAAGAGTTATATAAATCTGCATTTAACTGATGGAAATAAACCAAAACTGCAAACTCTACATTTTAGTTGAATATTCATAGGGAGAAATAAATTCCTTTTATCACAACAATTCTGTTTTGTTTATCCATCCTGGTATACTCGCTAGTTTTTTATACTATGACGTTACTCACTCTTCCATTACTATTCTATTATTAATAAAACAAAATGGTGTTGCATTACCAGCAAGCATCCAACTCTGTGATATATATCCTCTAGTGTTTATGAAGTCTTGATGATATCTAATTGAGGACAAACTCTGGGCCTTCTGTGCTGCTACAAACGGATGACCAGAATTCCGTACCTTGTTTTTGCTTAGCTCAGGAAATTGTGTTAGCAGGTCTGATACGAACACCTACCTCCACCTCTGATTAGGTTCAGTCACAGCACTGTTATTTTATGTACCCTACAGACCAAGGGACTGCCCACAGCAAATTGTTCTCGTGTTTCTGTAGCTCAGCCAGGTGTATTCTGTTGCCTTTTTGAGGTTCAATGATTATCCGATTTTTCTAGCAGTAATCATTGTGAAACCAATACAAGGATATTAAGTTTCACATTCATATATCTTTAAAAATGACTGAAAAGTGATGTGAAACATTTATAAACAACAATGACAAGAGACTGATTCAGGCAGAACTACAAAATAGTGTTATTCAAATCCATGAATAGTTGCAGTTGAAATTGTAGTTTTTACATATTTCTCATAAATTATGAACTCTGGAACTCCACTGAAAGCTCAACAGTTCCCCAAGAAAATTGTGGAGCAAATCATAACCAAAAACTACTTCAGAAAGAAATGACATCTGGAGGTAAACATGAGAAGTGTATTTATATATGTGTGTATATATATATGTATAGACATATATATATATATCTATAATGTTACTTTAGGGCCAATGCAAGGTCAAATCTGTTCTTTGACATCTCATGAAATCCACAGCCTAAAAGTGGTCTCATCAGCATAGAGAAAGAAAAGCTGGATAAATTATTCTTAGGAGATAGCAAAAGGGACATCCTCCTCATAGATCAGCATTTGGAAAATTCATCTGACATGCAAAGTATCCTGGTTCAAATGTCTTTTCAGGTTCTGAGGACACTTGTCTGGATAGACATAAGGAGATGAAAGAAACAAGTTAATTTCCCTCTCTATATAATTATGTGAAATATAACAAGTTATAAAGCAGTGAATGTGAGAATACCCAACTAGCAAATCCTTTTTTCAGATTAACTGCTAGCACGAGATCTTGCACAGGGAGTGCTCTTGAGATAAAAGGGAAGAAGCATCATGTTCCTCTCACATTTGCACTGTGCAAGCCCCAGGTCTGTACGAGTCTTGAATAAATCCTTACTTTAATTGGACCCCTCAGGAAAGAAGGTAGAGGATCACTCTACTGTGAATTGTAATAGGATCTGTGAAGAGATCTGTAAGAGATGTTGGCAGTCTTTATGTGTTCTTGATGGCCCACAGAGACCCAGCTAACTATTGCAGTTTGGCGTTCTAGGCTTTTACCAGAGAATGCCTTACCTGCCAAAGTGTATTCTCTACTGCACTCAGATTTCCCAAATTTTTGTGGATTCCTTTTTTATATATATATATATATACTACTAACACTTAGGACATGCCTAAGGGTATTGTAACTTTGCTTGAAAAACCACCTCTACAAACCTAGCTATCTTCTGTTTGGAGATCTCAAGAGTCAGATAACTTTTAGCATCACCCAAAACCAGACATGCCAGAGAGAGGAAGTACCTGTGTTGTGGGTCCAAGGTTCTACACTCCAATTTCAACACCACAGTAACCAGCTGCATCCATCATGTGATCTCTTCTGTGCTTACTACAGAAAATGCATTCCTTGGTTCTTGTAGGATATGAACAGGGCTGCTAAAATGAGCTGCAGTGAAAAGAACAGAGCAAGACCACAATTTCATCCCTATGAGAAACATGACCTTAATTTGTACGAGTAGTTCTAACTTATAAGACAAAGATAATGAAGAAGATATCAGATATTCTGCTCAGAAGTACCAAAACACATTCACCTTCTAAAAAGTACTTTGCCTTTTCTTTCATTTACAAAATGAGATAATAATAACGGTGGGTTGGAAGTTTTTCTCTACTGATAGCAAACTTTCTCTCTCTTCCATATTCCTGAAGAACTATTCCTACACTATAAATTTTACCTTAGCCTCTTTAGATATTTTCCTTGCTTTCCAGTATAAACAAGGAGGAAACCCCCAGAGCTCTACACAGTTCTCATTGGGAGGACTAGGAAGGGACTTTGTGCTATGTAGGAATCCCACTTCTGATTATTATCAAAGAACAGTCACTCATGCTTACAAAACCTGTGGGAACCCTTCCAAAGTAACCAAGCCTCCATAACTATTTGGCACTCATTGACCTCCCTCTTCAAGCTAATAAAAAAATATTTATATGAAAACTAAAGTAAATAATAATAGACATGTAGTCAAACAGCACTAAGTAGCTACATAACAATAGTAGAATAAGTCAGCCGTGTATCAGACAGTAAAAAAAGAAGCTCAATTTACCCCTTATCCTTATCCATTTCATTCTTTACCCAAGGTAATCAGGTCTGGGAGGCAAAAGATACAATATTCATCTAAGAGTTGAGTACTCTGAGAAAAATATTATTAAATGCTTAAAAGTAGAACGATAGCATTGATGACTGAATTATTCTTCAATATAGAAGAAAGGTTTAAAACCTGGTGGTAAACCTTCTCTCAGATCAATAGGTTTAATGATAAGATAATTAAGAAAAAGAGTGTTAGGTTACCAAGTACAATTAATATGATCTGTGATTATTTGAGGAAGGTGGAGATTTGAACAACACACATGAAATATATAAAATGAGTGTCTGATTAGGAAGAAAATTATGTAATAAAGTACTTTCAGAAGAATAAGAATAAAACTAAAGACAGAATATAGGTATGCTGGAAGTAAGTTATACATGCTGGAAGATCATTTACAAATTAGTTCAAAGCTCTCAGCTCAAATCTGAGCTTTTCAGTCTGAACTTTTCAGACCTTCATAGTGTTCAAGGAGCACAGGCTCAGACTCGCTCTACTATCCTGAATTTGGTAATCCACTACTTACCACAAGTATCTTACCCTTTGGTGACAGAATACCCTGAAATCAGAGACCTACACTTTAGCTAGTAAAAAAAGGCAGTAATCCTCACATCCTTGGCATCTGTTAATTTTTATGAAAATTCATTTCTCATTTACAGAGGGTCAGATTCCATCACCATTGATATTGACAGAGTTGAAACTGTTTTCTCAGTAATGCTATTAAAAGTAGCAGGGATGTGTAAAGGGCAGCAATCACTTTGGATTAAAGGGACAACATCTGAAATTAAAGGGGGAGAGAATTTTAGGCTCTCATTAGCCATCACCTTTAATTAAGGAGATTCTGTAAAGGTATGTCTAAAGTCAGTTCTTAATGTAAATACTCTGCAAATCCTATTCGTTCCTATGAACAAAAATACTATAAGAAGAGACAGTACACGTTACTGAGATACAGAATCATATACCAAGTGGTATTTCACTTGGGTTTTATATTGTATGTATAAATAGCCGAGACACTTGTATTAATATATCAGCTAAAATTAGTAATACAGTAATTTATATGCAGGGAGAATTTAAATAAAAATCAAAGAATATAAAATAGCCTTAATCTTTATACTGTAGCAGCTTTATCCAAGCTCGTCTCGGTAGGCATCGTGACATTGCCTAGGAGTTGTATACAGCACACATAGCAAACTACTGGAGCTTTTATTTCGCCAGAAACCACAGACATTTGTTTTTATTAGCATATCTGAGGTATACTAACTTTGTGCCTGTAGTATGAAAAAGACAGGTATTTAAGTAACCATCTAAAAGTATAATTATGGACAATTTGCATATCTTTCATGGTTCTGTCTTTTGTCAGAAGGATGCAGCAACAGTGATTGTGTGAATTTCTATCCATTACTCTGCTTTCTGGTACTAGGCTTTAAACTATCTATGCATTACTCTGCTTTCTGGTACTAGGCTTTAAACTATCAAACTGAAAGTGGATATTTGGGTCTGTCAAATATATTAACAGAAAAAACAGAAGAAGAGGGTCAAAGCACTTGGGTTCTATGCATAGTTTATATCCAAATAACATTTCTGAAAGAGCTTAATTTACAAAGGTTCCACATCTGTAAATTTGAGGGAAGAAAACACTTTCTTCCCATTTTGCCCCCAAATTCCACCAATTTTCCACTTCTGAACCCATTTCAAGCCAGATAAATTATTTTAGTCTATTATCACGCCTTGATTAAGCCATAAAACACTGAACTGCATACAGCAGGAGGTAGGTAGCACAATGGCTTTACCAGATTACTGACTTCTGAGCCAGTCTGTTGTGTTTGCTGGAGAACTTATGTTAAGAAGAACAACCTGGATCTACTTCCATGTGTAGCCAAATGCCAATATGAACCATTTTCCTTGCAAGAATAAATTCCAAAGGTAATGCCTAGGCATTGGGAAAGATTCCATGCACTTTTAGCTGTGGTGAACTTTCAGCTGTGGTTTTGAAGAAGTATGATATACATGGCAATTTGGGGATAAGAAAGCAAACATCTGAGACCATACAGAAGAACTTTTATAAAATGCCCAATTTTTTCAACACCAGCTCAGCAATCACTTGAGAAAAAAAAATCCATATGAAAATCTAAAAATGCATTATGTGATTATCAGATCATTATACTGGCTGACAGTGCAAGACCAACAGCTTTTCTGTCTGAAAACAGAAAACATTGTAAATGTTCCCCCTAGGACCCCAGATCTTTTTTCAGATACTTTTTTCAGTACATCTTGTCAGTGAAAGGCTCTGATAGAGAAAAGAATTTGCGTCATCTGTGCTTGGAGCTTTCCAGAAAAGGTTTGAGACATAAAGACATCTGTAGAGGGAGGGATGCAAAACTGCCCACATAGTTTAATGAGAACCATTAAACAGCACATGAGAAGATTTAGAAATCAGTGGTCTCCTGGGAAATTTATTGTAGATCTTAATCCATGAGTCAAGAGCATTTAAAAAGATTTAATTGGAATTGTTTTCTGGCAAAAATTCTGTTTGGGGCAAAATCATTTTAACAATATACTTACTATTTCCTATAGAAAATCTGCAAACTTAGTTTGGAGAGGTGGGGTGTATTCCACAACAAAAATCTACGTAAATGTCTTAAAGTTTTAAAATCACATTTCAGAATGAACACATTTTGTGCAGAGGTAATGGAAATGAAAGAAAATTGTTTTGTTCTGAAGTTAAATGATAATAAATTTCAGAATAAAAACGTTAAAGTCACTAGAAAGTATTAAGTCAGGAATCATAGTAATTTTTCATGAAAATGCTAGATATGTATTTCTCAAAAGTGACTGTAATATCTTCCTTTTGATTTTTTTGATTGGTTGTTATTGCTGTTCTGTTGAGGTTTTTCCTCTTTTTTTTTTTTTTGTTCTAGTTCAAAAACTGAATCAGTATTATCCACTGGTATCCATTAGATACTTAATGTGAATGGCTTACAAACATTTTCATGCTTTCTACAGCACACTATAAAGCTTCTGATAACATTATTAATATGCAGTTTAGAGGTTTTCCTTTTCTCTGCAAGATTAGAATTTATTAAACAGGTGTGAACTGTTCATCTGAGTTGATTAATTCCCTCATTGATCTTTCATTCTAGATGCCCATTAAAATCTAGATTTCAGATGAAGTGATAAAATGGAACACAGTCTATTTAAATGTTAGAGGATTTGATGGACTACTTTCTGATTTTCATGGCTAGACATTTACTTTGACCTACCTGGTTCATGTTGCTCTCCAGCATAATAATATACCTGACTTAAAAGTAAAAATAACATTTTTGATTACAAAACTAAGACAGTCACAAATACATTGCCCTGAGGAAGTGTTATCATGTCAAAGACCAGGTTTCAGAGCTAAGAATACAGCAAAATATTTTCTGATATAATGAACAGGAAAGACTAAGGGTGATTTCAAGTTGAACTAGGTATGAAATATCTACTATGTTATATGTTTGATGTGTCTACTGCTGAGATCCTTGGCACCAAAAAAAAACCCAAAAAAAACCAAAAAAACCCCCACAAACAAACAAAACAAAAACAACAACAACAACAAAACCCACAAAAAAACCACCAAACCCAAGAAATTTTTAAATTAGGAAACTATCTATCACCAGAGGAATCATAGACCCGACAGGTAAACATACTAAAAAGTGCCCTAACAATGTGTGGCTTTTATTTCTCTCCAAGATGATTAATTAATGAGCACAGTTCAAGCACATTGGTCAGAAATTTTAAATACACTGTATGAAAGACTTTCAGAGAAATGGGTGTTGCTGCAGTACACACACAAAGATATTCTAATCTCCCTGTGCGTTCTTCCATTGATGGGACTGCAGGCCAGTTTTAACCCCACCATAGGATGAAAGCAGTGAATATTATCACAGTGGATTACAAAACAGAAGGCTCTTCCTCCACTTAGAGTTAGTGGAGTACAAGAGTGGTTATCATAAATTATCTAGCCTTCCTCTTGATCACCAAGTCTTAGTTAGATGGCTGTCCAAATTAGGCAGGTCAGCACAGGTCCTACTCAACTCAAGGGCATCCCCAGGAGTTGATCACACACACAAGTGCACCTAAACACACTTATGTGTGAATGAAAAGGTGAAAGCACTATTTAAAAACTCATTTTGTCTTCCAATTTAGACTAACTATGACTCAGACGTTGAAGACTGTAATTCTGGAAAAGGGTTGAAAGCATAATCCTCCACCTACAGCAGCTTCCATCTGAGAAAGTGTACAGCTACAGTGGCTGTGCTGTGCAGACCTGGTGTATTTTGACTAACAGACAAGAAAATCTGGAAAACTCAAAGCTCAAGAAAATCTTGTCTCCCTGACTTGTATCTTTTATGACTTCAAAATGACTGGATTGTGGCTATTAAAAGGCTGTCCCCATTTCACCCAAAATATTAGAAATATTTAATGAGTCCTATGAAAAGCAACGAGTTTTTCAAATTCAGAATCAAGAGTAAATTAGTGACATGCAGCTTTTGATAAAAGCTTCTCTAGAAGCTATTGTATCTTGAGCTACAGTAAAAGACTTATGCCTACAGTCCAAGCTAATGGTACAAGTGTAAGGAAGGGTATCAACATGTAAACTAATTATGTTTCAGATAACTTTTTAAAAATCAGGCACCAATTTTACAGACAATTATACTGAGGTACGGTAAGAACAACGGTCAATTGTGGCAGAGAAGGATATTCTAATAGGAGAGATGATTAGAATGCACTAGAAGTTTAATCATATGAGTTTCTTCAGAAGTCACTTCTGACAGGAAATACCCAAAGACTTTACTCTGGATTTATTCCTGTAAACTGCATGATTAGTTGATAACTTAGAAAGGCAGAAAAGACATAAGATTGTACATGAAAACATACTTGGACCAAATAAGGAAAAACATAGTGAATATGGCAAGCTTTCCCAAGAAAATAGCAAGTGGCTATAGCTTCAATGTTATGGTTGGAATATTTTAAAGGTTTTTTGTCCTAAAATTAAAACCTCATCTTCTCTGATCAAAACAAGTATATGTTTTATATTGTATATACACATTTACAATATTTAAAACATAATTATATTTATATTAAAGAAGGCACTTTACAAAATGTAAGCATCATTTTTAATAGAGTTCAGTGATTTGTAAACCTCAGTTTCACTATGGGTACTTTCCTATGGGATCTCTTGTTTTTCCTCTAGTCTTTGAATCTTTTAAAGCCTCTCTCATTATTTTTGTTGTCTGAAGTTGGGCAATAATGTTACTATGATTAATTAAGCAAAAAGACATGGAAATGGGGGTGTGGTAATCATCAGATAATAAAGCCCTCTGGGTCTTGCAATGCATGAGGTGCAGCCAGGACCCTTTATCCCCAGAGGTCTGATTATCTCCAGGAAAACTACACCTCCCTGTTCTTGCTGTATGGCTATTATGAAATATCTTTACATTTTATAGATAAAGTAAATTACTTTAATCACTGAAAATTGCTAGTGTTGTGAGGTTTCAGCTGTGAGGTTCACAGAGCTTAATCTACCCATTTCAAGTCTGAAATAACCAATAATTGTTCTAATAAAAGCATCAGTAAATCATTATTTAAATGCTGGGATCATCCCCTCAGAGTGGCAAAGGCACCTTCTGTATGTTTGATGACATGGGGTGCTCGTTTAACCATAACCCTGGAAGTGCAAGCCATAAGGGAAATACTCTACCAGGGCTATTTAGTGTGTGTAATCAATGTTTTGTTAGTGCATCAAATTATTTTCTGTCATTCTGCAAAGTCCTAGGTCAGCAAACAATAACATCTGCCCAACATCTGAAAAATCTCTTTGGAAAAATTCCAAATGTCTTCATTTTGTCACACTTCCAATCAAGCATTTTTCAGAAAATCTTCAGTGGCTTTTGTTCAAAGGCAAAATATATTTTCGCATTCCTAAATCATTGGAACGCACAAGAAGCATGTTTACTAATTGCAAATATGATGGGGATGGCAGTGACAACTCTATCCTGCCCTCCACATGCTCTGGAATTGTGAACACAGGGCTTTGGCAGAAACCACGGTCAATCAAAACACGCACCATCCTTAAAGCTGCCAGCCCTGGGACTACGATATTCTCACTTTTGCTTTCCATGCATGAGCACAGAAGTAGAAATTTCAGAATTACATCACAACTGATTAAGGAGTCACTGACTGACAAAAATATCACCATTTGGAGTGTTCCTTTCAGGAAGGGTATTTCCAGAAACAAAAATTAGTTACACTGATATGGTGTCCTTATGTGTCATATTACAGTAATATATTTAAAATATATTAACTATTTGGAAAGATTTGTAAGCAGTTACAAGGCACTATGGATTTTCAGCAGCCTACTTCCAAGAGGACCTAATACACTATGACAGAGACACTATACGATACAGACATACAGCCAAAAAAGTATTCCTGATTATGTATTTAGAAAGATGATCTATGTCTGAACTGTGTAAACAGATGAATTAAAAACACTCCAAGGCCTTTTTCCTGAGCGATGTTCACACACACATGCAAGCTGAAGACTAGTCACCCAAGAAAGCAACTAGTTATATTTATTGGACTAATGTATGACATAGTTTCCAGTGGCATGTTAGTCTGGAGAAGGTTTACCAAGAAACAGAGAACAATATCCACAGGAGACATGAAAAAACAGAACTAGGAGGCAGAGGAATATTGGTCCTAATGCCATTTATTCTATTTTTTTAAAAGAAATGTTAAAAAGCTGACACATTTCTCATAACTGGAAAGTAATTTTATTTCAGAAGGAAAGTGTGTGCTATCAGTAATTCTCCAGAGAAATCTGAGATTATTGTGCCAGAGGCAATTAACCCTGAGTAATAAAAACTTCTAGCAGCCTCAAATGACAACCTGATAGAAGAGCAGATATTTCCAAGGGAAAATAGTGACTTGCAAACAAGATATCTTTTGCTTCTGTTCTGGCTTTCAACCCAAGCTTTTAAGCTTCCTGCAGTAATTTGTTTACCGAGTTGACTAATGAGAAGAATTAATCAGAAGAGTTTTCATAGGAGAAATATGACCAGTAATGTGAGCAAGAATTGTATAATACAGGAGACCGATGTCATCTGCTTCTGGAAGAATTCCAAATTGAAAGATTGAATCTGGTTACGAGTTACAGCACAGGAGATGAGGAGGAATGCTCTGTGGAAAGCTACACTTAACAAAAGTAATTGGTAAAAACCCAAATGAGAATATCAGTCCTAGCAATGAAGATGAGACAAAATTTAGGGCTAGACTTGTTCACTCCTTAAGTCATATAAAGAATGAGCTGGTAAAGTCAGTGAAAGGACAGGTGTTAGACAAACATATGGAAAATAAGAAAAATATCAAGATTATGTATTTTGATAACTAATTAATTAGTGTTGAAAATCTATTGCATTTTTGAGATACAAAAGTAAATGTTAAAATCTCAGTTCTGTGTCCTGATTTCATCTAGGATACAATTACTTTTCTTCCCAGTAGCTGGTACAGTGCCAGTTTTGGATTTTAGTATAAGAATAATGTTGATAATACACTGATGTTTTAGTTGTTGATGAGCAGAGCTTACCCTAAGACTTTTCAACTTCTCATATTGCCCTGCCAGTGTGGAGGCTGGGGGACACAAGGAGATGGGAGGGAGAACAGCAAGGTCATCTGATCCAAACTAGCCAAAGGGATAAATCCATGCTATATGGTGTCATGGTCAGTGTATGAACCACAGGGAAAGATGCTCAGGGACCACTGCTCAAAGACTGGCAGGGCGTCTGTTGGTGAATGGTGAGCGATTGTACAGTGCATCACTTGGCTTTTATTCTAATTATTTTATTCTAATTATTTAATCATTATTATTTTAATTCCCTTTCCTTCCTTTTCTCTCTCATATCAAACTGTCTTTATCTCAACCCATGAATTTTAGGTTTTTTCCACCCAGTTCTTTCTCCCGTCCTCCTGGGTGAGTGGGGAGTGAGCAAATGGCTGAGTTGAACCACGAGAGTTCTTCCAGCAGAAGGGTTGTATGCTTTGGTGAACACCAAAGTATTAAACATGGGGAGGCACAGGGAAGGAAGGTAGTGTTCACAAGAGGATAGTATCCTAAGGAATACACATCAATTCCTATAACAGAACAACTAGAAAGAATCAGAAATGGTTAAAGGGACATAAGATATGAGACCTTGCTTCCTACAAGATTTCCAGGCATTTGTTGTTGTCAACCAGGTCCAAGAGAAGTAGGGAACCAACTCCACACAGAAAGGAACATTCTTTGAAGCTATAAATAGAAGGGAAATTTGCAGCTGGATAATCCTCAAACTACAGGACCTAAATACAAGGAATGGGATTGATCCTCCACGGTTGGAAGTGGACTTATGGGAATTTATGGACACTTCCATAAATTGATAGCTTTTTTTTAATTTTAATTTTTGGTGGCAATAGTTTTTATGAAGGTTTTGCTGTTAGTACCAAAATAGTGAAAGCTCTAGTCTCCAATTTTCTGTATTTAAACATCAAAATTATAAGTAGCAAAGCAAAAGCATACCAAAATATTCCATTCTGCAAATACTGAAATACTTCCTTAGCTTTACTCTTCTTTGGGGAGTAGATGGGCAATTTGCTGATAGGGTGTGAGTGCATATGTGCCAAACCTGAAATGCCTTTAAAAATATCACATACTCAAAACTGAGATTTTGTTATTCATGTCTGTGTAATCAAACTACAGAACCACGAGAACTGAAATTTTCAGGAAAGCTCAAGTCTAACCTGAAGAAAGTAATAAGAAATAATTTTATTACTTTAAGAGAAGATAGTCCTGGTTGTCTTCAACACATCCAAAATAGACAAGAATTACTATACAAAGAAACACTGGATATTAGGTAAACTCCTAGCCTAATACGGAAATTGAACTCATGTAACATTCATGCAGAAATATTTTACGTAGCTACAGTAAATATGATCAAAGCCTTTAATTGTAAAACAGGCTGAAGCTTCTTGTGAAGAATTTTGGGTAATAAGCTAATATGAAAGCCAACTTGGGGGTTACCTAAAAGGGTGAACAGCCTTTGAGGTACCAAAATTAAAGCCTCTTGTGCTTCAAAATCTATAATATTTAGAAATAAAACAGAGATCTTTGAACACATGAAAATCCTGAGGCGTCAAGAATATCTTATTTAGGCTGAAGAATATATTAATAAAATGGGAGAGGGCATTATGAACGCAGTCTAACAAGGAAACACAGAGTAATGTCTCAACATGCTTTCTGTTCAAACTTTATAAAAAATTAGATTAATAATGCATGAGTTGCTTTACGTTAAGGTTACTTTCTCACCCACCCTCTCGTTTATTTTCCTTTGGAATGCATTCTACCTTCACATACAAAATTAAACTTTTTCCTTTTATTCAACGTGGCTATAGCAGATACAGAGCTCTCAAATGCACTCAGATCAAGTCACTTTTATCGAGCTATGCAGACCATTTCTGTTAACATGGGTATTCTTTTTCTGACTGCAAAATATACAATCTAAACAGAAGTACAACTAAATTATACAACTATTTTTACTGCATCACCCCTTGCCTCAAAGATGCTATTAAGGTAATTTATGATATGTTGTGACACTTATCAAGTCTCCAGGGAAAACCAGCACATGTTTGGAAACAAACCTCACGTTTGCTATGATGGAGAGGAGCAAGATCTGGTCTAGAGAATGTTTCCAACATTCTCCTGTTCTTTCTTTGTGGAAAGAGGAACAAGCTTATAGAGGGATCAGTTTTTCAGCTAAGAGTCAGGCAGGAAAACTTCACCTCATTTTTTTTCTGAAGAGAAACAGGTTGCAATACAACACCCCTAGAAGTCACCACACCTTCACCTACTCCTCTCATCAGTCAATGAGAAGACTAAACTAAATGCAGTTCATGTCTTCTCTCATGAAGCACAAGGCATTTTTGGCACTTGTTCTATTTAAATGCAATTAAAGTAGAGGTAGTAGACAAGATAAAGACAATCCCTGCTAGCAGAGTATGACAGTGTGGACAACAGTGACTTCCTGAGCACAGTGACTCATGGAATATCAGAAAGTCAAACATATACTGTGATGTTTCTTTAAAGGACAAATCATCATCAAAAGAAAGCTGTGAAACTGCTGCCATCACTTCTGAAATATAAATAGGGGAGGAAGGAAAAGGGGAAGATTTCTCCTATAAAATCACAAACCTCATTAATAGAACAAGAACAGAACCTTTTCATTGATAAATTCTCGCAATCATTAAGTCAGACAATTGCAGGGATGAAAAGGACCTCAGTAGATCACTTTGTCTAAGACCATGATCTACAGCAGAGTCATCTGTACTTAACTAAACATTTACCAGGGACAATTAACAGTTCATTAAAATCTCCAGCTGTATTTCTTCTTTCAGAAAACTTATTTACCTGCTTATGTATCCATACAGTGAGATTATTTTTTTTTCCTGAATGGAGACATTCTCTTTCTATAAACTAAGCTAATTTTCTCTTTTCCTTCACCTGAGAGTTATGGGGAGCAATTCAGCATGCTCCTGATAACTGTTTAGACACTGAAATGCTACTGTCAAGATTCCTCTGTTTTTCAACAACAGGAGATAAAACAAGGTTCTTTCAGCCACTTGTTTAAGCTTTCAATTCTTATACTGGAATGTGCTTTATTAAAAGACTCAAAACAGCTAAATATAGTATAAATTAAAATATCCCTAATGAAGCTACACACACACATATATATGTATGTATGTAAAATTATAGTCAAAGGACTTCTTACTTTGTCATTACAGCCACTGTGAACTTTTTCATTGCCTTCATCAGGAATTCACTAAATCTAAAGAGAGAAAACAGAGTGCATAGCCAGCATGATCTTTATGAATAACAGTGCAGGGGGAAATTCTGGACAAATCTATTTTTGCAAGACACACCCATTCCTTAACTTCAGAGAGAAGTTGCATGTGGCAGATTAGCAGGATTTGACTGTAAAAGAACTCACTGATCACATATATTTTAAGAGGTCATTATCTGGCACACAGGCAATATTAATAAAAAAAACCATAATTCAGTTTTCCTTTACTCGTAATTATTAATTTCATTACCAAAGCTCTCACAAATTGAGAGAGCCAGCAACAAGAATCATTTTCTGTAGATTATAAAAGTTAATTTCCAATGCATTATGTATATCATTCTTTAAATGTCACATCCAAATGCATTTTTTGTGACTGATCTTAATTTTGCATATGCTTTTAAAGGCGTATTCATTAAAAAGTAATCTCAGTAAATTGACGTCAGGATGATATTTCATTTTGTCAATCAAATTCCTGAAACATTTTTAGACAACTTCTTGCACATCAGTAACTATACCTGGGAAATGATTGTTTCACTCACACTTAAAATACATCCAAAAAATCAAAAAAATATTAGGAACTTACTAGGGAGGGATCCTGCACTGAAACTAAAAATGGAGAATGCTGCTATGCTGCACTGAGTTTTCTAAGCTACCTTTGCCAAAGCCTGAGTTCCAGGTGAACCTCCTCATCAGCCCACACTTGGTGACAAGACCAGGTTTTCAGGACTGTTCTTTGTGAGCTACCAAAGTAAACTACCTTGTCTGCATATACATAAACATTTCTAATTCATTTCTGATTTCAAATTAGACTAAAAATTCAATGAAGTGCAGGTTTAGCTTTAATTTACTTTGGATTTCATAATGTAATAACATCAGAGGAGTTAATGCACAGCTCTATTAATTGAAAGTAGAGCTTCAGGGGTTGATGGAGCTCTTTCATTCTTTTCCTCATTTCTTTGTAGAGAATGAACTTTGAATTTTATATTTTCAGCTCCTCTAAGTTTGTGACACAAAACACTTTTTCCTTATTCTTGTCACAACTTGATTAGGGAAAAAAAGGGGTTTTTTGGCTGGCTTACTCCCTCTCTTTGTTTTTATATATAATGACTCAGATAAGCTAGTCAGTCTGGCTACACTTACAGTGTCACAGCTTTCAGGCTGACATTTATATTCATTTTAATACCTCCTCCTTTCTAATAAAGAAAATTGGGAAATAAAATATTCATACAAAATGTGTATCTGACCTGTTGGTTGTGCAGAGAGATATTAAAAAAAAAAAATGTTGGAGGAAGGATATAATCAAAACTGAATCCCATTTTAAACAGTTTCCCATCAAAATTTGAAGGAATACTGGAAATTATTTTAGGCAGATCCAATGTCAATTGAAATCAACTGAAATACTAAAGGTTATTTTCCTTGCCTAGTGTTGTATTGCCTAGTAACTGAAGAGAAACAGTAAGTTTAGTTAATTCTTTCTTTTATCCATCACAATAATTCATAAAAATAGATAGGATTAAGAAGCACCATATTGCCTTTCACATACCATAAAGGGAAACCACCTGAGGTTCACTGAGATACATGAGCATAAACCTGCACACCAGGTGTACCTGAGTGCACATCACTGCTATACACAGGCAGGAAGTATTTTGTATCTGTCCTTCACACATTCACACGTAAATAAGTATACATGTAGGTCTTGCTGAAAAGAAAAAAAAGAAAAAAAAAGAAAAAGCCTGGAATAAATAGCAGAATGTCTATTATACTACACTGTGATAAATTCTCAGTGGCTGGGGTCAGAATACAGCCCACCATACTCCTGTAACAGCTGAACTGACCATGAAATATGAACAATACAGAAACAGGCACTCCACAACCTAAAACACCTCTATTTTCTATAAATTCTCTCTTTACATAACCTCTTTACATAGCCTCTTTACACATGCTTCCAAATACTTTCTGCAGGGTAATAAAATCCAGCAACAGAACTGCAGGCAGAACTTTTCTCCTAGGAAATGTCTCATGTCAGGTAAACCTAGATAGAAGATACCAGACTTTGAAATCGTGGACTAACTTTATCAAGGCTTGCAATCCATTACAGAACTGCTAATATGATTTCAACAACTTGCAGCCTAATCTGAAAATCAAATGGAAGTACAGGAAAGGCTCCTGTAACATAAAACAGCAAACTGAGGCCACTAGTGGCAATGAAGCTACAAAGAGATATAACTTCATAAAACAAGTTATGTCAGACAGATATAAGGCTGAATCAGGTTTTATATATTTTGCTAAGGGGCATGCCCAGTTAAAGAAATAATTTCTTTTACATTTTTTCCTCAAGCCTAATATAATTTATTTTGTAACATTAAGGTGTTGCTTAATCCAAGAGAGGAATTCAGTTTCCCCCTTTAAAAAACAAACAAAAAAATCACACCCACAAATTAGCCCTTTCTCACCACCCTACAAATACACAGACACACTCTCCTACAGAAACATATATAAGTTTATGTAAATACCTAAAATTTGCACAAAATCTGTCCATGTTTCTTCATGTCCTCTAAGTACAGAGGAGGGTCATGAATTCTGGCTGCTAAGATCTCTGCCTACTATATGAACAAAAAAGAAGAGGCCTAAGAAAGAGGTAAATAACATACCGGCTATTGGGTAAAATTATGGTATTTTACTCCTGTACTCCAAATTCTATGCAAGAGTTCAACAGTCAGAACACTGTAGGAGTTTTCCAGATGATTTTTTGGTCTCATCTGAGTCACAGAAAAATCTAACAAGTCATTGGGACTTAGTGTTTTGGGCTCTAAGTTTTTTTCTTAGTTTTATCAAAAGTCAAGTTCTGGGACAAATGTTGTAACTTCCTGGAAAAGTTTAGCACATTTTAATTTTCCTTCAAGACAGAAGGCATTAAACTCTACCTACATACCTAATCACATTTTGTACCAAAGATATATGGCTCCTCAGGAAATCCTCCTGACTGAGGTAGAAAAAGAATACTCTAAAAACTAGATTTGTTGTCTGTTAACACCCTATTTTATATTCAATTTTCTTTTGTCACATTCCAAGAAAGCAATTATTTTTGCATGTACAGACACAAGGCTCTTTCTGAAGGGTATGGTTTCATATCTTTGTCCATCCCTTTTGATTTATTGCCTCAGTGTCAAAATACGACGACTGTGCCAGCATTTTGAAACATAAAAAGGGTATTTGCTCCACAGAATACAAATGTTAGTTCAAAGAAAATCTTTGCTTGCATTTATGCTTTGAGAAAACAGCTTTTAAAATTTTAGAAACCTGTTTAAATTTGGTTTACTGAGAGTATTTGCCCATCTAACATTTACCTCATTAGCTGATGAAGGGTAGAAACACAGAAAACCCATTGTGCTCAGCAGATTAGCAACGTGTTATTCTAATATATATATATATATAAAAATCAGATACTATAATTTGGTAAATCATCTAAAGTATAAAAATTTAGGCAAAATTGATGTAAACTCCCAAGTACTGGAACCCAGTAGAAGTGCCCAGAGCTTTCTGTGCTGGCTGGAAGTCCTTACAGCAGTGATATTGGCAGGTGCATGTAGAAATGCCATAAGAACATTTCTGTAATGCTTGGCTTTTTTGTCTCACCAACTGTTATTAATTTTTACTGAGACAGAGCCACAGTTTATTTTTGCTATTGGAGTGGTGATCTGTTAACAAGTAGCACAGTTCCCCTCATCAGTTTTGTTTGCTCAAGATGTTTATACTTTTTTGTTTGTAAACACAGCCATGTTAACGGAATTTTCCCATATTCTGTGCTTAGTTTTTGAAGCCAGAAAGAATTGTTCTACAAGCTTGGATGAAAACATTTTTCTTCTGTTTCTATGGGACCAGAATCTATTCACATTGGCTACACTAAGAAATTTGAATGAAATACTTCTATTTTCAGCTGAAATCCACTACTACTGTATATAACAAATTTTTTTAACTAAAAGGAAAAAAAGCATTAATAAAACATAATTAATAGACTGGCAAGTACTCTTTAACTCTTCACAAAGCAGATTACAGCTGTGAATATCAAGCAGAACTCACTCATTGAAAATGCCCCATAATTTACAGAGTTTACAGTAAAAAGTGCTGGGGGTGTACAGGGGCAGGGGGAGACCACTCAAAAATTGATCAGATCCCAAAAATGTTTTATCTTACTGCAAGGTCTTTGAATTCCATCTGCATCACTGCCTTTTAGAAAGGCTTTGTTTGAAGTGCATATGAAGGGCTTCGTCAGTGAGCACTAAGGGTTAGCGCTTTTTAGTTTTAACATGTGAATAACAGGTCCTACATGCATCATCACCCACCCTTGTAATGTACCCGTGCTGAAAACACACAGGGTTTGTGTTCTTAACCCTGTGATTTGAGAACAATAACTGTTAATGTAACTCAGTTAACTGTATTGCTTTTAATTGAAGATAATCTTGATTACAGCCAAAGGGCACTATTAATACTCTGAAGAAATGACTAAGACTTTAGCATTTGAATGTTGTAGAGAAAATAGAACTAATTAGCGCTAATTTAATTCTAAGATTAAAGAAAAATCATTTTTTAAATTTTTAATTTAAGATAAACTATTTTACTCAGAACAAAGAAAGAATAATAAGTACTTTTTCCAACTGAAAGGCATTTTTTACTTTTGCATTATTTCATTAATATGGGAATATGGGAATCGTGACCCCATTAAAGATCAAATAATAAGCATTTAATTATTGACAGCAAATAAATTTTTAATAAAGATACAAGAGTTTTGCTGTATAAAAGAAAGAAAACAAAGTACCTCTGACCCAGAAATTCTTAGAGGATCTCACACCACTATATAATCTATAACCTAATTTTAAAAGGATAGGTTCACAAAGGGACATGTCATTTTTCTTTCTTCTGTACCACAGAATGAGGTACTGTGAGTATAATGTCTGTGAAAATGCTCCCCAGAAGTACCCCAGTTCTATCTTAATCATGCACTTAAACTAAATAATACATTGAATATGTCATAACCAGGAGGACAGTCATGATAAAAAGTGATTTAACCCCTTTTTACTCTACAAAATAATACTTTCTTTTCTTTACCTTGGGACTAGTTGTCATTTATAATTTCTGACCAAGGGAGACATAATGGATTTACAATGAAACCCTGATGCTTTTCCAAGGAACATGAAGATGCAGAAAATAAGCACCCATTACATTAGCAGACAAAAAGATGTTTTCACTGGAACTCTGAGCCTCATTCTGATGCTGGCAAATAAATGGACTGTTTGCAGGTTCTGAAAGCATCGTTTCTGGCTAATCACAATTCTTCAAGGTAAAAATAAAATGAACTTTTTCTGAACCTTCTAATGCATCACATAAAAAAAGATTCAATATGACTTTTTGTAGCTTTGCATTCATATTCAGAATGGGTCCAAATCCAAGAGCCCCAATCCAACCAGTCACTACCAGCTATACAGATTAGTAAAGAAATGCCTAGATGACACAAAAAAAAAAAAAAAAAAAAAAAAAAAAGAAAAAAGGAATTGGGAACTTATTACTGTAAGAAATTCTTTTTAACTCTTTTCCCAAATTACTTCTTTTGCCACCTATAAGTCTCATCAGAACATCACATCAAGAAAGAAAAAAAAATTTTTAAAAATATAAATAGTAGAAGAAAAAGAAGAGCTGTCAGAAGACAAAATATTTACTAAATTATAGAATCTATTTAGTCTTTTCATAGTTTAAATAAAATAACATATTCTTGACAGATGAGCAAATTTCAAAAGATTAAATGCTGAGATTCAGTTCGAATAGCCCACATACTAGCTAAGTTTCACGAATTTGCAAAAGTGGGTTGAAGTTCTCCCATGCACTGCTTTTCTTCGGATTCTCCAGATTTTCAGAACCAACATAGTATATAAATAGGGCGAAATGAGTCACATGAACATTATAAAAAATACCTCCTCGACAATTTAGTTTAAGTTAGTTTATGAAGCATATGATCTGAGATATTAGGAAGAAATTCTTCACTCAGGGTGGTGAGACACTGAAACAGGCTGACCAGAGAAGCTGTGGATGCCCCATCCCTGGAAGTGTTCAAGGCCAGGTTGGATGGGGCTCTGAGCACCCTGACTGAGTGGAAGATGTCCCTGCCCGTGGCAGAGGGGTTGGAACAAGATGAACTTTAAGGTCTCTTCCAACCCAGGCCATTCTATGATTCCATGATCTAGGAGGTCTCTCAGTCGTCCCAACCCCCTAGTGCTGACAGAAAACTGGCAGCAGTCACATGAAGGCAGTCACGGAAATGCTTTTCATTTTGTATCTAGCACTTAGATGATGGCAAAATGAAATAATACCCCCCATTAATCTGCATACCATAAACAAAGTAAAAAGTCTGCAAAAGTACTTCTTATACAATGTGTTTCTCATACAGTACCTACAAACTCCTACACGTACAATGGTCAGAATTACAGTAGCATAGCCAGGACAGATTTACTCTCAGCCTGCCTGCCGATAGAAACACCAAAATAGTAGAATTACCAATACCACTTTCAAGGATATCCAGAACATTCATGAGTAAAAGCAAACATTTTGGAAGGAATATGACTGCTTGAGAAAACTGGACATAAAACTGAAAATGGTTTAGCCTGACTCTCCCTATTGTAAAATTATGACAGTTCCTGTGAAACATCTGGTGCAGGCCACTGCAGACCACTCAAGGACAAGGTAATTGCTACTCTGTGATTTGGACCAAGCCTGAAGGACCATTTAAAGATAATTTTTAGGATGAGTTTTCTCAATCTCCTAGACCAGGCAAACTGCAACTTGGCAATATCCGCTTTATTGGGAACAAAATTAAGCCCCTAGTAATCACTTTTGAAAAACCTTCATAATGAAAATTTCAAACCAGCATTGTTATCATCTACTAATGTTGTAAAAATCACTTTGATTTTAATGTTTCTTCTAATACAGTATGGATTTTTGTAGTGTAAAATATAGTGTACGATGCCTTTGGCTGCTTTGTCTTTGATGCAAATGCAGTCTGTGCATATTTACAGTAACAAGATTGCTATGCAGGCAGCTTCTCAGCCTGTTTGCCGGGGCATGCACATTGAGAAAGCCCCTCCAGTACTAAGGCTTCCCAGTAATGCTAGAATTAAGATAAATCAAGGATCCAAAGTAAGGCAGTGTTAAACTGAGCATCTATGGATGATTTCAGGCTACTTAAAGCAAATATTCAAAGGTAATGTTAAAATGCATGGGTAATGGGAGTAATGGAAAACAGAAACCTTCCATGACTGAATGACAGGCTCATAGTGCTAAAAATGAAGGCACCAACTAGAACTCAATTTTTCAAAATAACCACGAGAGATGTTTTAGCATTAATGGAACATTTAAGATTCTTTTCCCTCCAAAGGATGTAAACAGTCAAAAATACTGACCCAAAGTCATATCCAGTGCTAATAAGCGGAGAACTTTTATTTGCAGTAGATTGGATATGCATTTACTCTAAAAATAAGGACTAGAGAGGCATCAGTCAGATATACAATAAGCCTAAGGACTTATTTATACATCTACTTAATAGGATATTTTTGGAACCAGCCCAGAATTATTTTAGTCATACCCATTTAGCACCAGTATGGTGTTAGAGCCTGACCTGACCTAAGGTTTTGTTGTGGTTTAATCCTAGCTGGCAATTAAGCACCATGCAGCCACTTGCTCACTCCCTCTTTCCATTTTTCCCCAAGGTGGAATGGGAAGGAGAATCAAAAGGTGATGAAACTCGTGGGTTGAGATAAGAACACTACAACAACAAAAGTAAAAAGATAAAGAGGAATAAAACCCAAGAAAGACAACTGATGCACAATGCAACTGCTCACCACCTGTTGACTGATACTCATCCCATCCATCCCTGAACAGTGACTGATGCCTCTTGTCCAGCTACCCCTGGGTTTTTTTTTATTGAGCATGACCTTCTATGGTATGGCATTGTATGGAATATCCCTCTGGCTACTTTGGGTCAGCTCTCCTGGCCATCCTCCTTCCCAGCTTCTTTCCCACTTGCTTATTGGCAGAGCATGAGAAATGGGAAAGTCCCTTGCTTACAGAAAGCACTACCTAGCAACAACTAAAGCATCAATGTGTGTCATTGTCATACTAAATCCATGACACAGCACCATACCAGCTACAAAGTAGAAAATTAACTCTATCCTGGCTGAAACTAAGACACTGTGTTGTGCTTTCAATAATGCAGTGTGTCAATCTCAAAAACACCACATGAAAGAAAAGTCCATTCATAAAATACTTATTTACCAATGTTATCCTTTTTAAGACCATAAATACATCAAAATTATCTTTTCATAGAAAAGTATCCATGCCAACTTGTGGCAGTATTGCTAAAATTAATTACCTTTCATTTGCCTACCTTAGCATTTGACCAAAAAAACCCACAAAACAGTACAAATAGTCAGTGTTACTGTCTTGCAAAACTCAGTGAAGCCAAGAAACCAGGCCTGGTCCAAAGCATATTTGATTTCTCCTCACAGCTCTATGTAGATTCTTTCCTTCTAGTCACATTTTGCCTGCTACGTTAGCTTCTCAAAACCATTTACTGAATCTGGATTAATTTCAAATACAAATGAGGTCCTCTTTTCTTAGCTCTGAAAGTTTACTCAACAATGTAAGAGATCATTTAGAAAACATAGTTGCTAACTTCATCACTACAGTTCTATGCTACACTCTGTTTACAACTAGTACTTACCAACACCAGCAAGGGCAGTCCCTTCGTCAGACACTTCCACTTTACAGCTTTTGGGGGTGCAGAGTAACAGCTGACTGTTCAGTTCAGGCTCATCTGAATTTCCCAACTTGATGGAGAGGGCAGAATACATCAAAAACATCTCATGGTGGATGCCAGAAAAGCGGTGTGCTAACCAACCTCTGACACAGGCCTTTCCAGTAAAGTGTGGTTATTGAATAATCTAACTAAAAATCAAGGTTTTGCCCATAGCTAGATGAATTCTGAATGAAAATGGGAACTTTGGAGGTGATATTAACACATTTTGAATATTTCTTAATATTAACAGTCCATTTTTTAAAAAGAATCTTGCTAAATTCTGTAATTCAGTGACACCTTTTATCAAGGAATTCTGACAGGGAACCAAGTGAAAGTATTTCTTCTTATCAGTTTTGAGTTAGCCTCCTTTTTATTCTGTCATGTATTTTCTTGTTTTAGCATTAAGAGAAAGGGTGAATAGTGCTCCTGATCTACCTTCTTCATATGAATCATTCCTTCTCATGCTTTTATCATAAATCTTTTTTTTTCCATTCTGCTCTGAAATAGGCTTAGTATTCTCCATCTCTTTTCATAAGAATAATATGTAAAGAGATGGAAAATAGCACAAATTATTCTTTTTTTCCCTTTCAACACCCTGTTTATTTCTTCCATATGTTTTGAAGCTACTGTGCAAATAGAACTGTATATTTATTTTAGAAAATAAATAACAGATTTTACTTGAAGGTATTAGACTAGGGGTTCTTTTTAATCACCAACCTGTTCTTTACACAAGCTAATATATTCTGCTCCCCAGTGAACAAAATCCTTCAACAAGTCCACTGGCCTCCAATACTGCCCTTCAATAAACCATATAAACAAACTTTTTATTGCGCTCCAAGCCCTTTTTTTCTTAAAATGATCAAATAATCACAGAGTAAGAAGGTAACTAGAGCAAGGAAAAAGCTTGACCCTTGGCAAACAATCAATTTCTATTTGTATACGGGTTAGAGTTTGAAGTACTGATACCAAACATTTGTGAAGTCCTATGAATAATTTTGGGGTGGGGTTATGATTTTTTCAGTGAGTCTGTATCATCCATTAATAAACTTTGTTATTTCAAGTAGGATGATATCTAGTGGGTTTGGGACAGGGTAGAAACTCTCAGAGTTTTCTTCAGGAAATAAAAACTGGACTATTTAGGAATGTTAATCTAATAACATACTGCACCCCTTACTTCTGTCTGATGGTTTAATTATTAGTAACTCAGTGCAGCTCATTAGGGACCTATTGTGCTGCTGTTGGCAAAACAGAAATGTCACTGCATGTTAAATAATTAAAAACAGTAAAACAAACATTATCTTTTGAGTCCTGGATTTATAAATTGCTGTTAAGCATGCAAACCTTTAATCGATAGCTACTTATCTATTTTGTTTTAGCTAATAATGAGTGTAAACTCTTTCTTGCCACTCTAATTATGATTTGATGATTTCCCAATTCTTCCTACAATAACTATAGATATTTTGTTTCATCTTTGGGTATATATGTGAGCAACAGCTGATGCATCCAACAAGTTCTCCAGCAGTACTAGGCTATGTTTCCCCAAGTTAATCACTAGTTTTTTTCCACTTTTCTCAAGTGTCAAGTATTTCTGTTGGACGAAATCATGCACTCCATACTCAGCAGATCTGTACATGCCATATCTTGGTCCTGCAGCACAGGAACTGGTTCAGATTCAGTCCCAAACAAATTACAAACTTGTAAACTTTCAGCGAGAAGCTGCAGTGAAAAGTTATTGAACCGTCTCATGTTGTTTATGTGAAATAAAGTAATGGTCTCCCCAAATTTTGAGAGCATTTGTTCCTACTCATTAGCAGTGAGGCCCTGGTGTTAAAGCAACTCTGTGCACTGTCCTTAGTTCCTACAGCCCAAACTGTTACACTGCATACCATGTATTTTTTATTTTACCATTATTGAGCTCCAGTACAGCAAAGACTGAACAAAGCCACAGTCTGACTCAGAAAACTTTGCTTACAGGCAGATTTTTTTAGGCTGGAATAATCACAGTAGGAATTATTTTGTAACTGAATATTGTCATTCTGATTTTTCATCTTTTTAGTTCTATTACATTATGGCAGTCCTGTCAAGAAGTTTTGCCAGCCTCAGTCAGAAGCAGAGAGGGTGCATAATGAAAAAGAAAAAGCAGAGTACATCTAACTTTTAAAAATGATTACTGCTGACATGAAAGAAGTGCCAAGTAGAGAATAATACCTCAGCTTGTGACTTTGTCACAACTTGGGAGAAACTTAAAGAACCATTAAGACAGTCACTTTCATATTACAATTTCAAAACAGAGTTGGGCACATGTGGGATGGATTTTGAAAGGAAGCAAACCATTAAATCAACGTGCAGGTATTTATATTGCCATATTGGCAATGTTCACATCTTAAAGACAGAGCTAAAGCCCCACCTACCCTTTCCCTTCACGACTACCTTTAACCAAATCAGGCAGAATGATGCTATCCAACAGCTAATGCCCATGCAGAATAATTATGCAAATTCTTAGAAACAAGGTACTTAAATCAGCCTGAGGAGCATCTGCCTTACCTGTTGGGTCTTGTTGTAACTGCGTACAGAAGGCTCCTATAATTCAGTTCCCTTTCAGCAAAAGGCAGGTTAACTGTGATAAGAAAAGGCAGGTGTGATCACAGGGACACAGCAGGAGAAGCATGGGAAGAGAAAAAACCATTTCAGATACTAATATGAGAGCTAGTAAGTGCTTGACCTGACTTTAGCAGCTCTCTCCAGGAGAGTTTAATGGCAGAGAATAACAAAGAAAAACAAGAAAAAATGTACTTTCTGTGGAGGAAAATGTAGTCTCCCTGCACTTATTAGTTTAAGGACAAAGTAATTTAATACCCCAGAGAGTCAAAAATGATTTCTTTAAATAATCCATTGCAAGCTAGTCTTCACAGCTACTTCTACACTTTGTGCATCATAGTTTTCCTCTAAGTCTCTTACAACCCTGATTTCTGAATTTGTTTTTACTGTTCAGCCAGGCACAAAGCACCATCCATTTACCTCAAAACCTAGCTGTATGCAAAACAAATAGGTAACACACAACTGCAAGCAAACACCTCCTGGCCTTAGCTGACTAAGTACTACTGTGCATTTTGTTGCACACTATCTCAGACTTACCAGTTTTGCACTGCCAGTGCATTCAGTCTAGCTTGCTCACAGTGACTATGTGTATAACAATTACAGCCAGTGAACACAGGAAGACAAACGTTTCATATTAAAAGGGAAAAAGTCAAGAAAAGCCTAAACCCAAATGCCAATAGGTACGTTTGTTTTCCTCAAGGAAAAAAGACCGCAAGAAGCCAAAGAAAAACAACAGCCTAACGTGCACTAACAAGACCATCGAATTCGAGAGTGGTGAAGAAATGTACTTCAGCAGTGGCACTTACACAATCTATATCATACACAGCAGTAGGATAGGTCCCCAACTGTGTCCAAGACAAGCAAAGTAATTTCTTACGCCTGATTTTCAACATGCAACTGAAACTGACAGGTCTCTCTTTTCCATTTTACATAATGGTTCAGTGGATAATAAATTCACCTTCAATCCTTTTGTCTTCAAGGCAAAGCTTGCTTCTTGTTTGTTTGTTTATTTTCAAGTAGGTACACAGACTCACAGCACAGACAGCTAAAGTCTCCAAACACTACCAGAAAGCAAACTGTACTTTTCAAAAAAAAAAACCCAGCAGTAAGTGGGAAAGAAGAAACACCACAGGGAAGACAGGATAAATGGCCTCTCTCATGAAGGACTCTAAATGAAAACAAACAGTGGCTTATACAGGTGGGAAATGAGCAAGGAGAAGGGAAAAATCAGATTGAAATTGTGTGTCAGCTCTCAAGCAGTAATTAAAACTTCAGCAGAGAGCAAATTATGAAAAAAAAAGTGTTACATAGGCATTTCATAATTTCTTCAACATCTTAGAAGCGTATGTTCTTCTGGGTTGGTGCAATCTGCATATTTGCAATCTGAATGAACTATTTTTAGAAGACCAACCAGATTGCTATCTGCAGAGTAAACATCAGTTGGAGTCCAAGATCTAAGCCAAAGCAATTCATTCACTATTCACTTGACAGAACACCACAATGCCAACAGGAGAATCTTTTCCTTGTTTGTGGTGTGGGAGCTTTCAGTGGTTTTTTAGGCAATCTTCTCTTTCATAGGCTCCAGCTGGTAGTTCATGTCTTCCTTGTCCCTTCCACTTCCTAGACTCATCCACACTGTCTCCCCAGGTGCACATTAATCCCCACAAAGTCCTCTTTTTGTATTTGCTGATCATGATGTATCCTTGAGCAAATTAGTTCTTTGCTTTTAGATATTTTCATTTTCAACATGTTTGGTTTAGTGCCAAATGAGAAGAGATCTATGGAAACAAGAGAATTTGGAAAGAGACAGGTATTAACTTCTCAGCATGAATAAAACCAACTACAGATCCAAATTACTTAAGTAATTTCAAAGGAAAGTTAATGATTACTATTTCGGGAATTTTAGCCATATATTTGTGTATATGTGCATATTGATACATAGACATGTATTACTAAAGTTGAAAAATTCGAAGTATAAAATAATATTTGAAATTCTTTCAAGTTTAAGAAGTGCAAAACACACTGCTCAGGTACCTACGAAACCTCAGTTTATTTACCAAAAAGTAACCATGCAAATTTGAAAAGCATCTCGTGGGCATACAATAAAAGACCAAATTAGGGTGATTTTTAAAAACATATTCTTTTCCCTGACAGGAGTGAAGTTCTAATGAACATCACCTTCAATCAAAAATTGTTGTGGATTTAGACTACAGATTATTGCTCTGTCCTGAGTCTCACAGTGTTGGAGTGCAGTTGTGTGGGAAAATCTAACTATAGCAAGTGTTCTCTGGCTATGGTGGACCATCAAACCATGTGAGTGCTGGGCAGATGTCATCAGACAGTGATGTTTCCTTCCATCTTCTGTTTTATTAAAAAATGAAAATAAAAATGAGATTTTACCTGGGAAAAAAAAAAAAAAGGCTTTCATTCTTAGTCTGTCTGAACACACAGATCTGTCAAAACAGGGCAAAGGTCAGCTCTGCTAGATGAGTTCCTGAGACAGAGCAGCTTTCTCCCCAGTGAGCTCTAAGAGTTTTGGAGGAAAGGAGCTCTGCCTACAACCTACTCCCGGTCCTGGGGCACAAGTATAAACACAAGTTTATTTTGCAATAGAAATATAATTTGGATACTTTTTTCAATCAGTGTTAATCTCTAATGCTAGAAAGTGCCAGAGGGGAAACAATATTGTTGGCAGCAAGACAGTACTGGCAAAAGAAAAACAAATGTTTTTTACTTTTTTTTATTTTTTTTTTAATATGTTTGACTGCATTATGGTGCTAAGGAGACATAATATTGATAAGAAAACAGAAGAGAGAAAATGGCATATATCTCAAGTTGTTGCTGTAATTAATGGCCCAAACTACTAAGCAGTAGTCAGAGCTTGTTAATTTTTTTCTCACACAGTTTTTCCTTCCTTGAATCTGTGCATTTTTCTGCAATATGTCACATATTGAAAGGTTGTTCTATGCCTGGTTTTCCAGCTTGCATTGTCATTTCAAGAGTCTGGTAACACTCGCAAAACTTCCAGTTTCGTGATTCTCTTGGTACAAAGAAAAGGGTATTAGCTTTGCAAACAGTCTTGAAACAGGAAAAATTAAAAACTGCTGACCATAATCTCTTTGGAGCACAGTGTTTCTATGTGTGTTGTTTGTACTACAAAACAGAAGTAATAGAATTTGAGAACTAAACAGGAAATCTTTTAACAGCACAAAAAAGCAAACATCAAAAGAAGGTGGAACAAGTTATGTGGTGACACTATACACAAGCTCCAAGCACAGTGTATATATGTACATTCAAAATGGGAAAGAATTGGGGCTTCCAGTGAAGGATAAGAAGAAACCAATAGACCTAAACAGCATTTAATGGAGAAAAAAATAAATCGATAGTAAAACTATCTTTTCTTCCACACAAAATGTAGAAGAATCCATGTTTGCACATACTGGGACTAAGGCTTCAAGGTTAATATTTTTATGAAATAATTTCTTCACATGCTTAGCTCAAAACTGCTATTTCACAACTTTTTTTTTTTTTTACATGTTTAAAACTGCTATTCCATTTTCTTGTGTTCATTTGCCATAAATAGAGTCACCTCTACACAGGCAACTGCCCAGAGTGGTTGACTGCTAAGGACAGCCATGCAGCCTTTGCTTCATTGTTTTTCTGCCTATGCTACAGACCAGAAAAACCAGAGTCTTACTGGTATTGCCCCTGAAGGAAAGCCAAAGGCAAGGAGGGCAGCAGGAACGTCGTCTGTTCGCAGACAGTGCATTAATAGACTGCAGGCAAAGAATGCAAAGTCATTGGAATTTTCTACAGAGTGAAAATAAAACCTGTTTAACCACTAATCCATAGACTTCAGGCTTTCATTTTTATATATATATTTCCCTGGATTCAGAAAAGCAATTCATTGCATGAATTGAATTTTCTTAGCCACGACATTCCACCAATTTCTGTAATTATTTTAACATCTATGATAAAGTGGATCCTAAATGCTTATGCAGTTATTAATTACTAGACTTTTGCTCTTTCAAAACTAGATTTATGATAACCCCCATTAAAATTTTGCTTTGGGGTACTGTTCTTCCTCAAATATTTCACTTCCAATTTTTACTCAATGAAAACTGCTTATGGTATCATCTCTTCCTCTTTATACAATGATGTCATTATGTTGGTACAATGGGGACTCCACAGCTACATTTCCTAAATATAGACAGCTTTAAGGGTTTCTGGAGGTATCTGGGATACAGAAAACCGTTATGGACAACAATGAGTTCCCATTTAGTTAAGAATAATTTAATTAAGTTATTCTCAAGTTAGCATACAGTCACATCTGCCTAAGCATCTTACAGTGGTTTTTTAACACCACACTTCATTAGGGGTTAACTAAAACCAGAGATAGAGCAAAATAAAGTAAAATACTTAAGAGCAAAGCCAAGCTCACTAAATGTCTCTTCATAGGCAGGTAATCCAAGCTAGTAATATATTTAAGCAGTGAACAACATCACAAATGAATACAAGTACAGCAGCATGAACACAGAAAAATAGAAGCCTATTAAGGTTAAGCTAGACATAAGCCTATGTTAAAACAACTTCAACATTTAGGTTTTATTCTGTACCAGGTATTCTGACACTCGTCTGTAGCTTCAAATGGCATGCTCCTGCTCTGTTTTAAGCAGCTAGGCATAAGTATTCAACCATTTGAGGGGCAGAGTAGAATATGCAACTCCAATTAATGTTAATGGGAGCTGTATGTTTGTTCAGCTACACATGATGCTAAAAATGTACTTCTTGGCCCATAGATTTAAAGTAACAAAAAAAATCCCATTCTGAAATTTAAAGGCAAAAAGGTTCATGTTTCAGATATTTTCACTGAGTGCAAGAGAAAAAAAAAAAGAATATTATAGTGCAGTTGTTACAGGCAGTATAAACAGCTACATAAAGACAAATCAGGCCTGCAGTAAAAGATCTGAACACAAAATAATCATTGATGTGTCAAGTCTCTTACAGTGATATATAAAACGAATCAAGGCATTTGCATGGATAGAATATAGTGGACATAACTCACAGCTAAATCTTGCAACTTGCAACCAGCAGTTATTTCAAAAAGTTTCCAACTGCTCTGCATCATCTAAGCAACAGTATCACTCTAAAGAGAGAATCTGAAACCATCTGTGTTTGTTAATATGGCCTTAAGTGTTAAATTTGCTGTTGCTGTCTTGAGCTATGTCAAGACTGTTTAAATAAAAGCTGTGACTTGCTAAATCCTGTCCCTAGCTAATTAAAACCATGGGTTTGAAGTATGTTGCTAATACATTCCCTTTACTTACTGTTCAGTGCTGATGCACTTACTAAAGAATTGCACAACACAGGACACATATTCAGGGCTGCAAATGCAACAAAAAAGGAAACGAAAATGTGAATTTGAGAGAATGCTCAGAGTACAATAAAAAATCAAATATACTGCTGTGTTTAAAGAGAGGAGGGACTTTATAAAAATGAAAAAAAAATGTTGATTTGGGAATATTTCTATTTTTAATAGTTAAAAATAATAAATATAAATCATATAAATGCAAATTCTCATCTGAGAGAGATGCTTTATAAGAAACCCTTTTCAATGTCAGAAGATTGACAAAATAAAACAATTAGAATTAAGAAAAAAATTGTAAATTCCATTATAGGGGGAATTCAAGTCACTTAGTAAGTAAGGCACAAAGCAATTTCTTAATCTGGTAAATCTTTTCTTCTAACTAAGTTTTGAGACAATCCAGAAGCAACACTATGGCTGTGTGCTCCCTTCCATCTTCCATGGTCACGTTGTCACTTGACTGTTTTAGTTATGGGCTGGTTGCAACGAGAATTGGTTTATTAGGATGAGGAAAATGTTTTCCATTTCTATTTCTAAAGTCCAATGCATTCAAAAAGGGCCACTAGTGCAAGATACTATTCATAGAGGTGATCCTGCATGTAAAGCTCATGTACAAGAAACTTCCAAGCACTGATTAAGTTTAGATCTGGAGGACAACTTCATCATTCTGATTCCTCTCTGTCCATCAGTCAGCTTTCTTGTGCAGCTGCAGCAAATTACAGCTGCCAAAGCATTATCTATCAGTTATTGAGGAATGCCTAATGATTGCGCATCAGAGTAAAGCTCTCTAAGTCAAAAGAGATAAAAAACATATTCTGGTTCTTTCAGAATACACAGTACTTGGACAGGAACCACATATAACGTGCAGATATAATGTGCAGGAGGGAAACAAATATACTGGGTTATACTCACATTAGCCAGGAACTTCTAAATGCCAAAAGTTTTCACCTTCCCAGGGGCAATGGATTCTTGGCTCATCCAAAATACCTGAGACAACTATCAGTCACAATCCATGTCCCTGAAGCTTTTTCTTTAGCAAGAAGCAGCTTGTGCAACCAAGTAGCATTCTATTTCTATAGTAAATATTAAGGAGGAATACTTCATATTTTAGCAAAAACATGGTATAATAGTTATAACAGGGCTCCTGGAAGGAGCTCCAGCAATTCTTGGTTTGCCTGTGTGATCTCTAAGTGGTCTTTAACCCCTCTATCTCTCTCTTTTTCTCTTCTTTTCTGTGTTGCCTTATCTACTTGCAAATGGCAAATTTTTAAGATTAAAGATAGGTTTGTATTGTGAAATAGTCCAAGTGCTCAGGGACCTAACCATAGGCTCAGTTGCAAAATAAATGAGTAATAAACAGCATTTATTGAGAGTAATCAAACTGTGAAGAACAGTATTCTTCAGTCTGTGACATTAAGGTCAAAGGAACATTTCTCCATCCTAAAGTAGATGTCAGGAAGCTCACCACTGCCACTGAAAGGATACAGGGATTGCAGGGACCTAGACATCATTGCCAATCCTTCTTGAAAGGGAAAATGGGGAAAAAGGGGTGGGGGGAAATGGAGGACTTTGTAAACTTTAAAAAATTCTCATTACAGAAGGCCTAAGTTCACTCTAATTTAACAAAATTACTTCTGCTTTGCAACTGTGCGAACAAGAATAGGTTATGAACTGTAGTTCAGCCTATTTTTGAGCTTGATCCCAGCCTGATATTCCCCTACATCACTACAATATGCAGAGGATGCAACAGAAAACCTGACCTGATCTTTTGCAACACAGTATCATGTCTATTATCTCTACAACTTCATTAGCATTAATAAATTCAATCAACATTTCAGAAAACAAGGAAAGTCAATCATGCTTCTTATTCAGCACCTCTTAGGGAACATGTACCAATGAGAGCCTCACAGCTCTAGAAAGAAGCATCTAAAGTAATTGTTTGCAGACAACCTGGACAATTTTATGTATTTTTAAAGAGGCAATTCCTGAGATAGTAGGTCACTTAAGAGTCAGAGAAGTATCGTGGCAACTTTAACATGTACTTTGTTTCTTAGGCCAAACTCAGCAGCACTGTGCCCATCTATACATCCACCAATGCTACTAAGATTATGTTTCCTTGCAACAGGGTTAAATTGGAACTCACATAACTGTGATAACTTAAACATTGCTAAAGTCAGGCTGCTCACCAGGGGAAGAACACAGCCCTCTGTTAAGACATAGATCTTCCATAGTTTATTTATCATTAACAGAAAGTGCTTTATAGCCCTGCATAGAGGTTGCCATAAAACAACATTTTAAGGCTCTCTCAACCATATTTCAGCCATAAATGTCCTATAGATACAGGAAGGAAAAACACCAAGGTTCAATATTGTCATCTTTATTACAGATGACCTCACTATTGTGTTCTCTATAAAGAAAAAATATTAAACATTAACATAGTCTGAATCCTAAATTGATACAGGTTTACTACTCATATCTAGATCTAAATGGCCTCACCTCCAGAGTAATTATTTTTCTACAAAAATATTGTTGACAGCCTCATTAACAGTGATCAGACCAGAATAAATGTTACCTCTTCTACTAAAAATGCGACTTCTCTGGCAGAGTATGCCATATATTAGTACACATCCATCAGCAATTCAGTTTTCAGTGAAGTTTTATAATGAATGACATATTAAAATCCAAGACACAAATTAATGAAAATTCTGTCATTGCACTACATGTTACAAAGCTTAAGGAGCTGAAACAGCTATACTGTTAATCCAGAAATTTCTATTCCCCTTATACACTACTTCTCACTGGTCCTATTTGTCAGTATGGTTCCATAACACAAAAATATTATTACAAGCTGCACTATTGCAGCTCATAATGACTCTTATAAAAATTCAAAGGAGACAGTAGGAAAAATAACATTACTTATTGTTTCATTATTTTTTTAAATGAGATGCACATGTTTGATGCCAAAATGTGTTTCTGCTTAACTTGTGGCTCTGTACATCCTAAATCTGAAAAACCCCAAGGCAATTTCCAATGCCTTGTATCAGAGTATGGCAATAGCAACAGTTCTCACTTCTGAGCCTATTCTACTGCATTATTCTACTGGAACTTCACAGAATTTGTCCGACTAACTGAAGTATTCTCAGATAAACAACACATGATTTATGAAGATGGTCAGTTTTACTTGAACACAGCAGATTTAAATCATTAAACTTGCTTTCTTATGTTGGAAATAATTCTGCCTGCAAAAGTCATATTTCAGTACAAAGCAGCATTGCCCTGAAATATGCATCATACAGTGCTTTAGAAAAACTTCTCCCATATTTGCTCTGGAAAGCCCAGTTTGCCCTGTATAGATAATAACGATTACAGAAGATTAGAGAAGAGAAAAAAAAAAAAAAAAAGAAAAAAAAGAAAAACAGATCTGTTTTGGGGCTCCTTTTAAAACTGTGAAAATATCTTCTTACCCCTTTTTTTTTTTTTTTTTAGCTTTTTGGTCCTCTGAAAGGTGGAATTTCTTCTTCTAGTTTTATCTACTACTGGAGAGTATTTAATTTTAAGTACTGCTGGAGATGGCACACAGATACAGTCACTGTGCGGCTGCACCACAACAGAACTGCTCTGCAAATAGCAGCACATCTCTGTTCATCTTGGCAATTGGCTTCCAGGAATTTACCTAAAAGCCAGAACAGGTCTTAGTGCTGTAACAGGCCCCAAATTATTACTTCATTTTCTTTTTTTGGCTGTTACTGTTTCTCAAACGGATAACACAGAAATGAATTACAGAAAGTTTCATTCTTGGGCACGAAAGAGGGGTTAGAGAGAGATGTGAGCTCTGGCGACAGTAAATTCTTATTATTCACCTTGATACAGCCTTAGTACGTTGTGCTCATCACAGTTCAATGGTACCTGACAAAACTAATGCTAGTTTTCATCTAACACTAGCTTGTGATGTTAAATAAGAAACTCTGTGTGTGAACGTGCTTTTAAGCACTACAGTGCACCAAAGAATGAGCTGTTTTCAGCTAACATTGAGCCACTAATGATTTTAATGAGTGTGCCTTCTGGATTCATATTTTTTTCATAAAATACATCACACTAAAACAAAATCAATGAGAAACATTAATTAGGGCCTTTTTAGACGTCTTCTGTGGTGTTGTTTTTCTTTTGAGAAGCACCAGATGAAGAATGCTGTGCTTTATTTAAGCTAAGTTGTTTGACATTTAGATGAGAGAAAAAAGAGAAAAATACTAACAAACACAGGAACAATTTTTGACAGCTCTTTGTCATGCAAGAGAGAAAAAAGGGGACCGACTGTGAGATACTACTTTGAAGCCCTGGAAATTTGTAATGAAAAATTTAAGATACAAGAGAGGAAGAAAGATGAGCTATTCATTTGGTTCTGCATATATTAACACTTGTAATTCAAACTAAAGGTTTGCTATGTGTTTTCATAATTTTGACTCTAATAAATATCTTGGAGAATTGCTTTGATATTCTAAGATCATGCGTGTAGCTTGCATCCATTAAGAAAAATGGGGAACAATCATCATCAGCCCTCTTGGCGCTAATGAGAAGGTCATTGCTCTTTAATTATCACAGACATGAAACCGAAATATTTCAAAGGGTTTGTGGAATACAGTGGCTATGGGCAAAGCTGTGTATCTGTTTATAAGTCTGTCTGTCCCAGAGCAAGTCAAGTAGGACGTGTATCTTCCATTCTGTAGCCTTTCTGCTTTTGTGTATATTTAATTTTCAAGTTTGTATCACTGTTTCTTGCACATCAGATTAATCTGGGAAATTTAGACCAGCTATTAGCAGAGGCCAAGTAGGAGGGAGGAGGGCAAGGAGAGGCGGAGAAAAAGGGGTAGAGATGTGAGAATAGTAAAATGTTCCTCATCAGGAGGTATTGTGAAATAAGTACTAGTGTGTTGTGTGACCTTATTTCCCACAGTAGGGGTGTTATGAAGAAATAGAAATGGTGAGGTGTTGCAGGAAAATATTAGCAAATTAAAAATTTGTGTTTGGCATTGGTTGTGATCTCACTCATATTTCCACCCTTGCAGAGGAAGTGACGGCAAGAGGAACAGAGAGAGTTGAAGAAAAGCAGAAGCTGGAATCAAAAGAAAAAGTGAGTTTTTTCCTGTTTGTTCTGAATTCCCCAAAACACTTTCCTCCTACTCTGGCACAGAACCAAAATAAATCATTCCCTCACATCTAATATGTTTACATCGAACATGTTATATTGGTCCATTAGCTAAAATTTGGATTATTTGGGGATTAAATAGACTATTTTAACTTCAGTACCGTGTGTGCACTTTTCATGCAAGTTTTGCGCTTTTCATGAAAACGAAATACTGAAGAGTAGAAAGGGAAATTTTCTTTCTGTGAGGGAGAAAGAAGAAAGAGAATGAGCCACCTTTTGCATACAATTTCATTTTGTTTTATACAGTTTGGAATACTAGTGCTGAACAGCTATCTTCTCTCTTTTTGCTTAATTTTCACCTTTGGGAGCAGTCACATTCCCAAAGGCAGGGTTGAAATGTGTGTGGGAAGGGGAGGGGGGAACAGGAAGCATTCAAAAGGCCAGCAATCAAACCTCAGTCTCCTCTGGATGCTTTGTTTTAATGGAGAGTTATGGCAAATATGCAAAATTAGGTTGTAAATCTAAAATTAAAAAATATCGCTCTCCACCAGCTTTGGAAGACTGATACTGTGTTTTCAATACAAACTGACTTACAGACTTTGGATCTCTAAATAGTCATTACTAAAATCTGATGTGAACACTTCAATAGAGTAATACAATAGCAAATCTTGATGAAGATGGAAGGTTACCCTGAAAACACGTAAAGTGGCCTAATCCCCAAAGAAGACAAGTCAGCAAGTGCTTCTGCTTACAAAAAAAACAAAAAAAACCACCAAAAAAAACCTACCAAAAAACAAAAACACACACACACACACACACAAAAATTGCCCAATTAAAAACACAAACATTGTCATAGGGGTTTTCCCTACATACATAACAGTGTAAAAAAAGATCAGAGTACATTTTTCAAAGAAGACTTGTGCAATTATTTCCAGGGTAACTGAAGCAACTGACCTGATGTGGTCAAAGCCAAAGCATAGCTGATATCTGAGCTGAAAAATGCACCTGAATACCCAGACCAAGAAATGTTTTCTGACCTTTCTCCTTCCCATTCTCCTAAGAACCTGCTTTCCCCAGTAATGTAATTTGTTGCATGAGCCAGATGGTGACCACAGTGTACCTCCCACAAGTACTTCAGATGCAGTCGAGGTTCCCCTCTGACCAGACTTCACTGCAGTAGAAAAGTAGAGTTAAACAAAAGCCATGCTGACTGTGTCAGCTCACTCCCAGCTGGACACCAGCTGATCTAGTGATTGCAGTGATCCCTTCATTAGCCTAGAGAGCTGTCAGTGCTTTCTCTATTCCCCATTACCATCAAACCCTCAGCTCAATTCAATAGGAGAATCTCTGGTATCTCATCTGGAAGTGGGTGTTATTAGCTGGTACTCCCATGAATGGTATTTGTAACTCCATTCATTCTCACCTGCCCTTCTAACTGGGCCAATGTAAAAAGAACCTTTTGGGAGAGAAAAAACACAGCATCTAGTCAGGGGTAAAATCTTCAGTGTTATGTTAGAAAAGAATCTGACCCTCTATATGGAGGGATATTGTCTGTGAAAGAGATTCAAAGGAGACCACTTGCTAACGACAATCTTGCATCGTGAAAAAGGAGGAACATTAGCTGGATTTCAGAAGCTGATATTCCTTATCAATAACTATGTCCAGAATTCCATGTGTCCCAACTATATTGACAGAAACACTGTATAACAGGGCTTTAGTTGTTCTCTGTCCTTCCGTAAAGACCATATGAAAATTTGCAAGTATGACCAGGGAAGATGAGCACAAGTCTGGAATCAGCACAAGTCAAGAATTGCAGTATGCAGGTTCAAGCTGCTATCACAAAACAAGTAAATAGGAAGTGCTCACACCTGGAGAGAGACAATTTTCATCTGTAAATCAAGCAGCACAAAAAGCACCAGGGAGCATGTTTCCTGTTTCCAAGTATTATGCTGCTAGAAATATTTAACATGTTCCCAAATACTTCTCCTCTACAGTATTTTCTATCCTTAAAACATAACACAATGGTATAGCTTCTCAGTACTACATTTTTAAATATATTTTTCTCTAGTTTTATACAGCTCAATATCCAGAATTACAGCTACATAAATAGAAATTAACTTAATGTATCCAATTAATTCTTAATTAAATTGCCTTCTTTCTTTATTTTGACTACCCTATGTATTTTTTGCACCTTAAATGCTTTTGCCACATGTTTTTTTATCTTGATCATTAAGGTATAAAGCAAATTGAATTAGTCCTAAAACTAATCCTTGTGGCACTTAATTTTTCTCTACCTTCTCGTATCCTGAACTGACTTAAAAACTGACTTTTTTGCCTTTAATATTAATGCACTTTAAAAAAACCCCAACCATCAGTTAATGTAGTAGATCCCTGTACAATACTTACAAAACTTACAATAATTAGAAAAGCCCTTTGTGCAGCTTTGTATCAAAATATTCTGAAAGGAAATGAAAAGAGAAGAATGCTAACAACATTACAGGATGAAAAATTATACAGAAATTTTACCAGGGCAAGATGCATGAGCTTTTGACAGCCAGCGGGGGGAATCTGTTATTATTTTAATCTCTTAATGATGGAAATGCCACACACTGAACAAATAGCGTGCTACTTGTTTTTTATTGCCTTAAAGTTTTATATTGCCTCAAAGCATCTCTCTCCTTCTGCCACTTACTAGCAACACTTCTTTCTTCTTCTTCAACCCTGCATCATGTACAACCCAGAAAGCATCATCTACCATTGGAAAGGAATACCTTCTAAGCCTTTGCTCTTTTTTTTGTGGGCTCCCCATTTCTTAACATCACTGTTCTTAACATCACAGAGGATAAAAAATGCCGCTGATGAAACAGAGAGGTCATCTCTGCTCATCTTCTCAGTTCATCTCCTTTGCTTTCATAAGAACCAAGCATCTTGGTAGAGACACTTATGGAAGGCACAGCATGCTTCCAGAACTGAGCGAGTAGAACAAGAAAATAAATGGAAATATATCACAGGTACAGAGAAACTAAACAGACCTGGAAGTACACAGAACCACGCAGAAAAGGTACAGCTAGCAGCAGTTACAGGGCTCTGATCAAGTGTATCTGAAAATCAAAGCAATGAGGTGCAATCTGCCCTCTAGGAATAGCTCTACACATTGAAGGCAGAGGTTGTTCTACTCTTACCCACTCACAGGGTTAAACAGTGTGTGAAGTAGACAAACACCCCAGTTAAAGAAATTCAGCTCTTATTCCATAGGTATCATGAAAAAAACCTACACGTACATACTTAGAAATAGAAACACTGTGAAGGTTCATGAAAATAAGATTGTTGGAGCTGTAAGGCAATGGAAAACCTGAGCATGAGGCAATGAATTCCTAGACCAACAGGGGCCTAAGGGGCCAAAGCCTGCACCTATTAAATTCATGCCACTGGCTTCAATAGGGCCATATCCAATAATGATGAGTGATACTCCTGGTGTGGTTGTTTTTATGTTGTGTTAATACAGTGTTAAGCCAGTTGTTTAAAACTGCTTTGCAGTAATTAAGTAATGGCAGTTACTGTTACATGTGTTTATTAGTAAAAAATAGTGAAGAACTGTTGCTTTTCTGTTCTTTATACGTGGCCTTAGGGACTCTAGCTTTTGTACTCCCCAAAGTCCCCACTCATTACTGAACTAAACTTGCTAATAAAATACTATAGGGGCTCAAGGAGTTTATTTTTTTTCAGTGGGGTGGGAGTTCAGCTGAACCTGAACATCAGCAGAATGGCAGCTGCTGATTTCTTGGAGTGGGAGAGGCAAGCCACGCAGGTAGGCTTTCTGTGCTGTTCTCTTCCTTCATTTTGCATCATCACCTCAAGACAAGAGGTGTGTAGGCGGATGCTGCAGTTTTCCTCCTACTTTGTTTCTCTTTGAGAACAGTAAACAGGGCCAGAGTCAGCTGTGACTGATCAAACGAAACACCAGAAATCTGTAACACACAAAGCACAGGGCTTTGTTAAGGCAACACTCACAAGTATTACAGAAACAGTCACAAAACTAAAATCCAAATGCGCTTCTTTCTTGCATTTGTTAGAATAGGTAAAACAAGCCTGATTTTTCATTACCACATGCCTTATATGCTCCTTAACAGCAGTGCGAGATGGGCAACATGAGAAAGCTTTATGTTCACCATTCTGACATTTGCTCAACAGACAGGGAAACTATGGAGAATTTCCCTGAAACCCCTTCTGAATGGAATGATGGTGCTTCAAAGCACGTCTTACTACTACTGCATCATAAAAAAATCCCAAACACAACTTATCCCCCCACAAAGGATAACTATACAGATTGCCATGGAACATTCAAGGATCTAAAAATGAAATTACTCCATTTTTCACTTAAGAAAGGAAGTTCACTCCTCTTTTTTCCAACTTCTTCCAACTACTTGCTAAGCAATATAAAGGTGAGTTTCTCTCCCAAACATGTAGCCCATAACTAAGATAACATGATCAATATAATCATCCCATGTCAAAAGGTATATTCCTTCAATTTGCATTTATATTCCACATCATCATTCAATTTTATATAAATGTCTTCTATCACTCCAGTTTTGACATATCTTGCCACAAGGAGAACTTCAGTGAGTTCTGAATAAAAGTCTGTCAAAGATGAGGTATGCCTAAAGGGAGCATTTTTATCAAGCTGAGTAAGATGCAACAGTTACAAGACACTAAGATGATTTTTCTGGTCAAGACTAGCTTTCAATAAATCACTGTTCCATAATACTATGGCTCCAGTATTTTAAAGACATTTTTGTCACATATTTGAGTTGAAACGTTGCCAATAAGTAAATCCTATGCATGTCTGACTTTAGAAATTCAGGAGGAAATAGTCTTGAAGATTCTTGTTAAACTGTTTTTTTTCTCTTCAACTCCTTATTTGAAGCATATTTTTAATTATGCATCATTGCCCACATATAAATTCATTTATGTATATTAATTTTTGCTCCACTTAACAGAGTGGTCACTTAATTAAATGTCTTCAGTTGTTTTAATGAAAAGAAAAAAAAAACAGCTTTAACAGAATGTGTAACACTATACATTTAAACATACTATTTGTTGCCTTTATTTCAGTCCATTTGTAACACTGATACTAGGACATTTGTGGAACCGATATTAAAAAGTAATATACTTTTCTAAAGCCCCCAGACTGTTTAGCAGATTTTTAAATTGAAATCAAAATTATACAGATTTTTCATTCTGATAATTTTACCAATTCACTAATTCTTTAATCTTTACAGGTCATTGAACAGCTTCACATTAATGAGATGTAGTTAAGAACAAATTTTACAGTTTTTCTTTTTTCTCTCTTCTTTTTTTTTGAAAAATGTTGCATATCATTTGCAAATTAGAAAGAACTTGTTCCATTTATGGTACATTTATTTAAAATAATCGAATGCATGAGAGCCAGCTGAACACTGTGTGCAATGATGCTTTAAAACAAATTACCATTTATTTATAAGGAAGAAATAGACTTTTAAAAAGCTCACGGACTGCATTTCATTATTAATGGTGTTCTCCATGCAAAACTGATTTCTTTCAATAAGATACAGGAATAAGAGAAAACTCAAAGAAAAACCAGGATAGAAAGCCTATTTCTGGGATAATGCATGCTTTACATATTAGAAATTTGTAAAACATAAACAGAAATTGATGGCACCTGAGGTGCAGATATGAGGAATTTCAGTGGCAACTCCTCTGCAGCTGCTAGACAGCCCCAAATGACACAGTAGATACCGTATTTAAAAAGAAGTCAAATTACTCTTCATCGGAATGTAAAAAACTTCACTTTCTTCCAGCACAATGTATTCAAGAAACACTGCTAACATCAGATGCCTGAAAGAGTCAATATTTCAAAATTATTGTAGACTGTAATTTCATGCTGTGGAAACAGCAAAAGGTAATTACTTTGGCTCAAGTATGTTAAATTACTATTATTCTATTCTAAATTGAATAGACTGTTTATCTTTCTAAACGGCAAGTTAACCACCTCGGGTTTCTTGGGCCAGGTTTGATGACAGGCACATGTGCACACCACCCATTAAAGTCAGCACTCGACACTGGCTGAGAGGTCCATTGTTATTCAGTCAAGAAAAATTAACTTGCTGAAGATTAAAGTTACATGTCTTAGCTGAATATTTTGACTGCTGTTCAACCGTTCTCTAGGCTTGCTTGTAAAAGTCTGCAAACTGTGCGTTTGACTCCCACTGGAAGTCGAATGAAAAGCATTTCAAACTGTTTATAAACAGCTATTTCATCGTAGAGGAGCAGCAGTCAGGAACAAAGATATTTTAAGGGGAAGGTAGAAAAGTTTATTTTCTTTTTTTAAAACGAATCATTGAAAACTGTAACTCCAACGAGTCTGTTATAATTTCAGCATGCTTGTTCCCTTGCACTTTAAGTCCCTTTCTCATGTCTTATTAGCTGGAATCTGGCCTATAATTTCATAACTCCAGATAAAGGAGTGCCACAATTTCCAGTCAATTTTAACAGAGGTATAGAGGAAAACATAAAAAAAATTTCCTTTAAATCAATTTTTAAAAAACCTCAGAAAATATTTTAGGCTCAAAGAGACATGAACTGTTTGACAATAATGATTATGCACCTGGTAATTCAAGAAAACTTCTTCATATAGAGGAATTACATATATAAAGCCTAGAACTTCTGTTACTAATTAGATTGCTGTTAACAGGCAGCAATATCAATGCCTGACTGCAAATTCCTGTCTGGCCAGTGATCTGACAACAATTCCAAATGACTCATTAGTGATCTTCACTTCAGGAGGTGCTTTGTAAAAACCTGAACTAATTCCCTCTGCTTTCACTGAAATAGCTATTTGCATGATTCCTGAAATACTAAAATTTAAGTTTCTCTGTAGCTGCCAGCTATTGTCATTGATGAGGTTTTGAAGGTTTCTTTCTTCTAATAAGCCTACTAATAGAATTTTTTAGCAAAGAAAAACACAAAGAAAGTTACAGATCCTGGGGCTCTGCAGTCAGTTCCTCCGATGACCTTGCTTTGCAACTATTCTGATTTTTGACTCTTGCAGCCTTGGGGAACGACATGGTCTCTGTGTAAATTCTGCTTACCCATTTCAGTACTGCCTTCCCACACTGAAGAGCCACTGAGATGTGGTAGCTTCTCTGATCCTTCATTCCCTCACTTTTCCTTCCCTGTCTTACTACCAAACAAGGCAAGAACAGTGCGCACAGGGTCGGCCTGCTGACCCTCACCAGCCCAGGCTCCAGGTCCGATGTTAACACAGCAGTATGCAAGGGCAAGATTTCCTGACTGCAGAGCTCAGGATTCAGAGCAGACCATCAGGAACAATATCCATCTTTATTGCTCCTGTTTACTTCCATTTCTCTAAACATAGGAAGAAGGCAAAGAAATGGCAGAGCTCTCAATGAAGAAACAAAATAAAGACAAGACAGAAATGAGAAGAACCTGTTCATGGGAGAAGGCTTTGGAAAATTCAACTTCCTCACTACTACCTGAATCTAGACAATGTAAGGAAGAGAGAGGACATGACTACTTTCATCCTCTGTTAGACATAAGATGAAGACATGCTGCCCTGCCTCATTTCAAAGATAATGGTCTGTCTTCACATACAACACCTGAAAGCCCTATATATAATGCGCTAGTAGGACAACTGGTTAATGGAAAGTGCTCATGGAACCACTATAAATAAATGACCAAGAATCTGATTTTAGCTGAGTTGTAGCTGAGTTGTAGCTAAGTTATCAAAGTTTCTAACCAGCCAAGGTGATTAAAACAGAAGTACATGAACTTGAATTTAAGTAACTCGTGTAAGAGTACTTAAAAACACAGTTTGACTTGTGATGAGAGTTACAGTTTATACAGACATGACTTAAATTATTATAACTAGCACCCAAGTAACGTAAGTTTTTTTATCAGTAGTTTTTGTCTTACACGTTCAACACTAATGCATCATTAAAAAAATCCTTACATTCAAGCCTGGTGTTAATATGGATGAAGACTTTTAGAAAAGGCACTCACAACTCACTGATAAACAATGCTAATAGTTTTATTTTGCTGGGCACATTCAGGAAGAATCTACTGTCTTCTTTATAGCTTACTAAACAGTTGAAGACAGCAGTATGATTTATTTTCTTTTCTTCAAATTGAACCAACTCTCAAGACATTCCTGGTACTTCATGTGCTTCAGCTTCCACGGTAATTTTGTCAGACACCTGCTGCACATGCCTCTCTGCTACTGTCTACCAGCAAGCCCTACACTGGAGACAGCACTTAAAATACCACCTCCCTTTCACCAGAGAGGAGCACTCACCTCTCTCAGCTTGCTATCTGCTCTCTTGTGGATACAGCAATGGGTTGCTGACCTTTCTTGACACAAGTTCACACAACTGACCCCAATTTGATTTGTCATTGGCCAAGGCCCCAAGAGCTTTCCCACAGAAGTGCATCCTTCCCATTCTGCAACTCCAGGTGCAGAACTTTGTGTTCACACTAAGTTGAACTTCATGAGATTCCTGTTACTCCAGTCCTCCAGCAAGCCAAGGTAGCTCTGTACTGCTGGACTTCTTTCCAATACATGATCACCTGTGAACTGAGTGCAGGTACACTCCATCCCATATCCAGTTCAGTAAAAAAGACAAACCTTGACCATAGTACTGACTCTTAAAGAATGCCACTACCTGGACCCTGAACCAGCAATCCTTTCAGCCTGTTGGTGTTGCCAGTTTCCCACTCACCTTCGAGCTCATTCAAGGCAGTTCATATCTCAATAAAACCTAATTAAGACCTAAAATATTGTATTGCATGTGTAACTTGGAATTCTTTCAAGTTAGTAGACAGAAACAGATTTGCCAACCTGAGAAGAAGAGACAAACCTACTTCTGTCGAGGCAGGGGAGCAATGACAAGAGGCCAGAAGCCTTGGAGATCCCAGGGGAGGGCCTATCCTTGTGCCAGATCTGCTGTCAGGAGTGGGTGCAGCTGCCACCTGCCAGCAATAACCACAGAGCACATCATGTTCTTGACTCCTCCAGCAACATCGGCCAGCTGGAGTCTTTTGGGGCCACATTAGAGTCACAGAGTGGCAGCAGGGACATTTGCCTACCCACACAACTGTTTCTTGCACTGTGACTGTAGTCAGCCTAGATACCATTCTTGGTTCAACTTTCCAGCCAAGCAGTCTGTAGCTATAACATGCAAACTGCAATCATGTCAAACAAGTTCTTAACATTGCCAACATAGGTAAGCATTAAAATAGTGAAGTGCATAAATTTGTTTTTCTTTATGGGTACATAAATATATATAAATTCTTATTTATGTTATTTTCCAGGTAAAATAATGGTAGTGTCTTCTTGTGACTTAAGAGAACCATACCACTTTACCAACTGCTTAAATAACCAAAGTACTTGCATGTATTGATCCTTCCTTTATTCCCTTCAGATATTAGTTATTACAGTGTTTTGGGCCAAATGAAAAGGATGTTTCCAGTCATTTGCCATCAAAAGCTTATATTCCACTCTTTAAGATCCACACTAGTGCCTTTTTTCCTGTAAGGAAAAGCATTAGAGATCTTCCATGTCCCCTTTGTGAAATCTGTGTGCTTCTGCTTCACTTCTCAATCCAACTTAACATGTACATCTGTCCTATTTTAGCAGTTGGTATCTTTACCAAACACAGAAAAAAATAACAGTAATATATGATACTTGGTTTTCAACTAAGTTTAAGACATGAATAAAAATTCTTTTTCTTCAAAGAGACCCCTCCATAACCACTCCTGACAGACCACAGAGGATGGGATCTAGACATCTTTTAAACAAGAGGTTGTAGATGCCAACTTCATTTCTCCAGTGGCTAAACCAGATATATTAACTCAGATGGAACAAGAAAGAGAGATGCCTTCCCTGTCCCAACAAACCTATTATCATGAGGGCTGTGAATATTATGTGTTCAATGTTCTGTATGAAAGAATGAACAGCAAAAGCTTTCAAAATTTAGTCAGCTGTAAATGCATACTGTTTTTTGAACTTAAGATGTAACCTCCCCTGAAAATTGGCTTTTTGAAAAGTTAGAGAACAATATTTGAAAAGTGAAGGAATAGCACGTACAAAGTTTCTATATTTTTAGAGCAAATTTAAAAATTAATAGATCATCTTGTTAAAATAATATTTTTTTTTTCATAATTCAGGTTGTACTAATCTGATGTTTAAGGGTGATCTGTCTATTCTTCCTGCTCTAAGTTCTGTATATTTCAAAAAACAAACATTGATTGGTCCCAGTTCCAACACTTTTATCTTGAATTTCAGTATATTTGCTATTTCTTCCATAATGACATATTTTGAAAGCAGCATTAATTTCAAAAGTAATAAAAACATGAAACTTCATGGTTGGAGAGAAAGGATGGAAAGCATTAAGTAAATACACTGATAAAATTTCCAGAATATATTCCAGTTGAAAAGAATTATCTTTCCCACAGCAGTTATTCCAAAGCAAAATGTTGGGGTTTTTTTTCATGATAGAGCAGCCACACAGGGATAGTGTTTAGCAAATGATATGCCATTTCACATTTTTTGCAAAACATCTTCATTTCTTTATTCTCATGTAGATTAGACTTAGGCCTTCCAGACTACACTTGGAAACAACAGAGAAACATTTCTAGACACATATTTCTAGTTGTTTTGGGGGATTTTCCAGTCAAGATTTCCTAGAGGTGGAGGGTAATTATGGCCAGATATAAGGAGTATAAAAGAATTTTGGCCATTTCCAGGGCTAGCAGCCAGTTTGCACATCAAAGATGGCTGTTGTCTCTGAACCTATTTCAGTTCTACAAGAGCCCCAGCAGGGATACTGGGGTGGGTTAGGGCACATGGTCCTCCTCACTACAAGACCGTTTGCTGCCCTCATCATTTCCATCCATACACAACCAGCGAGTCCAACACCTCAGTGTCCTTGCCCAGTCCCTCTCTTTCTCGTAGCAGGACTCAACCTGGTCCCTGACCTGCACAGTAATTTTTGTTTCATACTTCTGGGAAGCCACAAGCTGAATCTGAGCACTGTTCCCCATGCACAAGGGCTTGCAGGTGACTGTTCTGGGAAGTACCTTACTGGGGAGCTCTGCAAGGAGGAAACTTTAACAACAGGACTTTAGGACTCCTTCTGTCTCAGTGTGTATAAAGAGTGAATCACTGTACTTGCCTCACTGAGGATAAATAACACAGCTCTCTTGGAAGCAAAACATGCCACAGGTCAAGTTTCCCCTCCTTAGTTACACTGGAAGCCTGGACTACCTGGAAATATGCCAAAGTCAAAGTGGACAGTAATAAAGTCAATGGCATTTTATCAGAACCACAGCTAGGAGCAGAATATGATCCAGTGTGTACATTTTGAATAGAATTCTTTTAGAAAGCACTTCAGAGAAATAAGACAAAACCAGTTTATTTTCCTTGATAAAATACAATCCATGCCTTACAACTCACAAGAGACCAATAAATGATTGTTACTGGAAACTTTGAAAAATCATTGCAAAAGAAAACATTTATACAAGTTTATGAAGGCTTCTGAAGTATGGCTGATATGTTCTGGTCCAAAAGGGCTGTAAAGTATCAGGATATTACATAGAGTAATGCTGATGGTTTTTACTCTATTTATATTGAATGCAGTTTAGTTTGCTTTTTGCATATGGGAAAGGTTAATTCTATACTGAACAGTGTTTTGATTCCATTCAAGTGAAGTTCTTATAGAAACACAAAAGATTACTTGGATTAATAACAAGAGTAATAAAAATAGTTCCCACTTTATAATACAAAGATAAACATATGTATTTGTAAGGGTAAAATGTGTTTTGTGGAAAAGATGTAAAATCTAGATCTTGGCAAGGTTCAGAGAAAGTAAAAGGAGACCTGAATGGTCACCAAAAACTGGTTCTAGCCCCTATGTTTGTTTATAGTAGAAGTATTTTTCTTAGGTCACTTCTGGTTTAAACTTGCTACTGAAGATAATTAGATATACTTAGTACTTGGAGTAGGGCTTCATGAAGATTTTAATCATAATGTGATGCATCTCAGTACAGCTTTTCATCAATATTTGAGCCAAGTTTGCTAAGTTCATAAACTTTTAAGTAAAAGTGGTCAAGTCTAAAATGAACTCATATTGATTTACAGCATTGTATTTAAAAAAAGAAACATCTTGTTATCTTCTGAAAGTTCAAAATTATAAATCAATCAGATACAGTCTTATGGGATAATTCTGTGTGTTCTGTCTATCCAACTTTGATAGGAACACAGAGCAAGAAGCAGGCAGAAAGAACATAGACCTAAGAAGTGAGACCAAAACCCAGACAAAGTCACGATTGCAGTGAAAAATATAGTTACAGAAGGAAATTTTGAAACACTTGGAATATATGTTTTTTTTTTTTCCAGAGGAAACACTGGGGAAAGAGGAACAGAACATACTAGATCTAATAACGCACTCAACACACAGGGATTTCAGATGTTCCCATGTCCCCTATCATTATGTGAGAATAAAGATTGCAAAAATACTCTTTTTAACGTGTAACTTCTTTAAGTTGCTCCTTTTTTTTTTTTTTTTTTTTTAACCACAAATCAAAATAACCTGTAGAATAGCACTTAGTCATATAGGGAAAACACAAGAGATTACACCGAAAATTTTAAGAATACAAACCGCTAAGATTAACATAAAAGCTAATCTTTTATAATAAAAGTTAAAGAGGTTAACCTGGTTCAAGACAAAACAAAACTCACCTCTTGGGTAGGTTGCCCTTTGTACCAAAACATTACTAGTGCTATTAAATTTACCCGTTATTAATTCAGCATTTGTATTTCCCTGATATGCTACTACATTTCCAATCGTTTTCATTTAAGAGTTATGTTAGTCATTATTGCCAAAGGATTGCCCTGAGATCCATAATCTGCAAAGCCTCTGTGCGTTCTTCAACACACAGCCTTCCAAGAGAGAGGTCTGCACAAAAGGAGAAGGCACTTCATTTATGATTACCAGACATAGCTCCTTGCTTTGGAGTTATCAATAACCTCCTTTAAAATAAAGATATTATAGCCAGATAATTCAGATCATTCTAGTGATAATTGATCTTTATCACTGCATACCACCAGAGAAGTCTGGATACCATCTAGGAGTTTCACTAAAGTATTTGCATAAATCATCATCATGGAGACCCTCTAGGCATTTGTTGGGTTTGAAGTAACTAAGATGCAACAAATCCTCTGACTAATAGTCAAGAGACAGCAACTGACACCAGTCGATGTCTGTAACTGAATCAGATACAACATATTTCTCCAGAAGCCTGGAAAAATACAAGTTGGGAGCATGGAAAGAAATTTGGAATGGCATTGAGAACATGAAAGAGAAGAGTATTTGCTGAAATATTAGAAGGAGGTGTAAAATATATGTGAGAATGCCAAAATAATATGGATTAACCAGAGGAAGCCACAGGAAATCAGAATTCAGTTTCTGTGCTCACAGAATCATTTATTCCTTTTTTCTCTGTCTTCCTCTGATGTATCAGAGACTGACCACAGCCACAAAGAAAGTATTAGGTAAAGGTGGACAGCTCTTAGACAACACTGAATACTAATTTTCCTGAAATCATAGCCCAAGGTATGAAAACCAATAAATTAAAAGCCTCTGGTATTCAGAGAGGCACATTAGATCATCAAACCATTTCTCTTCTCTTCAGATTCTAGATGTTAATCATGTGCTTTAGCCATTTTCCTGCCTGCTTCATTCATTGTGGGTATGATACATCGTACATTGGCTATGGAGAATGGGGGTACTCAGAGCAATAGCAATAAGAAGCATTAAGGATTTGAATTTCACTTTGCACTCATGTCCTTCTGTTGCCTCAAATAGACTTGCAGTGTGAAAGCTCATATGCCTTGTATTTGCAGATGAAGGTTAGGGCATTCAGACTTACCAGAGACAAGAGTGAACCTGGAGCACGCTTAATGTTTGTGGCAATCATTCACAAAAACATAGGTTGCTGTTGTTTCTGTCAAAGGCATTTCCTCAGGGTACACAAAGCCCACAAAACATTTTTAAATTCCTCCAAACACAACAGGAATCTGCAACAGTCTGAGCTGAAAAGGGAAGTATTTTTGAGATCTATTTATCTGGATGCCTCATAAACCATTTGATTAAAAGTGGTTGGACACTACACTAGCAGATACAGTCAGTGCAGACATGGACATGTTGTAGGATCATCCCTCCACTACAGAAGGGAAGCTTAGTCACTGCCCCAGGACACCTCTGGGGAAAGGAAGAACACCTATCATCTCTTTCTGTCACTAGACTTCAAACTGCCAGTCCAGCCCATGGCATTTTGCAAGCATTACTAAACAAGTTCACATCTGTACAAGCAGATATATCAAGGGAGTTGACTGAAGCCACTGACTGCAAATGCTGAGCTCTGACTTGAAAATCTCTTTCTCTCCACCTGGCCTACCACAGTCTGTACTGCCAGGGAGGGAAGCCTCTCCTGGAGAGCAGTTTCTGGTCAGCTCAGATAAGTCACTCACTGCAGTTGCTACATGGGAGGTGAGTCAACTCAGTTGGACAACTTGGAATTTGTAGAAATGGTTCAGATTGAAACATACCCAACAACTAAGCTCTACACCTGTGATGTGCATGAACCTAGTAATCTGCCCAAATGCACGTGTCTTGTGGGAGCAGGGGGAAGGCTTTCAACGTGAAAGATTTTTTGGGGGGATAGAAAAGAAAAAGCACAGCTACTCCTGTGATCATCTTCAACTGACAAAGCTATTGTCACAAGAAGAAAAAAACTAGGGAGTTATCTCCCTTCAAAATATTAAATTTAGATGAACCTTGACGTTTCTAGGTGAGAAACCAAAGTTTAGCTCCAGGTAATAGTACATACGCTATGTATGTCACTAATGAAATATATACAACAACTAAGACACATTAGCTAAGAGAGGCCCATTAGTCATTTGTGTGTTTACAACACACTTCTTGAGGCTTGAACATAGCTTCTCTGACTTGATGAAGTATATACAGAATACCATTGTGATTTTTCCACAGAATAGTAGCTAGTATCGAGGAAATGCAAATACTGCATAGTGCTGCGAGATCCAAACTCACAGAGTACTGTTGTAGCTGAATTGTTTGAAAAGACATATGGCATCCCAAGTGTAACAGATAGTTGAATCTCAAGGGGGAACCATTGTTCATTCATCTGGACCAAGTGACATTCTTTATGCAAGAATAATTCCTGATTAAAGGGTGAGTTTTAATGGAAACTAATTAGGCAACCTCTTTAGCCTGGGCATAATGATCAAATGAGCTGTCACACAGTACCTGATACAATGATCTCACTTGGTACAAGATTTTATTCCTTAGCAATTACACTCCCACGTTGCACTGCATGTGTTTATTGCCTGGAGCACACATGTCAAATTAAAGAGCAGCTTATGCACCTGATATTTAATTATTGCCTAGCACTACAGACAACCGGGAAATGTCAAAGCGAGCAGTCCTGCACTAGAGCAACTAAAACGGATATCTTCCCTGGCAAAGGAGAAAAATAGAGATAAAATATGTATGGATGATTCAGTTGTCTTACAATTCACAGTTACAAAAAAATGGCCTCCCAAACCTTAAATAATTTACCATCATGCTCAATGCAGAGAATACTCCCTAAGCAGAAGAGCACGTGAAACAGGTTCACCAGCCCACACGATTATTTCTATTAGATGCATTTTTGCATGATTAAAGTGTTTACAAGAAAGTGGTGAAATTTGAGCTGGTTTATACCAACTTCAAATACCAAAGGGATCATTTATTTATTCAGGTATGGACTAATTCACAGGTGTTAAAAGAAACATTCATTTCTACAACTCTGTTATCCTGCAGTTAACTTAAAGTCATCCTTAGTTTACTGGAAATTTTCCTAAATTCCTTCATAGCCAAATCACCTCCTTAATCCTAGCTGTAATAAGGCTGAAATGAAAAGCCAGCAATACCAAAAGAGATGCAAGCAAAGTGTTTCCAGCAAATTGAGACATGCTAATCAAAAAAGAAAGTTTTATGGCTGCGAAGGATGTGCTGACAATAAGGTGAGGAAAAATCCATACAGCCCTAAGTTTTGAGTGCAATTCTTAATAAAGAAAAAAATGTGCACGAGACAGAAGAGTTTCTCTTAGTCACTGAGCTGTAATGGAACACCCAAATAGAGATACGATGGTATCCTGTGGCTAAGAAAGTTGTGTGTGTATCTTGGACCATTCTACTCCAAATAAAGGAATCTAATTACCCGTAATCTTAATTGCACAGTCTAATACTAAAAAGGCTTAATAAGAGTGCTTTTGTATTTACAAAACTGCACAGCTTGTGAAAGAACCCTCAAAACATTTGGCAGGAATCCCAGCCGAGGTATGACTGACTGGAACCTCTAATGACTACAACATGTAAACAAGTGTTTTGTTTCGACTGATAATCATTAACTTCCAGTGTCAGACTTATCCCACAAGGTTTTGTTCACTCCTTCACCAGGCTGCTTTACAAAGGCATCTGGTGCTAAGGGAAAGGGCAAGGGGGGGGGAGGCGGAAAGTGCGGAGGGCTATACAGTGTTGTCACTCTTAAACTAAAGTGGCAGTAGGCAAATGAAAGGGTCATGAGGTAAATGCTTCTAACAAGGAGCAAGCTGCTGTGATAATTCCCACCATTCTTTGATGGTCCCTCTTACTGTGTGACTTAGTGACATAATGTGCTAGACCTCCTGGTTATTTTATTTTTTAATGAAGAAAGGTAATTTGAAATGGAGTCTCTCTGAATTATTGTTTCATGCCATGGTAGCTTTCAAATTTAAACACGTGCAAGAAAAAAAAAAAAAAGAAAATGGAAATTTGCTTTCCTTTACTACTGTTGTACTGGGACAATATGCCTCTAAGTGCTGCATTAAAATAAAAGACAGAGGAGCAGCTGAATATGAGTCCTTTAAGGGTAAATCTGACCTCATGCACAACAGAAGGGAAACATGTCAGAAATTACACACACTGCCCGGGTTAGCTCAGCTTTGAAAGGGTGCTCAACAACAGTCATTTTAAAAGTGAATTTCAAATGTCCAGATCCTCAGCTAGACCAACTCTGCTAAAATGCAGACACCATGGGGAAGCCAAAGCCATGGATGTCTCATCATTCATTCACTTTACTATTAAAGTACTACCCATTCAAATAATTTTATGGAGAAACACAGAAGAAGTTGTGAAAAAATATGTCTATCATGTATAGCGTTTAGTAAAACTTTGCAGTCTACACACAAAACACTGAATAGCCCATTGTTACATTCTCAACCCTTTCTTAGCTTGAGAAGTGCAGCTAATTTGGTAATTTTTAACCACCCAGTTTAAAACAGCAGGAGTAGTTTACAGATTGCAGATCCAGTACTTCTGCGGCTAACTGTGAGTAAATGGTCATTTGTAAAGTCCATTTAACTATCGATACCACAGAGACTAGTTTCAAAGGTTTACACGTATTTCATGCCCTGCCAGGATCTTGCCTGTGAAACAAGCCTTTCCTGATCAGTTTTAGCAGAGCACGGAGAAGCGGACTGCACACAGCTCTCACGGCTGCATGAAGGAATTTATGCATGCAACTCTCCAACAGCTCTGATATATAACCCCGCTGAATCAGGTAGGAGCTGTGAATCAGCCCGGTTAAATTTATTTAAAAAACACTTGGCAAAGCAAGTTCACAATTGTTTAATTTTCATTATAACTGCTGCCTCACAAGATAATGAGCCCTCATAACAGTGTTTTATATAAAAGCACATTATGCCTTTACACAGCACACACAAATGGCCAGTGATTATTAACAATGTTAAAATGTCAGTAGAACCAAGCCAGCATAACGGCATAGATTTAGATGCCATAAAAGCTGCAAATGACTGTTACATTGTTTTAAGGAAGCATCTTAAAAAGGCTCTTACAAATAGAGGAAAAAAAAATATTTGCTGTGAGGAATAGAAATTTATGATGAAATGTCAATCAAATTTGACTCCACGACAAGCATTAGGCACAAGAAGCAGCTAAGCTCATCACTGCTGCCACTAGCACTCTCAGTTTTAGGATTAGAGACGAAACGCTCCATAAATAATTTTTGCTTTTACCTTTACCTTGATTTTTTTTTTTTTCCCCCTTGCCATTCCGGGATTTCAGTGTTTTGGAATGCTTTAAGAAAACATTGTCAAAGTAAAACTTCAGAGAGTCCAAATCTGCACATTTGCCACTGATTTATGATCAGAAAAAAGGGTCCAACATTTAAACTAAAGTCTAGTGAAGAGTAAAAGGTCTAGACAGGATAATCACTATCTAAATTATTACAAATGTTTTAGAGGTTTTTAGCCTCAAAATGCCACTCTATGCATCATCTTAGATACAAGTGGGTCTTACTCCCATTCACTGAGGAGAAAATTAGTATGGTAAGAAGTCTGAATCACAAACGATTCATGTTAGGCTGTTTTTGGTTATTTACACCAATTCTCCAAAGTTAATTGTGTGAATTTAAATTTATTCAACTCAGTAGGCGCTGTTTAAGTTAGTTTTCTTTTAAAATTAGAAAGAAAGAAGAATTGTGTAATGAGGTTTGAGAGATAGTGTTACTTGATGTAAGTTTTCATTTGGGCTGTTTTTTGGGGGGGGTTAATTTTTGTTTTGTTTTTAAGTTACTACTTTGTAGCAAAGAATACAGCATCATCTAAAATTTGTCAGAAGAACTACTGTTTTTCTCCATGTAACTCCAAAGTTCTACAAATGTATAGAAGTTAAATAATTTTTAATTTAACTTGTTCAGTTGCCAGGCCACATGCTGCATTTCATTTCATACATTAACAAAAGGTGTTCAAGAGCAAATGATTTGTGAATGCTAATGTTTCCCCCACTAAAGATATGCTTTTATAAACATAAACCTCCAACCTCTTTATTAAATATGAATATAAACAGAAATGTGAAATCAAGCATTTTAGACTGTCCTGATCCATGTAATCCATTGCCAATAATATTTTTTTCATTTCCAAATATTATCATTTTATCTGACACAGACAGTAGCTGTTCAAATGCAATATTCAATAAACATTTTTATCTCCCTCTCATTAACAACAGGCCTAATTTTTCCCCTCAATTATTATAAACCAAAGACTTTAGAAACTAAGATAGCTCAAAGAATAAATTGGTACATCTGTATAATTAATATAATATAGATTTTTGAACCAAATAGACAGGGGATTTAAAACATGACTTTAAAATATTAATATTTCATTGCTCTCATTGGGCACTCAATTGTGAGCTGAGTTTAAGGCAGTAAATTAGTCTTCCTTAATCATGCATTAGGATAGATATTGTTTCTCAAAAGTTGGAAATCCATCATTTGTTTCCAGTCAGCTTTAACACTTAGCAGGTTTGTAATACACACATAGACAACAAAAGCCTGAACGTTAGCAAAGACACTAAGAGGATTATTAATTAAGTCACATTAGTACAGTGTGATCAAAACCAAGACATCAGTACCCTTAAGGCAAAAACACATTTCAGGTCAAACTTTACACCCACATATATGTGTATGCCTATACATACACACACACACAAACAGCCACACATAAAGAAGTTTATATCAGACTGACCTTCCTTTATGCTAAGTATATATATATTAAAAAACCAAAAAGGGCATCAAAGTAACTATTTGCACTGGCTGTTTCATTTATTTGCACTGTAAATTGTTCGAGATCAGATTTTAAAGCTCGTTTGGTTTTTGATCTTTTCAAACCCAAACCATTGTCTCCTACTGTATATACTGATGGCCTGGCACCACCCTATGGCAGCCATCAGAAATGCAGATGGGAGCACTTCCAGATGCATGGAGAAAAATTAGCAACACCTAAACATATTAAAAGAAGTAGCAAGTGTTTTCTCAAAAATAATCAACAGGCACCTATTCAGAAACTAGCTGGCTGCTCTTAATCATGTTTTAAATCGGCTCAACAAGTGTGATTCCTGTGAAGAGTTTAGTGTTGTCCAAAATCCATAACAAAGTAAATTAGTTAGTAAGTGAATGCTATATTTGTTTTTTAAAAAATTACTGTTAAATAATCACAATTCTTATCACATCAAAGCTCATAACCAGATTAGAATTATTGCTAGGCCTCCTGTGACAGGAAAGCTCACCTTCAGTGTGTAACTACAGAGTAAAGGGTAAAAGTTAATCAATTCCAGCAACTAGAGAAAGAGAAATAGGTGGCTTCAAAGTAGAGAAGAAAATAAGTCTTTAGTGATTTCTTAGACACAGCAAATGTTATCCAAGCCTTACTTGTTCCATGGGACACATGATGGAAAATGTAAAACAAACAAATAAAACTAACAAACAGAAAACACAGGAAAATAAATGTAACACCAGAAAAAACCTAAACAAAACCAAAATCATACACCCACTCCTCAAATAAATGTAAGACAGTAAGCAATTCCTATGGCACCTCCATTCCTCAAACAGGATAACAAATATTATAGCCTGTAGTATCAGGAAAGCTGGCCATTTCCAATGAAGAGGTAAAGTCACAACTTAATCCCCAGTCATTTTACTCAGTCGGAGTATTTGTGCAACTCCAGATTAGATTTCCAGCATATGGAATTACAACAAAATGTAAAGGCAATATAAGAAGCCAAAAAGCTTGTTCAAAAATCCTTGGAAATAATTCAGTTTCTTTGTCTCAGAGAAGATGCTAAAAACCTACTTTGTATTAAAAGTTTAACTCTAAACTGTCCTATGTTCTGGTGCGTAGTTTGCTCTTCATTGCCTTACTTACGAAGGCTGAGCTTTATCAAATGTGAAAATAATTTCCTGCTGCTCCCAGAAAACAATAAAAGAAAGCAAACAGCATTTAGACTTATCCTTTTTTTTTTTTTTTTTAACATATAAGTAGGAAACTTGAAAAGGATGAACTGGTGAGGCATATTCTTTAATCGTTAGATCGCTTACTACAGGTTTTGCGTGAAACTGACTGTAACAAACATCTGTAACAAAATTTAAGACCTCCTGGATCTCACAAACATAGAGCACCTGCAGAATTCCACAGAAATGAACAGTGCTTTCAGAGGAGAAATTAAATCTCAACTGCCATCACGGACTAAAAATGCTGTGACAGCTTCATCTAATTTTAGATAAGCTGTATTTTTCAAATGTAAAATGAAGTGAATGGAATAATGTGTAAAGTTTGCTTGTTGCTGTGTTATCTAATTCCACTTAAAGTTGTCATGACTTGCCTGTACACTTCCATTACTTCCATGCACTTCTGCAAGAACTGTCTAGGCATCTATAGCTTGTAACACTGGATATTCCTGTATTTAAGGGAAGAAAGATGAAATTATGACTAATATACATGTATGTTGTGGATATTCTTGCAACAATTACAAACTCTTTTAATTACAAAAATCCTCAAAATTTCAGGATCACCAGTGACAGTCTAACAGAGACAAAACAACCTATGCTTAGAGAAATTATTCTGGACACTTGAGTGCCAGGAAAGGAAATATTTACACAATTATTTTTTTTCCTGCAGTTCAACACTGACTAAATCACAGTTTCTGGACCACAGCTCCCTATGAGGAGAATGATTTTGCAGCAGATTTCAGAAAACCACTAAACACCTGTGCTCATGAGAGTAGCACTTGTATTTCTATAAAAGCTTCCTTAGGAGAGAATCAAATTTCTTCAACAAATTAAGACACAAACGGTGCTCCAAAAGTGAGCAGATATTACTACATACATTTTATAGACAGAACAGAGGTGCACAGGGATTTAATAATTCCTCTGGATGAGATGGCAAGTCTGAAGCATCTTGTGTCTCACTCACTGAAACATCCTTTCTCCCTTTTCTTTATTCTCTAGGCAATTACCACACTAACGATGAAGGTTCATTGAATTTACTGAGAAAATGGAAAAGGCATAGAATATATTCTTACTATGGTAGATTTTAACTTAGAAGACATTATTTGTCAGAAATTCCATGGCGTCAAAAGGAAAAGAAAACTAACAGCAACAGCAAAGCTTGCACCACTAAATATAATAGTACAATTTATATGTTATTTTCACAAGGATAAGCTGTTTTCTAAGGACAAGACAAAATAATCAACTCTATAGAAACAGCTTGAGTAGTCTAAATATGTCCCAGTTAAAATTTTTAATGAAGCTGCAGAGTGAATGCAAATCTACAAGTCCCAGAGCTGGTGTAGCACCATGTAATTTCTAAGTAACAGTGCCTGAGAAGTCCCCCAGCAGCACGCCGCAATTCCTGCTAAAGAACCGAGTACCCTTGTAGCACATTAGTGGTCTACACAGCAGCATTCAATCAGTTCCTTTAATCCAAGGAGTGCCTTTTTACTTTGTGAGGAATCTAACTCTACTGGGGGGATTTGAACTGGAGGCCTTTGGATCCGAAACCAGCAACATTACTAACGCAAGCGAAGGCAAATCTCCAGTACCTTTTAGCGGGAGTCTTAAGAGGCCTGTAAAAACAGTGAGAGTCTCTCCCTTGCAGGGATACTAGTTATAAGGGGTAAACCACTTAGCCAGGTTTAACAGAAACCAGTGGTGGGGGGAGAAATACCCACACAGGAAAAAGGGATGCTAAATTATAGAGGAACAGTAGCACATATATTGTATTCATTTCAGGTCAGAGTTCACAAGGAATTAAATCCTGGCAGAGCCTGAGGGCTTTCAGCTACCATCGGGCCAAATCCTCCCATATTTAATGTTTCCTTACAAAATAAAAACACTGCCAGGGACTCCCAAATTGTTTTTCCCAACTTAGAAGAATATCTGGAGTGCTAAAGTGAGAGGAAGATGTGACAAAATTATTCTGGCTTACAGACAGAGATTTCTTCACCTCCTTAAAGCAGCAGGAAAGTCAGATGTGTAATAGAACAAGTCAACAGGAGAACAAATTTTTCTCATGAAAACTCAAGGCAAGAGATTACTTGTTTTCCTGCTTGCTAGTAGGACAGTTTCCCCCACTGCTGGAAGACTTGGAGAGCTTGTACACTCTTTCCATGGAAAGAGCTGCTCCCTCCCCCACCTTCCTGCTGCTGTCCTTTCCAGGTGAGATCAGCAGATCTGAACTCCAGCACACCGGGCTGACGGGAAAGCTGAAAAGCTTTCCTGGGGTTTTTGGCTCACGACCTCTAACTTTTTGGGATGATGCCAAAGTACAGCTCTTTCTGTGCTTGTTGGCTCAGCCGCCCAAACAGACTGAACTAAAGCACAGGCCTCTAAAGGACAATTACTCATTTATGCACAATGAGCATACAACCTTATAACAACCAGGACAAATACAGCACTTCAGGGTCAGACACCAGTTTTGAATAAACACGAAGTGAATTACACAGAGTGCATGTCATTTAGATGTTTTTGAGCAAGTCAACAAAAAGCACGTGCTTGCACAGAAAAGGAAACCTTACCCCCACTTGACATAACACAGCAAACATGGCTCCGTTGTGCTTTATTTTTGCATGAAATTTGTTACGTCAAAAAGGAGAAATCTTCACTACCATACAGAGCTCTCCAAGGGACACTTCGGTTCAGAGAAGCGAGTTCATGCACTGGCAGGCAGCAGGATGGCTCCTCAAAACCCCTCTGAAAAAGCTGCACAATAAATAGGGAGCACTTGGATCCAAAGTTTATGCAGTAATATAAAATATTAACTCCAGCCAGGGTGTGTAGCCTTTGCCAAAGCTTGATTGGCGTTAGGTGATTTTGGCAGCGTTGCATACAAAGATTTCAATGGAAACCCAGGCAACTGAAAATTAAGTGTAAAAAATAATATAGACTAGCATCTACCTCAAGCCCTTGTGCAGCAGAAGAGGTCAGCTAGGTAGCTGTTATTCTAAAGGCAAGGAGGTATATTTAAAAGCAGCTTTAAAGCTTTATAGAAAATAAATTGTGATACAGAAGATACCATGAAACCTCACCTAGCTAGCAGCTTAATCTAAAAACCAAAACCAAAGGAGGGAAAAGTCGGTGGACACAGGAAACCAAGAAAAAAATATGTAGGTCTGACATTTCAGTTAATTTCTGTGTTCGTTATTCATTAAGTGTTTTGTCTACATCTACTGATAAAAGGCTTTAATCCCTACACTTCAATAATTCCAAATCTCTATGAATGACAATTTAAGGCATTTTATTTACCCTGTATTTTTAAAAATGTGGTAATTAAAATAATCTGTTTTACACTTATTAAAAATAAATTATTGCATATTTTAATGTTTTTCCTCCCTGCAACTTTTTCTTAATTAGTTATTTAAACTGCGTTGAAAATCCCAAGCCAATACATTTCAATATTCATTTTTCTATTTTAATTTTTCAAACAAGAAGAAAAGTTTTCCTCTTTAAGCTGAAAATTCAATTTAAAAAGCAGATTAAATACTCATTGGTGTTATTTTACATCGTTCACAGAGAGCTTTTATTTTCTTTAATATTTATTAATGACGACATTCTCGCATGTACACATTATCTTACATCTATTAGCATCTTTCATCTGAAAGGATCTTGAAGAGCTCTAACAAACAGACACTTTTGTAATTATGATGAGGGACTGACTCACTACTCGAACTCAAACCTCTCTGGAACAGAAATGCTTCAGCTGTCTGAAAGTCCACAGCACTGCTATGAGAAGCAATGAGGAGCACCTTAGTGAACTTCAGCAGAATCTGGTGCAATGTAGTGCCATTCCCTCTTGCTCCCATTCAATCCAAAAATAAAATTCATAAAGCAAACTAGTCAATTGTCAAGGCAAATTTGGCAAAGTGCGATTACTTCTGTTGACCTCCAAGATATCAGGCCTTGTATACCTAAATAAAGGATTAGTAAACATCATACTCCCAAATTAGAAGTAGCTACACGTATTTTACATAATTTAGTAGCACATACCTTGAGTTATGCCACTGTTTTGCCCTTTGAAGAGCACTGTCACAAAGCCTGCCACTGAACTACTTCAGCATTAGCAAAGAATTACCAAAAGTATACCAAAACCTACCTGAGTGCCATAGCAGACAAGACCCTCAGCAGATGTAAGCAGCTTCTGGGTGTGTGCCATGGCCACCCAGCCATGTTAGAGCAGAGCCTTCCAGTCCAGTGAAGGGAATGAAATCAAACTTACTTATGAATCAAACTTACAGGGTCCGATGAACAGACACAACTCAACCTCTACTGGTGCTTGTCAGACCATGAGCACAACTGGACAAACTCCTTATTGGCTGAAAAATTTGAATTAATTCATTGCAAAACATTCATGAAGTTCTTTGGGATTTTTTGGTCGGGTAGGTTTTTTAACGTTCTTTTTGCACTTTATATAGAGATTGATGCAGAAAGAAAAAAGGTTTTCCTATCACACACATACAAATATATGTGGTTTAAATTTAATTGTAATTACAGACTTTGTGAAAACAAAGCTTTGGTGGAAGATAGAAGCATAATTTCAGCTCAGTTGGAACCAAAGTAATCATGACACGGTGGGGAATAGTAAGAAGAATGAACTCAGAAAGCTTATGTAGAAAGTGACTGAGTTTAAGGGGTCCCTCTACATCTTAAAAAATAAAATAATTTTGCTCTTTAACTTTCCATGGATTTCCACCATGACATAGCATAAAATGCCTTCTTCCCTAGTTAGATATATGCTATACTATGTTTGGCTGGGGTGGATTAATTTTTCTTATGCCTATAGGCGTGAATGTTCAGTGTAGCATGTGTTTTCTACAACATTCAGAAAACACATTTTTTTTCCATAATTTCTGGGTTTCTATTTAACATGTTAGAAGAGCCACTGTGTCATTTTGTTCCCATGATATTGGTGGTGACTACAATATCTCTAGTTTGGCCAGTCTGTTTCTAGGTTTTCAGGTAAATGTCCAGTCCAAATGTTGGGTTTTTGGTGGTGTTGTTTTTGAGGCTGTTTTTTGTTGTTGCTGTTTCTGTGATAGTTTTTTATTGTTTGGTTTGATTTTAATTTGTTTGTGGTTTTTTGCCCTTTCGCCTATTCCACTATTTTTGCTAGTACAGACTGGTGTTTTATTCATATAGGAAATAAGAAGGTGACATATGAAAGCACACCCTTGGCATAGGGTATATCCCAATTTCCAGCATCATTTTTATTGCCTGCATTGTCTAGTACTTCCCTAATATTGTCTTCCTCTTTCATGCTAATCATGTCATATAGTGAGTAGTATACACTACTCCCTCTGCAGTTGGCATAGTCTCTTCATTGCTTGACCTTTCCATTTAGAACCCAGCTTAATTCAGGTCAATATGCCACAACTAAAGATGAAACTTCTATGTAATTGATCAGAAAGACATTCCAGTGATGTATTAATTAAAAAATTTTCTGTTCCAATGTCTTCTTCCCAGACTTCATAGAATTGTTTAGGTTGGAAAAGACCTTTAAGTCAAACCACTAACACAGCACCACCAAAACCACGTTCTGAAGTGCCAAATCTACACGTCTTTTAAATGCCTCCAGGGATGGTGAGTAGTGTCTGAAAGTAGAAGTTTTTTAAAGTTCACTTTAGGAAGAAAAAACAGATAGAATCCAGTACACGTGTGCACTGGATGCATGTGTCTATAGAAATGCAAACTCCACATCAGTCTGATACTCTACGTTTCAGGAACAGGAAAATTTGATCTGTACAGGAATTTCTCATTAGGAGTGAAGAGGACTAGTCTAACCTCCCAGAAACTAACCCTTATCACCTACCAGATCCTGATTAAGTAATCACAGCAATCCTCTTTGCTCATGCTTTGCTCATATCTTTCCTGATTACCAGGGCTTAGGGTTAAAGGACATAGCAAAATAACCCAGTTAAGTTTTGTCCAACATGGAATGAAATACTTCCATATAATTTGCCAGAAGTACGCATTGCACTAAACTGGAACAAAAAAGGAAATAATAGGTTTATAAGTTTATTATATAGCCCAATAACCAATGTTTTCTCAGTCAGCAGCCTTATTTCCTTTAAAAAATGGATCAGATTCTTCTTCATTCATGGTTTTTCTCAATCTGTAGTTCAAGCATGATGGTCAAGCCATAGGGATATGACAGCAGTTATTCCTACTTTTAACTCCAACCTAATCCTCAATCATTTTGCAAATTTCTATCTATCTCAAATGTAGTACTCTGTAAAATAAATTTAAAAAAAATAAATCATAAAAAAGTAACTACAAGATCTGTATTAGGCCTGGGCCCAAGACTTCAGTCTAATGCTGAAGATCCAAATTTTATAGTTTAAATATCTGCACTGTGACCAACTGTCCACTCTAGTGATTCTGCAAATTGACAACTCTGAATGAGAACAGAAATCTGCAGATTCCATTGCCAAATCAAAGCCACATATATTAACTGTCATCATGAAAAACTGTACTCATGAAAAGTGGGAGTACATATGTGCACATCGATATTCTATACACTGCATGCAAATTCTCATTCTATAGGAATTACACTGTTGCAAAGCAGAGCTAGAAAAGCTCTACACTAAGGCTACATCCCTGTGGAAATACTGCATGAAAAGGCTTTTTATTTTTAAAGATAAATTAAATTTTTTGTATAATTGAGTCACACTTTTCATGTAGCACTCAGCCTAGGGATGTCTGCAGGAGAAAAGAACAATATCTTACTAAATCCCTTTTAGGATCATTAAATTTAGATCACAAAACTCTCGCAGGCATGCAATTCCAAACATGTCACAGAAACAAAAGGAACAACAACAAAAAATGACAAGCTTCTCTTACATTATTTTCCTTCTTTACAATGATGTTTAAGGTAGCAAAGTGTTAATGAATTCAGTACAATGTATCATGCATTGTGTTAGAACTTTTATATTGTTGAAAAATTGTCATATTTGGCTAGGCAGCTGCATGGAGAAAAAAGCTCTGACAATATCTAATTGAGTCTATTTTTACTGTCTTTCAGATAACATTGTTAGAATTATGTACTGTACATATTTCTTATTTTTAGTTTCATACTCCCTCCCCCCTCTTCACAGCCCTTCTCTGACACAATATCTTACTACTGCTGCTATAAATCCAGGTCATTTTCACAAAACTGTGAGTCCTATTCTATAATACTGAAATGGGGCTACAGGCTGTTATGTAAATCACTATTAATAACAGAGTATTGGGGACATGTGCCTCTTTAAAGCTGGTCCTTCTTGAGAACACTGACTGGGACAAGCTTCAAGCTCCATTTCCTACTTTATCATACGCTTCCTGGGCATTTTTGAGCTAAACATTTCAGAGTTTGCTTGGTCTTTCCTGTGAAATGGGAATAGCAGAATATTTTCTTTAGGCTTTTTTCTGCCTTTTGAAACAAGGAATGCTTCAACGCAAAGAATGCCTCTTCTGCCTACATATCATGTCAACATAACTGCTCCAACTTATACACAAAATTTCTGGTACTGCCACAGGATATTTGTAGGACTTTCACCACAACAACTTTACATCTCTCATCCTGCTGATTTCTCTGCTGATGTCACAGGATATTCTGAGTTGGAAGGAATCCACAAGGATCATTGAGTCCAACCCTTAAGTGAATGGCTCATAAGGGGATCAAACCCACAACCTTGGCTTTGTTAGCACTGAGCTCTAAACAACTACCCAATCAGCCTATTTTCAGCCTTTTCACTTGTGATTTTTCATGAGTTTCCCAAGCCTCCACAGGCTTGTAGGAAACTCAGGTAAGTAGGTTAGTCACACAGACAGAACAATTTTCTCCAGGGATGGAGAAAGCATGTCTTGTGCCTCATCCTTTGCTATAGTCTCGTTCCCTACTTGAACTGGTTAAGCAAGTTGCAAGACACTAAGAAGGACTGTCAGAAGCACAAATTTTAGACTGTCAGAAAGTCTTTTTAAAATGAATCAAACTGCCTGGGGATGCACACACCAAGAAGCACCACTATTGCAGAAGTACAGGTGGAGAAATCTACTCTTCTGGACAGCCAGCCAAGAGGACTGGACCTTTAGCTTCTGCAAATGTAGATATCATATCCTGCTTCCATTCAGGAAAACAGCAGACCAAACTAAACAAAGCAAACCAGGCAGGTGAAATAGTCTCAGCTCACCACACAGAAATGCATTTATTTAAAATTACTTCTGCTTAGGATTAATGACTTAAAAGATATCCCACCATTTAAAAACAACAAAAAACTCCACACCAATACCAATCCACTCCCCACAAATGCTGTTGTTTAAATATTACCTTGTACCGAGAAGGTAAAGACACAGATAACTGGGAGCAGGACCCTTAATGAAAATTTCAACAATCATGATCCAAGAGAGCATTTTGCTATATGTAAAACTAGGAAGACTTTCAATAACTGAACTGCACTATGCTGAGGAAAACATTTTATTGAGAAGCACCTGAATTATTTCAGAGACAAGATGCAGCAGAAGACAGCAAGTAAATAGGACTTTCAAGATGGGACATCAAACTACCTCACAAAAATTACAAACAATGCTCAGCTTGCTTACTTTGAGTTTCTGCAATTTCTTTGGTTAACTCCTATTGGCACCACCAAGATTTTTTGCTAAAAAGCAGAGGAAAATTGTTTTGTCTTGATCTTTGATAAATATACATTCATGTAGGTAAATTGAAATACTGAGCAAGAAGTTGAAATTCCAGAAACTGAAACTAATCCATTTAACAGAAAGAAAAAAAATTTATTACTCTTTTCCTTCCAACAATAGAATAATTGAGTTTATAATGAAAAGCAAGACACCATTTTGCAGAAAACTAAGTAAAATATAAATTCTCTATACTTTTCCCTTACCCCTTACCCTCCAATTCCATCTCTATAAAAACATATTTTATTATTTTTCTGCATGACACCTCACATTCTCATCGTAGAAACCTAATACTGAAACATTGTTCTCAGTGATTCAAGCTTGTGTAAGTTTTTAGGTGCCCACAGGGACACTGATTATTAGAGAAACAGGAGAAAAAAAGAGGAATGAAAATAGAACTTGGAAAGCATGGCAGTCTCAGGGAAGAATAGCTGGGATCTAATGAGGAGCTGTACCTGTGAAACCTAATAGCCAGAGCAGAATTAGCCATTCAGGGTGGCTTACTCCAAACAGTTCTTACAGCAGGTTTAACAGCAGAAGAGCTCCAGAGCGATATGAAGTGCAGCTGTAGGTACAAGTAACAAATGCATGAGTTAGGAGACTTGCTCCTCTGTTACAGATGCCCAGAGGCTACGGTCAGACATCCAGGATATGAAAATGGATACACCATATAATCAAGACCATAATGCCCACGGCATTCACTTCCATTTAGCCTGCAGGCTTCTGAAAGTACAGGGAAAAGTCTACTTGATTATGGGAACTGGTATTACATATGTATTGCCAAAGAGAGCAAAATTCTCTAATACTATAACACAACTTTTCATTTTTCATGAGTTTCCTGATTTACAGTGCATAGCGTACTGGTTTGAAGAGATGGATTTAGGAATCGATTGGTTTGTGCACAAACTCTTCTATTATTAAAAAAAAAAAAAAAATCAGTTTAATTTTCCTGCGTGGATCTACACAAAGACTCAAAATGAAATGTCACCAACTTTGTAGGCTGAACTATAATAACCTTCATACAGATTCTGCCCATGTACCTCTGCCAGTTCCCAGTAGAGGTGAAGACTGGGTCTCACATGAAAAGTTTTAAAAAAAAAACTAATTAAATCTGTTTGACTACTACAATTTACTATCTGGTATTACTAGTGACTGCATATAAAATAGCAACTGCTGATGACAAAAACCTAGAAATACTTCCTAAAGGAGATTTCCACTTTCTGAATGCAAGATGAGCTGCAGCCTAATAATGATTGCTACGGCATTTATTATTAATAGCATATTTTTGGAAATAAATGATTATGTTAAGGGCTTTTTGTGCAACATTCAGTCTGACTCTTACCTGTTCATCCTCAAGATTATGGTAACATGGGAAAATAAGTATAATGTTATGGTCATTTCCCATTTATGTCCAAGTTATACACAGGATAACCACATGAACAAACCTCTTGTAGATACATGGAATCCAGGAGTTCTACATGGACTGTTAGCTGCTGGCCTCAAAGATGTACACTTCATATAAAGCCTTTCAGAAGTGGTTAAACCTCCATCCTGGAAAATCCAAAACGTGGATCCACAGGGCTCATGGAAGGCAGCTCTAGTCTCTCACTGCTCTGATAGTGAGTTTTTTGCTCCTGATTTTCAACCTGAATGTACTCATGGTCAACTCATATTGTTTTTTTCCCAATTGTTCAGTGTTCTTGCGTCTTCACTTCCTCCATATAGTCTGCTTCTCTGCTATTCAGTTTTTCTCCCTCTCTCCTTTCCTTCCTGTTTCCCTGCTGTCCTTGAGAGTTTCTTGGGTAATTTACTGTTTGCAAGGACCTACTTGACAACAAATTATTCATTTCCATTTTGCAAAATTATGCAAGTAATTTATTTAAGCATCCTGTTGAATGTGTGTACATATAAAACACACAATTGTTACTAGTAACTTAATTATCAAACAGCTCAACATGACACAAGCCAAAACAGAGACTTCATTTTTTTGTGTCAGTAAGAATACTTATGCTCCCTGGGGCACGAAAATAGTTTTTGGTCTTAATTCTGTTTATAGCAAAGTCCATTTTCAGAGTGGTTCACACAGGACATTTCCTACTACAGTGGAGTCACAGAAGCAAGATTATTCTCTGAAATCTTTCTGCTTCTGGCAATTGTCAAAGAAAATACCCTGAAATAAACACACCATTCATTTGCCCTAGCAAGCTTCATACAAGCAGCTCTCACTACTGAGTTGCAATACTGGATCAATGCTCAGGTTTGTGAACAAATTCCTGTCATAAGTGTCAGTCCCACACCATCCTTCATTTTGAGAACTACCCTTAATAAAATTAGCAGAGACTGACTGCATATTCTTTTCTCTCAAGTACATACTGACAAATAATTACAAGGAAACCAGAACATCCCTAAAGTGGCAAAGTTTCTAAGAAACGTGTAACAGGATGTAACCATATTTCTATTGTGTTCCCTCCTTATAATACAGGAAATTAACTGGTAGGACATGAAAAATATACTAGAAAGTAAACTCAACTTGAAAACATCAGAAACAAAGTTGAACTTCATAAACCAAAATATGGAAAAATTAAGCCTTGTGCATGGTTTGAGGCTTTATCAAATTTATACCCTTAATATTTAAAATTATGCAATTGCTGCAAGGCCTGCCTCTATCTCTTTTGAAAAGTCTAATACAAAACTTTTTTAAAGGAGACTGCAAGCTTGTCTGTGTAGCCAACTAATTTACTCATATCCCATTTAAGAAAGCTCTTATTTTACAAGTCAGCTCTGCTTGTTATACATGCCCATTTTGTAAAGGGCTATAACTCACGCCAGTCAGACTACTGGATGAGATGCAACAGAATAAAGCGATTATCCTGGTAACTTGGGGGAAATGAGTTCATCCAGCTGCTCCATCTGATTAATAAAATATATAGTTTGTATTTTGAGACTGACTTCATTTCTCTTTGCCTTTACATTTCACATCCCATTACAGCCAAGTTCCTTTCTCTTTTTTGCTCTTCCCTTTGTTTACCTTTCTCTCTTCCCATGAACTACTCTTCTCCTAACACTCTGTGTACTCTGCACTGTCCGCCTTCCTCTTTGACACATGCTATCTTGATGGAGGTCCACCTTATTTCCTCCACTTCTCTGTCTTTAGAGCAATTCCCTCATAACTGAGTCCTCCTTCCAGAAGCATCTCATTCCTACCATGTCCTGAAGGGCTTCCAGCCTGGTAACCACCTTTTGTCACACACACGGATCACAAACTGCAATAGACACCCCTCTGGATTGCACTCTGATCCCCTCCACACCAGGTGTCTGGATATTTCCAGCACTGGGGTATCCTATGCATTGTGAAGGCATCAGCAAGCCCATTGCTCCCACAGGCCAGATACTTCTCTGTCAAGAGAGAGAGCAAGTGTGTTGCTGCTGCTTTGATTCACCACAGATTTCCCAGACATGGAGCCAGAAATACCCTCCAACTGTGTTCTTTAACCAGAGGTCTTGCAGCCAACAAAAAGGATTCCCAAATCACACTGCTCAGCAGGAGTTTTGGAATGTGTTTATTAAAACTAAGATTTTTTTCCATGTAGGACAGCCCAAGAAGGAAGACAAGGAAAGGAAGAACCAATGCCCAACCACTGATCCCCAAATTCTGCTACAACTGAAGTGAGAAGAGCCTTCAGGCTTAGGTCATCTTGTTTGATGCCCCCAAAGATCATTGACCAAATGCAAATTACAACTGTTTTACCATTCTCGCTTCTAATATCCCCTCCTCTCACTAGGAGATACTCTGTGTACTAGAGCCTACAAAAAATAAAACCCATCTATGCTCTCTCTGTGTGTTTTTATACAGACACTGTGGCTTTTGTCCTTTTGTGCTGCTCGAAAACAAAGCAGACAATCTTCCCCAATTATTGATTTCAGAACCCTAAAGGTTTTGAAATAATGCCTTTGCCTTTCAAGCCAGAAGGGTTGGAAACCGTGGCACAGAAAAAGTTTAAAAAAAAAAAGAAAAAAAGAAAAAAAAAACTGGCAACAAAGAAAATGTTTTTTGAAAGCATTCCCTCAGCAATTCAGAATCGATCTGCAGTGTGTTCCACTTGTGTTTGCTTTTCACAGCCATTAGAGCAAGAAAGCTCTATTTGCACTCATGCTCTGCCAAAGGGGTGGGAGACTGCTGTAGATCGTGGCCTCGATGACTGTGCACAGCTCATGTGGCAGCCTGGCAGAGTTCAGTGACGCTGCACAGAAACCAGCAAAGGCCTGGGCAGGGTCGGGAGAAAGACCCACCCTCGTTAAAGGGAAACAGTGTTAAAAGGATCAGTGACAGCCCAGGTGCAGCACTCAAACTGCTCCCCATTCATGGGCAAAGGTGTTTTCCTGCAACACTGGTCAGAAAGTGCAGACAGCAGTGTCCCTAACTTGTCTCTTTCTGTCCTCAGAGAATGAGTCCCTCACAGGGATCACTGCATGCTGCACCATGGGGAACAATCCTCTTTCCCTAAGCTTCCCTCTCCTCTACTCATCGTTCAGTTATTCTGTACTCAACAGATGGAGACTACCACCTACCTCCACAGAAATGAATCTGTGATGAAGTGAAAGCTGTCATTCAGCCTGGTCTGACATTAGGGAATTTCTATAGGTCAGGACCATACTTTCTCAGATAATTAAAAAAAAGAGGAAAAGGCAGCATAATCTTTCATTACATCACCTATTGGTGTATACCTGGTAATTCAAATGAAAAGTTGCAACATGGAAATGCACACCTGCCCCAAGGCAAGTAAGGGTATACCTATCTGTTTGACCTCAAATTGCTCCCTCATGCCTACAGACACACACTGAGCCACAGAAAAGAAGTTATTGCAGAAAAGAAGTTATTTATCCCAATGATCTCCTGTAAAATTCACATTTTCTGGGTAATCTGGAAAGACTGCCAAAATGTTATTTATTTATTTCCTAACATAGAGGTTGTTTCAATGGACCTTCCACAAGTAACAGAAAAAAAAATAAGCAAGCAACCCTTTCTCTGTCACAGAGCAGGCAAGTTCCTTGCTGCTGGAATGCAAGACCCCAAACTTCTTTGGCATATCTCTTGCACATTGAGACAAAACAGTACAGGAAGGAATAGCTGTTTGACCTCTCTTTCTACTGACAATAAGCATAACAAACATATGGGATGTATCTCTGTAGTGAGAAGAGCAGAGAAATTCCTAATTTATTTAATGCTATCAGAGGTTGGAAGCATTCTGTTACTTAGAAGGTCCCCTACAAACTCAGGCTTTTGTGAGGAAATTATTTTATCACCATGGAAAGTAATGCATTTAGAGATCTGTTGCCCTGAGACTTAGAAAAAGTGTCGGGTTACAACCATCTTCAGGAAGTTAAAATCAAAAGGAACTTACGGTTTTAGAAGAGACTCAAAATCTCAGCTTCTCAGAATCAATTTAACTACTTGAATGATTTTTTAGACTAAAAAAAGCACGTCAACTTTAATTGAAAAAAAAACCAAAAAAACATGTTTCTCTAACTAGTAGTCCAAGAGTCTGTGGCAGGAATATTTGACAGCACACTCTTTCTCATCTTTACTCTGACAAGATTTTTATACCTTGCCCATGGAACATCAGAGGTCTTCACCCTAACAGCTGCCATCCTTTCTCAGTAATCAATACTGGCCCATCATCTGCCAATATGGGAAATTCTTTCCTGATCTCAAACAGGTATCATGATAGTCTGTATCATATAGTGTGTGACATCTATGTGTTCTGCTCCATAATTTGTCACATAGCATCAAGTCAAGTCTCTTGTAGTGTTTTTGAACACGCTGCATAGATTTTAACCAATCCATTCAAACTATTAGTTGCCATTTTTATTTAAGGATGTTCCCTTTGTTAGCCTAAGAAGCTTTAATATATGACAACAAAGAATAAAAGGTAATTTTAAACAGATCAAATTCTAGTTTTGCACCTACTCACAAAACTGCTCATTTTTACTAAAAAACAAGTCATCACTAAAATCCCATGGAACAACCACAGTACCTATCTCTTTAATGGAAATTCAGAAGATACACTGTTTTTTCAGCATAGCCGGTCTTAGGCTTAGCCTATGTTATCAGATCTAAGAAAACAAACCAGAAGCTAGTTAAACAAACCTGAGTTTAAGCTTTCTTTCTGACAAGTTGTGACTGTGCAGAAAAATCTTTTTAATGCTTTGGTGCTACCACCGCAGTTAAATATCACAGATGTTCACTCAGAGCTACAGCAACACAAGTGCAATTTTCACCATGTCAAAAATACAATATTGTACTTCCTACTCATCTTCTGGCTACAACATGACCACAAAAAATAAAAGAAGACAGGAAAAAAAGGAAAAAAATAAATGTGGGAACTGTCTCCTAGGGAAAAGTCTGGAATTTCAAGTCTTGGCACTATTTATGCATGCTATGATTTCTTATGCACAGTCTCTATAGCATGAAAAAGCCTACATCAAATATGACCATCTTCTGAAGATTGTGTGGGTTTCAAAAAATCACTTTGCACATTCCAGTGCTAGTAGGTACCCACACTGAGTTATGAATAACTCCTAACATGTCTCAAAGCCAGCAAGCCTCTGGCACTACTTCAGGATATTCCTGGCAAAAGAGAGTTTTCCTACAAGCATCATATTAGACTCAGGTAGCATTTTGGAAAAGGATATTCTACCTACTGGGCAATCTTTTTTAAGAAGGGGTCACCCAAAGCACTCTTCATTATACATAAATATGCAAATAGGTTTTTATTCCTAGATTCCTCAGAAAACAAGGCTGATGCAATCACATTTGTTTATCTGTTTTTCAGCAAAGCTTCCCACATCAGCACATTTGCAAGTAGAACTAGTATCAAAGATATGTTGAGTGAAAACAAGCTGTCAATAGAAGGAAAAGCTCAAGGCTGGGCTTGTGCACTTACTGGTCCCTAGAAAGGTTTACACTGGGAAGACCAAAATAATTTTCTTCTTTTAAAAAAACCAGGATGACAACCCTAGGGTAAAGACAGGAGATCCTTCCAGGTCATGGAAAAATATCAGATTTCACCATCAAGAATTTCATGTAGTTGTACTGAAAACCAGTCCACAGTTGCTCTTGTGCTCCACAACTTATTTGCTGTTACCTTTCCTGTTGTTCCCAGTACCAGTGTAGCTCAGCAACATTAGAGCTCAGAGATCAGGAGTAGTCTGTTCTGGTTGTACTCATGCATGCCTGTCCAGCCTTACTTCATTGGTTTTTCTTCCCATTTGGAAAGAGAATTTCCATCAGATTCACAAAAAACCAAGCTGGACAGAGAGGTTCTATGCATTAACCTCATTCATTACACAGGCCTCTTGGAAAGAGCCCTTATCTTCTAGTTCCTTTATGTATACGCATTTTCTGAAGATTTATTTTTATATAAATTTTATATAAATCTTTTATATAAAGTGTAGTGACACTACAAGTCAACAACACTCTCATGCACATGGTGGGATTCTTGGGGAGTCCTGTGCACGACCAGGAGTTGGAATTGATGATCCTCCTGAGTTTCTTCCAACTCAGCATATTCTATGATTCTATGACCCCTTTTTTTCTCAATTAAGTAGTAAAATCAGTATGATTTGACCTACAAAAGCAAGGCTTTACCCCATTTTTTTTTGGAGCATGGAGGAGAAAGAATCTAGAGCTTTAGTTCACTCTTAAATCTAGTTTAGAGCTCTGAAAATACATCTATATTTGCACTCTGTTCTCATTTAGCAGATAAGTGATAAAAACTCTCCTTTTCCTTGATGCTTTCAGCTGATGGTAGGCAGATTTTACATGGCTTTCTTCATCTGGTTTTTACTTTAAATATATATATATCTCCAGGAATGAATGAGAGCATTAGCCTCCACACATTCTGTACTTTATGCTATTTACTACTGGATAGCCCTAGAATATTTGCAGCTGGCTGCACTGTGTTTTGTACAATGTAGCTCTTTATCATGTTTTTTATCAAAGAACTGTGGTTTAGCACAAAATGAGGCAGCACTGCATTGAAGCTGTAATGTGGCTCAGGTTACCAGATTGCGTTTCTGATGATTTGGTATTAAAGTGCTGAACACAAATTGAAAAATCAACATTTAAGAAATGCAAGTGAGAAACGCTCTAAATAGAGACTGAATAAACTACAACATTATGGAGATTTTGCCTTACTTTCTATGTTAAAACAAGCAGCTTTGAATCAATACAAGTGAATCTCCCTATTATTTTCTTTCTGAGACATATCTTACACTAAACTTTCGCTAGCAGAAAGTCAGGGGTGTAAGGACATGGGATTGGGAACCAACACAGCTGTGCTGGCAGAAGGCCCTAGCATAGATGTGGTTTTACCGGCAAAATTGAACTTTTGCCAGCATAGCTAATTTCTCTCTTGGGAGTTAAGTTTTGCCAGTACAGCTGCGTCCAGACTGGGGATCACTGGCATTAACAGATTTTTACAGCTCTGCCATCACTGACTTGCAAGTGAAGGCACACTCAGTCTCAACATTGCAGTGGTTTGTCAACGTGTCCACCTTGGACTGTCTAACACGGCAACCACGACCACCTAACAAGAAAACAACTAAGCAAACAAAAAAGTTACCTGGTTTCCAGTGTCCTGAATGAAGCTCACTCTTTTTCTTCTCTTTCTTTCTTGTCCTGACTGCTTGCTGTAAGGGTACTAAAGAACACTAAGCTAAACTTAAAAGGAAAGTTGAATTGTCCTACTACCTCCTTCCTGCCTGGCAACCTCAAGTGTATCACATTCTCCTCATTCCCCTTACTCTCCACTAGGCCTTATTTCCTCTGGACTCAGCTGTGGTTTGCAGCTGATACCTATATTAGTAATTGCTATCAGCTGCAATTCCATCACCTAGTTATGGTCTTTGCACTGCTGCCCATTTCTCATCCTAAAGGACTTCTGCAGCATGTGATTTCTGATATGCTGCTGAAGCTGCACTTGAAAGTGTTGATTGACTACCACCCACATTCCCTTATCAGCTTTTGTCTTTCTCAAGCTTTATTGCCTCCAGCCTATAACTCTCTTTCAGACTGGGATCTCTTCTTTTTCTCTGGGAAAGAATTTCTGCTGCTGCACCAGATATCAGGCAGTAATGCTGCCCCTGCACATTTAAGTCAGTATTCCGCTCTAGTCAGAGTGCAACTTTTGTAGTTAGATGATGCAGAATACAATTGCCCACCCATGCCTCTTCATCAGTAAAAAATCTGAAGATGTTGCTCCACATTAATGACTGCAGAACTTGGTAACTCCTCTGCCCTTTACCTTTAGCTAAAACCAAAAAAAAAACAAACAAAAAACCCAAAACACCATGGTACTATTCCTGCTAGTGAGGGAGAAAGGCCAATCATAAAATATGGGATTATTTGACATCAAAATAATTCAAAAGAGTAGGAATATTCTGTTTTCCACCATCACTAGGAGCATACTCTAAGGAAAATGGAAAACTGTCTAAAACAGAGAAGATTTCATCATTTCAAGCATTTGGCAGCATGAAAACAATTACACTGATAAAATACTGAACATCTTTCATTGAAAGATTGTTTTTTATGCCTCTTTATAAAGCTTATTTAAACAACCACAAAATACATTACCTTTTAAAAGACTATTGTGTTCTTTGTTGTAATTTAAACTGACCCATCTAAATCTGTCATTTAAGTTGAATTTTTAATGATTAGAGCACTGTGAAATTACAATTCCCAGCATCGTTTGAGGATGCCTGCTTTTGGGTTCAGTTTCATATAAAAAACACAGAAGCAGCAATTAAATTCCAACAGCACACTTTGTTCTGTCAGGTATCATCAAGAGCAACATAGCCAGCACTTCCAAAGAGGCTCTGTACTCGGCAGTTTCGGAGGTAGTCTGCAAATATGCACAAGAGGTTGCTTTGTTAAAGTCCCTAAGCACAGCAAATTAATGCCTTGATTACTGATGTCCTCAAATGAATGTGTATCAACTAATAATAAATGGCAATTCAGGAAAAGATTTTTTTCCCTCCTATCCCAGATACATCACTGTAGGTGATATACAAAAACATTCCTTAAGAGAGGAAATTAAACCCAAGAAATGTGCCATCAGAAGATACAGAATTCAGCCCTGATGCACAGTGTCTTGCATCCTTTTTGGCACAAGGTTATAAAAGCAAAGGAATAATGCTTATCTCGACCATGCCATTTTTATCATCATGACTACAATAATCTCCAAGAAGATGAGCAATGTGTTTACACATCAACTGGATGTGAACTGGCAGGAGAGCAAGCCCTTCAGTAAAACGATACTTACCCTGAAAGGCAGCTGGAGGCACCATTCTGCAACAGGGACCCCTGATGGATGAAAGCCTCTACCCATCTCCTAGGACCTTACATGTTAGAGCTGCAGGATCTTAGGAAGACACCTGGGCCTAGGGTTTAGTAGCTTCCTGCACAGATAACAGTTATTTTGAATGTTGTCTTTTTGACAAAAGTGACTTTTCTTAGTCATTATCTGGAGGTATATTTTAGGGTTGTGGATTCTTCCTTGAAGATCAGATGCCTGCAAATTTGTTGATGCGATGGAATTTCATATGTCCAAATCTTCAGTGGGTCTTTCCAATGATTGTATTGTTTGATTTTTGTTTGTTACTATATTCATGTATTACATCTGCCTTCCCAAATTGCTGACTCATAATCTTAACCTTAGTTCTGCCTTTCTGCAGCATTTTGTCAAAGAAGCTCCACAGTTATATAATATCCAAACAAAAGCAGTAAATGAGCACAAGAAGCAAACAGGTGATACTTCCAGTTATTTGTTATTTAGTACTGGCATTGAATAATGTTTATTAATTTGGGAGGATATTAACTAATTTGCTAAGCACAACAATAGCCAGTTGGTTATCAATGAGGCTGGTTTTAGAGCAAACACATAAGACTACCACACTGTACAGGTGAAGCTGGCCTTTAAAATGTAAATCTATTTTCCTCTATAGTTTTTTTCTGAGTATATGCAAAACAGAGTTAGAACAAAGCCAGTTCCCTTATTTGATTGATTTTCTTTTAATATATATATTTTTTAAAATACTAACAAGTGATGATTATGCAGCCATGTAGACCTAAGAACCAAGTGAAATGGTCCAAATAATCTACCAGCAAAAGCACTATATGCTCTGTGTATCCTGTCCTTCATACCAAGGAGTTCTTACAGCCAAATATGATGCTGTGTTCCCTTTAGCCCCAGGAAAAGAGTAGTACTTGCCTAGGACACTGAGAGAGTCAAAGTTCAGCTTGGGATTCTTCCAGCCAGAGTTCTCCAGGCTACTGGCCTGGGCTGAATTATGAACAGCTTGGCTTTATCACACTTTCTTTTCTCCAGATTTAGTGAAGATACACAAATGCTACTAACTAACAATTATTGAGAGTTTCAAATGCCTCAAATTATGCATTGCTGAAACACTTTGGGGCAAGAGGAAATGATACAGATGCTAGTGCTTTGTAGTTTTCTTGTTTGCTTTTTTTAAAGGGAACTAGTTTTCATTTCTATTAAATGTGAAGAAATTAAGGCATTGGATTATCAAGTCTTACAAATTTATTTCTAACTTGAGGAAAAGATAGTGTTTGTCCAGAGAGGATATTCTGCCTTTTCTGGGGGGATTTTTTTGTATGAAATGAAAAGTTGAATTCTTAGCTCAAGTCCAAAGCAAAGCCCCAGTGTAACCAGGGGGATGCAATAAGCACGTCACCTTGCATCTGGTGGCCATATGAAATTGCACACTTGATTACGTACAACTTGTCACCTAGGCCAGGTAAGGACAGGACTGTGGTTCATACCAGCAAATGCCAGTAGATATTTTGCTAAAGCTAGGACTTGGGAGAGATTCCCACACACAGACACCACCAGTGTCAACCATATATTTCCTGAGTGCCCTAACTGTATAGGCTGCATATTCAACTTCTCCTGAGCTTTGCATTTCTCAGCTATTGTCAATTTGCATCACAAGCATAAAGTTATTTAAAATACAAAAGCTTTAATGCTCTTTCCACATCATATAACAAAACATGTTTATCTGAGTGCTAAATAAAAGCTTTCAGAACTTTAAAGTGACTTTATGAATTGTATGTACCATAAAATAAACATTAGAGTATAATAATATTCTGTAATTTGGAAAACAGCAACGGAAACCAGTAGAAGACAAAAGAACAAATGCTTGAATAATATGCTGCATGTCAGAAACATTAAATTAATTTATGCAATAATGTAAGCACAGTGATGTTAAGGTAATATGGAGGACATAAATTATACATTATTATTGTCAGTTCTAGCACTTATCTTAGTGGTATGTCAAAATAAATCCTGATATGTTAATATTTATAGAAATGAACAACAAGTGTTACAGCTCAGGGATTCATCTGTGATATTTTTATATACAATTTGCATTTGCACATATGGGTGTCATTGTCTTTTCTGTAATTTGAGAGGTAAGCATCATGCAATTCATTTCTAATGCATTTTACATTACCATGAAAGCACATTATGCTTCCTCCACTAACGCTTTTCAAATAGATGGCCTGCAATGATTTAGAGATTGCACAAAACGACTCAGCAAATGGGTGACAATCTACCGGCAAAATCTGCAGTAACAATAGGTTACCAGTGAGCAAAGTGCATCGTTTGCTCATGACAGATTGTTTTCATAAAGTAAATACATCCCAAACTTCTTCATCGTCCTCCCACTAAAGTCTGAGGATCTCTATTTTATCCCCTTTTATCATTTGCATTTTCATGCAACAGATCAGTTTCTGGATGAAGGTAAATGGACAGAACTAGACTTGGCATTTGAAGCTGACAAGAGAAGTTTCCAGAAAAACAATACAGGAGAAGATCCCCTCTGCAGGAATAAGTACACTCACAGTTGCTGCTACCTCAGAAGCAAGAGGCTTACATTCTTCCCTCAGCAAGAGACCATAATTCCTCCCCTGAGTAAGGGTAGGTTAGGCATTTTGGCCCTGTGCCATGTCTTCTGGGTTCTGGGAACCATGCTTTGGATAAAAAGGTAGCTGCAGAGTTCATACATTGCTGAGTCTACAAGTAAGGCTACTGTTTCTAATTACCCAAGGTCATTTTGCTGTTTTCCAGAGAAGAAGTGTGAAAATACTTATATTCCCTGATTCAGCAGTAAAAGACTTAGTCTGAGCCTTACATTTGTGTTGTGCTTATGGAAGGACGGCCATGTCAAAATGATTTGGCTAAGTCTTATGATACTCTCTTTTTCCAGTTGTCTCATACCCAGCTGAAGTTTGTTGCCCTCAAATTCATCTGTCAGGATTTTCAGTATGGAAGTGTCTAAATTCATACTTTAGTGTTTTTATTAACACAGAGACTTGTCTTTTAAGAAACTCAACAACTCTCCTCAGTACCAACTCTTATGCTCCATCTTACCTTCTGGAACATCTCATTTGGAAAAACAGTTTCATGTTTTTCTTTTAGTTTCCCTACCAAGGTATATCTAGGGTCTAATTACAAGGGTCTGAAAATCAACCTAAACACTCATTTTGATGCCACCATAGGCACTGAATCCAAGGGACAAATAAGGGCACTTAAAAGCATAAGCCATGAGAAACACTGACTATTGTAGGCTGTGGCCTAACACACAGCCAAGCTCCACTTGGTACTGCATGAGCATACAAGAAGTTATGAGAGAAAATACAGGGAAGTCTCAGAGAGCGGTTTCTGACCAACATACTCTAAAATCAGCTTAACACTTGAGAGAAAAGAAGGGCTGCATAGCCATAAACTAATTGTCCTGTAAGCCCTTTGTCAGACATGACAACATAAACAAAAAGTACTACTTAGTTTCATCTTTTAACAGAAAAAACCCCTGAAACTCAATGACCACATTTTCACAGAATCCATATACGATTCATGAGAGTGAAAAATGACATAAGGAAGTACAATCTTTTTGCGTATGAAAACCATACCTGAAAGAACTCCATACCAGTACATAATGGCCAGTCTTCGCGAGCGAAGATCCGGGGAAGGTCTTTCCACCTTCCAGCCTGCGCATTGGATTTTTTAGGTGAGACACAGTGTGCGCGGAACTGAGCCCACCCTTTAATCCTAAGGTTCATCTGCCGGGGCCAAGCAAGCTTGGACGGTGGCAGCGAGGTCCTTAGGACGTAGGTGGGTTGCCTTTAAGGGCTAACGAGCCCCACCTACCCGGGAGTGGCCCTGACCGGGAATCGAACCCGGGTCTCCGCGGTGATAGCGCGGCGCCTTTACCCCCTAGACCACCAGGGGCTCCATACCAGTACAAGCAGCACACTATATACATTGAAAGTAGAGCATAGTATGTGGTCTGATTTATCACTTGCCTTTTGTTTATAGCATTTTATACTCCACAGAAGTATAGGATTCTCATCTGTCACTGAAATGAAACTCCTGTCATCACTGCAATGAAGTGAAATACTATAAAAGGCTGCTTGAAAGTTCTGGGAACAGAGAGGAAATAGACTTGGGGTAAATGTAGAAAAAGCTTCTAAGTATGCAACTTTACAATAGCATTCAGTCCCTATGGGATAGGTCTTTAGCTACAATAAATGTTATCACTTCACTGAAATCAGTGGAGGAATAGCAATCAATATCAACTGAGAATTTGTCCCATCGACTTCAAAAGATGCACTTACAGTGCATACATTTCAAGCAAATGTATAACCCTTTCCAACACTGGGGACATTAATGTAAGCACACCAAGTCCTGAAGTACCTACTTAATATTTTAAACTACTTGTATTCAGAAAAGTCTCATTGGAATCAATTGGGACAAGTAATAAACAGAGTAGTAAAAGTTTTTTCAAACCAAGATATTATATATGAGAGTCTTACATGTCAAAGCTTCTTAGCAGAATAAGGTGTTTATTTTCATGTAAATTTGTACTCTGGAACTAAATTTTGTTTTTATTTCTCTGGATTAGAAAAGAAGGAGATTCTCTTTTATTATTTATTATAACTTTCCCAATGTAGATGAAGCAGAGAGATTGAAAACAGGAAGAAAGTTGGAAGTAAACATGTGTAGACAGTATGGATTTTAAGTGACTCAGTACCAAAAGGGAAATGTATGAACGACAGGAAAAAAAATTGATTTCTAAAACAGTGAATGTGTTTTGCAAACATTATACATTTTTCAACTTTATAAAACAGAAATTATGTCAAAAATTTTATGGTGTTCCATAAAGTGTTTTTCCACTTTCCAACCATTCCTTATACACATAACCTTATGGATTTTATATTTATTTTTAGTACAATTTTAGGAAAATATAAGATAATGCTAAAGCTGTTTAATGTGGGCCCTTCCTTCTTTAGCATTTATAAATCCTGATAAGGAGAATGGGAGTCTTAAGTACAAAAGCATATTGTGTATTCCCTTCACTGTCTTCCTCACTTGATTTCATCCAGGCTTCTGTTTTATATATTGGTATGAATTGTGCAAAGTTATTGGAAAATTTCAATAATGGGCATACAGAAAAACTGAGTAACTGTTGCCTGCCAGCTACAAAGGAGGGAGGAAAAGGTACAACCTTATGATGTGCTGATAGGGTTAAAGCTGCCTCTCTCTCCTAGATTTAAAGGACCCCTTACAAAATGGTCACTTCACCACATTTTATCTTGCTGCCTAGGGAGGCTTACGTGCTTATCTTTGTGCTTATTTATTTGGTTTTGTTTAAGTTTGCTACCACTGCACTGCAAAGCGTTTTTTTGGATGTCTTTTATTTCTCCTCTGTAATGTCTCTAGTTTTGTTTATTTCTCAGTGCTGCATAGTAATGCCTTCCTTGTTGCCTCTGGCTCTGTTCATCACATTTCTTCCCTACTTTGTCTTCCTTATACTCCTAAACTCCTTTTTTTGTACTTTTCTGACATATGACCTTTTTTTTCTTGTCTATCAAACATAGTGTACATCCTGAAAAAGCCCACAGTGTCCAACAGCACTCTTACCCTAAAGACAACCAGACACATCCTCAGCATTTAGCCAGGACAGCAGCAGGGCCCCCCAGGCAATGCTCCTGCATGGAGAAAATACTTGACTGGCAAGGAGCCACTAAATCAATATATGTGGGCTTTTCTTGCTCATGGACTACAGGGTATGATTGGGGTGTAAATGTCCTGACTCCACAATCCTGGTGCAGCATCATTCCTGGAACAACTCCTCAGGCAGTCAGCCAACCATGAGTTAGCACAGTCCTGATAGTAACCTAAATTATACTGGCCACAAGCATAAACCTGCTGCTGCTTCAGCATTTCCAGTTTCTAAATTCTATTTTCTTTCCATGGCACAAACTCCCATGACTTTCTGTTATCAAGAACAATTTTCACTAAGTCACTTCTTAGACCTCTTCAAGATCTCCAGACTGTTCTGAGCAACAGCTACATTGTCTAGACAAAAGAGGTTTAACACTGCAATATCCCTGGCAGGGCAGAGAAGCACCTGTTTGGCTAGAGAGAAGGACCAAAACCAGAGAGAACCAGAAAAGGTCTAACACCCTTCTACAAAAGAAGCTCTCCTACACACAGATAGTACCTCCTGTAATGCAAAATCTGGTTTTAGTGAAATCTAAAGTGACTTATCCCTTTGTGAAGGAGAGCAACAACACAATTCTCAACTCTGGGATTTATTTATGCTTTTCTACAACACTCACCACTCTCACCTGTGACTCTGTTGAGTCAAATCATCTTGCTATATTACTTCAGAATCTCATAGTAACTTTCCTTCTTTTTTTTTTTTTTTTTGATCTCTGATAAAAATGGCACAAAATATGGAACAGCCCTAATCCACTGGTGAAAAAAAAAAAACAACACACACAAAACAAAACCAAAAGAAACAAAAACCCACAAAAGAAGAAACAACCAAAACCCGGCCAAATTAAAATTAAAACAGAAACAGCAAGTTCACACTGAGATTATTTTATTCCACCTAGACGACCAGTCATGGGGTGTGCACCTGTAGCTGTCTCTCTCCTTCCTGTCTTTCACAGATATTAAGCTTTGGTAGTAAACACACGCACCAGACTTTCTCAGGGTGGTACAGGATGGGAAGGGGGTGGTGACATAGCCTGTGGGTGCTGAGAGCAGCCAGGCAGGGTTGTGTATGTCAGCACCAGCTGTTCTCTGCAAAGAATGCGTGTTATCATGCTAAACAGGATGCATCTTTTCTGCATTGGGCTGGTAAAGCTTTGCAACTTTGTCAACCTTTTTAGCATTCAACAAATTCTTTTAAACATATGACTTTTAGTAAGTTAATCCATTCATTGTCTGGAACTGTGCAAAGTGACATAAAAGCACAATGAAGCCTAATTAAACTTGTTCTGTGAAAGCTAATTTGTCAAACCCAGAAGCATAGTTCATAGATAAATGCTAATATTTGAAAGTCAAATTAAAGTTGAAAAGGTTTGTAATAACAGTTAATTAACTCTTGTTTTGTTTTCCTCTCACAAACTTGAACCAGCTGAAATATTGCTCAGTTCATCTTTAACATTTTGGACCACAAAGATAAAATTCAAAGCTTTGAGATAAGCCTTTGATGTTGGTATTCTCTACAGATTATATATTATTTTAAGATCTCTTTGTTTAAAAATTCATTTTTATTATCCCTGCATGAAATGCATGGCAATTCCCCAAATAACTAACCATCAGGGCAATTAACATCTTCGATCGACACCATATTCCTGATAATTAATACAGACTTTGTACCTCCCCTGTGATAGCTGCAAGGGTTTGATTTTTCAGAGCAACTGTTCATTTACAGAATCAGTTTCATCCTAATGAAAATGGATTGTGAAACTTTAATGAACAAGACTTTGCTGTCATAATAATAAAGACTTTGAAACAACACGAAGACCTACATAACAAGCATCTCACTACACTTGTGTTGCTACACTGCATCAAACCAATTAAGCCATACAGTGAATATTAACACCAATGTTTTTCTAAACTATATGACATCAGATAAACTCACAACAGCAAGCATTATTTTGCTTTGACAACTTCTGGCATTATAGCTTAATAAACTACCATCTGTAGAGCAAGATGGTTTGGTAACCCTTCCTCCCTTTGGTTTAACACAGGTAAGCAAAAGTATGGAAAACCAATTTACATAGAGCACTAATATATTTGCTGTGGCAGGCAATGGATTGCCTCCCCTGTTTGTTTCCACCAACTTAGGAAGTACATATAAAAGCAAACAAGTATGAAAGCAACCTGCCCCCAAGAATGCTGTCTCTGGCATGTGTCTAAGCACCTGCACCAGTACCTTGCAGGTTAAGGTTAGGCTAACCTAAGGAAGGGTTTGCTGTTTCAACACTAATCTTAGATAGCCTTGACAAGAATTCCCTTTCAGCAAAGGGTTGAAGGGTTTCCAGTGAGGTAACTAGAACAAAAACAGAGAAGGAGCAAGGGAGAGCAGGAGAGAGAGTCACTGTCTGCAGCATGGGACCTTACCACGCCAGGACACTTCGGTTCCCCTGGCTGGCACCACAAGGTGACAAAGTCCCAGACTGGCATCAAGGGCCCCACAGCCCCACTTCCATTGCTGCCCTGCACCAGGCTTTGGCTGCCTGTCCCCAGCCACGCTGGCAGTGACCCTACCAGGGGAAGAGCAACAGCCCCCACTTGGCCTGCGGGGCTCTGGCTGACTCTGGTTACCCCTGCGTGGGCACAGACCGATCCTGCTGGGACCCCAGGGCTGCTCTTGTCTATGGAGCAGCCCCAGGCTCCCCCATTGCCCCCTGGAAGTGGGGGCAGCTGAGGAAAGAACAGGCTCCCCTCATGCTCCGTGCCCTGGCATGGACAGTCTCTAACACCAAACATGAGGCATCACCTCTGGAATGAGCCCATTGGGCTGCGGTTTAGTTTGGAAACCAACAAACCCAACAACCAAACACCTGCTGAAAAAATAAAATACCTGGGGGCAGGGAGGGTTAATATTTTCATCTGCTGAACCAAATTTCAGGGTTTCTCTTCAGTTCACATCACCACTTTGCAGAGCTCCCTGGAAAGCTCAGAAAGGAATTTTATTCAACCTCTAATATTTTGGTGAAAGGTCTTTCAAAGTTGTGATCTGAGCTATAATACACTCATAGTTTTCCTTTGGCTAAATCCCCCCTCAAACATGGAAATGGCTGATTGTTCCCATTTTAAAAAAATGGTGTATGGGAGAGAAGGGATAGAGTCATTAGTAAATAAATGAATGGGATGATTTTAAAAAAGAATAATTTGCTCAATCAAGAACAATTTGAACAGCATCTAAGTAGTCATGGAAAATCATAAACTATTACCCTATATAGTGCTCTGTTGACTATTAAATGCCTCCTTTTTCACACCACTGGCCTGAATGAATAACTTGGCAGCACAAAATTAGCCAGGTGGCAAAATGTGCTTGTGTCAGCTATTGGCCAAACAAAACAGCAAATAGCAAAGCTCATTTTGCAATGTCACATTAACTCCTTCAACACTGGGGGCACGTATTTTTTATCTGCTGTTTGGAAGTACCTGGGAGCAGGCCAAAAGAGAGCCCCTCACTCCCCGCAGCACAGGTGGCCCTGCTCTTGCTCCACTCGTCACAGTTGCAGGTTGAGGTGATGTTTGTGGTTGTTTCCATTCATGGCATCTGAGATTACACGGAAGGAGCTGCTTTGTAACATCTGTGTCAGTTTAACATCCCAGTTAGGAAAAACTGTGTTCTCAGATGCTTTCTAGCAGAGGCAATTTTATGCACAACTTCCTTGACCTTTATTAGAGCCACCTCTTCACATCAGCATAATGCTTACCGATTTTTCTGGTTTCTTATTGTCATTATCTTATGTTTATCTTCAGCGTATAAGTGACCTTCAGGAAATTGATGTAAACAGCATGAAGCCATGCTAAGTTTAGAGGACCAAACTATGTTATGTTCCTTGTATCTTCTGTGGAATTACCTCAAGGATTAATCTGGAGTTTTACTTACATAGCCTTACTAAATATTATATACAACAAAAGGCACTTATTGATGTCAGCAGGATTCTTTTGATATATTTCATAGAATTTATCAAGAGCAACCAATGACCTTTTTCATTCTAGACATTAATATAGGGGAACAAAACATGTTATTTTATAATTAGCAGTCTCTCCCTATAGAAACTCACTTTCCCATTGCACAGCTAATATTAGATCCCTAAAGTTAAGTCTGGGCCTGTTTTTGGTTAACAGAGAATTTATTTAACCTTAGTATGTAATATTTCCCTGAAGTACCATGGAACTCATTAAGAAAATAAAGGCAGTATTTCATATTAAGTTGCTGGTTTAATATTTTTTTACATGAGACATGCTTTACTGATAAAGCTGACCATGTCCTTCCCTGTGAACTCAAAGTAGAAAATGGTAGGATATTGGCAGCTGTATTTTTTACAAAGGATATCTATGGATTTCTTTTGGCCCTCAACGTATATATCTTGTATTTCAGATTCACTTTACTTCCAAAAATGTTAAACACATTGTACCTAGCCAAGGATGATGCCCTGCCTTTATCCAAGCAACCTCTTTTCCACAGTTTTTTCACATGCCCTAGGCGAAAGACATGTGTGAATATTTTCCATTAAAAGCAGCAGTGGTGGGAGGAGGGAATCACCAGTACTGTAAGTTAATGAGATGGGGGCTTTAAATACACTTAATAAACAGTCACTTAGGCTGAGCATAATAAGTCATGGAAATTTATAAACTATTACCCACTATAGTACTTCATTGACTATTAAACATCTATTTTTCACACCACAAGCCTGAGTGAATAGCTTGGCAGGAAAAAAATTGACCAGGTGGCAAAACGTGCTCAGTACAACCCGTGTCAGATAGTGGCCAAACAAAATAGTCCAATACAAGCTGATTTTGAAACGCTTTTTAACCCTTGATAGCTATGATGAAGTTTTCTTAGAGCAAGCACACTTATATTCTTGAAAAGAGTAATATTCATTAACCCTATACATCCTTTTTTTCCTAAGTACTGCATTTTTGCCTATCCTGGATACCTGTTCTTTATACTGCCTATCCATGATCTCCACTTGTGGTGATGGTCACAGCCTGGGGACAGAGGTACTCTCTGTCACCTGAGGTGTGAGAGTGGAGCCAACATAGCTTTCATTTCATTTGGCTCTGGAGTTTGGACCATGCTCTAATTTGGGGCCTCTGTCTCCCTTGTTTAATAAGAGCCTCCAAGAAGGACTGGGGGAATTAAACACATGGCAATCCCTAATCACGCTTCCATGAGCGAATGGACTTTTCCTGGTGTAGAGAAGCACGGATTTATCTGTGTATTTAAAACTGTCATGTGCATGGAGTTACAGGGGACAAGGAATGTCTGAGAGGAAATCTCTGAGCTTGGATGTATATTAGTTCTGCTATCTCTCTGGAGGACTGAAACCCCATATTTCTAGTAGTTCATCAAACCTCAACCACCCCAGTCTGTTTAAGTATTCTAGGGTGGCTGAAGAGCCCCTGTATAACATAGGGTGGGAGGGCTAAAGCTGGTAACATACAGCACATTGAAAACTATTCAAAGTCTAGATGAAAAATGAGAGGTTTGCACTGTATCTGACCTTCCATCATCCTTTCTGACTTCAATTAGGCACAGCAGCAGAAAGACAGCAACCTTGTTTTCCCTTATGTCCTCGTATCTGTTAGAGCAAAAGATGTATTATTTTGATGTGTTTCATGTAGCCTCGTGTTTCCTCGTTTCTTCCATCTAATACTTTACTTCTGTGTTCAGCTTACTCATCCCCTCTCTGATGAATTTTGGAAGAATTTTTATGGTTACACAGAGAGACAGAATTATCTTTATCTCTTGCTGATACCATCCATCACTACAAATCCAACTGTGCAGCACACAGTGAGTTATCCCTCCTGCCACAAGCTGACTTGAGAGTGCTCCCATGTGCCACTACAGGGATAAAACTCATTGTGTCAGAAGAATGACTCGGCCACCAATTTCCAGTCTCTAATAGCTCATCTATTCACTATCTCAGTTCCTTCTGAATGCTACCATCTAGAAGTGTCCCTCTACCATCCATTGCTGGAGAAGTGGTACAGATATCCCACTGTAAGCATAGCTGGTGAAACTGTGTTAAGCAGTAATTACATTTGGGATAAAGGGCTATGTGGGAGGGAAAAGAGAGTTTACAGTTGTCTTAGTGCCTGTTTGCATCAGTCTAACTGACAAAAGGGGGACCAATATGGCAACACTGAATTGAGCCCAGCATATATAACTAAATTAAACTGCTGAAGGAATGTGTGTAGGTTAAAAAAAAAAAAAAAATCCAATTACTGGACCTGGAATTAGGCCAGAACACCTTCAGTAACACCTCTATTCATGAAACGAGAAAAAAAAAAAGTTATCCTTAATGACCACAAATGATCACAGACTCTGTTTTACGTCTCTTACAAAAGCCAGCATATTCAGCAGCGTTACATTCCCCAGAGCTAGATGGATAAAGGGGGAAATATGTCATTGATTTTTTTTCCCCCCCAAGAAATACATGATACTGTTTGCACTAATTTCAACAGTACAGAGATTTTCAAAATGAGAATCAGTCCTGTTTAACCTAGAAGCCAGCAGCATTAAAAACCTAAGGTGTCTTGCTCGCTGCTTTCTTTTGCAGAGACAATCAGGATCTGCTTCTTTTCAAGCAGTATGCATAAAAAGCCTCTTAATTATTAGACTGCAACACTATTACCTGCAGCAGAAGGGAAAGAGTCAACCTCTCTGAAGGTATCTTGAACATGATTCCAATGGGGTAATTACTGGACAGTCCCAAAGCCCACTGAAGTAGATGGAAGGGCCTCTGTGAACCTGACTGTGTTTCAAATCTGGGTGCAGACACACAGAGAAAAGATTTTGTGGTTTTCATTTCTACTAACAAATAACTATGAATTTGTAAATATCCTTACCTTCACCATATTTCTATTATTCAGTTCCTTTCTGCCTGAAATTTGGATACACAGAAATAGGAAGAATTGACTTGTCTTTACTTACCTATCCTCTCCTCAACTGGAAGTGGAATGAAGAATTAAGAGATTGTCTTTTCCCCTGACACACTTGCCAGGCATCAGTTCTCACTGGGATTCAATGTCTTGTGAGACAATTCTTGCCATGGTGCATTCTTTTTCCCAAAAACTTGCTTATGCTATTTACTACTAAAATCTCACCTTCACTTTACATGAAACTTACTGAATGGAAACTAAGAGAACAGCTCACATGGACCTACTAATATACCTCAGATTATTTGTTCAAAGAGATTGATATATTTCTTCTGTCAAACTTACTGTTGGCTTAACATAACTTGGAGTCTGTAGTGTTGCTCCAACATGCACTACTGGTAAAGTTTTCTCCTTCTGAAATGTTATTTTCCACTGCCAAAGCACACAACAATCCTGTGCTCAGCTATGTAAACTTAATGAATGAAAGGGGAGCATTTCTGAAATCTGAAGAATTTATTTTATTTCATATTCTTTTTCAGATTGGCTGCTGCTCTGAAACACTTCTGTCACTTTAAGGAGCAATAAAAAATGGCCAAAATCCTTGCTGTCCTTAAACCCTGTGTCAGTTAAATAAAATAAACAATATTCCAGCCTACATTTTGAGAGGAAGCACAATCCTTACTTTACTTCAAAGCAAACTAGTAATTTTGTTTATGTGCTTGCAAAGGAACAGTACTATCAAACCATCATTATAAGGTTTGGCATTAGGGTCACTCAACCTGGTCTCATATCCAGGGTCACTGGGAAAATTTTTATTGGCAAAGAACCCCCACATTTGACATTCTAGGCTGACAGGAGAAATAAGAAGGCCATTGAGGTCTTGTTGCTCAATTGTTGAGGGGTGGCATCTTAGTGCTGCTTTACTAGGGCTTCTGTGATGGATCTGAGCAAAATACTAGTGAATTTTTACAATGAAGCCCCACTTGGTTCATTTTAGGAAACGGTGCTCTAAAATGGAGGATTTACTTTGTAATTAGCTGCATTTATTTTGTATTTTGTCAAAGGAAATACTTATTACACTGAACAGATATTCTTGGTTCTGGTAACATGGTCTCTTCCTCACCCTTTATTTATTGTTACCTTGGAAGCCTCTGAATTCTGAATTTCATTGAATCAAAATTTGGAAGATTTATGCTCGTCTATGATGCTTGTGATGTTCCTTTTTTCCTTATTATATGCCATTCATGGCATCTACACAAACTTGCTGTTTCAGCTATGGAACAAACCCATAAGACACCACTGTAGATGCAAACCATGTACCAAAATGAGTTGATTTTGGCACCGAGCTTGCTGATGAAATTTATGCATCATTAACAGATGCCTAATGTATATAATGCACATATTTTAGAATTGACCTCAACCTGGCTCGGGAGGCTGGCTGACCCCTTGAAAATACAATCACCTAATGAGAGATTAGAGTTTTGCTTATTGTATTTACTATTTCTAGGAAATTACTTTTTGTCTCTGTAGCTGCGTCAGCCCTCTTGCTTAAAGCATGTTTTAATGTTATTAGAGCTTGCGAGCTAAACTAGTGGAAAGACAGGGAAAGGCAGCACAATTTCCTTTTAGATCAGAGCCAATGTTTCTCCAAAACCTTAGCAGGCTGGGTTTGCCATAAGATCAATGCAGCTGAACACTCCACCTGCAGAATGAGCTCACTGTCTGTGCATTACACCAGCCCTCTGCCAGTTCAAGTAGTAAGACTCCTGGGGTTGGTCTTGAACCTGCTACTCCCCACACTGGAGTGCTAAGCTTTGCTGCCAAGACACCAGGCCAGGTATTAAATGCATTCTTGTTTCTGTTACTTTCCAACACTCAGAGGACCACATTAGAAAGCCCAGAAAACTTAATTAGAAATAAAGGAGAACGCAGAATGCTTAAAGGCATTTTACAGACAGGAATATGTTCTTAATAACATAAAAATGCAAACAACAACCCACACAACAAAACAAACAACGCCCCTCCCAAATTAAAAATAAAAATAATAATAAAAAGGAAACAAACCAAAACAACAACCCACCCACTGACTTAAACATTCAGCACACCTTTTCCTCACAGAGTCATCAAAATGATCAATCCTATTTGAAACAAGCAAACAAATAAAAGAATGATGATTGAGTAAGCTCATCTTCATCACTGTATTAAATTTTATGCGAGCTACTCACTTCAGCATTGTAAGCCTTCCATCTTTTAGAGAAGGGGACTTTATGGATGCTGCAGCTCAAATCCCCAAGTGTAGGAGCCGTGAGGTGTGAACCCACCAAGGACCTCCAGTTCAGTCTCACTCAGGATTTTGGATGGAGCACGTGCACCCTCTGAATACCTTGGAAACTACAGTGAAGGGCAGGAGTGCTGCTTTTAATTAGTTGGAGTAAAACTAGTGAACAGGAAAGTGAGGTCCCTATAAAAGTGATTTGGCAGGATGGTTTGCCTTAACTTTTATAGCTCTTGCAAGGGAGAAATGAAAAGTCCATTTGTGGTTTTCTAGTTGTGATTACTGGAGGTAAAAACTCAAGCACCTTGGGTTTATCATTGCATAGATGGTAGGCATGGGAAATAATGCACAGAAGAATTTGACCACTATGGTAAGTCAAGCTTTTAGATCAAGATAGCAACAAGAAGCAATTCGAAGATTGGTAGATGCCAGGAGCAACTCACAAGCACATAGGCACGAGGATACATTTTTTCAACATAACAGATTGTTAAAAAACTATTAGTAATTTACTCTTTCTGAATCAGAGTTAAATTTTAGTCTTCCATTTTTTCATGAGACAGTTAAAAATAACAGTTTGCTTGTTTCATTAGAAGGAGCTTTGCTGTTAACTATGCTTCTCTCTGAATATTTTGCTAGCCAAAAAGGAAAAAGAAATAAAACAACAAAAAAAATCCTTCTGTTTGTAGCAATATGTCTTAAGAGAAATATTTCTAAGCTATTTTAAGCTATCTTAAATATGACAGTTCCTTCAAACAAATCGCGTAAGACAGAAGGAATAAAGAGGAAGCACTCATATAAATTTGTGTACCTCCCCTACTTACAGCGGAATTGCATTGGCATATCTCTTCTTAACTGTGTTGTTTGTTAAGGGAGGGAGATACTACCAATCAAAAATTATTTAAGGTGTAAATAATAAACATTTGGAAAAATCTGTAAACGCTCATCAAAATGCACATCTACTGCTCTCAACAGCAATTCCAAGTTCTCTGTGCCTTGATTTGGAAGGGTTCTCCATCTTGAACAAGGAATTATTAGTGAACAATAATTAATCTGATGGCTTTGACAGCTAGTATTTATGCTGAACTTTGATATAAAGCCCAGCTTTCCTCTGGTGACTTCACAATAAGGTAATTGATCTGGATACAGGCTCAAAGGCAACTGTGTCTCGTCACAGTCCTACAATGTCAGGCCTCAGTGCAGAGGGGAGCTGCAGCTTAGAGAGACTGTCAATATATTTGAATAACTTACTTGAAAAGTAAGCTGATAAGTTCTGCACGTTGATAAAATTTTGCTGTTAATCCTAATATATTAATTAATTTTTCTTTGTACAAGAATAATAAATCTGCTTTCCAATTTAGCTAGGAACAAAGCCAAAGATAGGAGTGTTTGCACATTAGTGCAACTAGAGGGTAAAGTGTAGTGGTAGAGTTACTATGCTATATTTGGAGGAACTATACCAGGTAGGGGAATATCTCTCAGCAGGATTGATGCCCCTGTCTCCTTGTATAAGTAAGAAAGTATGAAGCAAGAACTCCAAGGTGGTTTTGTCCTCAGACATGATATTAGTGAGGTTTTTAGATCTAAAAAACCCAAAAAACAAAAACAATAATAATAATAATAATGGCCAGTCTTCGCGAGCGAAGATCCAGGGAAGGTCTTTCCACCTTCCAGCCTGCGCATTGGATTTTTTAGGTGAGACACAGTGTGCGCGGAACTGAGCCCACCCTTTAATCCTAAGGTTCATCTGCCAGGGCCAAGCGAGCTTGGACGGTGGCAGCGAGGTCCTTAGGACGTAGATGGGTTGCCTTTAAGGGCTAACGAGCTCCATCTGGCCCGGGGAATGGCCCTGACTGGGAATCGAAACAAAAACAATAAAAAAAAAAAAAAAAAAAAAAAATTAAAAAGACAAAGTGAAGATCTTGAAATGGAAAATTATAAAAATGTGAAATCAAGAGCAACAGGTATACAGTGAGAAACATCAGAAGCCTTATCTGTGGAATTAAAAAATTTTGATTACATCCCAGTCAGGTAGGGGAAGAAAAGTTCTCCATTAACACAGGGTTTTTTTATGTAGTATGACAAGATCCCATAGCTGAAGATTAACTTCAGCTTTCAGCTGAAAGAAACTTACATTAGAAATACACTGGTCTTCTTCTTCTTTTCTAAGTATAGATCATCATCAATCACTAAAGCAATTTAAGAAATAATCAATTTACTGTCAACCCTACAATAGTTCAGACAAACTAGGAGGATCTCTCTCTGAAAAAACATACACTCGGGACCTGTAGGATAGATGCAAGGTCACTTGTTGTCTTCAAGTGGCAAGCCAGACTAGAACATCCTGAAGTATCCCCCCAAAATCCATGAAACCAACCAAACCCAAATCAGTTTAAATCAGTGGAAATATGTAGATGATACCCCTTAAAACATGAGAAGAGTCATTAAAAATACCCCCTCCCCCAAAAAAACACAAAACAACCCACAAAAAATCTCATAGTACTGCTTTTGTGTACTCGAGAAAAGAGACACTGAAAAATATTCATAGGGTTATATAATAGACAAGGGACCTCCCATCCTATTCTGAGTATTATAGTGTTTAGATGCTGACAAATAAATTACATTAATTATGTTCATTCTAGCAACCACTCAAACACCATTAGGGCTTATGCATACAATAACTGTGCCATTAGTCAAATCTGGATACCCCACTGCTGGTAATCAACGTTCTGTCTTCTTCTAGTATAACAATCTTCATTTCTTTTTGCAAGCCTCCTTCACCACCATTCAGCTTTTGAACATGAAATTAAGAACATTACCATTTTACCTAATAATATTACGCAGTGTTCTCTCACTGTTACAGTCTACTGGGCTACTTGCAATTACTTGCAGAGAAAAGCTGAGGTTTGCTGTCTATTCCACTGTTTTTTTTGCCATGCTGCAAACACCTGCTGCAATACCATCCTCATATTACAGTTATAATTGTTGCCTTGCTCCTTTTGAGTCTGAGGGGAAGACTCTTTCCTATCCCTCTCCCAAAAGACTAATAACCAAGGCAGGAGGAACATGGAACATGAGATACAGAGGACTAAATATTGGGAAATTTGCTTTCCTCTTCTATCCACTTTGAAACAAAAGAAAGCGGAGGGTGGAATGGGTGGCTTCTTGAAATCTGTTTTCCCTCCTTGCCCTGCAGCTATAAGAACTGGCTATAAGAACAACCATCATAGTCCTGGGGTAAGGAAAATGATTTCTTGCCAAAGCTGCCTGTGCATCCTCTCCCAAGAGCTGATCCAGAGCCATGTGTTCTTAACAATCCCAGAGTACCACCTCTAGAAGTCCCTAGCTTTGTCATCACTACAGCTGCTCCTGCACATGAGGAGCAGGGTACTATGAGTCTTCTTTAAAAAGTAGGCTGAAAACACTTGGAAATTCACCAGTCCTGTGTCAGCCCATGATCACAACAGCGAGATGATTTATTTTCCATATTAACACCAGAATCTCATCTATGCACTGGGGAGGAATTCCTTGATTACTGGAGTTAGAGAACTCCTTTGTGTAAATGGGGGGAAAAAAATTAAAAGACAGGATAGAAGGCTAGAAAGCCGATTATTCAGGTCACAGAGATCTCTATTTTTATCATTTCATTAGCATTTGTTTCTGTTTGATCAAGGCAATAAGGGATGAGCACACTCAGAGTGGTATTTTGTAGTTTTGGAAGCATTATTTGTCCACTACTTCAAGTGAAGCTCAGCATTAAACCAGCAGACCTGAAAAGATGAATCTTAAGAAAAACATTTCATCATTAGTTCAAACTCTTCATTCCACAGACAACAACTGGACAAGATTCCTACATTCAGCATTGATACAGCATTGTCCTAAGTGTAACAGTTGTTCATTAAAATCAAGTTCTTTCATTTCTGTTCATTCTCCCCCCTCTTGTGGTTCATTATAAAATCACAATTGTTGCTTTCAGAAATGTTCCATAGTTGGGCTTTCATGCAGAAAGGACAGAAAAGGATCCACAAAATCTAACCAGGCAGTGCTACTAATAGGCTCAACAAAATGAAAATATAGTAAATAATGAGCTTGTTATTCAGGGTAATTCTCATTGCTAATCTAAATGTTCTTTTTAATCTCTGATTTAAAACAAAATCTTGTCACAAATAATACGGAATACATTTCAGACAGATTTACCATAACTATTAATTGGGTATCATGTGCTATTGTTCTTGGGAAGATTTTAGTATTTGCACCCTTAATCATTTATTGACTTACTAGCTTAACATAAGATTATTTTAGCTTTAATATCATCAGACAGATCTTCAACTTATATAAGTGGATGTATTACTGAAATACTCTGAACTTTTACCAGATGATCTGCCAGCACCCCTGTAAAGACAATTTCTTGCATTTCTTACATACAGGTATATTTTCCCAGCAAAGTGAGCACCATGACCTGATCCACCAAAGTGTAATTATGAAAAGAACTAACCAAAAATGTACTAAGACTTTGTGTATAGATCTTGGATACTGGAGGGTCTGCAGTAAGAGTAGGTTTAAGCCCTGAAAATGGTTACAATATGTGGATACGCATACAGACTCAGGGAATCTCTGTTCAAATAAAAATGTGTTATTTTGGATAAATTTAGAAAAACTTGTGAGCAGCAGGCAAGCTAAATAAGTTCGATAGATTGATAGAAACTTGTCAGTTTAGCAAATAAAAGACACAGCGTGTGAAAGTCAAAACGTACTAACAAAACTGGAGTATTGAAACTTATTACTAAAGTCAGAAAAACGTTATGTCAGCACTTCTCACCATAATTCTGACAGCCAAACAATTCACATTTTATACTAGGTACATTAGACTGTCACACTTGTAATCTCTTTAGCCAGGCAGTCTCATAACCAGAGCACACTGCTGAAGAAAATAACTCCCATTACTAGAAAAGCTGTTTTGACTGGGATAAACTTTAATTCCCAGGACCCAACTGAAGGCCGAAAGAATAGGATAATACAGCAGGTCATATGCTCACAGATGCAAAAATCAATGTAAAATCTCCACACATCTGAAACTTTCAGAATTAGTAGTAAGACTAATGGTAAAAGTGCATTTTGATTAATAACAGCAGATGGTTCTCTTGTGTCACACCAGTAGAAAATCCTTAAGGACAGCTTGGTGGAAAGCCTTACAGAAAATTTCTCACAGATTAGGCAATTTCTTTAACAAAACCCCTTGCTTTCTACAACTTTTAATGTACAATCGTATTGTACAATCAGGTTATAAACTTTGTAAAGTCATAAGGTCTTTGGGCTTTAAGTATTAAAATAAGGCATAGACTGAAGGGGATGGGATAGGCAAATTGCAATAGCACATATACAACACTGGAAACACACCTTCAGGGTGCATCTCAAAAGCCAACTTATTGCCTACATCTTTCTTATCCCAGCAGGAGTTATTTATTCACTGGTTCATAGTAGTAAAATTTTGGGAAACCCTGACCCCCATCCAGTCCCAGTAAGCCACGATTTCTGCATCAAGAGGGATCGCTTCACTCATCCACCCTTCTATCCTCTCCACACGCTTCCTCTGAATGGAGAAAGGAAGCACATCCACAGCCCTGCTGCTCCTGCAGGCCCAGTTCCAAGGTCCAAGTGGCCTACATCAGGATGCAAGAGAGCCTTCACACTCTTATTGGGCATGCAGGACACATCACAATCTAGCCCCAAGAAATCAAGAGATTAAAGTTAGAACATGTTTTAAATGGATCTGAGTGAATAATTTTTAATGAATACATTTAATGAATGATGAGTTTTCTTCCTGCTTACTGTGAAATGTGGGGAGCGGGTTGCAATTTGCTTCACATATTCCTTCCTCATTGAATTCTTTTTTAATTTCTTTTAAAGTAAGGGGTTGCTATTCCAAGCACAAACTCACTGTTCAATTGCAGTTCGTCCCATAAATCACTGAATATTGTTTCCTTCCATCCTCCAGTCTAATGAACATAACTCATGGAATCAGCTTTGTGGTACACAGGCTTACAGAGAGCACATTAGAAATTCACTTTTCATAGTATTCCTGTGTGATCTTAACATTTATTTTCTGCCAACAGTTATGAGATTAAAGTTTAATAACTCTGTGAGTGTGTGCAGGAAATGACACCAAAAGCAACCCCAAGATGGCTGAAGATTTGCTTCCAAATTTGCACAAATATAAGTAGAAATTATTTCTGCATTATTCATTCAACTTTAGACCTAAACCAAATATGTCTTGCTAGCAGCCTTGGAAACATATGATGAAGTGTTTAAAAATTCCAGTAGATGTCACCACTTCTCCCCCAGCAAGTCCTTAAGTACATCTAAAAGAAGCTTTTGAAAACTCAGTTTGCACTACATCATGAGTTGAGAGACTCCTTTTGCTTTGGGTTACGTTGTGTTTTGACAGAAAAAGAATAGATCCATTTTTGTAATCTGTGTCAATGAATTAATGACCTTATAGAGCTCATGCCACTGCTGTAAACCAAATCAAGTGCAGATCACTTGCCAGTTGTGATGTTGTTGCTAATACAAAACAGTAGCTAGTGTTGTAATAATTTTTTCCCTTCATAAATATCCAAGTTTTAAATTATATTTTTATTATAAGTATAGTCCTGATTGTGACTACAGTTGGTTTTCTAGATGTAGTGTTCATACCCTTTCCCTACAACATTCATTTGCTTGTATTTCCCAAGCCCCAGTCGTGTCTCCTTCCTAAACATTTGGGTTCAATTCTTTTCAGCTTTTGCTTGCTGTCATCCTCCCCTCTCATGAAAAACGAGACCTCATGCTTCAATTCATCTGATTTTCATGGCTACATTTTTCTCCACTCCCACTGGGAACAAAATGTCCATGAGGCCTAGGCATTCTGACATTATGGAAGAGGGCTCATACTTTTGGTCAGCTACATCCAGACAGATATTCCTGCTACTTTCCCTGCCACTTTACACACTAAGTCTCCATGGAAGAATGTAGCTTTAAATTAATATCAAATGAAACTTGAGGCTGGTTGAAATCTGTATTTTTGAGGCACAACATCAATGAATATTCATTTGTTTATGCTGACCTTAACACATCTGAAAATTAATACATTTTCATCCTTTTATATTTATCTGCATCATAGAATAAAACAAAAAAATTATTTATGCTACTTTTAAAAGCAAGTCAGATACACAAGACATTATAATATGTAAAACCAACCTAAGAAAAACTCAGACTCTTACAGAAAATTTCTGTAGTCAGAAATTTCATCTTCTGAAGAATTTTCAATATTCCTTTTCTTTAGAGACAAGTTTTATATTTTCTAAAGAACATTAGAAAAAAAAAATCATCAACGATTTCCAGGACAAAAAAATGTTTTTTGTGATTTTTTTCTTTTTTCACATGACCAAGTGGCCCTAGGAGAAGTTGAGTTTCTGGGTACATTCACCCCTGAAGACTTGGAAGGCAATTCAAATGCACAGCAGTGCATAATGATCACATATTTCTGAAGAGTTCAAGAGTGGTTTAAAGACATCAGAAAAGTTCATTTGCAGGCCTGTAGATTATTTATTCTTATCCAGATTTCACCCAGATTGAAACAGCCAAACTGATTAAAGACATTACAGATGCAAGGAAAATTGGTTCTTAAGTATTTTAGGAAGTGAGATAAGGACTTTTATATATGTCCTTTTATATGGGATCAGGTCATTAGAATAAGTTAAAAATCTATCAGGCACTTTTTAAGAATACCTAAAACATTATTGTTTCAATTCCTTTCCTCCCCAGCTGTAAAGGGCCCTCTAAATCACTGTATTGTCCATGGGATTTGTAGAATAGTAGCCAGAACTAACATGAAACTGAACAATAGCAACATTGTACTTCTTCTTGAGGAAAAGGAAAAATGCAGCCTCTGGTAAAACCCTGGGCTGCTACATAAGGATTGATTCCATTTAAAAGATTCTCTGACTGTTTTCTTTTTTTTCCTTTTTTTTTGATAATAAACCTTCATGTTAAGCATTTAAAATTGTTTACTTCTTAGAAAAAAATTTAAAACTGAAAAGAGATTTTTTGATTGAACGGTTAAAAGCAATTTATTGACCAAAAGTATGTACTGGAGGAGACAGTATGTAGCTGCCCCTGAAAAAACTGGTTATTAATGTTAAGTATTCCAGAAAATGCTTTAGCATTACAAAAATAATGCTGTCTTTACACAGAAGAAAGATATTATTTATGTGGTAACTTTGATTGCAGTTTTTTAGATTTCAGAAAAGCCTGTAACAAGTAAATAAATAGTAAGGAAGATGATTCTTCAGCAGGCAAGTGTTACAAATAAAGCAGAAAAAAAGAGGTATGCAGACAAAATCAGAATTATCCACAGGGCTGCAGCTCTCAGCTGTCCTGATGTGAAAAGATAGAAGTTACCACTCAAAGTTTTTTTAAACAGTAAACAAGTCCAAAGGATACTGAATGAAGGCAGCAGGCACCTGAACTCGTTAGGGGACGTGGTGCACTTTCCAAATGACAAAGACTTTGTTGAATCTTCAACAGGAGGAAGCACTTTCAGCAAGACCTTCACTTTTGCTTGCATTTCATACATGTTTCCTGCGCGTTGGCCCCCCACAGGAAACAGACCTTCAGTTTGCAGGGCAGGACTACAAGAGTGCTGCAAGTAAAACCATATGATGTTTGGTCACTTCCTCGTGACCGAAAAAGTAGCCCCTGGGTGAAAAACATTTTTTTTAATGTCTGCTGACACTGTAATGTCTGGACTCAAGGTAAAAAGGGACATAAGACCTCTGTGAAATGTCCTAAAAGAGAGCAAAATATAAGAGCCTGTTTGGTACATTCTTATGCTAAGGCAGAGTACCTAGAACTGCTGAGAATCACTGGACAGGGCAGAATTGTTTTGGAACAGTTTGCAGCTGAGAGCTTTTTCCACTAGTGCAGTTGCTGGGCCTTAGCAGAAGTGCCAAACTAAACTTTATTAAAAGAAATGCTTCATAACCCTAAATTTTTCACTTAGCAGCAGCCCTATTTTATTCTACTGATTACAGTTAAGACCTGGAAATAGTTCTATATTAGAAAAAGTAGCCCCAGAATATTAATAAGATTAATAAGATATATTAATAAGATATATAGTTTTTCTATTGAAACCTGCTGTATTTATTCATAGGTAGTAAGACTGTAGAAAGAAAAGTAATGGTTAAAGAATTTTTAACTGACTTTTATAGTGACTTTTCTTGAAACTAAATAGTTTTTCTTTTCCAGTTAGCTTTTTAAAATAGCACTGAGGGTCCATTTGTCTTTATTTTAATAGAAACCTTTCAAATAAAAAAAACTATTTAAGATGAATTTTTTTAAGAAAAATATATATCTACTTCTTTAATGGAAGATGCACTACCTCAAAAGTATCTGAGAACTATTTCAAAATACCTTTGTCAATAACACTTCTGTAGCAAAACCACATTTTAATGATCAGCAGCCTTTTCAATTATTTCCCATGCCAAATTATAACATTTAAATCAGAAATAAAACAGCTACAATATCTTATGGATACACATAATGAGAAATGTGAACACATTGTAAAGGTGATCAGCGGTAGATGAAGATGACAGAACTTCAATTGAATGTGAGAAGCAACAAAAGTATTACCACATGAAAGAGGCACTCAGATGAGCTTGCAAACAGTAGAAGTATCAATAGGAAAAAATGTTTGAAATCAGCTGTTCTTACTGAATGAAAGATGCAGCTGAACATGTGCTAGGACACAAAAGGCAACCATCTCCATTACAGCCATGTCAGATTATTAACTGTAAAACAAGCTGCAAAGATATTTCTGCACAAGGAATATATTAGGATCACAAACACAAAGAACATATTGGTACTGCCAAAGAAGCTGGTCTTTTTATTAATAATTTTTTTAATATATATTATCTCTAAGTGGCCTCAAATGAAAGGAGCAACCTTAGAGAATGTAGTATCATACAAAAAGATTGAAAGGAGCTTCTGTAGTTTTTTCCTACATAAGAAAGAAACAAAAAATGAAAGTAGAAACAATTCATGAACATTCACCCAGTCTTTGCAGTAGAATCCAGAAACTACTTTTGAGTGCACTACCCAGTATTTTGGTAACTATAAGTAAAATACTTTCAAAAGAGAAAAATAAACAAGATCTAAGTATTTGAGGAAAAATATTTCTCAGATGGTCATAACTGCACAAGTGAGAAAACAGATAACCTTTTAGCCAAGATGTTAGACCAAGAGATTGCCTTGGTGCAAACATAACAGAGCAATGAGACAGCACTTACAAAACAAAATACGTCACTGTCTTGGGTTTCACGGATGTGGGGTTTGAATTTTCAGTGACCATACTGGGTCATGCAAATCCTTCAGCTGTCATTCACTCTCATGGGAAGCATTAATCGGGCAACATGAGGCAGAATGTTAGATATGATAGAGTGATAGAGAAAGTTAGAAAGGAACACAGTTGTGAACCACCACATGTTCCCCATCATCTGCAGCCTTGATGCAAAGCATATCCTTGATTCAAGAAAGGATTGGTAAGGTTTGCTGCCTTAGTGCTTAAGCCACAGTAAGCACAGCAGCAGAGACTTCCATGAAAAGATTTAGCAATGGCCTTGATAGTAAGCAACTTCCATTTATACTCATAATATGGCAGCACAGGTTTGATAGGATAGCCTGAACCACCTGGAAATTGTCCTTATTTATAACTGTGTTACCTGTGGTTTTGCTAAGTCCCAGGATACGTCTTGTAATGGTAGGTCCTTTCTTCTTCTTAGAGCTCAGTTTTTTACTTTCTGGGAAAGAAGGCATGCGAGTCTGAGAGGATTTTTGTTTGTTTCCTGGTGAGCAGTAGCTTTCCTGGCATGTACAATATTACTGATTAGCTCAATGGTATTTCACATATTGTCCAGCATAACTCACTTTGCAGTTCCAAGTTAGTGTCCTGTGACCAGTTTTCTTTCTCCCTTTCTTCAAATGCAAGAGATTTTTCTCTAATAATAAATGTATATTCTGGTATAAGATTCAATGAGCTGGTCCAGCTATTTCTTGCTTTAAAACACTGGCAAACAGGAGTCATCATCTACTACACACCAAATAAGTAAATAGTGTCTCTGTCATTTCAAACAGATAGTCCAATCTTGCAAAAATTTCTGGTTTGATGGAAATTGTACTCTATATATAAACAGCATGTGAAACCCCAGCTGAAGGAGTGTCTCCCTTTTGTCTCCAGACCGAGCCTGGAATTCATCTAGCGTGATCTGAATTAATAGTCGGATGTTGAGATGTTTAGACACCTCCTCCAAACAAATCATCAGCACTTTTTCCATAGCCATTGGAGAAAAGAAGGAAGCTACATGGCATTATTTATACTGCCTGTCTATGGCAATGATCCTCTAAGAGAAAATATTGGCCACTTCTTTCTGTGATCTGCAGAAACCACCTAAGTTACTGGTCTGGACTATGCTTACAGAATTGAACTTCAAAACAGTTGAAAACTGCCCCTTTGGTAAAGCACCATTCTTCTACAGGTGGACTAAACTTTAAATCACTGTAATAATCAATGTAATAACCACTGCTCTGAAGAAAGCATGGCCTTTTTAATGACTAAGCAGTTCAAAATGAAAGTGTCGTGACGTAGGGTAGTGTATCTTGCTTTGGAAGTGGAAGCAAAAATTTGTGAACAAGGACATTGCTTAACATACAAAGTGTAGTCCTCAAACATTCTTGCTGATCACAAAATCTTACAAGATGTTTATCCTTAGTTTCATACAGTGAGATTTTATTTATCTTTATTTTATATGTTAGAACTCTGCAATTCTAATTCTAGCAAGATCTTTGAAACCTTGGGGGTAGCTCTGAGTCTTCTTTACCACAGTGCAGGCAAACTGATTTACTGAAGTCAAAAGAAGCAACATCAAATAAGACTTCTCTAGATTATTTTAGCCCATTCCATAACCATTCCTTTGATGCAAGTGAAAACACAGGGATGTTTCTGGATCTTTTTAGATATATCTTCGTGATTTATCATAATCTTTGTCTTACCTGATGAGCATACATATCTTGTTAGATGTGTCCTTCCAGAACTATTTAAAAAAAAGAGATTTTTACAATGTGTGGTATAAAAAAAAATAAATCAGACTAAGTAAATTCCTTTGAAATCATATGCATTATTAGGTCACATCCTGAAGATTGTGGAAGGCATACATAAAAGCTAGTTAAGGGACAGTGGGAATCCAGAACACAAAGGTGTAAGCAGTGCAGATTTCAACTAGACATTTGTAACACAGGTGATCACAACACTGATAGGAGAGATATGACATTAGACACACCTCCTTCTTCACACCATTTAAGCCTTCAAAGCAAGTTAGCTGTATTACCTGGTCTTTTTTCTTTTCCCATTGGTTTCCCATGGGGTCCACTGTGTTTTAAATGCACTTCAGTTATTAAAAAAAAGTCACTGACTGGCTTATGAAAATTAAAAAAAAAAATCTTTGATTTCCCAGTGTCTTGTCTGTAGGTCTAGTGGTTTTCCTTTTATTACTTTGGTTCAATGATTATCTGACAGGGAACTGATCAATTCATACACTTAGTTAGCAGGTCTGTTTGTGAAAGTACCAAAACATGGAAGTAGACTATTATACATGTTTTCTCTCAGGTTTTCTGGAGAATATGTTGGTTCTTCCCCCTTTTGTTGTAGGTAATCTTTCTTAGATTTATTTAACAAGGTATTTTTGTTACTTAGTTTCTCAGCAAAAACCTTATCAATTTAATAATTAGCAGGACCAAACCTTGGACTGTAACTCTCATCTATTCAGAAAACTATCAATTATGCAAATAGAACTCTCAAGAGGAAGAAATTTGTCACAGGTTAGAAAAAGAGAACCTCAGACCCAAGAGCAGAGTAGAAAATAGAGATAAGGATCTTCTCAAGGCATACAAGTGTCTAGGGTAGATGACCTTCTGTTTTTAACTCCTTCCTGGTTCTTTAGCCTGTCAAAGGCTGAAACTACTCACCCACCTTCCCACCAGCTATGCACTTCCAACTTCAATTAACAAATTCACTCTAGACCTTTCTTTGCAATGCTATCTTCCCTCCCTCCTTTTAAAAATGAGAACACTAGTGAATAATTTACAGTGTCTAGAGCGCTTTTTAAAATACATTAAATTTAATATAAATTTAAACTGAAAATCAAAGCAGATTCCTCAAATTGTCTTGTTATTTTGACTGCTCATTGCTGTTACTTAAAAGGAGATGGTCAACATACAGATTTGGAACAAGCCATATGAGACACAAGAATCAGTTTTGTACTAAGGTAAAACCCTAGAGAAGTAGTCTTGTCTTTTGGATAATAACAGGGAACCCCAAAATAGATAAGATATCCAATTTGCGAAGGCATTATTTTAACCCTTGTAGATATTGTACATATTATTTTAAACAGAACAGGTCAGAAAAGTAACATTCCACACAAGCAATTCATGTACCAAACACACAATAAACAGAAAAATCCAAAATTTATTCTATGAATGAAACATCTGGGCCTTGAATATCTGTAAAGAGTTCCAAGAAAAGCTGAAATTTGAAGGTGTTATCCAAAATCACTGGAACGTAAATCAAAATTACAAAGAATCCTGCAATTCAGTGCACGTTTGTGAAACATTTGTAATCTCATACAAAATCAAAAATGTTCAGAAGAGTTTAAATGAAACTACAACATTTCTAACAAGCCTAATATGCAGTTGCTGGAATGATTAAGCTAATATCTAACCTGCATGCAGTCTCTGTAGGTCAATGAGTCCACATACATTAGTTGATTTGTGAATGTATTACACATACTCTCTATCTCTCCTAACTGTATATGCATATACGCAGTGAGTCCAAAGATTGTGCCACCAAAATACTTTAGGGTAAATTTTTTTATATGAAATATTTTGTTTCATATTACATTGAAATAAAAAATGTTTATTCTGGCTTAAACGATTTGTTGTTTGGTTGTTTGGTGTTCTTTTTGTAAAAACTGAAGAGTCACTTTCTAAGCAAACATTTTTAATCCAGTATTCATTCAGAAGCAACGAGAAAATAATTCAATATTTTCAGGGACTTACTATTTCCAAGTTAATTTAGAGGTAAGGTAGGGGTATGTCTATTTTCTCATAAACTTCACCATATACAAAAATAATTACACAACTCTAGATGAAAAAATCAGACCTAGCTAAAATGGTTTTGAAGACACTTAAAGGTGATTAAAAGGTCAAAAATGGCTCTTTCAAGATATATTTTCTACTATAAATAAGAGATCTACCTAAATGTATTTTGGGTTTTACATTATAAAGAGCCACATTCATAATATGAACACATGTAAAAGGACAATATGGGCCTAAAATTATGGCTACATATTTACAAATTGAGAGTATCTGTAACAAATTCAATTGATGTGGACCCATATTACTATATTTGAGAATAAATTAATTGCTACTCACCTGCTCACTGAATATTTGACTGACCTGTTAGAAATGCTATCAAAGCATTACAAGTCACAGTGGCATTTTCTTAATAGTTCCTTCAGTTCCCTTTGCATTTGTGGAAAATTTTTTAAATGAGATTTCAATTTCACCTGTTATGGGATAAACCCTACTCTATCTACAAGCTCATATCTCTGGTCTTAGTTGCAGCTGAGAGGTTCATTCACAACAGAATTTGATATGTTATATTCTGTCAGGGATTGCCATGCTATCAGAACAGTGCAACAGGACCTTATTTTAAGGGTTTTTTTAGTGTAATATATGAGTTCACTTTTTATGACAAGAATGTTGATTTTAACATTTAAAGCACCCATGGTTTATTTCTGCTTAGTGAGGAAAGTGTTAAGGACCATTGGTAGTATATTTTTAAAGCTGTACAGTACTACACATTTTAACAATCTTAGAAATTTAAGATGTCTCAAAGTAAGCAAACAAAGCAGAATTCATCTCTGCGCTTACTAGAAAATTACATCTGTGAAACATCTGATTCAACACTTCTCTTTGAGTACTTGCTTTTGACAGAGGTCACTGTAGGTTTTCTAATGTTTTAAAATTCAGTCAAGACAGATCTTACTAAATGAAGAGCTCACAAGAAAGAAATGTTAAGGCAGAGACTTCTTAACCGATGTACTCAAGGGGAGAAAAAAGTAGCCACTATGGATCACCACTTGAACAAGGACAGACTTTTCAGACACAGAAAATGTGGAAGGCAGTCACAACTTCACAATTTCCTGGTGTTTTTCATTTAAATGCCACATAATACTGAATAAACATTAATTAATTAAGCCACTTAACGTATCTACTACATACAGTAAGGAAGAAATGTGCTTACTTTTTTGGCAGATATCCTACTACCCTAAAGCTGCTGATCATAAAGATGATCCAAAGCAATAGTTGCAAGCCATCAAGAAAAAATTACATATACTTTTATAATCTACAGAGTGCTTTGTAAGAAGTTAAAGGGGAAAAGACTCTGAAGATATTGCTCTTTGAGTAATTTTAAATATATATGTTTTCTGAATGAAAAGAAAAAACAAGAATTTAGGAGAATGTTCATGAAAAAAAATCTATTTTAAAATTAAGTCTATTCTTTAAGTTGTTATCCATTGGTAAAACCTCCTCAATTACAAAATATCCTAAAAGTCTCATTTCAGTTTTAGAAATAGAGGACTAGTTAGAAAAACAGAAAAAAAATGGAAGTTCAAGTTACAATTAAGTTATCTATTCTCATTATTTAACATATGCATGCACAACTTTTCACAAAAGTAGCAGCAGTATGAATATTAAAAACATGTTTAGATATAAGCACTTCCAGTTCCTTTAAGGCTTGGAAAGAGAAAATTATTAGTGTGTAATGATTTTAAATCCTAGGTGGATAATCTCACATTATGAAATAAAACATATGTCAAAGATTTTTCTAGAGTTTTATCAATTTCTTTTAGAAATTTCTGGAAATTTAAATAGTTTTCTGCAAGTATGTATCCTCTAGAGGAGTATATTTCTATACGATGTAAGAATGTCCTTAGTCATTCAAAACCCGTATTTGAAAATTTTCTGGAAGTTTTTCTCTCAGCTACATATTTCATAATTCTATTAAAAAATAACAACATTTAAGAACTGGACTTAGACTGTAACATCCCTTTCATTTCAAAGTATATATTTGCAGTTTTTAGGATTAATTTTCTTCTAAAACAGTAAATGCAGGAAGCTAAAGCATTTATTTTAAAAAAACCTGCAAAATGTTCTAACTACAGAAAAATATCAGAGATAAAAACATTATTAGAAGCATTTAACATCAGAGCAACAAATTCTTGGCTTCATTACCTTGATTCAACTATATTAAACAAAACAACATTTTGTTAGGTGGCAGTAATAAGGTTTGTTGATGTGTCTTGGCAGGAAAATAAAATAAAAAATTGTCTTTGCAAACCACTGAAACAAGTTTGCTCATTCTGTTCCTTTTCTCCTACAAACTGCATGTTCATGGATTCAGAATAAATAAGTCATAAATAACAATAGGACTAAACCAAAATAAAATTGTATATGTATTATCTTACTTATACTTATCATCTTGATTATCAGTTTTGGCTCACATTTATACAAAACTCTCTTCCATATTAGTGCATAACAGAAAAGAATCCACCAGTCTGGGCTTTACTAGCTGCTGAAAATCCAAATCTTCAAGTGTATCAGGACTCATAACTGCTAGTCTTCGTAGGGCTGCCTGGAAAAACAAAAGAGCACAATGGTAATGCAGTTAGATTTGACGAAGTCTTCACTGCAGATAATAGGCAAGACTCAGAACTGAACTGTGCAGGCTAATTCTCCTACCTGGCTAAGCTCTTGTTACTGTCTTGATCTGTCAGATGAATCTCCCCTCAAATACAGCCAATAAATGACAATTCTTTTGGGGCACATTACTTTTAGACCTGAGTAGCAGGGACAGTGTGGTGGTAAAGAACACAGAGGTGAGAATCAGAGGACTTTTAATTGTAAACCTATCTCTGGTCTGTGGCACATCTCACGCTGCCTCTTTGTATCTCAGCTCTCTTCTCACCTTCTGTCTTATTTATGAGAACTATAAGTCATCTGATTCAGAAAATATCTGATACCGAAGTTTTGTGTAATGTCTTTAATACAAGTCTTCTAGGTACTAGTGTAGAAAGAAACAGTACATTTCAAACCATTTAGGAACAAATAAACTGACATTTGTTCTAATTATGAGGCTGTACAATAAAAATCTCATTGATGTTTCCATTGTCTTCATAAACTCTTCCCTTCTAAGGAGTTGTTTGGTTTTCTCACTGGAGAAAAATATACAACTTCATACCTTCTAGCAACCTGTCATGACAGATGCAACTGGAAAGCAGGTTGGCTTTCCTCAAGAACAAAAATTGTCTTCTATTGGTAAAGTCTGATAGCTGGGATCAGCTTACCCTCTCTTGTGCTGTCAGTGGAGCACTAACACAGGAGTTAATCGCCAGCTTCAAAATGTATAAAAAATAAACAACTATGCTAAAAATACCAAACAGTACAAGCCCTCACACTTCAGAGACAATACCTATCAGAGCTGGAAGCAGCTTATGTCTCCAGGACAATATTTTTGCCACATGTTTATTAGATAATGTCTTCAGGCAGTCACTAAAATATCAGGAGAAGCAGAGTTGCTGAGACAGGCAGGTGACATCTCAAGCAGTAGGCATGAATTCAAAGAAGGTGCAGCAATAAGTTCCACAAGACACAAAAAATCATAGCTGGTCTGCTGCCATCTCTCTGTGGTCTCTGCTTTAGCCATACAAGACTAATAAGCCTTCTCAGCATGTATGAAGGACAGCCTCTGTATTTCTTGTGCTTGCATTCATACTTTCTTCATCCTGAATGAGTCCAACCTAAATGAACCAGCGGCAGTAACCAAGTTTCACATTTAAAATAACATTAATACTATAAAGCACTGTCAAACAATATTCTTCAGTCTTCATACATCAAAACCTATGCCCTAACCCTAGATCACCCGTGTGCCCAGAGCACTTTCACAGAATGCTCAGTGAAATCACTCAACTCTGACAGTTGTTGGGAGCTCACAGTCCATGCTGGGCCAGCAGCTGGGATCTTTCTCCTGAGTAGAGAAAGTGTTAACCTTCTGTTGCCCTGTTCTTGGTTGGGCACTATATTTTTTGGAGATTCATATAGAAAAAAAAAATGGACTGTAATGGAAGCAAGTATCATTTACTCCTTTTGGACACTTTACACAAGTATTTTTATACATATGTGTGTTTGCAGATAAAGGGGACTATCCCTTGACTCAAGGCTAATTTCAGCAAACAGCATCACCAGAGAATGGTATTTAGAAATAAACAAATCTTTAAATTCTGCAGTGCTCCAGTGAAATTTTTTGGTGCTCAATAATGTGAAGATGAAGCCATTATTCCTTATGTACTTAAATCTTCAATCAGAGGATAAATAATTGACAGTGTACAGGATTATGCTTAAGGGGAAAAGCAGGAGACCCTGACATGAATTTAAAACATTCCTGTAATACTTATGCATTTTGAAATCTGAAGGGAGGGTTTTTTTCTTAACTTTCCATTATAAACTTGAAAGAAACACCAAAATGTACATACCAGACATGCCACTAGAACAGAATCGCTGTTATTTCTTTCGGTTGGTGATCTGCAAAGTTTAATTAGGCGAGGAATACCTGAGTGCACAAAGAGTGTCAGGAGAAGTAATTTAGAAAAACAACTTCTTATTTTGAGATGTGTAATATTTATCTTTCTTAGTAGATGTGATCTCTAATGCAAAGATGATACGCAAATACTTAAGGGACTTTTCATGGAGCTATGCAGTTCTGAGCAGTCATAATTAATAGTTGTAAAGCATAAACAAATAAATTGGGTTTACTTGCTGTTGCTCTTTCAGAGCAGAAATCATGACCTCCATTTCTTCCCTATCAATCCTCCCCTACATCCTTAAAAAACTCCAACTCAAGAACACACTCCCTCCCACAGGATTCATTCCACTGACAGATCCTGCACAGGGGTTTGCGTAAAGGAATGGAGGAGGCAGCAGTGCCAGTTGGCACAGTAAGACACAACTCAATGTTGAGTGGATACAGCACCTCAGGTTCCTCTGGGAAATGAGCCAAAGATTCATTTAGCTCAGCCTCCTCAGTCATTCTCTGGACAGACTCTATAAGGAATATATTCCATAAAGTATACCAAGTGAGGCTAAAAATCAAGAAGAGTTTCTCCGTGGCTGGCGGTTCCTCCCTCTTTTTCAGACATTAAGCTAGAGATACATCCTTACAGCTGAGTTTTACGGCTGCATCTGCCACTTCAGGGTCTCGGCTGAGTCGTGCCAGTGTAACTGCAGATTTCTGTTGGACTCGCTCGCAAGCAGCAACTTCTGCTGAACTTCCTGAAGATGATTTTTCAAAGAGCATTTCCATTAAAAGTTGAATACCTAAAAGAATGTAAGAGCCATTGTTATCCTCTCTCCAACAAAAAAAACTTGGTGCAAAAAAAGTAAAGGGAAAAAGCAAGAAAGGTAAATACAGACCAGTCACTTGCCCAAATAAGTTATGAAGAATGTGGACTGCAATTTGGATATAAGCATTCAGGTACATGTGATCTGTGCATAAGTTTATCTTCACTGGGAAGCTACAGAACTCCTGGAACTAGAAAATGTACTATCTCTTCCCTCCTCTAACTCTCCTCTACAAGTTGGTATTTTAGTTTTCATGAATTTATTTCAATCGAACTAATTGCAATTCTTTATTTGCTTTCAAACTAACTTGGAGGTAATCACTATCTAAAACCTGTAGTGCCATAAATCAGGTCTTTACATGAAATTTCACTCTGAATTAATTTTTTTTTTGTTTTTAGTTTATGTCTTTTTAAATAAGTCTTTAATAGCTTCCTTCTCAAACTGTTTAAGTGTACTTTAGAATGGGGAAACCTATAACAAAGGAAACTAGGAGATTCTGTCTGTTGAAGTTTACTGTGTGAATGACTCTTTACTTCAGAAGAGATGATGTCTTCCATGTCAAAATGACTTCATTAACATATTATTGCCTTTAGGAGTTGATATTCTTATTGTAGGGCCATAAAAACACTTGAGACTGTACTGATTTCTATTTTCTAGATTATTTTAACTGTAAAGACAATTATGTGCTATTAGACTCCATATGGTATTAGGAATTCAGATTACTTCAGGTAGCAACAGAGGATTTTAACTGTTACAACATTTGCATAAATAATTCAGAGAATTAGCATCAGAATCATGTATCTAGATAATAATTAATTGATGTACTAAAAAAACCAAATACTTTTAAAAGTATCTAAATTCTCTAGCATTCAAAAACCCTTCTCAGTTTGTGAATCTGGTCTCTGACCAACACCTGGCTATTACAACATTGGGCAGACACAAAAAGCCTTTACATACAATCTGAGTGTCAACCTTTCTCAAAAGCCAGTGGGAAAATGCTTCTTGTGAACTTCCATTATGGAATGTATACACAAACTTTGTCACATTGTCCTTGGCAATCTATTTGTACATGTCCACCCACTCCAGTATCTGGCATAGCTCTTAGTATAATTCATGAACTTCAATCAAGTTTCTGCTGAAGTAGAAGCAGATGAAATATGACCAAACACCTGTCCCAAATAACAGAAGAGGTTTTGATGTGCTCAAGGAAATAGATAGCCAAACTACATAACCAGTCTGTTACTCACAAAGAGTGCAAAAGCTTCCAGGGCATATCTGGATTGTAAGTGTTGACAACAGAAGATCAGTACAAGTCCAACAGACAAATCACCAACACGATATTCTCTCCCCAAGGCTATAATTACAAACACCTGCATCCCACGAAATGTCAAGGTCTTCCCAAGAGTTTCTAGAAAAGACTCTTGGTAGGAGTAAGACCCATGTGTCTCCACCAAGGAGTCCAGAACCACCTCTCCAAGCCCCAGGAACACAACGAGCTTGGACCAGGAGCATGGCAGGAACCACCAAATGGACCTGACCAACCTCTCTCTGGGATTGCCCCATCCTCCCCATGAAACAAGGAGGTCATATGAGAAACAATCACGCTAACCTGCCTTGCCCCTCTCCTTCAGTGCACTGTTCTCTGCATGGGACATGGAAGTTTTACACGTTATTTGTGAAATTACATGTATCTGTGATTAAATTGCCTCAGTACTCAGATCCATTCAACCTCCATGTTGTCATTTGTTCTGAAACTGTGACACCTCTGCACCTCTGCAAGGACATCAAATGCACACATACCTTTGGGCACACATGCACTGTATCTAACCATTGCCAGTCATATCTGTATGCATAGGACCAAAATTTTCCATTAAAATACAAGAAACATCTAAATCCAATATTGCATTGGAACTGGCCAGTTCTCTTTGAGGACCTGCTGCTATGTACATACTTTCTGAAATACCTTCTCCCACTGAAAATCAGCCTTGTCTGAGAGGCACATGGATCCAAGCTCAAACCATTCCTACATAAATGTTAATTTTAAAAATATGGAGGGGATATTCCTAGGACAGAAAAAGCAATATATAGGAAGTTTCACTGTAATTTAACATCTACACACACACACACACGCAAAAGAAAGCTGTCTTACTATATTGCTTGGCCATGAATTTGCTGGTAGGTGTATTAATAAGGCATTTATCCTTCTTCACAGATTTAGTAACTTCTAAGACTTCTGGTGGGCCTATAACGCCCAGGGTTTTTTCAACATAATGAATTTTGCATAATATGATATTTTAAGATATGAGGAGAAAAAAACCCTGACATCTGTTGTATAGTAATAAAAACATGATGCTTCAAAATTTATAATACCTCTTAATACCTGCAAAAAAAGTGACACAAAATGCAGGTATGAATAGCTCAGCATCAGATGATTTCTTTCTACATGTAATAACTGCCACCTTACACAATGTAATTACCAGAATAAAGTCTGTTGAAACACTTTTTTCTACTTTTTTCTACTTTGCTTTGCATCTATGAGCAAGCCACACACAGAGAACAACAGAAGTGTGGTCATAAATGTAAAGTTTTCTAAAACAGTGGTATTTTTTTTCATTTATATCATTTACAAAGAACCATCCCCAGGATTCATTTTTCACCCTGCAGCAATGTGCAAGAGATAAGATGCAAAATGAAGTTTTATTAGTGAAGCCTTACTCCTTTTCTTTACTTTCCCATCCACCCATATTCTCCAGATATATAAAAAAATATAATTCAGTTAAAAGACATACCATTTCCTTGAATGATTTCTGAAGCACACTGGTCCAACACAGACATGTTTGCCAATATTGTAACCACCTGTTGTTAAAAAGAGAAGGAAGCATGAAGTCTAGTCCTACAATTCAATAGTAATAAATAACACCGTAGTTTATAAAATTAGTATGGCAGAATTATGTCAAAGCCAATAACACTAAAAAGCATTCTTGCAGTTGGACAGCCTGTTCCCACCTCTGTGATTTCTCGGGGGTCTTTATCTTACATATGGCTGCTAACTGAAGCCAGACAACAAGAAAAATGAGGTCTCCTTTTATCACAGTTTTAGAATTGTGCACAAAATCTGTCTTAGAGAGATCTGTGCAGCAGGTTTGTTTAGTGGTCAGATTGGTAGAAAGAAGGGGATAAAAGCTATAAAACTCAACCAACTGAAAAAACCAACAAATGGAGTCCTAGTTCAGCCAGGAGCTGCCTACCCTCAGGAACCAGTCCTGTAGTCCCATTTCAGTTCAGGCAGAGCTCACAGTGAAAGCAAAGAACCAGCACCCAGCACACGTCCTGTAGTGCTGTTATTGCCTCTTTTCTGGTTCAGGGTTCAGATGAAATTCTGGGAAATCCTCACAAGAGATTTGGAGTTTTGAGCCTTGACTCAAGCGAATATTTAAGGAATACTTTTCAGTTTCACTGAAGCCATGAGTTGTGTGCATGTTAAAGCACTGTCCCAAAAAGAGCTGGATTTAAAAATCTCTTTATACCTTTCCTCAGCTAAGACCACAGTTTGGCTTTGTACCAACAGGAGTACATTTTGAGATCTTGATTAACAGAATTTCTTATCCAAAATCATTTCAACTGTCAAGATTAGGTGTTACTCAACTCGCTTAAAGTGATGCAGCAAGCCATTGACAGAGACTGGACCACGCAGTGCTGTTGGCTTTCGGTCATCCATTCCCTTCATTGATATCATATACTTTCTCTCATGTATCCTGTCAGAAGTTCTTTTTTACTTTATCCTTCAAATAGCTTGCTTTTTGGATGCAAACAATACTTGCATCTCTATATTAGCAGCGTATGTGAGACACCAAGTAATAAATGCTATTAGATCACTAGAATACAAAATAGAAATAATATTCTTTCTCAAGAAGTTTTAATTTTCTCTAATCTAGTTCAGAAAAATTGATCAGTCTCAGAAATACCAGTCAATTTTGGAAACAGTTATCAACTTTTTAACAGCACAGTGTCAGATCACAAACAAGCAAACTCCTTAGATGTAAGTAGGCATGAGATCAAATCACCATTCTGATCTCACTTTGCCATTTTAAAAACAAGGATGACTCATTTCCGACGCTGTGACATAAAGGTCTTCCACTTCTGAAGGTAGTGTCACAGTGTCATCTCTCTGAATAAATATACTTACTTAGGATGCAAATGAGTTGCTGAAACTGTACAGAGTGACAGGTAGAAATATGGTAACAGTATATGTCTATGTATTTATTCCATATTAATTATTAACTATGTTTCAGGCAGAGTGTATATGTTTTCTCATTCTAAATTATATCCTGTTAATGAAAATTGCTTCCTCTGTGCAGAATCTGTACCCCATGTGGCTCTCTAAGCCACAGATGAAGAATTCAATTAACCACAATTTGAATACATGCCAATTATTCCACTGCTTCAAGTTATTTTGTCTAATAAGTATTTTCATACATAAAAATATTTTGTGTGCAACTTTTGACACCAAAAATTTTGAGGTTATATCTATACTTCCTTTGTGTTGATTATGTGGCCCCTACATTTTGCATTGTTTATGAACAAGCCTAGGGGGTTTATACGTAACCTTCTCCATAGGGGTGTATACAAGACCCTTATGATTAATAACCATCAAGTTCTACCTACATTATCTTTTAAAACCATAGTAGGACTAAAAAAGTAGTTAGCCTGTAGATTAGCTCACTCCACATAGATAGATTTTCCTTTTTCCCCCCAAAATCACATTTTCTTTTGAAGTAAACAATGTAACATGAAATAGCATAATGTAAACACATAGGCAAGCTGACTAAAGAGTAGACTTTAAATGCTCTATTTCTCCTATAGTTTCCAATTTTAAAATTCATGCAGTTTATATGAAAATCTCCTCTGCAGAACAGACCAAAGTTCAAGGAAGTTTCCTACTAAATATGAACTCTCTAGAGTAAAACAAAACTTAAATGTAGACTCCATTTGCTTTGAAAAGTAACACTTATGTGAACACTGGTATTAATGAAGTCGCATCTCTTTTGGATTTAGAGTTGATCAAAAATTATAACCACAATTTTTCCGGTAGCGTCTCTCCCACTGTACATTTTATTTTATTTTAATTTTTGTCTAATGATACATAGGCTTACACTGCAGTGTTTATCTTATGCTCTTTTGCCATCATCTGGCTCCAAATTTCATAAAGCCTTAGGCAGTTTCTCAAAAATAACTATGAAGTCCTGTTGAATCAGCAAACCAGTTCAGATGTTATTGAGAAACATGGAGCACACAAACAGATACAGATAAAAGCAACTGCCTAACCCTCATTTTGTAGTTGAAAATTACTGGGGAAAAACAAACAAACAAAACCTCTTTCAGAACTGAATAATTTTGAAATAATTGAAAGACTTGAAAACATTTAACATGGAATCTCTACTGCTCAACTGCAATATTTAATATCAATTTCATTAACCATTCAAGTAGTTGTTCCTGTAAAAGATCACACTCTAAGATTTCAAAGCACTGGCACCTGACATAATTTATGATTCTTACAATTTTTCTGGATTCCATACAATGAACTTCTGGTCAACTCAAAGTATAAAAAGGAACATATCCCAAAGACAGGACACATGAGCCCTCATTATCTTCCTGAGCCATCCTATCATGCAGAAAGAATGTGCTGAAGCCACCCACAAATTGCAGTACCCTAATGATATCTTGATCTGTGGTATTTGCAGATGTGCTATTAAGCAAATACTGGCAGAGATTTCCTAGAGGGGAAGAAAGAGAAAAAGAAGGAAAAAAAAAAAAAGAACTTGCTTCATCCTATGTGGAATTTTTTAATGCAACATCTGTTCTCAGATTATATTGCCAAACCTAATGCAGGATTATAGCGGACTGCCTCAGAAACCATAAGCTGCAAGAACTGATCTCATACAGCATAATTCCCTGCCCCAGCACCTATATCTTTACTAGGTAGATCTGCTGTAGAGGTAGAGCTTGATACATGCATTTCCAATATCTGTATTCTAGCAGTGCTCTCCAATAGACTAATCCTGGCTGGTCCACACTCCATTCTCTGTTATCCCGATCCCCTCAAAATTGCAGGTACCTCTCTAGAGTAGGAGTCTGATAAACAGGGTGGCTCCAGTTTTCCCTGTGAACTGGCAGCCCTAAAACCACTGCAGCTAACGAAGAGCACACAGAAATAGACTTGATGAACAAATAATCATCATAGAATCATGAAATGGCCTGGGTTGGAAGGCACCTTAAAGATCACCTAGTTCCAACCCCTTGCCATAGGCAGGGATACTTTCCACTAGAGCAGGTTGCTCAAAGCCACATCCAACCTGGCCTGGAACACTTCCAGGGTTGGGGTATCCACACTTTCTCTGGACGACCTGTTCCAGTGCCTCACCACCCTCACGTTAAAGAATTTTTTCCCAATATCTAATCTAAACCTACTGTCTTTCAGTTCAAAACCTTTTCCCCTTGTCCTGTCACTACATGCCCTTGTAAAAAGTCCCTCTCCATCTTTCTTGTTTTTTCCCTTCGGGTACATTTGTTTGCCACCAGATGAAAGCTGAATGATTCAGGTCAGTGTCGCATGAGTTACACTACTAAAAACAACCAGAGGAAAGGAAAAGGCCTCTGGGGTGTATCCTGTGTTCAACACCTACCTTTTACCACATGGTGTTCACCACGCACCTAAACCACGTAGTAGTGAGACACAGTAAAATGTAGAATGCCAGGAAAAGAATTCTCAGACCAGCTCATGTTTTAGCACTTTTTGAAAAGGCACCAACTTCTGAAAATATTAACATGCAGAGAGTCCCACTGGAACTAGTAAGATTTTTCATGAGACTAAGGCATTAAACAGTTAATTTTCAGAGTTAAAAAAAATAACCCCACACCTAAAATCAAGAAGCTTTGAAAGTTCACCTTTAAATGGTTTGCAGAGATATTTGAGGGGGAAGGGCCCCTTTAGGTCTGTGGAAAATTTCCCCATTTAATAAATAAACCTAAAAAATAATAGAATTATTTCATACATTTCAAATGTCAGTACAATATCATCTTGCTAGTCTTACAATTGCTGCAGAAATTAATCTGAAATCCAATGCAAAAACTCCATTTCTATAGGTAAAATGAGTAAACAGATAGTAAACAGATACATCTCTCTAGTGACAATATCATCCATTGTTATAAAATTGGCAGTGTTGATCTTGTTGGTTTTTCTAGCAAACAAAATCTATTTTCATAATTTGAAAATTGGTTTTATTTCCACATACTTTCCTTCCACTTTCTCCACTTTTCACAAATGCTGAATTTATGGGTGATGAACTTTCCTTTACAGCTCTGTAGTCTGCTTTGCACTAAGTTGTAGAAATTTCAGCTGTAAAAAGTGATTTAAATTTGAGAAACCATGGTTAATTGAGAACTTTAAAATAGTTTTGTTCAAACAGTAGTCACCTTGGAAATTCTCTCGCTAAAATATGTAACTACTAATATTACTAACTAATGTTGGCTAATGCTAGTCACTAATGGTGACTAATGTTCATTAACCAGTGTACAAAGGTACTGAATGTTTGTTGCAGAAGTGAAAACTAGATGAAAATGATTTGCTGTAAAGTAAAATACATACACTGAGAGTATAAAACTCAAATGCTTGTTAACAAAGAGATTTAAACCTAAAGAAAACATAAGAAACAGAAGGTTTCTTTGATAACTTTCCCTTAATGAGAGATTTAAGATGATCTGAAATTGTTTCCCATTATTGTGAAACTAGCTACTCAGAAAGAAAGATGCAATGGGGTTTGGAAGGTGAAAGCATAAATTTAAGCCTCCTAAAGGGACAATATCTTCCACAGGTGAGGGTTCCTTACTTCATTTGTGGGAGGAGGAGGTGTCTGTAGAGGTAGAAGATGTGATGCTAATATTTTTTTATTGATAATAAAGGCACGCTGCTCAGTCAGCTTTTATTAACAGTCCTGACATAAAAAGAAAGACACACACTCCAAATAAGAATTAGCAAGTAATGTAATTGAGTGGCAAAGTAGATCAATACAGAATTGCTAATTCTCTTAGCTAATTACTCCTTTAAGGCTGATTCATCACTAAGTAATATTAATTTTTGTATATATTATAAGAGCATTTTGTAATTCATTCAAATAAATGACATAAGGGTAAATCAGAGTGTGTCTACAAAGCTCCAGATACCCATCTTCAGAAACAAAGACGCACCTGACAACTACTCAGAAGCAAGATGGATTCTTTTTTTCTGAATGTAAATTAAAACCCTCTAAATGTCATAATTCATGATCCACCCACAGGGAGACAGCAAAACAGTACATATAGCATGGGTCAAGAACAGGAATGACATCAAGTCCAGGTAGGCAAAACCTTTCAAGATACTGTCTGTTGGGACAAACAACTTGACTAAGAAATCTCTAGAAATTTTCTCTGGGGTGTTATTTTGCTTACAATAGAAAACAATTCCCATTGCTTCTGAGAGCCATTTTTGTGGTTAGGAATTAAATATACCTAGATAAGCTGAAGAAGCAACTTTGTAGGAAACAACTTTGCTTGTCTAGCTGGAATCAAACCCTGGAATCAGGGTTTGAGTATGTGGGAAGAAACTTAGTTATGCCCATTTCAAAGGAGTCAGTTCAACTTCCACTAGCTCAAGCAGAGTGGTTCAGGAAGTAATTTCTGATGCCCTCCTAGAAGGTAATAATTTTCTAGTTGAGGAATAAAAAGAAACCAGGAACTGCAATCTGTAGAAACACTGTTTACTGGTTCACGTGCTCAGAACCAAGACTGAAATCACAATCATCACCTGGACAAGAGATTCTGTCTTGGGGGGTGAAAAAAAAAGTCATAGGCAAAACTCAGAGGCTGTTTGAAATCTATCTTAATTCCTGAATGACTGAAGACAAAAAGACAAAAACTGCAGCAAAATGCACACAAACCCACCTCTAACTTAAAGCTCTATGACTGGTGCAGCCTGCAGCAAAGTCTCTTGTTTATAGTTCCTGCAGTAAACAGCCCAGCACCAGCCTGATTGTACTGTGAATCTGGCAGGCAGGGGCAGAAAACAGAAACTGCGATGAACTGTGCTGACATAACATGTGTCTTCTTCCTCTGGAGAGACTTTAGAGAATAAGTGCAATGTCTGCCCAACTCTACAGAGGATTAAACAAAAATGCAGGGAGGTTAAACTGTTTCTTCAAAATGAGAGCAGTAGTAATAATAGGATGAAAGAATGAAAACCTCACCACACTAAGCTAGCAAAGAATAGCAGAGTATCTTCAGCTGAGCTGAGATTTCCCTCTTCCAACTGAACTTCTTGCTCTGCAAGTTGGAGCACATTTTCTTATCCTGGATTGAACCTATGTGTGAAAGGCACAATTGTAACTAACCAGGCACTTTGTCTCAAAAATTTTAGTGTTTAAGAGAGTCATTGTTGGACCCCTGAAACATAACAACACAACATTTACCATACAATGTCAGCCAATACTATTACTTATATTATTATGTTGTTCACGTGTTTATGAAAAGACAGGGATAACCAGCTGTCTTCATAAAAGCAAGCAGAAACAAATAGTTGGTGAGGAGTAATAATTTCCCCAGTATTCAGGAAACTCAAACTGTGAAGTAGTACTGCAAGTTTCTTTCATCCAGACATGGATTTTCAAAAAAAATCTGTTAATATTCTTCTTGTTAAAATCATTGCTCTCAAAGTCTTTCACCAGGGGTTCGGCAACATTTAAAAATCAAAACTCCCTTATATTAAAGTAACATCTGTGTCTGCACTCCTTTTGATTCTGCAAAGAAAAAAGAGGGGAAAGGCAGTAAAAACCCTCACAAATTCCCTGGAAAAAAACGTGCAAGAACAAAGAAAAGAAGGAGAAACCTAGAGGAAGAACAGTGTTAAGGATTTTAAATCTCAAATGAGACAGCAGGTCTCTGCTTCAGAACCTGCAGCATCTCCCAAATACCAAGAAAACAGGAACGAATTTAGCAGGAAAAAGCAGTAATGATTTCTGTTTTCTCCTTCCAACTTAAAAGTCTTTCTCCATCTCAAACTTTTTTGAAACATGATTTACTGATTTTTAGACCTGGGAATAGCCAGGTCTTTAAAATGGATGTGTTCGCTGCACATTAATTCTTTGTCTACCTGAATAACAGAAGATGAGAAGGTGTTAGGCTATACCTCCACAGCTTCACAGGCAAGGTGAGAATACCAGCAACACTGAAGAGACAAGTGGTAATGCAGAGGAAAAAAATTTATTATACATAAACATCCTGTGAACAAAAATAAATATTTCATATTTTTCTACGTAGAGTCTAAGATGACGGTTAAAGTCAAGAAGACTCTGAACGATAAAGGTTTTGGCTGAACCTTTCTTCTGATAGTGCTTAAACTTCAAGACATCTGACTATGTACAGTACACTGCTGAATTTAGGCATGAACTCTTCAGAAAGGGTATTTTGATGCTCCTTTGAAGAGTATTATTTCTGCTATTCAGAAAATAAGGATCTGCACAAAGAAAACTAATGACTAAGGGATCGGAAAATTACCTCTTTGTGGTGATTCTTATACAATGTATTTAGTTACAAAACTGAGCAATCTCATGTAATACTGCTGGTTACAGAAGCAGTTACATACTTCTATAACATGGACAATGATAATCTTGTTTATAAGCAAATCCAGCACTCAGTTCTAGATTTCTTACCTGACCTAATGTGACACTGCCTGGGAAATCAAAGAAGGAGGTTTATTTCCAAATAGTAAAGACAGGAAAAGTTTATCACTTGCACACAGAAGTTTTCCAGAAGCCAAAAGGCAGAACACTTTTACAGGTGCTTGAGCAGGAAAATACTTTCTGCAGGCAACTCACAATGTATCCGACATCCAAATCCTGGGCAGAATGTTTACTTACACCATACAGAGGGTGAAAATTAGCCAGTTCTAGCTGTCCTTAGAAAGGCTGTACAGAAGGATATACTGCAACTTTACATGAGAAAAAAAGGCATGAAGGAAAATAAGGTTCATTGTTCCTTTCCTGCATTTCAGCCATCTTTCTCCCATTGTTGGTTTACCGTGAATATGCTTCGGTCTGTTTCAGCAAATTAGAATTTTCTTAAATCAGCAGTAATGCTAAAGTAGTAATGCATAAAGAAATACTGGGCAGGTTTCCTTAAGATAAATGTGTTACCTTAAGTTCTATATTGTAATTGGACAACAATTTGTTGTATTTGTTATGAAACTTATTCTTATTTTATTTATTCTTTTCAAAATTTAGTACAGCTTAATTCTAAATAATCTATTTTACTGGCCTTGATCATTCATAATGGATATTAGGCCATGAAAACATATTTGAAATTGGTTGCATATTCCAAAATAAAACTTGAATCAAAAAATTTCCAAGCCTACTCATCTTTAATGCACTTCTTCCTTGGCAAAAGTCTACTGGCTGGGACATAATATATATACTGGGAAAAATTACTGACTATACTGTGTACCTTAAAGGAATTAAAGTCAAAAGGCAAAATGGCAATTTATAATACCCTTTTAAAACCTAGTACTGTAGTGCTGTTTTTCTCTCCAGCTGAGCATGTTTTCCTCATTGCAACTACACACAGAGCAAATTAAAAGACAAAATATTCCATAAAACCATCATAATTGGCAGACATCACATCCATGCCCCAAAATACAACACTGAAATGAGGGGAGAAATTTAGTCAAACACACATTTATTCAGGAATTTGAAGGAAGACTTGATGAGCAACTCTGGCAGCTCTTAAAGACAAGATAAGCAGCACTCAGATTCCACCTGGACATCAGGGACACAGTAAAAGAAGGTGGGATTTTATAGTTCCTCTTGCTCTGGGAGCCAAGGAGTCAGCTCAGAAACTGCCTGCAGCGCAGCACTGAGAACAGCACCCTTTCTGATCTAGTTTTCCATTCCAAGAAGGAAGGTAAGGGGTTATGGGGAATGAAATCTCAGTTCTTGGAAGAAGGCCATTCAGTTCTCTGTTTGTTCTACCTAATGAGATGCCCTGCAAGCTGCACAAGGCCTGGAAATAGCCAGTTACTGAAAAAGTCATACATATTTCTTTCAGTGTCTGCATTCGTCATAAAAAGAAGGGTCTTGCTATGCGGCCCACAGAGCAAACTGCAAACTCACAGCTGACAGCAGAATGAAGATGAGGGCATAAATAAATATGGAAATCAAAACTACGAGAGCATGCAGGAGGAATAAAAAAAAAAAAAAAAAAAGAACATGAATTGTAAATACGTAATAATAGTGCACAACCGTGTCAACACCACGGCTTGACTTTGTCCAAAGACCAATATGGTAATTATGGCCTAATTCCATCTTTTTATACACACTCCTGAGCTGGAAAACTACTGAGTATTATAATATAAGCTAAAGCAGCCCTCGTAACCTGTCTAGAACATGAATACTCAGTTTCTAAGGTCCTTTGTGCCTCAATTTCTGTGGCCTGGCTCCTGTTTAAGGGTGAACAGAGTTTTCTGTGGCAGTGTAGATCCCAAGTCTACCATAAGTCATCTTTTGGTTACTTCAGACATGTGAAGGGCATGGGCTTGTGAGGCCTGAATTATGGACATTTAGTTATATTCACAATGTTTCATAAATAGAAGTAGTTCAAGCAGGCTCACTAGCAGCCTCAACCCTTTAGCAATAACTCCTGGAACCCTCAAGCCTCATACATGTTACTCTGCTGTGACAAAATTAATCCCTGAGGTACCAAATAAACAGTGCCTCTACAGCACCCCATTGCATGGCAGTACCTGAGAGGAGCAAAAGGATTCATCTGAATTTACCTGTGCATTAGCATAGACCTTTAATTTTCTGTGTCTCTTTACTAAAAAAAAAAAAAAAAAAAAAAAAATTTGCGAGAAAGAAAGGGAAAGGTAGAAGTGCATTAGCAGCATTTGCCAGCAAAATTTGCAAACCATCTACCAAGGCAGTTAGGACTTGATCCAAAGCCCACCGACGTCAATGGGCTGGGAATCAGATCCTTATTCAGCTTTTGGAGCTATTTCATCTTTAAAATGACAGCTTTATATTTAGGCTGTAGTCTCCATATATATCTTCTTTGCCACAAAGCTCTGTCCAGTCAAGTTTTGAATACCTCCAAAGAGAGAGATTCCACAGCCTCTCTGGGCCTCTGTGTCACTGTTTGGCAATCTTTACAATGGAAAAAAAAAATCTTAGTATCTTAGAAGTAAGGAACTGTGCCTTCTTAATTTTTTTTTTCTTTCTTTGTTGTAGAATCACATTAAAGTTGTCATATTTCATAATCCTCATTAAAAAAAAAAGGCAGGAGAAGCAGAGTCGTATATTGAAAATAATCAAGAATGGAATACACGAAAGTAACTTCAGTTTGGCTGTGTCAAAACAGGCAGTGCTGAAACCTGTTGATTTTTACACAAATTTGCTCAGATAGCAGCTTGCCGAGAAACTCCTCACCTGATCTCGAGAATACGGAGTATCCACTAAGCGTTTGTCTGAACATGCTGCTAGAAGAATCTTCATTGCATTTAACTGGAGCAATATTTCACAAGCCATGGTATCAAAGAAAGTAATGTTGGCAAGAGCTGCTGAAGCCAGCAAGAAAACTTCACCTGACGAGGCTTCTTGGCACAGTTCTAGGGATGCAGAAAATAAGTTGAATACAAGTCATTCCTACATTGCAGTGTTTTAAAGCAATGGTTAAGCATCTGCAATTTGCAATAATAATCTCAGTAGCCAAGACTAAGTTCATAAACGTCGAGATAAAAAAGGAAACAAAACAAAAAGTCTTCGTTTTTTCAATTATATAATATCATAGAATTGTTTAGGGTGAAAAGACCTCTAAGATCACTGCCAAGCTTTCCACTAAACCATGTCCACAGGTGCTGCACCTACACGTCGTCTTAATACCTCTAGGGGTGACAACTCAACCACTTCCCTGGGTAGTTTGTTCCAACACTTAACAACCCTTTCCATTATGAAATTTCTTCTAATATCCAAACTAAACCTCCCCTAGCACAGCTTGAGGCCATTTCCTTTTGGTCTATCACTTGTTACTTGGAAGAAGAGACCAACAACCATCTTGCTACAACCATCTTGCTCTAATGAATGATATGGTCTACCTAGCATACCATTCTACAGGGAATATTTCACTGGATGTTGTTCAAAATAAACCTTGATATAAATAAATAAAATTAATTACAGGAGGCAAAAGCCTGACAGTAAATGATCCATAAGAGAATAATTCTGTTGTATATCCTCTGCTTTAGAACAAGGTACATATACATGTTACGTGTATTTCTCTATAATCAAAAATCATCTTGTTAGATTTCCCACCTTCAATAAAAAGTGCTGAAGAAACAGTTACCTTTTGATTCCTTGCACACATGTACTTTAACTAAGAAGCGAATCACCTGGTAATGGGATTTCTTCATGGTTTAAAAATTAAACATATTACAGTAATTCAATTACTGAGTTATAAATATTACAAGGAAACTGGTGTGTGATTACTGAAACTGCTCTTGCAGAGTTATACATGTTCTATTTTTAATGCTCACATTTCTTGGGCAGAATACATACTACTAAAATTCCTGTAGAACTTAAACAGTGACAATCAAGGAAATGATCCACCAGCTAATACCTTCTAGACAGGCTGTTTAGATTGTCCCTTGTTTGTGGTACACTATAACAACCTGGAAAATCATCTTAAATAAATCAGATCAGATCCCTCTAGTAGTATAGCTACAAGCAGCACCAAGCTCAGCACAGGTTAATTCCACCCACTGGATTCAGGGCAGGTTTAGGGCATAGGTTTGCTGCTAGACATCAGGAATAAATTGTTTCCTTGATTTCTACAGCACTAACTCTGTTTGGGCCTATTGAATAATGCCTAAACACATCTCAGATAATTCCCAGCCACTGCAGAATCCTCAAACACTGGTACTACTATACTCTTTTTATGTTCTATTAAAAAACAAACACAAGATCATTCATTAAAATTGAAGTCCTGCAGTTTAACTGTAACCATTGGGCTCAGTGGAGAAATATCCAAATGTACTGATCTATTATACATGAGAAATCAAACTAGATGACCCAAACTGTACATTCTGACATGCAGCTCTGGGAAACTGAATTTCCAGATCTGAGAGAAGAGAATGCTTGAATGAAAGCTTCTGATACTTGAGAGGGATGAAGCAGAGTGCCAGAAATAAGATATTTCTCTCTTTAGAAAATAATGGGAAATATCATCTTGTTTTTCTGAAGTGTCCTCACTGACCCAGGTTAAAGAAAATCTTGCTGTTACCTTTGTCTCATTTTACCATGTCTCAGAGGCCTAGGCAAGAAAGACTGATCTTTTATTTTCTTGCAACAATGCCCACAGATTATACTATGATCTACTTTTCCTATGAATTATCATACAAATGTAGATGTATTGGTGAGTTGGAGTTCTAGTAAGTTTAGGAAAATACAACAGGCATAAACGTTAGCAGCTCTCAGAAACTGCTGTTTTACAGATGAACACTGGACAAGAGGATGCTTTGCTGAGTCTTTCCTATGGCTCTTATCATAGATTTTCATACAGATATTATTTTTACAAATACACATAAGTACTATTCAAATGTGGGCTGGAGTAAAAAACATTACGTAATTGCAGAATGCTCAGATTCAGAATTTTAAATTGTTCTTTTATCTGTTAAGGGAAGTGTGGTAAACATTATTTAGGGAATATGTCTATTGAAAGAGTCCTTCCTCAACCTATTATTTTAACTGGACTCAGAAGTCCCATAGAGAACTTACTGACAAGTGCAGTCACAATTTCTTCCATATTTTCCAGAAAGCTGCTGAGATGCTGCGTGAATGTGAGATGTGGAGATGTGATCTGTGCAATTACTGCTGCTGCTTCAGCATGAGTAGCTTCAGAATGGCTGTTATCAGTGAGAATGTCAGCCAGGCACAGTATCCCATCAACCTATGGAAAAAAAATACATATAGGTTAGAAATACTCTAGGAAATACTTTTGCAATTAAAAGTCTCTTTTCTTGCCTGTGGCTAAACTACCCAGTTTATTTTCAAAAATAACCTAAACTTGGTGGTACCTATGACATAAGAAGTTTCAATTATCAACTACAGATGAATTCAGCATCCCAGTTTGTTGGTCAGCAAAGAGTCTTGCATTTCCTTCTCCCTTAATGTTTCTGTTAAATAGATTTTGGTCAAACAAAGTTTTTTCTGACAGAAATCGCAAGTTAAACATTCATCCAAAAATAAGCTCTGATAAGGAAATGCTTACTGCTACTGTAAGCTCCTGTCTGAATGTGTGTTTCCCTTCAAAGCTGAGCCTGTGTGTGCACTAAGCTCTACACTTTTAGTTTTGTCACTTCTCTCTGAACTTGGCACAAAAGCCAACACAGGACAAAGAAAAATGCTATTAAGACCGCCCTGGCCAAACTGTTCCTAATGAGCTTGTACAGCACTTATATTAAAGTAAGGTACACATATTCCTTGTTTACTTTGAAGAGAAACAGAAAAATGAGTGAAATTGTGTAGGTTTATGTTTTTAGAGTGTTTGAAGTGTTCTTACACAGCTCAGGCAGAGAGATCACATATGCAGACTTTGCTTTAGATTGCTGGGGACCCTCTGTTGGAAGACACCAATAGAGCGCAGCTGATGGGATCATCTGACAGCAACCAAATGCAGCAAGGGAACATTCTCTGCAGACAAGTGTATAATCTGTGAATTTTCAGATTAACAGTACTATGTTTCTTCCTGTTCAACATATCCCTGAATAAATTATCATGTTGACAAGCAAGTAGTTAGATCATAGAATCATTTAGATTGGAAAACACCTCCAAGATCATCAAGTTCAACCTCTGACTGAACAACACCTTGTCAATTAGACCAGGCACTAAGTGCTACATCCAGTCATCTCTTGAACACTTCCATGTATGAGGACTACACCACTTCCTTGGGCAGTCCATTCCAATGCTTGACGTTTTCCATTAAGAAATACTTCCTGATATCCAATCTGAACCTTCCCTGGTACAACTTGAGGCCATTTCCTCTTGTTCCCTCACTAGTTGCCTGTGAGAAAAGGCCGACCCCACCTTGCTACAGCCTCCTTTCAGGTAGCTGTAGAGAGTGGTAAGGTGTCCCCTGAGCCTCCTCTTCTCCAGGCTCTGGATGTTTTATAGATACAAAGAGGAGTTATGAAGGCTTGGTACTGAAATCTACTTCAAACAGTCAAACAAAACCAAACCCACATTTGTGTTGTACTCTCACTAGGACTCCTTCTTAGGTCTGTTGTTCAGACTGCATTCTCAGTCAATTCAAAGCTTCCTCTGAACATCCATAAAAATTCCTATCCATTATCTTCAGAAAGGGTATTTAGCAAATATCTTATTCTCGTTTTTGTTATTTATTAATGCAGAATGTTGAGTTATCTTAACTACTTATCCTGCAATGGGCATGAATTAAATTATTTGATAAGCAATGACAGTTACTCTATTTTACAAGAAAAGCTCTCAGATTAATGGGGGCAAAAATTACCCTCTTGAAGATTATTCACTGGGATGCACTTTTTAATAGGCAATAGACTGTATCATTGAAATTCTAATAACACAGATAAATACAAAAGAAATTATATCTCTATTTTTCCTCAGATCACAAATGGGATTTAGTGTAGAAGCTCAAGTACTGGCAAAAAGAGGAATAAATTTTCAACATTAAACTTTTCCTTGACAAGCTTTCAACATTAATCTACCTACAGCAAAATATTTCCTCCTAGTTATGGCAGAATTCTACAGCTTGAAACAGAAGATTCACATAATTCACTTGGCTTCAAGGTATATTAATAGATCTCCGTGTCAAGAATTAATATATGTCCTCACAGTATGATTTAGTTCCCAAAGTGTGCTAGACAATATCAGATGCAAAACCCCCTCAATTTTGTCACCTTGAAACCTCCCAAGATCACACCTTGTCTGAGGTTCGAAGGATACTAATAGCAACAGTCAGTACAAAAAGTTAACCATATTCCAAGGCATTTAAAAAATACTTCACAAGAAACTGCTTCTGAGATCTGGTCAGCAACTCTTCAGCTCTAAATTTACTGGTTAATATTCACTTGGCTAACTCTTATTCAGTGACCTCAACAAAATGACTTTAGAGTACTTTTATGCTACTTGAGAACAAGTAATGGTTTATGAAAGACAGGTACAAGCACATGGTTTGATTTTCCCATCATCACTGATCGTTTAATCTACACTGTAAAATACAAGCTTCTAACAATAAGGGGCTGTACTCAACTTTTAAATCACATTTCTTTATTTACTAAGTAATGGTTTTTGGAAATTGGGAGTTGCTGAATTGTGAAGAAGAAGTATGTTTTTATTCAGCACTAAGATAAATTACATATTTTGGATCCATAAAAGCCAGCACTAGTTATTCTCCTTCTTATTCAGAATCATGTAAAATAATAACAAATTCAGCCTAAAATTTGCTCCATACACTTTTTTCTCCCATCTTAAATATAGAAAATATAATAATTCTACTTCAGCAGGCAACTCCATTTATAAGTGCCTAGCAATAAATTTTAAAATGACAGGGGAACAATCTAATAAAAGCACTTTAACATCCAAAAAGAAATTGCTGCTCAAAGCATTTTTATAATTAGCTTTCACACTGAAAGGAACTTTGGATGGCTGCCATGTTTTCTGTTTAATTTTGGTGAAGTAATCAGCTAAATGTCAAATCTGTTCATCACCTTGGCAATACAAAAGAACCAGTTAGGCAGATAATGCAAACAAATGAAATCCATGAATGCAACAAAATGCTGTGGAGACTCTGCATTTGAGGAATGGTGTTCAGTAAACGCTTGATCACTAATATTTCAATATTGATAAATGGAAAAATGCCAGGAACTTACATCCATATGAGCACAGCCCTCTTATAGAAACTTAATCCCACTGACAAAATAAATGTGTGACCATGTTACTGCATTGATCAAGTCTTCTGAAAGAAAATAATTTCTTTTCTCTGCAACAGGAATGAATGAGTTCTGGGGCAACACTCTTCTTTCTTCAGTATACCTGTCCTGTCTCCTGAAAATATTAAACAGAACTAGGCATCTGTTAATGATACCAATACAGAACCTGGCAGGAATGCGTTAACTTCATAATTTGAAATATTGCACACAACAGCAATCTTAACTGCGTGCTTTCCACAAGGAGGTTCCAGGCAGGCTTTCCACGCCAGTCTGAGAACTAAGACCCATTGTCTTCTTTTTAGTAGTGTCTGTGCTCTTCTGTATAAAATTATACCAAGGGCCTTCTCTCATTGTATGACTTTCTCCACCATTCCAGTTTGCACACTTAGTATTCAGATCTCTACATATTGATGAACAAATTTCCTCTTTTTTTTTTTTTGCTTTCTCTAAATTGATCTCTCAAGTCATCTTCTCAGATTGGAATGTCTTACAGGCTATCAGCTGACTTCCCACAGTCAAGTCCTTGGATAACTCTGTCAACTCCAACTGGGTGTTTCTTGAAAGCAGCACCAGCAGTTTCCAAAGCAGTTTTAAAGGAACAATGGAAGGGAGATACAAGACAGCAAATATGAAAACACAGTCTCAGACTTCCCAGAGGAGAATTCCAAAAGCAGAGTCTGCATCAAACAGCTAAGAACTGATAGATCAGAGCTGTGTTTGTTTAATTCTTTCACACATGCTGTGTAATAGCACCTCCTACTTGAAGTTAGGACAGGTTAACCACACAGGTGAAGACATGAACATGAGCAGACTAAACCAAATATGTATAGGTGGATAAAAACCCAAACATATCAAAATTTATAGGATGAAAAAGACGGAGACAAATAAGAAAGGATGCAAAAGACACCATTTTCATAAAATATCTGAATCCACTCCTCAGGATTCTTTGAACACTATCTACTTTGCTCCCCAGATCATCACATGAACCATGAAGTCACTTCACCATTCTGCAGCTCCATTGAAAATGTCATCCAGTTGAACACATATACTGGTATTTTGATGACTTATAATTGAATTCCTGATTATCAGGGCTAGGGTTTATCCTATATGAACTTCTCCAACTTATTCTGGACCTGCAAGAGATGTACAAGTCTTGTTTAATTTCTACATTCAAAGAAAGGAAGAGAAAAGGACCTTGCCCATAATGATCTTTCATGTGCTCTGCAGATAAAGACTGCCTTAGTTCCACTAACTGAGAACTGTGCTGGTTCATACCAGATGAAAATTTGGTCACCTATTTTGAAAATGAGATTCTGTGTTAAGAAAGTGATGCCATGAAAATGTCCACAAATACGATTTAAAGTAAACAAAGTTACTGCAGCAATTCTGTGGCAGCAGCAGTGACCAGCGAACAAAACTGCAATGGTTTTATAACTGCTACTGTAAAACAGTGGCCATGGCACCTAATTTATAAGCCGTATTGTATACACCACAGAATAATGTGGGGTCTGAATATGGGTTAAATGTTTCCCAACTCAGGAGCTTTAAATCTTCTGTCAGTAACAGATTTGTATCTAAACGGGTTCTGGTCTGTGCTTTGGTTCCCATCAGTTTCAACTACGGTTTCCTTCCCTCCTTCACAAAGTGGTCATGTTAATGAAGATGTATTTGTTCTTTACATTTAGCCATCAAGGAGGAATGTGAAGCTGATCTGAATTATCTGAGGAATACTGTTATATGGTATTAAAAAAAAAAAAAGACAGTTGGTTGTATTAGCTTGAAGGATGCATTAAATGTGGCAATATGTAAGTAGCAACCTTGAAATTGTGTTGCACGGAGAAACAAAACTGCAGAGCAAGCTGAAATGAGAAGCTCCTTAGTCTTGGCTGACTAGGAGTGAAAGGATAAATTGTATGCAAACATTTTGTCCCCATGTAACCTAGGGAAAGCAGTGATGCACCTCAGAATACATGTTCTTTGGCACTCATAGATGCTCTGAGCTTGTTGCAGATAAAAAGCACAACTGTTTGTGGAAGAAGTAGAGAATAAGTCATTGTATAGAAAGGATGGAAAGGATGGAAAAATCAGTAAGATTCATATCCGGACTTCTCTCTTGTCTTTACTTCAAGGAAAAGAGAATAGTTGGCTTTGAACTCCCCAATTTTGAGGACTGATATGAAGGGTAAAGACAGTCTTTTAAAGTATTTCTGTCACTGATAAAAGAAAGCAGGAACTGCACTGCTATTAGCCTAGCAGCTCGTATTCCCACTCCCATAAATCTCAGCTTACAACGTTTCAAACTCCTCGCTACAAACATAGGTGAACCACCCAAAGATATGTTCAACTTTCCTGATCTGTGCCTCCAATACGATATGCCTCTTATTCTACAGGATGACTACTGAGTGGCTACAGAGGACAGGAGAAGAGGCTGCAAAGGAATTCACTTGCAATTATACAGAAGTCATCCAAGGTATAGATGCTTCTACTCAATCACACTGTCGATGTTCACAAAATTGGGATGCATTGATAAAGCAGAAGGAAAACCACTGGTCACAAATTAGCATGGTGGCTTGGAAAAGAAAAATATATACATATATATTTGCACTGGCCTTTGCACTCAGTATTTGTTACATTGTCTTTCTCCTAATCTGTCAAAAAATCACAGTAATGACTGTGCTATCTGTAGTATCAGGACCTTATAAGAATAAGGAAGAATTATTTATGCTCACATATGATAAAGTTAGAGATTAAATTCTTCAAGTTATGTGACACATGACACCAAATATTTCTCAGATTCCTTTACCCTGCATTTTGGAGGGCTGGATATGCTGACTTGTTTTTAAGTTTATTCCTATTTGTAGGGTTTTCTTGGTAGATGCAATAAAAATTCCAGAAAGTACGCACTTGTTTCTTTTAAATAATGAATAAGGCTTTGTATATTATATTTTGGGGTCTGAAATCCATTAAAATGAAGCCATACAGACCCAAAAAAGGACTTGTCAACAAGATAAGAGGAACTGTCAAGTGTTGTACAAGAATGCTGAACAAGATACTGGGACCTGAAGTCTGAATTAGAGAAAGACCGTACATTAGTGGTTTTCATATGGTCCTCATTTTTATTTACCCTGGGGGATCATAGTCTGAAAAAAAAGAAAAATACTCACCTCAACTATTCCTATAAACAAACAGGGGCTCCAGGGCTATCCATAGCAGGGCACTCCAGAAAATGAGATGTGCTCACTGAAAAAAACATGCTCCAATCATCTGCTTTTAAATAAATAATGTCACAGACACTTCATTGCATGAGGGCATATTCTCAAACACCTGGTGTCTGGTACTTAAAAACAAGGACACTCTTTCAACATGTTTGATTACTTTATATCATTTAGGTTTTGGCATGACACCACGGATTTTATTTTCAAGAAGTGTCTGTTAGTGTACCTCTTCATGAGAAAAAAAAAACCCACGCACACCACGTTTTTAGAGGATCCTCTTATTCTATTACAATAATAAGAAAGGGTCTCTATCAGCATGGAAGTCACAGCCCCTCATTATCACCTAATCTAACTCTTCATACTGTCTGTCTTCTCCCGCAAAAGTATCTGATAATCTTCCTAGAATTCTGGATTTAAGTCAATATTTTGAAAGTTTAACATGATTATGTTAAACAATTAATTAATACTAATCCCTCGTACTATTATGACTATAATTTCACATATAAATTCTCCTCTCATCAAATTAAAATTCTTGAACAGGTCATTATACCATGACTTAGATACAAACACAACCCTACCTTATTCTCAAAGAATGACAGTGGAAACACCACAGTAGAAAGTAGAGTTAAATTAGAAAGGTAGAGAGAGTGATCAAGAAATGGACATAGCAGAGCATGTCTCTCTTTTTTTTTTTTTTTACTCTTAGCTTAAATGCAAGATTCTGCAAATGCATTTAAGAGAAACATCCTTATGCAAACAATTTTCCTGCAAATATTTCTCATTACAATGGTGTCAGTCAGTTTAGTTTAGCCTGAGAAATATCCTGTCTCCGAAATGCAAGGGTTCTGTAGTATTTGCATCATGTGTACGCTATCTAAATGCAATAAAGCAGTAGAAAATGTATCTAATATAATGTATCAGATATATACAGTAACTTCAACAAAAAAATGTTTTTATGTCTAAATTCAAACAACTGCCAGAACCGACTCAGTGTTTCACCCATGTCTCTCTTCTCAAAACATTTTGTTGCTTTTAAGAAAAGTACTATGAGGCACCAAACATTAATATAATTGTTTGCTGCCTTCATTACTTCACGATAGTTGTTCAATTATTTTAATAAATAATTTAAATAAATTAGCACCAGCATCAACCTTGGATGTGCCAGATTTTTATTGGCAGAGAATTTTTACAAGCAAGTTACAGAGTTTTATGATAGCCATTTATAATGAAAACACTCACAGCACTTTAGCTATAAAACTTTTAGTGAGCAACTCAATAAGAGTCCATTTGTGTTTTAATAACAACAGAGGAAATTGCTACCCTTATTCAAACAAGAATTTCAAAAAGTAAAAATGTGGCAGTTTTCATCTGGTGAAAATTGATAGAACTTTACTCACTACAGAAGACTCAAGTTGTTTGGTTCTAAGATTCCTCTCCTGACAGATAGGAAAGTCTCCTTGGGTCTCCTACACACATAGATTTATTTCTATGACTTCAGTGGCAATAGAGCAATTTCAAAATTGTTTTAAGCCTGAGAAATTCAAGTTTAAGATCAGCTGTTTGAATACAATCTTTATAAGCAGTCAGAGGTCGACCATGAGCCATCAGGTAAAGTGATCTCAGATGTTTTTCTCTCCATTAACACCTTCCAGTACTATTCTCTGGTCAAATACTCTTGCTACATTGGCTCTATGCTCGAAGAAATAAGGACAATCCTAAAATGCTGAGAAAATTGAATATTTTTACAAGTTAGTTTCGATTTTTCTTCTACTCAATATTTTTCACTGCCTTAACAGGTCTCAACATAAACAGTCACCCTTACCAAGGATAATAAATGCATATATTTAAAGTTAAGCTAGCATTTGAACGTTGCATTGAAGAAGGAACAAACCCACAAATTTGGTTACACTTTCAATAGAGGTTATTTTTTCAACAAGCAAAGGTAACTACAACACAGAGCTGTGATACAGGGGCAGTTCCAATTCACATTCAAAATTGTATTTGCGAAAGTCAGGATTGTTTTCACAAACTGATCTCACATCAGAAAAACAAGTCAGAACTGACTGAAACTAAATTTATCTAGTGAGCAGATCCCAGCTTCAATAGCCCAGGATCTTCTCCAGTTATTTTTGATAGAAAAATCAGTAAACCTTATGTTATGGCAAAGATAAAACCTCACCTTGCCATATTTCAGCTGCGCAGATCTGGGAAAATAAACATGTTGTTTAGGAAAGTCCCAAATAATGTTCTGATTCTGTCATCTAGTTACTGACTGTTTTTCTAATAATATCCCTAATATATGAGCCAGTTTGCTCACTCTTGGAATAATACAAGAGATGTTATGACAGAAGGAACCTAACAACTAGCAAGTACTAAATATTAGAATTCCCCTATAACACTTTAGGTTCACTCATATAAACAGGAAAAACTCTCATTCCATATTCCAAACCAACCAAATCCTCCAAATTTGGAAAGCTCAGGTCTGGACCAGAAATTTCATAAAATCAAACTGCATTCTACCACTGCCAGTCCATAATTAACAGAAGAAGAATGAATGCAGATCTCCACAGAATGGTACAGGGCTTCCCCTGGTTCCAGTAAAGGATCCCAGTACTAGGACTTCTGTTCCAGAGGGAAGTGGAGATACATTACAGGACATTTAGAAGAGATATTAGAAGAGTGTGACAGGAAACTGGGGTATATACATGTCACTCTGGAATCAGAACTATCAAACCCTTGAGGCCAAAGAATGTAATTTTAGATCAATTTTTAAAAATAACCCATACATTTTATTATTGCTTATGACTAGATTAGTAACCTCCAAACAAAAAATTCAGTCCAATCTCTCTTACACATTTTCTTTTCCTCTCTACATAACTTACTAGGAAAAAGAGATGTTCTAGCAAAGATAATGCAAAACTGTCTTGAACTGAGTCTCTGGTGTACTAAGAAACACTGTCTCTATACATTCCATGAAAAAAGAACATACCTCAGGCTTAGTTTCACCCAAAATGTGTGAAAAGTGCCTTGCAATTCAGGCATGTTAATCATATGACAAACTGAAGTCTTATCCTTCCCCAGGGAAATTTTGGAGCTATCAATAAAAGTCCTTGCACATGATCAAGACCAAGTTGAGCCAAGAACTGTTCCACATCCCATATTGTCCCAAAGACTACAGGTCTTTACAGTCGTGAACACTCTCAGACTGCCTAGACATATAGATGTTCTCTTCACAGTGTTTGCTCTAAAGTTCTGTATAAAAACCTAAACAGCAGTTGTTACATTGGAGAAGTGGGCTTTTGTTTTCAAAATATTTATAGAATTGTCAGTTCTTGAAATGGCTTTGTGTGGGTATGCACAAGAGTTAGCATCATAGAGCTTTTGTCTGTGACTATGCTTTTCTCTTATACTCAAAATCAAATGCCAACAGCATTTATGTCCATATTGTTTCGCCTTAAAATATATTCCATGTTGCCAAGAGCAAAGAAAGCAACAACAGTGTTGGAGTACTGTGATTAAATGCTTTCACTCAAGGCCTTCTAGTAGTTTTTTTCCTGAAAGTTTGTGGACAAAGTTTGTCACAACAATGTGAGATTTGGTCAACTGTGAGATTTATTAAATATGAATATGTTTACTAAACATGTCTTTACAGGCACAAAAAAAGCTAGGTTGCCATTCATATGGACATGACATTGCCCCTGAATATATACTAATTTTAAAAGAGTTTCCACTTTACTTTTCTTTCCTATCACTGTTCTGCCAGTCTTGGAAGTTACAAGGAGTGACTGACAATTTTAGGGAGTACAGCATTTACATTTGACATTCAGACCCCAAAGAGAAGATGTTTAAACAGTACTCAGACTTCAGCAGAGCAACGTATAGGAGGGGTTTGAGTCTTTTTCTGACGCACTTTTTAAATTCCTTTGTAAAGCTTCTTTAATCATGTATACAGGGAACTTTAGAAAAAAAATTTGCTTCTAATTAAAGTGTTAATTTCCACTCAGCATATTCACAGGTCCAAAAATTATTTACCATTAACTCTGTAGGTTCATTAGTCCCATCACTGAGAAAAGATACTTTTGAAGCAAAGTAGAGCTAAACTTCCTTCTAGATGATCCTTGCCCTGGCAGAAAACTAATATTTCCCACTCCTTATGCACAAAGTCTGCTGGGTGTCTGTCACCTCCATTGCTAGCCATAATAGATTAGTCATCCAGCATCAACAGAGACGTTGGCTGGGGTTTTATTGGCACTTACAACTTAGATACTTGGTTGCCCTACTGAAGACAAACTACAACCAGAGGTAAAATAAAGGAATCCCTGCAAAAATGAATGGCCAAGGTAAATGCAACACAGTACCTACTCCAAAGCCCTAAGGATTTTAAAGGAAAATGCATTTGTTTCTGTTCAAAATAGCTGGCCACAGACAACTCTACTTAAAAGAAAAAAAAGTCAGTCTGATCAGTTGACTTTTAAAGTGTTCAATTAACTGATCTTTCTTAATTCAATTAATTCTCAATCCATGTTGCAGAATAGGTCTTGTTATATCTTGTGCTATCTCTCTATGTTATTTTCTGTTTGCTTGAACTATGAAATACTACTTATTGGTATAAGCTTACTCTTTTCTTTTAGCATTAGAAGGATCAGAAGTCAGCACTCATAGTTTTCTTTAAAAACTAAGAGGGAAAAGGAAAGAGAAATGCCAGTGTCACCTCCACTTAAAATTACTTCCTTTTCCATCACCACTTTCAGCAACTGTCATTCTTTGTCTTATGGGTTGTTTTGGGTGGTTTTGGCGGTTGTGTGTTTGTTTGGGTTTTTTCCTGCAAAAAAATCAATTGTAATTACATGAGTATGTCTCAATTACCTGTCCTTTTTCGGTCTGGAAGTCTTGATCTGATTAATTGGACTTCTCTGTCCTAATGTCTTCTCCAATCCCCTAGTTCCTAAGTGCCTTACCTTCTTCACAGATTTTATGGCAAATGCTTCATTTTTACTGGTTCACACAAGATAGAAATCTTTCTAGCAGGGAAATGTGTCAAAAATTAGAAGCAAGTGTGTTATTTCATGTTTAAAGGAGCTTGAAGAGAAAATGAACCAAATGAGAACAGCAAACACAGAATTTTTACTCCAAGTAACACTGATATTTTGTGCAATGCGATGACAAAGCCAGTAACACAAAGGGAGTGCTTCTCAGCCTAATCTGACACAGCGACACCGAAGTGCCATGGGTTGGGGAATTCAAACACTTCAGTTCCCTGGGTCAAAAGCTGTCAAAAATCCTCTCTTAGGTAAAGGGAAAAGGAATTGTTTACAGCCTTTAAACATACAAAATAAATTCCACTAACAGGAGCAGGAAGTCAGAAGACATGTGGCTACATCCATGAATATTTCCTAGGTGTGATACCGTGATTTGTAACCCAGTTCTTATTTCAGGATACAGGAGGAGATGGGAGTGATCTTTAGTAACAAAAAGGTGACTTAGGCCTTTTAATTATTTTGCTCAGGACAAATCAAGTATCTAGCTCAAAAATAAATGGTAACCTATTCTAACAGCTGGTTTGCCTTCTCTTTCATTATAATTCCTTCCTCAACCTAGAAAGAAGTACAGCATCATGTTTCTATCGGTCATGAAGTTCACGTTATACATTTGAGGCAGATTCTCAGTCCTGAGTGTCTTAATTTCCCTCTCATTTCCTATGCTATAAAATGAAGATAAACATTGACTTACCTATCACCACATCATGTTTACTTAAATTCCACTGTAATGATTCCACCTATTATCACTAAAATAAGCTGTAAGTTCTCCAGAAATTATGAGATTGAATTTCACACTGAATAATAACCTAATCAACAGAAAGTCCTGGTGACTTAAGGAGATCACTTGCTAAGTACCGTATTGCAACTGTGACAGAGAATGCACTTAATAGGCAGCCTCCTCTCTCTAATGACTTTTGCACTATGAAAACAGTTCCAAAGTTTGTAAATAAATCGGCCCATTCTTTTCATTTTGTCTTTCTTAAACTCTGTCTTCGCTGCAAAACAAAAGCTTCTTCAACGTTTTTTTCTTCACCTAGCCTTTCTCTGCGGATCTTAAATAATTCCAGCACGGCCAAAATGCCAAAGCATCCACTGTTTATAATCAAATGATAAAATAATTTAAAAAAATAAATAAAAAACCCAACAACAATAAACATAAAGTGCTAAAGCAATTAAAGATGAAAACTTTCCTCATTAATCACATTTTTGTGATAATATCAGAAACTGAGTAGGCATACATACCAGTTGGAACTGAAATCTGAGTTCAATAGCATCTTGTATGCAAGAACATTATTCTCATACATTCCATTGAGTTATTCCCAAATCCCTGTTCATCACAACTATTTGCAATATATGATGCCTGAGAAAGCAATAAACAGAAGATGACACACATAGATAGCCCCATTCCCCCTGGAGCAGCATGTTGACCAGCCTCCTAGTAAATAATGTATTCTTTAGAGAAATCTGGCAGTCCTTTCATGTATTGAGGACTCCACATCACAGGAGGGTTGATCTTCTTACAGCTTATTATTAGTGCCCACTGATGTTTGATAGTGCTACTGTTAGCATTGCCTGAATATAAAACATGAAGACATTGATCCCTCAATACTTCCTTCCCACCAACCTTACACACATCTGGCATTCCTTCTGTTCTCACTGCTCTCTCATGCACCTTTACAGACTCTTTAGATTATTGCATCTCAGGCCAGACTGCAACTGCATGAAGAGCTATGATTTCCTTCTGATACCCCTTGACCCCATGCACACATCCTACTCTTCACTTTCTCTCCAAGATTTTGAGGCTGATACTGCCCCTATCCAAGCAGTACTTTCAGGGCAGTAGGAGCAGAGGGCATTTTTTCTCCACTCCCCAGGATGCTCTTGCGTTAGATGTTGATTAAGGTGGGTTTTTCTAAATTTATGTAGCTACCTGCAGTAAAACAGTCCTTACACTACCCAGAGTTTATTGTGAATAGAGAGTCTAAACTTTTCATATTAAAAGCCAGGTTGACAGGGCTTGCCTTGATTTAAGAGGACAATTCAGTGGTGTCCTCATACACCTGTCTTCCCAAATCCTCGCCTGCAGTCCTGAGCACAGGATAAATTCGTGCAAGCCTTTCCCAGCAGCAGTGCAAACTTTACTGTAACTTGATCCTCCACTGGGTGCCACTGTTGCATAGCACAATGTGTACATGCACTGTGCGAGTCAACTGACAAACCAGCTTCCAACCTGCACTTCACTCCCGCGAAGTTTTCAAACCGTATGCAGAGAATTGTCACTTGGTTTTTAATGCCCTTAAGATGCCACATGATAATCCTTTTAGAACAGAAATAGGAGGATTTAATTCTTCCTAGATCCCTGCAGTTAAATGGCTCAAATGCAAAAATGCTCAGATTTTTTCCTGATTTTGCACTTGAATTAAGACTTTTAGCCCCATATGTGGATCTGTTCCTCCATGATGACTGATAAAACTTAGTCCCCTATTTTGATCTATGTGTTTTAATCTCTGGAGGAACATTTGGCTCTGAGCAACCTGCTCTAGTTGAAGATTCCCTGCTCACTGCAGAGGGGTTGGACTATATGACATTTAAAGGTCCCTTCCAACCCAAACTATTCCATTGTTCCATGTCTCCATCTAAAATGATTTGACGACAGCTTAACTAGCACAAGGGTAAAACCTTACCACAGACTCATAGATGACCTTAAGAACACTCAGTGTTCTTAAACTATGTGCACATCACAAGGATGGCAGAAACACTGAAAATAAATTTTCAGCCAACTTAATTTAATGGCAATTAAGTATTAATTTTATTGAATGGATGTAATTTCCATTTGATGGTCCATGGATATCTACAACTTGCTAAATACCATTCTGGTGACTCAACTTGGAATCCAAAATTAATGAAGCTTAATGTTATGAATTACTTTTGAAAATTCTGGCCAGACAATGTAATCACCTTTCATCTCTCTATTTCACATTAACCCAGCTCTCAGATTTTGCTTTATTTCCTTTCCTCAGGCCTCAAAAAAGTAAGTAAATAAGTGAATAATAACTAATATTACTTATTACTTATTTATATAAATATAAAATGCATTTAAATATTTTAAATTAATACACTATATTATTATCTTAACATTACTAATAATATATTATGTGTCAATAACCTATATAATTATATAAATAAATATTATCTGATTGAATATTTTGAGAGTTTACACTGAACGCAAACAATTCTTCCAGACAAGAGACTGTTGTAAGGAGATTTCATGCCTGGAATAATTTGTTATACTACTCAGCTATCTACCTTCTCTTTAAATTGATGTCTGTCTATCAGATGTATGCACTGAATGTAAAGGAAACATCATAGATGGAAAGAAGTTCAGGTTTATAAATCTATTTGGGCACAAAACTGGGAAATCCCTGTATTTCCATTAACAGCTGAATTAAAAATTTCTCAGCAGGAGGAAAGCCCAGTCCTGCTTCCAGCAATCTAGAACATATATGGTCTTTCCTCTTTGCCCATTCACAGTCACTAGAAATACTTTCCCAAAGGGTCTTGTTCTGCCTTCAGAATTCTTCAGGGCAATTGTCAGGCTCCCAGAAGGTTTCAACCTCAGTGTTGCTTTCCAAATTTATTTAATTGTTAGGGTTTGGGGTTTTTTCTTTTTTTTCTTTTCTTTTTTTCCCTTATATTATAAACCTTAGTTAATCAGGGACTCTGGTCAGTATAGACAAAGATTTGTAGACAAAGGAGTGACCAGAAAATGCTTTCATCATGTGCATGTGATGATGTCCTCACATGCAGATCTTGCATGGCTCAAGCTGTACATCTTCGTGTGACAAGGTCTCCAGTGGCACAGGACTCAGCTTCATGATCATCCAGCCCTGCATTGCCTTCAGTCGGATCAAGTTGTCACAAACTCTTCTCAGAAAGGAGTTTCTTTAAAAATTCAAGATATCTATATTTTTAAGGAAAGATGCATATTTTATAGATGCTTATATAGGTGCAAGGAAAGGATATAAAGTCCTGAGGAACAGAGGGAGTACCTTTATCTGGTAGATTGACCACTTGGCTATAACTAAGAAGAACGGTATAGGGACTAACAGAACTAGTAAGACAGTTTCTGTTCTACAAAGATGTCACTGTTTACAGCTGTTGAAGTTAACAAGTAGGCTATATGATGAGCTCTGTCTTTTGGTAGTAGCTACCTTGCCTTTACAGAGTCCAGCTAGCACAAGAAGTTGCTTTCTTCTTCAGTAAGATTACAGAAAAAGTCAGAATTGTAAAATAGTAGAATGATTTGGTTGGAAGGGACCTTTTAAAGGTCATCTAGCCCAAAGGTGGGAGCAAAGACCTGGAACATTCTCAACTACAGCAGATTGCTCAGAGCGTCATCTGACCTAACCTTCAGTGTTTCCAGGCATGTGACATGTACCTCCTCTCTGGGCAACCTGTGCCCGCGTTTTACCACCCTTGCTGTAAAACATTTCTTCTTTACGTCTAGTCTGGATCCACTCTCTTTCAGTTTAAACTCATTATCCCTGTCCCATCACTGCAGGGTCAAGTGTAACATCTGTCCACATTTTTCTTATAAACTCCTCAAAGTATTATCAAAAAGTTGCAATAAGGTCTCACTGGAGCCTTGTCTTCTCCAGACTGAACAACACCAAATCTCTCAGCCTGTCCTCACAGGGCAGATTCTCCAGCCTTCTGATCATCTTCATGGCCTCCTCTGGGCCCACTCAAGCAGGTTCATGTCTTTTCCATCCTGAGGACTCTAAAGTTGGATTTAGTGCTCCAGGTGGGGTATCATGAGAGTAGAGTGGGAGAATCATGTAACTTGACCCATTTGGCACACTTCTTTTGATACAGCCCAGGATATGACGGCTTTCTGCTCTGCAAGCACATAATGCCAGTGGATGTCCAGGTGTTTTTTCCACCAATACTCCCAAGTTCTTCTCTGCAGGGTCACTCTCATCTCCCAGTCTGTTTGGATACCAGGGGATTGCCCTGACCGTGGTGCGTAACCTTGCACTTGACTTTGTTAGACCACAGGATGTTCACTTGGGCCCACTTCTCAAACTTGTCCAGGTACCTCTGGATGGCATCCCATCCCTCATACCAGCTGCACCACTCAGCTTTGTGTCACCTGAAATTTGCTGAGAATGCACTTGATCACACTGTCCCTGTCACTGAGGAAGATAATGAACAGGACTGGTCCAAATATGGACTCCAGGGGAACACGACTCATCACTGATCTCCGTCCACACACTGGGGAGTTGATAAATCCTCTCTGGTTGCGACAATCCAGGTGATTCATTGTCCAACAAACAGTTCACGCCTAATCCAAAGTCTGGTGGTGTAAGTGAATTTTTCTTTCCTTCTGTTCTGTCTTCATACCACACTTTTGTGTCTCTACCAGAGTCCTAATATCTTCCTGTTTGTCTTTGTTTAAAAGTGGGTTTAGCTGGCTCACAAAAATCAGTCTGTAATAGAATGAATACTTCAAAAAATTGGATTTGGAAAGGAGGCCACAGTCTGCTCTTATGTACATCCCATGAAGCCTTGTTGAAACTCAAAGGGGGATCCATAATATCTGTCGCTGAAGAGGTTGACCTTTTTTATTAAATATGCCATCAAATTCTATGATGTCATTACTGCAGCTAAACAGAGCATTAAAAACCCCAAAACGTTGTTAATACTTGCCCGTGTTTTAAGGGATAAAATGGTGGATAACTGAATCTGCCCAAGAAATATCAAGTCACAATGAACTTTCTTAAGAAACAAGGCCTGTAACACCTCTAAAAGTGGTTACTATAAAACATGTATGAAAAAAAAGACAAATATTGGAGCTTTGCTAATTTTGTTTAGTATTGTAAAATTATATAACTATTTTCCTGTGATTGAAACTAACAGTTGATTTCAAATACAAATCCAGTACTTGGTGACATCAAAATAAGATCATATGGCAGTTCTATACACAGTATAAGTAGGTGCACATACATCCACTATGACAGAATTGTCAGTACTAGAAGATAGTGTCAAAGGCCTTACAGAACTCCAGATAAATGATATCAGTGAGTCTTCTCTTGTCCACTAGGGGAGTCACTCCATTATAGAAGGCCATTAAGCTGATCAGGCAGGACTTGACTTTGATTAATTCAGGTTATTGTGAAACCTTTCACACGCCTTCTCTGTGAGAGCAAAGTGACAAAGATGAGCCCGTATAAAAACTGGAAAGACTTCTGTCTTCTTAATTCCACCTGTGGGTCTCTGCTGAAGATACTGGTCAGATCAAGCTTTGGAAGTCTAAAAGGTAGCAGCATTAAATAAATCAGCTATGTTCAAGGTCTAAGAGATAATTTTGAGGACTCCAGATTACTTCCCAATTAAAGAATAACACTAAACCCCAGCTCAAGTGTCCAGCTGAGGTTTACATCAGCCCTAGCTGCCCAAACACAAGCCAGAGGGGGAAGCCTCCCACTCTGTGACATACAGCAGAGTATCCCTGAAAACTGTGACTGATTTTGCATATGCTCTGATCCATACAAAAGCTTGCTCACCTATTCCCAGGGACTGCAAAGGAACAAACTGAAAGCCCTCTGAAAAGGAAAAGATCTAGACAGTACTGGCAAGAGAAGTGTCAATGAAAGAGCTACTGTCTGGGAACTTAATGATAGACAAGAGAAGTAAGGTATAGGTAAGATAAATACACAAGCAGTTCTGTTAGATGTTTAGCTAACAGGATTGTTATCTTTACCGGATGAGATTGTTTTTCCAACAGCTCTTTAAGTGTTTTCAAAGATTCTTTATGAAACATGAAAGTTTTAGTATAAATCAGGCAGAGTGCCAGATCTAAGTGGTTTCCTGTAAACAAGACTAAGCAAAAAAACCCCTTACACTGACACACAAGCATGTTTCTACATCATCTGCCATTAATTATTATTTAACCTTCTTTTTTTTTTTTTTAAGAAAGACAAGAAAATCTCATGCATATTCTGTGTGAATTTCAGCTAAGCCACATGGTAGCTCCTAGCTCATTACAAACCTGAACAAAGAAAAAACTTAAGCAATTAACTTTCTTGGATTTGTTAGAAGCACATGCAGGATACTTTACCTGAGTAATTCCAGTCCTGACTTAAAACGTATATCACAAGGAAAGGATACCTGATTAGTCAAGTGGATTACACTGGCTTTGATTTCCTCTGTTTCTTTTTTACAACTGGCTCTGGGAAAACACTCAGATCCAGTAAGAGCTATTTTTTGGCCCATGTCAGCAGAGTCAGAATATTACCAACAGGAAAACCCTGAGAGAGTTTTTTGTTTCTATAATGTTGTTTGAGGGGTAAAGCTAAACTGCTAAGCACTCATTTAAACCAACCAGATCTACTGGTAGAAAGTTTAATAGTGGCCAGTGGCAGAACTGGTCAAAGCTGGTACCATAAAAAAAATTTTCCTGCATGTACCTTTTCCCCTGTTTTGTAAACAGTTTTCTCACTTTGTTGAAGTGATAGGTACTGGAGAGAAGGAAAGAGAAAAGAGTGTTTGAACCATGTATTTTTTTCATAATTTCAGCAAATATTGTGTGAAATCGAACAAAAACCACCAAAAAATGTATATCTATATAATTAAAATTTGCAAAATATAAATTTGTGGATTTCCTTCTCAGTGACACTATCCAGATCTTTTGCATTTTGGGAGCCCTGGGGGGCCTCAGTTTGAAAAGGTTCCTTGCCATTGTCTGCAGCTAAAAAGATTCCCAGCTCACATCTGCACCGAATTGTCTAAGCAGCTTAGAGCCTCACTGCCTAAGCAAGTGTGAACACTGGGAAGTTCTGTGATTCAAGTGGTTTGTTAGCTCCATGTTGAACTGGAGGAAGGGTAGTAGCACTCATGGGAGCACAAGAATTACAAAATTGGTTTTGGAAAAAAGTCAAGGTCTATGTTGAGCATAAGCTGAGGTTTATGTACTTTGCTAGTTTGATCTGCTGTCAAAAAGCAAGCCCAAGGAAATGGTCAAGATGTGAAGTTAACTCAGAATATGGATGCTCTTGTGAGGAAAACTGATTCTCTGCAGAAAATAAACCTGACAGAAGCCTTAGAAGGGAAAATAATGTTACCACTGAATTCTCAAGCTTCAAAGGTGTTTAAATCCCTGTTATGTTACCAGATCACTGCAGGTAGCTTTTCTACTTGCAGAGGTCTCAGAAAACAGTGGGGTTTTAGGCAAACTCAAGGATCAGCCAGACAAGAAAGGGAAGCTAGGAGCAGTAAACTCTTTGGACCTTTTCTAATCAGCCAGAAAAATCATTAAAAATAATGAGTTCATAAAGCCTGCTGCAGGATGAATTGGTTAGACTAGTGTAATGTATTTAGCAGAAATTTTGTAGAGGGGAACTATCTAATGTGTTTATCTCCTTTTACAAGCATTTTCACCCCTATTTCTCCTCACACTTGATCGTGGCTACAGCTAAGCTATTTAATAAGAGCAACGTAAGCACATTCAGTACGTGTGTTTACATATGGATACAAATGCAGATATGAGATGCAACAGCTTCCTGCTGAGTGAAGAGAAAAGGATTATGAAAGCTGTGCTGTTAGCTCATCTGTTAGGTCTTTCTGTAAGGCCACCTCTTTCCAGTTTTCTGCTTCTATTAGGGACAAGAGGAATATTTGAGGTCCAAAATAGCTCTCCCCTTGCACTCTTTTTAAATGCTTCAATTGATTCTCATTAATCTCTGCCTTCAGTTTAGGAGCTGAGTAAGCTGCTTCTTTCATCTTAAAATTAAATTTGCTTGATAGATTATTATTATTATTATTAGGTAGGGAAAACCCACCTGTCATTTGATGTGTTGGCTTCTGTTCCTTCAGACGTCATTCATGGATCATTTGCTACCCTGATCATTGTCATCACTTTAGGCTATATTTTAAGTCGTTATACAAAAATCATCATCTGGTGATTTCCAAATTATTTCTCATTTATAAAATTCTCTTAACATCTTGACTTTTGAAACATAAATCTAAAGCTATTTGGAGTGCTTTAAATAAAATACTTAGTGAAATATAAAATCAATAGATAGCATAAAATACTAACATAACTGATAGCAAAAACCATGTGTAAATTATATGGGAGCCAAACAAGTGCAGAGCGGTAACCTGGCACCAGCTCAAATTTTCAAAATGAAGTTGGAAGGAATGGCAACCTGTAGGCACCACTCCAGTTTGATCTTGCACATTGAAGTGTACACCTCAGTAACCTGGCATAGTGTGAGGACTTTCCTTTTCAGCTTTCAAAATCTATTTCAATGGAATGTATCTTTTCAAAACAAGAAGGAAAAAAAGGTTGTAGAGTCTCTCCTGCATCACAATTAAAAAAATTGAGGTGTACAACAAGACAGAGTTTAGGGATAGATGAGGAGAGGTTCCTCCTCCTTCAGTGACTACATCGGGTGTGGAGACTAAGTGCCAAGTTACACCTAATCCTATCAGCTCTCACTTTGCTGTACACTGTTCTAGAGACATGAAAAAAGTACAACAGAGCAGTGGCAAGATTTACTCACAGTACATCACTGATCATCCCTGAATGCCACTGCAATGCCTTCTCCTGATTAGGTCTGGTTGAAATATTAAAAAAAGAAAAAACAAACAAACAAACAAAAAAATAAACCAGGGCCAGTTTGGCTGTTTTGAAATTTTTGCATGTGGACACGTTGTCGCAGTTCCATGTTTAAGCAATATGCCACTTAAGCACAGGGCAAACAACACAAAGACTAAATTTGTGAGTGACATGGAAGGACTCACACCAAAGGGGAAAGACTTAAAGCATTCATTGTTGGGTTAGAAGACAGCACTGTACAGATAGATTTGTTTGTCAATTCATAGACTGCCTGTTTCACCCTATTGGAAAGGCAGACAAGGTTGACTAAAAAGGTCCTATTTGATTTGACTCTGAAAGTTTTGCTCCGTGCCACAGCACTATGTGTACAGTAGTCAGCAATTGAATATTTACTTTGTGAAATTTATTGCAGTGGGAAACCCCAGACATGAATGGACCAACAATGTGCATGTCTGTTGACATTTTTAACAGGTGTCAGTTCTCTCATTTTTTAAATTAAATTACTCACATGCTTAAGGCTGAGTGCACAGGTATATGTTTGCAGAATTTGGGTAAGGCCAGATGGATATCTAAGTGAGGATCTACTGATAAATAATAGAAATCTTTCTTCTCCAGAGCCAAAGGCACATATTCACCAACTCCTTAATCAGGTCTTACATTGCCCTCCTTATCAAAATGTTTATCTTTAGTGCTATGCTTGCTGGCTCCTTTCTCCCTCTTCTAAAATCTATAATATGATTTAAGTGAAGCAAGGTTTGTAAGGAGACGTAACATCTTTTATCAGAGCAGCTGATACATATCTCTTTAGACCATCAGGGTTACAACAACAAAACCACTGTAATTTCATTAGTCATTGTAACAGAATTGAAATAATGGCCATGACCTCAGGCAAAGCAGTTAGTGCATACTTTTTTCCTACAGAGAACTGGGATTGTACCATAATCCTGCACTAACATGTCTGTCTTTATTCAATTCTATGTCTCCTGAATAGGGCATAAAAAAAAAATTGCTTTCCTCTTTCCATGATAAAGCAGGTACCACCATAAACCAAGCAGATTTTAGGCTGATGTGTAACTGGTAAAAGGTTTTCAATAGACCAAATGACACTGAAGAGTTTCACTACCTGTTGGGTTTAGAAGTCTTTTCCTTTTGTTGCTGTTATTGTGAGGTTTTTGAGGGGAGAGGTGAGGGTGGTATTTGTTTTTCTTTAAACCTGTTTTCACACTGTTTTTCAGTATTCAGAATTATGTCACTTCCTTGACTTCAAGGCACTTTGTCTTAGAACTGCAGCCTGTTGCATCTAAGATATCAGATTCTGCAATGACCTAAGAAGTCTTGCTATACTCTTGCCTGGGATTGTGCTGAAAGAGGCTGCATTTACTAATTATGTGTACATAGCTATGCAGTCAGGAGGTAAAACCTGAAACACCACCTAATATATACAAAGCCAGCAGCTGAGGAAGGGCAGTTGCTGCACTCTGAGATATGATTTAATGAATCTTGCAGGGGCTCACTCTGACAGAAATGTAATTTGCCAAACCCAGCACATTTTTCACTGCCAATTAATTAAACAGCCTTACTGAGAAGAAGTGTCCAGTAAATTAAAGAGCTGCAAGCCTAGAACTTTACATTATCTAATTGTGCTACAAACTCAGCTACTGAAATAGATATGCCTGGTTATCAAAAGGGCTATATGAAAAGCAGCTTTAAAAATGTTGTTCCCCACACTCTTCCTTAAGGTTGACTTATGTTTCTTTCTCACTGTAGCTCTTCATTCTCATGTGACTTACATGATTACCCAGTGACAGCAGTGAGACACAGTTCCCAGCTCCAGCTATCAGTGCCACCAAGTTACAGTGTGCTCTGCACTGCATGTTAAAAGTTGCCAGAATTAGTCTTTACAAGGTTATCCTTCTCTCTCAAAATTCAGAAATCTCTTTAACCATTCTTGCTTACCGTTCATAACTTCAAAATCACAATTTCAAAGCCTGGCTATGAACAGCCATGGAAAATTATCCAAAACAATGTTCTAGGATGCAAAGAAGCGCATTATGCAAACCAGAAGAAGAGTTGACTCCCCAGGTAAAGGGCTGTAAGAGGAATGCATCACTTGGTCCCTATCCACCTAAATCATTTTACATGTTTTTAGCACACAAGCCAGTGCTCTGCGGTTTTAAGCACGCAGAAAGTAAGTTTCTGGTCTCTTCCCAACCATGAAGCTTCACATGTTTCTCCTGTAAACCAGAACTACTTCGGGAAACATGAAAGAATGATATTCCCTTTCATAAAACACCACTGAGAATATGTTTGCCAACATGACACAGGAAAAACTCAGAAAAGGTTATAACACTGCAAGTTGCCTGGCTCCTTAACAACTTAACACCTTCTAGTGACTTCTAAGAGCCCTGTATTTTTCTGCAATTGCCCAGCCTTGTCCTGTCTTAGCCAGGAAACAAAACAACATGACATTTGACTCTACTTGAATTAAAACTAAATTTTGAAAATTTGGTGGTTTATAAAATATTTTTCTTTTAAAAAATTCTGAGTAATTTGAGTTCTCGAATTAGACTCTTTTTAGAATAAAAGAACTATGTAATTGTTATCATCTTATAATTCCATCTAATCCCTGAAACTAACAAAATTTCTCATAAGAATTTTTCATATAGGAAAAAAAGAAACTTTAACACAAAACTCTTCTCAGAGGAGTGAGAAAGGCTAACAGGTTGAGACAGAGCTCTGTGTTTTCTGAGATTTTCTCATTGCTGGAAGTCCTGTAAATAAACCACTCTTTGCTGTAATAACAATCAACTTTTCACTCTTCTCAGAAAGTTGTACACTACTATTGCACTTCTTGAAAAAAGGAAACAACCTATAGACATGCTTTTAAATCTGGCAGCCTGTGAGTTTCTCCTTCCTAATTACAGACAATCTCAAATACCTTTTCTAGAAGTCTATTATTAATGTTTTTCTTCCCCCAGGATTTTGTATTTGGAATAATAAAATACGAGGACAACTATATAGTTCACTCAGATCACGAAAAATTTGTATGGTACAAAGTTTTTTCTATCATATACCAGGTACTATGAAAATTAAAACATTCAGAATTGTGTGGAACATTCACATGCTGCTACAATGAAATCTGGTGGTCACTAGCTAACTTTTATGTTCAGCCTTTGAAGTGGTGACTGTACCCTCATACCACCTAAACTCTCGTAATCAGAGCCCTCTCCGTAATTCACAGAATCATAGAATAATTTGATTTGGAAGAGACCTTAAAGATCATCTAATTCCAACCACCTCTGCCACAGGCTGGGAATCTTCCACTCAACCACGATGCTCAAACCCACATCCAGCCTGGTCTTAAACACTTCCAGGGATGGGGCATCCACAAATTCTCTGGGCAACCTGTTCCAGTGTCTCACCACCCTAACAGTGAAGAATTTCTTCCTAATACCTAATTATCGCTTCTGTCTCACCCTATAGTTATGTGAACTTTAGTGGTTTTGAAAGCTGAGATTTCTTCACCTGAAACAAAGTTGTTCCATGGTTTTGACTGAGGCTAATGTTTGAAACTGAAAGCTCAAAATGGTTAGAGCTGAATCAGGTAATCAACACACACTCACTCAAAAGCTATGAAAAAGTTGTGGTTGCAGGTTCTATAATAAACATTTTACTTAATTCCCCTCAAAAGCTTAGTTTTTTTGCAGTGGTAGCATTGGCAGACTAGACTCCCATCATGCAGAAATTATTATTGTGTATAAGATCATGGTTGTTTTGAGAATCAAACTGTGTTCACAGTGAGTAATAAATTTTTAGGTGACTCATGTTTAAGAAGTCTTTATGAAATTCATAGTTTCTCAGCCACAAAATTTGTATACTTTGTGCTTGCTTCACCCTTTTTCAGATTCTTTTCCTGGAGGTAATCTGATATAATGTGCTTTAAATGAAGCATTCAAAGCAATTTATAATCTATTCCTAGATAATTTTGCTTAAAGCACATTGATAAAAGCTGTGTTGTTTGTTAAAAAGAGGGGTTTACTAGTGAAAGTAACAGCTGTTGTCACCGGTGTCTCTGCATTATCTCCTCTTAATGATTTGATTCCAGGTGTCTCACTTTCTGGAGTAGTTGAAGTAGTGTAAGTAAACATACACTGCACACTTAATATTTAGGCAGCTGCTTGAATGACTATTTGTATAATCATTACGTTTTTGTAGCAATTGAGCCATGATCTAGGTCTCAGGTGAGCTGAGTATTTTTAGTGTAATAATATTTCACAGGCACAGTAAAAACTGCTGTACATTACACTGTTTGCTATTTATTTCTGAACTAGCTCTGCAGTTCTTTTGTTGAAGCAGGAAGTTCATTGTAGCAGAAGCCTCAGTGAAAAAAATCACACAGCTGAGCTTCAGGTAGGGTAAAATTAGAACTCCATGCCTTTTAGCAGCACCACTGACGACAACTTTTGTATGGAGAGACCTGAAGCAGAGAAACTGCCACAGTCTTTAATGAGGCTGTGTGCCAGCAAATACAGGAAGGGAAAAGGCTGAAGAATTGCTACAGGCAAACAAATGTGATAAAGATGTATGTCAAACACTAAAGATTGTAGTCAAACACAAATCCCATTTCCAGACAAGGTTGCTTCATGTTGAAAACAGTATCTGTTGGATTTTATGTCTGTCTTGACAACGAAAACGGTATTTAAAGTACAGTTATTCCTAACATAATTTGCAGGATGTACCTTATCAAGATCACAATAATATTTTCTTGAATCTTAAGTTTCACAAAATAGGATAATTTATCCCAACTCTGTGGCTCCAACAGTCCTTCCTACATGGTAACCCTTGAGGTGAATTAAGTTTTCAAAGCACACTCATAAAGGTTCCGATATTCTTCCCTCCAGAATTCTCAACGAATATCTGTCTTCAGAACCAATCTCCCAATACATCACTGTATTTCTGTCCTTAATCTCAGGGCAGGATACACGACTTGTGCCTGCGTGTGCAGCACTAATATTGTTCCTCAGTTTCAGTTGTGCTCACCTCCCACAAACTCCTTTCAGTTCTTCTGAAAGGAGATTTTATGTATTTTCTGTATTACCAACTACCTGTATTACATATTGTCTCTGCATAAACTCTGGAATGCCTAAATCATGAACACCCATCTTTTCTGATGGAGTGAGCTTTGCCCTAAAAACTTTGCATGCTCAAAAGCCACAAGACACGGGTGACAAGGTTCTCTTGGGTACAGGGACAGGAAGCTACACGAATAATGTGTTCTGATTGCTTTTCCAGGGTCTCTCCACTCCTCTCTGAAGTGGAACTGGTCAGACAGCTGAGACCAAACAATGATCTTTCAAACCTGCTGCTGTCACAGGAGATAACAAAATTAAAGTATACCAAACAACCAGACATCTGCAAGCAGCTCGAAGCACCAAAATTACCACTTGTCAAGCACAGCTTACACAGAACATTTATTTACACAGTCCTCAGTCACGAAATGAGCTATTTCTTCACTATTTTCTACTTTAATTGCCTGACTAATTTGTTACTGTTGAGTTCCTGGAGCTCTATAGCTCAACGTACAACAAAGTAACAGTACTTTTTTAAAATTCAGTAAAGTACTTGCAAGTGAAATAACAACTACTCTAAACCGGCATTTTAACCAACAGATTCTGCTTTATTGTACACACAGCCAATTAGATTCACCTAAGTGAGGAAAAAAAAAATTCATTGCAACTACCTTGTCACTGCAATTATAGCAAAGATCAGCTTGTTAATCAAGATGACAAAAAAGTAATAATGGTTTTTTTAAGTGTGATATATTTAAATATATGTGAATGGGAAGAGCAAGTATTTTTTTTTTAAATGGAAAGAAATACTTTTATTTATAATAGGTAATTTTCTACATCTTGTTACTTTCCTTTATTAGTATATGTGAACAGTATTTCCATATCATAATCCAAAAATCAAGACAAATGGTGTAAACACAGCATAGTATCATTCACATTAAAATTGTGCTAAGTATAAAGAAAGATAAAGAAAACTAAATACTCAGGTATCTTAAAGATAGATGTTAAAAAGTCAAGATATTCTCTACTTGGATTACCTCCTGTTAACTACCGACTTCCTTGCTCGTTTTCTAAATAGCTGCCTATATTAACACATGTTCTTGCCACTGAATTGTCAAGATCAAAGAGCACTGGATAAATAAAATATATTCCTGATATCTTTAGTAATTAAGCACTGTAATTACTGCAGAAAATATACTACCCTGTTTTAGTTCACCTCTCAGATAAATGTTTCCTTAGAAATTATAGCTTTTGCTACTTTCTTTTAAGTGGTCTTCTAAAGCACTTTAATGGCTGTAAAATCTAATCGAAAAATAGAGGGGGTAGGGCTTGTGTGGCTTTGGTGGGGTTTTTTGTCTTGATTTGCCTAATCTGAATTTTTGGAGGCCAAGCCTTTTTTTTTTTTTTCTTTAGGGAGCAGCTGTCACTAAAAATCAAGTTCAAATTGCACTGATGTTTTAATGCACTAGGTGGCATAATGATATTCACATTAGAGCAAATTAAATGCTTCACTAGCACGCAGTATTCAGTTGGATAAGAAAAACCATTCTTCCTGACAGATTAAATAATCCTATGGTAACTTTTGTAATGATGATACTTTTAACTGATAATACTAATACTGTTAACACTCCTTTTTGTTCTTTGAAAGAGTACTTCAAATTTTGGATAGAAATAAACCTCTCTTCTCCAAGTAAGACAATATGAAAAACTGGGGTATTGTTCCCACCAAAATACTGGTCATCTGAGCCATGCACTTTCGATTGATCCCCGTGTCAGAATACCTCTTTGCATCTAAATAAATGCATGAGAAGGATGAGAAGAGAGTACAAACAGTAGTAAAACCTTCTTGCTTACTATCATTCCTCAGCTCTCTGATGTGGCAAACCTGGGCTGCCACCTTCTGATAGATTATTTACAGATTACATGGCCTGTGTTGTTTAACCTCTGTTAGCACTTGGAAGCACATTAACCCCCTTGCAGAGAAAATGCCACTGTTTTTTTTGACGTATGAAATTGCACATTCTCACCCAACAGGAACCCAGGCATGTACTGGACCAACATAACATATGGATCTTCAGTAACACGATTTTGGGCAAAGAAGCTGACAGTGTAATAACCAAGTACTCCTTTCATAAACCTGTCTGTTCAGTCAGGTGAACAGGATTAATGTCCAGCCCCTCATGTTGCTGACTTAAGTTTTGCCAAGAGGTGATTTAAGAATTGAAGGTCCTTGAAGGTGGGTATTTAAGTTAAAAATCCTTTAAACCGTACTTCAATCCTGATTGTGGTAAAGCTTACCCTGATATATTTGACTTGTGACCAACATTAAAGTAGATCTTTAAAGTTAACACTTTTTCTAGGACTCCTGTTTCATCAGCTTTGATATGGGCCACGTTAAACACATGTTGGCACTGCCAGGAATTGGACCAGGTGAGTTAAATCAATCTTTTTCATTTCTAACTCTATTAATTCCCCTATTATAGTGGGCATAATGAAAGATCCTTTTAGACTGATTCTGGTGTCAGTCTGAAATAGCATTATGTCAAAAAAAATTTAAGCCATCTTCATTTACTGTAAGCTCAGAGACTTGCTTTTTGCTTCAGATGTTCTGTCACAGTTTGCTTGAATTCGGGGCAGTAAATTACAAGATGCGTCAGTGTAAAGTGGCAGTGAAATCATTTATCATTAACTTGAAGAGGCCATTATTCAGCTGTGGAAGATGACTGTTTTATGAAATACAAAGGATGAGATCATGATTTAGTGACCAGAAGTGTTCATTTTCCAAAACATAGCAGTATGTGGTGAGAGTGAGAAAGGAATGGAGCCTAAACTGTTGATATAATTTTATCTGGATAATGTTTTGATGTTGGTCATCCCAGTTAAAATTGGCTTTCATGGGACCTGCTGCTGATTAGTAGACATGTTTTTTGTTTGGCTAAAAATTATATCTGTTGCACTTCTTCTTGTGCAATTATAACTCTCACAAATTGATGCAGCACCACAAGCAGCTGCCCTACCAGAGCATCAGGAAAAGATTTAAAGAGGTATAAAGCTGTCTCCCTTTAAGGATTATTTGAAATAGTGGAGTTTCTAAACAAACACTCCAGAGAGTCCAGAAATTATAATTTCTCTAGTTTTTCTGACATAGTCACCAAGATGTTTACCAGTTTTACAAAAATTATCCCCACTTAGGAACCTTATTTGTGCAAGGGTAATAGAATAATGCTACTGCTGGGGCTGATTTTGTAAAGGCCAAAGAGGTTTTCAGCACAGAAGAGGTGAGCATAGCATGGAGCATCATCAGTATCAAACACCACCATATTATCAATTCCTAGAAGAGATTAAAGACAGGACTTGCCTGTTTTATGACACAGTCAGTAAAGAATACTGAAGTGCCTACCTTTTCCAGCTGGTGCATCCCTTCCTCCACGCAGCAAATTGATGCCAAGGTTCTCAGTGTCTGGGGATAAAGACATCTGAAACAATCCTGGCGACAGATCTTAAAGAGAGTGACTACACCTCCTTCCTGTAGGGGAAAAACAAAAATCAGGAATGCAGCACTGAATGTTTTCCTAGTGTTTAACCCAGATCAGGCTGGGGGGCAGATTCCTTTAGTAATTTATCCAAATTAGCTACCATAACAACACCAAAGTGATGTTAAGCTCACACAGAGAACTCAAGTTGATTAATGCTTGTACACTAAGTGATGAAAAAGTAATATAATCTCAGTAGGAGATGTGCTTAAGTGATTGACTTTTACCAATTACAAGCTCCATTTAAATTAAACTTGACATTCATGCAAAAATTACAAAGAATTATCAATAGGTGGCAATTAGAGTGACATTTCAGTGATAGTTCAGCCATATTCTACTAATATAAAGCAGATTTTTGTTAACATATATTTCCCATTCCTCCATATTTCTGAGCTCCATGCAATATTTACTTAATGCTAAAAATTTGAACAAGGTCACATGGTTAAAGAGATAGTTAAAATAAGGTAGAAATAGTTATCAAGTTCTATACGTATATACAATCCATATCTTCATCCTCTAATAGACAGAATTTGCATTACTAAATGTTTTTCTTTAAATGCAACAACAATGACAGAGACTTGGGTATATATTAGAGTAGCTATCCTTAGCCATTTCCAGTATAGCTTGTGTTAGCAAAGTTCATATAACAAATGGAAAGGTATAAATAAGTACCAGGAACAAATGTGCTTCATGTGATGGGAATTTTTAAAATTATTTTTCATTTCAAAATGTTCTGCTTTTAGGTAGACTACAGATGTCTCATATTATGCAAAATCAGACATGTGATGGAGAGAAAAACATTTCAAGTATTGATTCCAGACAAAAGATCTCAGACTAACGTATTCAGACCACAGCAGTAAATTAAAAATAATTGAAATAATGGATCAACTATAAAATATACCCTTCTTTTTAGGTTTGTTTATGTAGCCTTTGTTTAATTTTTTTTTTTTAGATTAATAGAAATGCTATTTTTTTGTTCCTCAACCATTTGTGTTATTTGAAAGCTCAACAAGTTGTACTGACTTAAAACCTGCAGGCTATAATTCAAACTTCACTCATTTTCAGAATTCTATACCTCTGTATCAGTTCTGCTTGAATGCAATAGAGAATAATAGAGCAAGTGAAGCCCTCTATTCAGTCTAAAAGAAATTATACCAATTTATATAGAGTTATAGAAAATTAATACTTTCACATATTTTTCAGATGGAAGTTTTATATTATGTCTTTACACATGTATATGGAATTTCTTTGACATCAGTGAAAACAATAAGCTTACTGAAGTTTACTAAGAGTAAAACTTATTTCTGGAATTGTAAGAAGTGCTCATGTATCTGTAGGAGTTATTTTATATCTAGCACTTCTATATATAGCCTATTGCAGAAAGATATTTCTGAGTCTTTAAATTAAAAAAAGAGGCAGTACACTAAAAAAAGTTTCAGCTATAATTTTTGCTTCCACAAAAGGATACTGATATTTCACCCAAGCAGTAACTAAATTATCTATCGAAAGTATAGGGAACAAAGCTGTTACAGTATCACCCCCAAGCCAAAGATATGGTTTTGTTAATTTTTTTTTAACTTCATTATCATATTTGAAATTTCCCACAGTTCAATGGAATCAGAGATGATTTTAATCTTTACTGCAGTCATAATAAGTAGAAGTTTATGGACAATACTAGTAAAGCTCAAGCAATGTTGGCACATTTGCTTCAAGCCTTCTGTGTGACAAATGGATGCCCTACTTTTGCCTCTGATGGACAGGAAGTGATTTATCACTGCATGCATCAGCAGGAGATCTGAACTGTTTATTTTGTGCCTTGTGTGCCATTACCAAGCTGTAAAATACTGATGATGAGTAATGAACCTAGAGATCTGTAAATGAAATATAAGATAGGTAGAAAATACTGAGCCTGATACTGTGGCTTGTCAGAACCAATCCCTTCACTGGGATGAGAGCATTTCTCAGTATTTATTCAACTTTTTTAAGCTTCCCTTAAGATCCTCTGTTTCTTCTGCAATGATGTCAAACTATTCCGTCTGACAGGGATATACAAAGACTGGCCAAATGGGTAAACAGTACCATTTAGACAAAGAAACATAACATTACTGAGTTTTGCTTGCTTTGGAGATTAACTTCCACTTTTCCAGAAGTTCCCAAAACGTATAAAGTTTGCTTTTATTTACCCTTTGCAGACTTTTTGACCAAGTAACACACGAAAATTTGTTCTTGCTGTAATTCAAGTTTTATTTGGGACAGGCTTCACATACTCTGAAGCAGAGAAGAAGAGAGAGGCACTTGCCGTACTACCTGATGACCTACTCCTTTTGCATATGGGATAAATAGGAATTCAGTTTTTGGAGATATCCTGTGTGGGTGCTGTTCAGAAGGGCTAGCAGTAGATAAAATCACCCGAAATACAATCACCAACAGTATGTGAAAGAGGTCACGTGTATGAAAAGCCCCACTTTGCATAGTAAGTTGAATGAATAAAAAGAGGAAGGAAAAGGCATCTAACTCTAAGGGAATATTTTGCAGTTTCAGCCTGAAATGACTCAAAATACAATAAATTCTCATCAAGTCTTTGAAAACAGTTGTAATAATCTTGATAGATGATCTCCAAAGACACCTTCATAGTACATATTTGCTAGAAAAGGAACTGGAGTACAAAGGTAAGGTAAGATGCATTAGAAGCTTCTCAAAGAAAGTGATCTGCTGCACAGTCACAAGGAAACCAAATAGTCGAGCACTCTCCAAAAGGGGTGATAGGTAGGTATGACTATCTTCATTTTTGCATCTTTCTCTTTTCCAAGGCAATTATTGCAGCACCCAATTCATTACAGTTGGTATTGGACCCTATCATTGGTAAAATGGATTTTTCGAAAAAGATTTTTTTCCTTATCACTCTATGTCCCAGTATTTATTTATTATACCTCTGTTACAGATTTTTTATTAATTTTCCTTTCTGGCTGTTAAAAAGCCAAATCTATTTATAACCTGTTTGTTCCAAGTAATGTTAATTTTCTTATTACGTCCTTGTTACTACTTATTTATATTAGAGACCCTAGGCTTTATACCTCTGACAGCTAGTGAGAACTACTAGCTGGCTGCCAGGGTGAGTCAGCAACATGACTCTTTCACAGCAGATTACAAAGTTACATGCTAAAAAAAAAAAAAACTGGCAGGGTATGAGGGAGAAGGAGGGAGAAAACTGAAACCCTTATCAAAATGTGAAGTGAGAAATCAGTTCCTGTTATATCGTAGCATTGCAATACTGTCGTGGGTCTTTTTTTGCATGTCCAAGATTTTGGTGTACTGGACAGCTGTAATTTATAGCTCAGGGCAGGAAAAAAAAACCACCTTACAACAGTGTGCCACAAGATCACACTTTGTCATGGAGAGTAAGACTTCAAGGTTGAATGAGCAAATTTGTTGAGTTTTGTTTTCACGGTAAACAAATATCCCACTTCTCTGTGTAGTTTTTACCAAGGATAATACGAGAGTTCTCAAGGCAACTACAGTATCTATGGAAGGTTTGGGTATATTTGCATGACTTTTAATCCTTTCTCACTCTCATAATGAGTGAGAGCAATTTCAGATTTTTTGTTTGTTTGTTTTTGGGGTTTTTTTGGTAGTTTTTTTTTGGTTGGTTGGTTTTGGTTTTTTGGGTTTTTTTAGTGTTTGGGGTTTTTTTTTTCCATTTCCCCTGTACTTTTACTGTTACAGCTAACTATTCAAGTGGCTGAATTTGAAAATCTGGTCTGTCACAGTTCCTCTGCCTTCTTGTTCACTGATGCAGGTAACTGAAGGGGTACAGAGGGTGAAGGATGATGGTGAGTGAGTTGGGACAAATGCATTTCACAGTGCACACGGGAGACAGACACACAAGACAGGTGA